>NW_028227274.1:32122500-32822500 GCF_978045245.1 Mus caroli | reverse complement strand
CATCCCTTGGAAAGTCGCCATCTACAGTTGGCATGTCTTCCTACCTAGTTAGACCTAATGTGGAGACTCCCTTGCAGGCATGCCCATGGGTTTGTCTCTTAGTAATTCTAGATCCTGTTAAGATCATAATATTAGCAATCATAAAGATATACTGTTTCTCTTTCTGTGAAATGCCTATTCATGTCCAGTTATTTATAATAGTTGCTTTAAGTTCCATATGTCAGCTATTAATTTTATCTCTGTTATCAAATACTTTACCTGGCTTGTCTTTTGTCTTTGTCTTTGCTTATGATATTTTCCCAAAGATCTTTGCTTTTTAAAATTTTGTGTAAGCAAATTCATTTTTAATTGCTTTTGGATTTCAAATGATAATTAGTAAAGCTAAGCATATTCCTGGGTAGTAGAGCAGCTCACCTGTGGTTTTTCCTGGTTTTATTATTCCTACTTAAAAACCTGATTTATCTTGGCTTTCTTTTGCTGTACAAACATAAAGAGTGGAATAAAGGTTGCCTTTATAACAGTGAAGTTATTCAACACTGCTTATTAAATATTTGATCAGTGCAGCTGGGTGGTGGTGGGAGCATACTCTTTTAATCCTAGCAGAGGCAGTTATGTCTCTGAGTTCGAGGCCAGCCTGGTCTACAGAGTGAGTTCTAGGACAGCCAGGGCTACACAGAGAAACCCTGTCTTAAAAAACCAACCAACCAACAACAACAAAAAACCCCCACACCAAACAAACAAAAAAACAAGAAGAAGAAAGATGGAGGGAGGGAGAGAGGGAAGGAGGGAGGAGGAGGAGACAAGGATGACAACTGATCAGCACTGGAAAAATAGCTCTGCAGTTTGAATACTGTCATGCAGTCATGAGGATGGGAATTCAGATCCCAGCTCTATCTAATTAACAAGCAGACGTCCTGAACATGCCTGTGAGCCAGCTTTGGAGTCACAGATAGGACAATTGCTGGGACTTACTGACTTCCAGCATAGCTGAGAAAACATAAATCCCTGTTCAGCATGGTCCTTACCTCAGAGGAATCAGAGGAGTAAGGGCATCCTTATTGCTTCTGTTCATGTGCACACACACACACACACAAATAAATCACTTTTTAACATCCTTTCTCACACAGATTCTATTTTATTTATTCATTTTGTTATTATATGTGTATGGGTGTTTTGTTTTGCCTACATGTATGTCTGTGCACCATATGTGTACCTGGTGTCCAAGGGAACCAGAAGACTTTGGATTCCCTGGGACTGGATTACAGCAACCGTGACCCAACAAATGGGTGCTGGGAATTGAACCTGGGTCCTTTGGAAGGACAGCCCCCTCCCACAAGTTTTAGATAATATCATTATTTTGTACCAAATTTCCATATTCAATTGAGTCTGTTTTTAAATTTCCTTTTCTATTTCATTAGTCCATTCTGTCTACTCTGCTACTAAAACAAACCGTTTTTGAGCATAGAGTCTTTGTAATATATTTCTTAGCTTGTAAATTTTTCTTGTTTTATTAACTGTGCTATGTGGTGCAGTGTGTGTGTGTGTGTAGATAGGATTTGTGGATTAAGATTAGATTAGCATCAAAGAGAGCCAAGTATGACTCTTAAGACATTTCAACTCTCAAAGGTGAGATAGAAAAGGACACACTGACAGTGGGCCCTGGCTAGGAACAGGTGTCACAAGTGCGTGCTGTGCTGCTTTGAGGTGTGCAGTGCAGACGCCAGGACAGACCCCTTCTGGACTGAGATTCTGCTGTCTGTGTTACGGGCCCTCTGAAGTCTCTTGAGGTGACAGTGAGAAACCTCAGTGGCTGTCCTGGGGTATTGAATAGAGTGGTCTGGGTCTGGGTGAGTGGCAGGTATAAGAGAAACGAAGGAGAGAAAGAAAAAGTGCTGCTTAGAAGGGTCCAGGGAGTGGAGTACTTTTAACAAAGCCAACTTTTAATAAAACCATATGTCTTGATGGCATCTAGTATGTAAACATAGTGGCCTATTGCCTCTAATATTATCATGAAGGAAAATTCCATACCTGTTGCTCAGTTACTTCTATTCTAACCAACTCTCCCAAGCATCTTTCTGTATTTATGATTTATTGGTTGGTTATTTCATATGCTATTTGGAGTCACATTTGACTTTCTGATATCTGGCTTATTTCATTTATATTTTAAGAACTCATCCATGATACAGCATATATCAATATTTTGTTCATTTTATGCTTAACAATATTCTATTATATGGATATACCATTATATAAAGAAACCTATGTGTCCATTCACCTGCTAATGGATTCCGCATAACCTTTTGTTTTAATAACAAGAAGATAAATAACATATAGATGCTGACAGAAATACTCTAGTACTTAAAGCCAGGCACAAGACTGAGGAGAGAGAATAGGTAGGAGCACAGGTTCTCAGAAGCTTAGGCTGCATGCATTGGAAAGCAGAAAGCCGAGAAGACACTCCTACTTTCTATCAGCTCTATGCATAGAAGACCAGGCCTCTTCTCAGTGCCTCACCATGTACTTTAGAGTCAGAGGCTCTACAGAAAGGCAAAGACTGGGATGGTGAAATGGCTCAGTGGTTAAGAGTGCCGACTGCTCTTCTGAAGGTCCCGAGTTCAAATCCCAGCAACCACATGGTGGCTCACAACCATCCATAATAAGATCTGATCCCCTCTTCTGGAGTGTCTGAACACAGCTACAGTGTACTTATATATAATTAATAAATAAATCTTAAAAAAAAAAAGAAAGAAAGGCAAAGACTATAAAGTAGTGAGTGAGCAGAGTGTGCTAACTGGAGGACATGGCTGAAACTGGTGGGTGGTACCTGATGCTATTAATGTCTTTCAGTTGGGTTCCCTAGAAGCAGATGGTGGATTGCCATGTAATTACTAAGGATTAACCCCTGTGGGGAAAAAAAAGGGGGAAAGAGAAGGAGTGAACAAAATCAAACTTGATGTAGGTCTGAATTCCTGCCCATCCCACTGAGATATTCTGGAGTACATATTGTTTTTCAGATTACCTACACTTCACTAAAATGGTGTTAGGTTTTTATACCCATTCCCAATTTAGTCACCAATTATTAGTTTGCTCAGAAGGTCAAAATCCTGTGCAAAGTAGATTTCTGTAGTTGAGGCAGACAAAGTAACTGGTACAAATCTTCCCTTGAAAAGGGTCTTGGATACATCTGCCATGGTAGCAGCAGTGTAGTTGGGAGCCCAGCTGGAGAGCCTGGGGTTGGGACCCATGGGAAGTAGATTTCAGAAGGGTTCTTTCCTTCACTATCTCTGAAGTTGCTCTTAGAAAATGAGCTAGTAGGAGTGAGCTGGGCTGGGGCAGAAGTTACACTGTTTCTCAGGTAGAATGAGTTGAGCCATTGCAGGTGAGGACAGGGGCATGTGTTCCCACGGGAAGGAAATCTCCCTTATTAGAAAGACTTTATTCTTAGCCAATCAACTGTCCAGGTTTGAAGTTTGAAAATGTTTCATGATGTTTTTGATTTCACTGTTCTTTGTCAGATACATGGTAAAAAGGAGAGGGCACCTAGTCAGCAGCCAGCAGATATTTGCTGAATGAGTCAATGAAAGGACCATTGTGGGAAGAGCAGCAGCAGGAAGCCAGGGTCAGGTTCTGTGTCAGCTTCTCAGAGCAGCCTGCTCTTTAGCAGTAGCAGCTCAACAGGAATTTTAATAATTGCTCAACACAGGAAAGGGAGGATGATGGACAGAACACGGCGCAGAGACGGCATTCCAGGGTGGGGTGGAGCTGCTCCAGTTACAGTAGCCATGGGTGCCAACTGCCTCAGCTGGCTTGGAGGAGGAGAGAGTGGGTGTTTGGCAGTGAATGGCTAACAGGACTCCTGTTATGGAGGCAATGGAGGGTGTGGACTGTTAACATTCCCTGTGTATATTCTCCCTCTCCATTATTTGAGATTTCTCTCTTTTGTTTACTTCCTGCTGTCTTGAGAACTGTCAGAGACCTGGTTGTTTCTTGTGGTTTGCCCTTGTCAGCTTTCTTACCAAGGCTCAGAACCCTACCTCCGCTCCCTTCCCCTCCCTTAGTAGGCCTTAAAAAATTGTGTAACTGATTTCTCACTCGGGTCCATTGACTGTTATTCCCTATCCCCCACCCTCCACCTACCACCTCTGCCAGTATCTTGCTATTCCTACCTGTTAGGTCTGTAACCATCAGCCACTGTCTTGGTTCTTCTTTTGTGTCAGTGTCTTTGTGGTCTTCAGCACACGGCACAGGCCTCATGGTACCTTTAATTCCCAAGGCATATTGCCAGCCTCCTTTGTTTCCTCAGCTAGTTGAACTGTGGAGAAAGTATCAGGACCAAGGGAAAATGTTGAACTAGGAAGGAAAAATGGCTATTGGATGGGAGTTTGAGGTTTAGATGGTCTTGATATCTAATCATTCCAGTTATTGAGGCTGGAAGATTGGAGAAAGAAGAAAAATTATAGGGTTCTTTGTGACTCTTATTTATGAACTTGGTGCATGTATAGGTGCATTTATGCAAATGTATTGAGACATGTCCTTACTCTGTAGTCCTGTGAGAGCCTGGAATTCAATATGGAGCCTAGGCTGACCTTCAACAACTTTTCCTGCTTTAGCCTCTGGGATTACAAGCACGAGCCAACGTGCCTAGCCAGTGTGTAGTTGCATCTTCCTGTTACTTCACAGGCATCCATTTTTAATCTCTTTCCTGATACCTTTTCCTTTCCCTTCTTTTTAGGTGTAGTCATATGTCAATGTTATTGTGAATGTTGTCTCTTCTGTATTTACTTTCTGCCCTGGTATCTTCTGCCACCAGCCCTCTTTGCCATGTAGATGACTCCCAAATTTGGTTTCCTGCCCCTGACTCATCCCTTGGACTCCAGTCCATATTTTTATGGTGATATGTGTGTGTGTGTGTGTGTGTGTGTGTGTATAACTTGCTCCTGTTTAATTATGGTGTCACCATTTTTTCAGGTACTTCACTTTGAATCTTCAGTGTGTTCCTCCTCCTTCCTCCAAGTTCTCAGCCTCAGCAGTTACCTTGTTCTGCCATGTCTCATGGCTTACTTCCCCTGCACTGACTTCTTTCTCAGCTGTGGCCATAGCTCTTATGCACACACATCTGAACCATTTGTTCTGAGTACTGTGTTTTCCCACTACCTAGAGAGTTACGCTGTGACTTCTCAGCCCCATACCCTTTGTCTCTCCCTTTCCTATAATCCCACATGCTCACCCATTCTCGTTTTATCCATTGCTATGATAAACACTACATCCAAAGGCAATTGGGGAGGAGAGAGGGTTTATTTAGTTTACACTTCCAAGTTATGATCCATAATTGAGGGAGATTAGGGCAGGAACATGGAGGCAGCAATCATGGAGGAATGCTGCTTACTAGTTCCTTCTCTCATAGCTAGGTTTCTTACACAGCCCAGAACTGCCTGCCAGAGAAATAGTCCCACCAACGGTGGTCTTTCCACCTTAAACAGTAATCCAGACTGTTCCCCACAGACATGGCCACAGTCCTGTCTGGTCTAGGCAACCCCCCAATTGAGGTTAACTCTTCCCAACTTGTGTCATCTTAATGATAAAAACTAGCTAGCACACCATTTTATTCAGATTTGAGGAATTTCAGGCCTGTTTCTGTTTCTCCTGATTATATCCTGGACGACCCTATAGTTACCTCTCCAATTCTCTCTTAGGCCTTTAGTTTATATAATTTCTACCTGTTAAAAACATACGGATATATGTTCTTTGCAGTGCAATGAATGCTGAGGCAGTGTGCAAAGAAGGTAGAGGGATGTGTGCTGCTGAAGTGATGCTCAAGGCATGTTACAGTGATAAAGCACATTGCCCGACAGTGTATAATTTCATTCTTGAAGAAATTGTTAGTACTAATAAATGTAGATGAATGTATAAAGATAAAATTTTTAGAAAACTATGCTTTGTTAATGATTATCCTTAAAGAAGGGTAGTAATTAAGAGATTTTAGGATGATATTTAATACTTAAAAAATATAATGACTGTCTAATTCTATAGTAACCAGAAAGATAATTGCAAGTAAAACAAGTAGGGTTCTTCTTCCTAGGTCCTTGTGGTGGCAGGCGTTCTCGCTTGTATCCTTCCACTGTATGCCCCTCATATCATGCTCTTCTGGTGTGCTGGTTCATTTTCATCACTGTTACCAAATAACCAGAGAGGAGCAATTCTTTTTTTTTTCTTTTTTTCTTTCTTTTTTTTTTTTTTTTTTTTCCGAGACAGGGTTTCTCTGTGTAGTCCTGGCTGTCCTGGAACTCATGGCAGTCAGTGCTTGGATCACTGTCCCTTAGGGGTTTCCTTGCTCCTGAATCAGGAGCAGTCTCTGCCATTTGGCTTCTTGTACCCCTGCCCCGACTCAGCCTGATGTGTGTGGTTAGCAGTCCTCTGTAAGAGCCTGTTGAGCATTCTGCCATGTGCAGGCATATCCAAGTATTGTGGGACCTTCATGCTCACATACTTAGAAGGGTTAAAGACTTTACTCTTTGTGTGGCCCGAGTTATGTGATTGATGGGGCTGATTGATGAGCCTTTAGTTCTTATTAGCTTCCTGAGTAGGATCACATTGATTATGATTGATGAGAATATAATTGGAAACCTCTTGTGTGTTTCTACTGATCTTGAGGAGAATCTGCATCTATATAGCAGCCCAGATGCTGACCTAGTACTAGATACATTTGATTCAACAGTCCCCCAAGACAAAGCAATTCATGTATGGCTCAGTACCTGCAGGGTCGCCAGGAGGGATAAGCTCCTGGTGTGCGGTTCCTTTTCATCACTCTTACCAAATAACCAGAGAGGAGCAATCTTAAAAACAAAGAATTGATTTTGGCTTATGGTTTCAGCCAGACATGGTAGGAATAGTGTTACTGTTGGCCCAGATCTTTATGCTAGGCCAGGGAGAGAGAGAAGGAGAGGAAGAGGATGAATATGAAGGAGTGAATGAATGAGTGAGTGAGTGAGTGGATGAATATGAATATCTGTACTAACTGGTCATCTTTTTCTCCTTTTATTCTTATTCCATCCAGGCCCCTGGCTTATGGGATCGTTCTGTCCACATTCTGGATTGGTCTTCCATTTAGTTGATCTTCTCAGGAAACACACAGATATACCACAAGGCAGGGCTCTTGTAAAATCAGAAAATGAACATGTGCTTTACTGATACTCTAAATGTTTTTCCATGCAATAGAGTTGACAGCCAAGGTTCCCCACCACAAGCCTACCCCTTGCCAACCATGCACGTATATGCATCTCCTTGTATCATAACTTTACATTCTTGTCTCTCAGAAGGTTCTTGTCCATCTCAATGTAAAGTGTATTCTGTCCCTATCCAAGAGTCCCATAGTCTTAACAGTTCTCATATGGTTTACAGATTCTCTGAGACTCAAGTCAGACTTAACTATCAGCCTCCATAAAGTAAAAATAAAAAAAGTGTATACTCTAGAGACCCAGTGGCAAGGAGATATGACATTCATTCCTGTTTGGAAGGGGAAGAGCAGAACCTTAAAAGCCTGAAAGCTAACAGGGAAATATCAAACACTGTGTCTGTGTACAAGGCTCATGGTGGATGATGTGAGTGCTCGAGTCTCAGGCAGACCGACTTTGCCATTTTGGACCAAATAATCTTTCTCATGTGCTGGTTTTGCTCATTTCCCACATCTTTCCTTGGAAAAAGTTTTCTCCTAGTATCCCCAATTTTCTGGGTCTTGTGATTGTATTTTCAGTTTCCCTCTTACAGATTTACACAACAGCCTCTTCAGGACTTCTGCAGGGATTCTAGTGATGTCACACATTACTTGGTAACCCAGATCTTTCTTTGAAATCTGGGTGGAGGTGTCCATGACCTTGGAATTCTTTTTTTGTTGTTGTTTTTTATTTTTTGTTTTTTTGAGACAGGGTTTCTCTGTGTAGCCCTGGCTGTCCTGGAACAAAGTCTGTAGACCAGGTTGCCTCGAACTTAGAAATCTGCCTGCTTCTGCCTCCCAAGTGCTGGGATTAAAGGTGTGTGCCACCACTGCCCGGCTGACCTTGAAATTCTTACATTTTGCATGCCTGTAAAACCAGCATCACATAGATGATATTAAAATCTGCCATCAGCTCAAGTAGTGGCAGGGCCCTCTTTGATGGCAGCTACAGTAGCTTCTGAGGCTCAAGATGATTGGATGTGGGGAAACACTTCTCTTCATGGGCTTGTGTGAACAGTATACCCTGGAGCTTTCCTCTTAAAGCACTCTTCTTCCTTCCCTCCCTTCCAGCCTTTTCCTAATTCGTCTTGCAAACCAGTTTCAGACTTTTGTACCACTGCGTCTGTAACCACAGCAATGCCTTGTATCTCTCATTTCAGTTTTCAGTCTTAGTCATTCATTGCTGTGACCAAATACCCAAGAGAAACAATGTATAAAGAACAGAATATATTTTGGCTCATTGCTTTAGAACTTCAGTCATGTCAGGGAGGTCATGATGGAGCAGAATGACACCTTTTAGCTCCAAGGAAGTGGGTGTGTATTGGAAAATGAACATGAATGAGAATGAGACTGTGGTAGCTGGCTTTCTCCTTTTAGACCATCCAAGCTTAAGGTACCAACAATATTTAGGGTGAGTCTTCCCATCAGTTAATCTCCTTTTAAACTACTTTATAGACACAGCCGTTTTACTGTTATCCTAAGCACTCTTCCACCCAGCCAAGTTGATAATCAAAATCACCTGTCACATGGCATGGTGGCATACTTTTAATCCTTTTACTCAGAAGGCAGGGATGGGTGGGTCTCTCTGAGTTTAGGCTGTCTTAGTCAACATAGAGAGTTGCAGGTTAGTCAGGGTACATTTTGAGACCTAGTCTGAGCCAACCAACCAATAAACAAACCAACCATACAAACAAACAAACAAACAAACACCATCTATCACGTACCAAAAGGGCTGAGACCAATCCCCAGTGGTGTTTCTGTTGAAATTCACTAGGATCTTATTTGTTGAACCTTTAGGACCATTACTGGAGCATAGACTTGACTTTGTATGAAGGAGTTGTAGCACATAATGTGACTCTCCTGTTTGGACTCAGTCAGCTTTCTTGGTGCAGAAGTGGGAGAGTATCAGTGTAACTAACTGGGCTTTGGTTGTTCTTGAAGGACTGTTAGTACCAGCATGTCCTTGCCTGGCTCAGTCAGAGAGAAAGCAGTAGCAGGCGATGGAAAACTGTTTTGAAGTCAGATCTAGTCAGACAGATCAAGATATAGACTCAATTCTACTAGCCTATTCTAGGCAGTCACTACTGTGGGTTGCAGGATGCAGAATGCCTGCTAATTTGGTGTTGGTTTTGCATATTTTATAATTAATTGTATAACCAAAGAATTCTCATCTGTAAAATGGAAATATGTGTTCCATAAAATTTCTGTGGAAAATAGCTTATAATATATATGTGTACACACACACAGAAAATAGCTTATATATGTGTATATATACACACACACACAGGCACACACATGCACACATACACACACATGCACACGCACACACACACACACACACACACACACACACACACACACACACAGGTTCCCAGCACTGAGAAGTACTGAGTAACTACTGGTTTATTTTTATTGAGCTCTTCCTTTTTACTTCCTGGAAGGTCAGAGGTCTTCGCACTTGCTCTATAATACTGGGTTTATGTGTTAGCGGCTTGGGCTGATGCATTTCTTAGCGTGTGTGACCTCTGTCCCATCTAGAGTTGTCTTTTAAGGCCTTTGTAGCTGCTTACCAGGTCTGTGAGAGCTCCATTGTACAGCAGCGTACCACCATGTCGTGGGAAAGAGTACATACAGGCAGGTTATTGAGTATGGTGTCACCTCCCTTCCTCCTTTATCTTTCTGATTTGTGTGGTTGTCTGATTTGTGTTATGTTTTGTCAGCATGTATGTATGTATGTATACCATGTACTTGCCTGGTACCCATGAATGAATGTCAGAAGGTGGTGTTGGATCTCTTGGAACTGGAGTTACAGGTGGTTGTGAGCTGCTGTGTGAGAGCTAGGATTGAACTAAGGTCTCTACAGAAGTAGCCAGTGCTCTTATTTGCCCGAGGCATCTCTCCAGCCACCCCATCCAGTCTAAATCTGCTTTATTGAAAGAATGGAATTGAGCATCCCTTTGCTCTCACTGTTCTGAGTTACTCTATACTGGCAGCTTTCTGCTAACAAATTCCTGAGATAATTAATGTATGCAGGTTTGCTTGGGGTCCCAATTTCAGAGGTTCTAGTCTGTGATGGCTGACTCAACTGTCTAGGGTGTGTACTGAGCACATGGTGATAGAAACACATGTGGAATAAAGATGGAATAAAGAACCCACTCATTTCATGACTGAGAAATAAGAGAGTAAGTTGGGCCTGGTATTCTGCAGGCATTCCAGGGCCACACTTCTAGGTCCATCTCTCGTCTTGATAGGACATTGGTTTTTGTTGCTTGTTGGCTTTGCTTAGTGTATGCACATGCTTACTTGTGTCACGTTACTCATACAAGGTGCACATGGAGTCCAGAGGCCCACCTTGGGTGGTGTTCCCTAAATGTTGTCCTTCTCTCTCCCCTCATCCCCCAGCCCTCTTCTTTTGAGTTGTCTCACAGTGGCCTGCAACTTTCCAATTAGTCTAGGCCTATGTACCAGCAGTTTCCAGGGACCGCCTGTCTCTCTGCCTTCCTAAGCCAGGATTACAAGCATGAGTGTCAGTGCCCAGCTTTTGTGTGTGGGTTCTGGGTTATTGAACCCAGATTCTCATGCTTGAGTAGACGTATGTGCCCAGCCCCCTTGTTTCTTGAGATACTGTCTCACTCTTTAGTCCATGCTTGCCTGGAGTTTACTGTGTTTCTCAGGCTGGCCTTAGACTCATGGCAGCCCTGCCTCATCCTCCAGTGTATTTTGATTATAGGTGTGAGCCACTATACCTGACTTCCTTCATCCTAAAGGTTCCCCTACCTCCCAGTATCATTACCTTGAGTCTACACATTCAATCCTCAGCCTTTCTAGGAACATTGAAGATCTAAACTATAGATAGCATCCATTCTTCCCAGCAGCCTGCCTCAATTCATTTCACTTTCTTTAGATATGTCTAGTGTCCCAATCTAGTGACTCATTATTAGCCCCATATTGTAAAAATGTTGGTTAGTACTGTGCTGTACTTCTCTGTGAGGCTGCCTTCTAATGAAAAAGACTTGAAGTCACTTTTAATAATTAGAACATACAGGACTTCTTACATATGTACTAAGGCAGTTTAAACTGTAAATGGGACAAAATACCTGATGTAATATGAAGGAAGAAAGGATTTATTGTGGCTCATGAGGTTAGAGGATATAGTTGATAATCCTTGACTCTGTTGATTCTAGGAAAGACAGAATATCTGGACAGAGGAACATGTAGCAGAAGCCACTTATGTCCTGGTAGACAGGAAGAAGAGAGATGGAAAAAGGGGGTCAGGGACATGATACTATGGCTCCCAAGAACATATCTTTCCCCTGCATCCTGACCTACTTCTTCAACTTGAGCCCCAATTCCTACAGTTTCCAGAACCCCCTAAATAGCTAGGGACCAAGTTTTCAACACGTGAGAGGACACACTTCATTTCCAAACCATAAGAATGGAATTGGAAAAAAGCCATAACTAGCATTTTGGATATATTCTGAGTATCCTCATAACTAAGAGAAAAGGGGAAATAAGATGATAAATTACACAATTATCATCCAATAAGCAGTCAATAGTTATACTGATTGATGAGAAAGAAGCTTTTTTCGTGGTTCTAGTAATAACTCATCTAAGAGTATTTTTATAACAGACATGAGTTTTGGACAATGCTTTTAACATCAGAAAATGTTTCAGAAAATGCAGGGATTTATTTTATTTTTGTAATCTGATGCTTTTATAGACTCCTAATAAAATCTCAGGGCATTCATGAAAGGATTTTAAGGATTTGTTTCTTAGGGTCACAAATCTACTGAGCATTCCGCTTTTTAAAATTGGAAGTATAGTATTAAATTGCCCTTAGCTGATAGTATAATATAGAATTGCCTTAGCTGATATATAATATAGAATTGCCTTAGCTGATAGTATAATCTAGAATTGCCTTAGCAGATAGTATAGTCTAGAATTCTCTTAGCTGATAGTATAATATAGAATTGCCTTAGCAGAATGGATATAGAGACCTGTTCTTTTGACTATAGCGACTTTGTCAGGCTTATTTATTTATTTATTTATTTATTTATTTATTTATTGAGGTGAGGGACAGAGACTGAATAGTAGATTAAGAACAAAAACATGCTGGGTGCCTGCCTTTAATCCCAGCACTTGGGAAGCAGAGGCAGACAGAGCTCTCTAAATTTATGGCCAGCCTGGTATATGGAGTGAGTCCTAGAACAGCCAAGGATACACAGATAAACATTGTCTTGAAAAACCAAGAAAAATTTCAAGACAACTTTATCCCTACTCCACAGTTCCTTACATGCAATGGTCAATCTGTCTTCACAATGTATGGAATATGGCAGTGTGAAAAAGGAACTCCTGTGGATTTTAAAATAAATTCTGAGGAAGAAATTAAGAACCAGAGGATGAAGCCGGGTGTGGTGGCGCACACCTTTAATCCCAGCACTTGGGAGGCAGAGGCAGGCGGATTTCTGAGTTCGAGGCCAGCCTGGTCTACAAAGTGAGTGCCAGGACAGCCAGGGCTACACAGAGAAACCCTGTCTCGAAAAACCAAAAAAAAAAAAAAAAGAACCAGAGGATGAAGGTGGGTGCTGTGAAATGCTGTCTTCTGAATGTGCCATGGTCAGTGCACTCGTGAGCTCTTAGCAGCCATGGTCACCTGCACAAGATCAAGCCTGTCACATTCGGGCAAGGATAGGGGAGGGGTCCTGAGCCCCACCTCTAGCTGAAGAACAATTGGTAGCTGCTGGCAGCTGGGGAAGAGAGAGTCAATTTTTCTCTAATGATCTGTGACCTTTGGTGGTCACACCCTGTGCCCAGTGGATGGCCTCACACTTGTGTGCATGTGGGTGGCACTAACTGGAGTCAGGAAGATATATATATATATATATATTTTTTAAATGACCTGAAGCTAAGAGGTGAAGAAGTGGGAGTGAGTTATCGAGTAAAGGAGAAGTGGGTGGTGGATACGCATTGTGGTGGATAAGCATTGTATATATGCGTACATTTATCAGAATAAAGTCTTTGAAAATCTAGGTATGGTAGTGTGTATGTGTAACTCCAGCCAGCCCTTGGGAGGTTGATACAAGAGGATTATTACTAGTTCAAGGCAGCCTGGGCTACATAACAAATCCTATCTTATATAACCACAAAACAAAAATTTAATAATTGAGACTGGAGAGACAGCTCAGCAGTTAAGAACTGCTTTTACAGAGGACGCAGGTTTGTGTTCTGCCACCCAAATCAGGTGGTCATTACTGTGTACAACTCCAGTTCCAGCAGATCTGACACTCTCTTCTGGCCTTAATGAGCATCCACACAGAAGTGGTATATACAAACTTATGCAGGCACACACAGGAAAAAAAAAAATCTAATGAGTTGTTTAACTGTTTTCATTGGCTTGTTCAATGTGTAGTACAGTATCCAGCAAGTTTTATGTTTATATATATTTATACATACAAATATATATATTTATACATACAAATATATATTTATACATACAAATATATATATTTATACATATATTTGGAGCAAAAATCAATCATTCACAGCCTCTGCCAAGTACAACAGTGTGGCATCTTCTCTCCCCCTTCACCTAATAGCTTTACCTTTAAACATATTCATTCAGCCTTCAGTTGTATATACTGTATACTGTTTTGTTTGAGATCGTAACTCTGTACAAATACAGAGTTTGGAGATGTACTGAGAAATGTTGCTTGTGGCTATATGAGAAAAGGTAGTAACCCTGAGTTTTCTCACTCCTTAGCTTTCTTTCTTGGGATTGTGAAGTAGGAGATGAGGAAGAGCAGCAGTCAGGGCAGAGAGGTGGGTCAGGGGTTGAGAACACTTAGTGTTCTTTCAGAGGACCAACACCCACATCAGGCAGAGGCAGCTCAGAACCACCTGGAACTCCAGTTTTAGGACATCTGTCACCCTCTTCTGGCATCCAAGGACACTGCATGCACTCAGGTACACACTTATAAACCTTTTTAAAAAAATGACATTTATTAGAAAATATTGCCATGGTCTTCACTTGTTCCCTAATGAATATGACTCCATCACACATCGGAAATGAGGGAATCACTAGTCTTCATATGAAAAGAGTGATTATAAAGTGGTTTTCTTTGTTGTATCTTTTGATTTTAGTTAGTCTCATAAGAAACTATTCATTAGAATATAATTTTTGTGGTGTTTTTTTGGATACTACTGGGACTGAAGAAATCCAGGTCAGTCCCTGTGCCCCTCATTAGAAAGTTTGGCCCCTCCATCTCTGGAAGTGTTTTCTGAATTATTTGGGAAGGCAGGCCACTCTGTACTTGTTTTATCCATTGTTTATGTTTGCATTCAATTATACTCAGCCTTCCTTCCTTCTTGTTATGGCATTTTTGTTTCAGGAAGTCCAGTCTGTTGTAGTGACAATTGGCATTGTTACCCATGATTGTCCTCAGAAGAGATGCAGCTCTGCTGGACCACTGGCCTCCCATCTGCCTCATATGGGAGCAACTGGTCACTTTAGCTTGGAAGCTCTTGAGATGGAACTCACAGGAGGAGGCACTTGCTCAGTGCTGTAAACCAGTCTCTTAGAGATCTACTGTGAGGCCCCAGGACGCTGACTTGTGCTTTGCTGCCCAAGAGATCTTTTTCTTATAGCCGCTTTTTATCCCATGTTTCACTGGGTCCTTAGTGTTTCAGTTGTGCAGCATGTATGAAATGAAGATTTGTTACACTTTCATATAGTAGTCATTAGCCATGTATGATTATTTTGATTGAAATTAATTGCCACGAAAAAATTGACAATGTAGCCTTTTAATATTGCTAGTCAGATTTCAAATGATCAATAGCTACATGAGACCAAGGACTACTGTACTAGACAGTGTGGCTATAGAACACTGCTGTGGTTTTAGAAAGTTCTCTTGAACAGTACTGGCTTGGAAATTGGATGCCTGAAGTTTATCTGCCTTCATTGATGGCTGGTGTGGAACACAACCTCCTCTCTATGCACGGAATCTCTTTAAAGTTGCTTAATAACAATCATCATTTTCCTGCTTGGTTTAAAGTCACCAAATGTTCTGTAATCTCTGCTACTCCGGAGGCTGAGGCAGGAGGATTGCTTGAGCGACAGCCTACCAACAAAGTGAAAGCTCACTCTAAAACAATTTTAAAAAGAGAGCTGGGAGTGTTGGTTCATGCCTGAGTCCCATCACTCAAGAGAATGAGGCAGGAGGACTGCTGTGAGTTTTCCTGTGCTGTAGAGTGAAGGTGGCTATATATATATATATATATATATATATATATATATATATATATATATATATAAAATAATCATCATTTTCTGTATATATATATATATATATATATATATATACAGACAAAACCAAATAAATAATGAAGTTGTAAGTGGAAAGTGCTGAATGCTTCTGACTAAAGCAGCTGGCCTGTGCCAGGTTTGCTGCCTGGACTCTGTGTGCACTGTGTGGTGATAGCTGTCATGCAGGTTGTACAGCTGCTGAGCAGGAGAGCCGCAGCCACGTGGCCGCCTCGTCAGCTGGCCTCACCTGTCACTCTAACAGAGAGGGTGGGGAAAGTAGTCTGCTGAAACCTAGAGGCTCTTTTGGGACGATGCATGGCTTTCAGGCCATATCTTATAAAAAACCAAGTCTACAGGCATTCTAGGAGGGTTAAGATGACTTCCATAATTGAATTTTTATTATAGATTTCAGAAATGTCAAACAAATATTGGGAAGCTGTTTTGTCAGTTACAACTTGGTCTCTTAGAAACTCTCATAACTTTTTCCAGACATGGTGAGTTAGCTGAGTACTAGAGACACAAGAATCTATAGTAGCCCATAGTAACACAAGAACGCTTGTGTACCCAGAAATGCAAGTGTGGTATGACGTGGAAAATCACACTCGCATTGTTCAAGTGACACTGGGCCATGTACGGAATATCCCCATCTCCCAGGTGCCCCTTGCCCCGTGTTTAGTTTGTGTAGAGTCAATCAGAAAGAAGGAAGACATTCATAGTCACCACTTCTTACTCTCTGCCTTCACCTCCTGTCAAGGCGGACTGCACAGTTTTCCGTGCCATTACCTGGGAATCGACTGGGATGATTCTGAGAGGGTGTGGTTAGTGTTACCCTCGGGCACCGGGCTCAACAAGCGACTGCCGTCTGAGATTCCAGTGCATGCATGGCTGGCTTGTTCCCTCTCAACAGGGCAGTGCCCACTATTCTGCCTTTGCAGTTCAGGTGCGGGTTCATTCATTCTTTGGGAAAATTCCTCTTGCTGTGTGGTAAGGTGTCAGCTTCTGAGCTCAGGTGGAATGATGGTCACTGCTAGGAAAAGCTAAGATTAAGCAGTAAATTCCTAGAGAGAATGTTTGCTAGATAGGAATCAAGATCTACACAAGAACAGTTCAGGAGGATGAAATTTTGTTAGAGACAGGGACACAGAAAGTATCTAAAAATAAAAAGTATTGAGTATGCTTAGGAATTAGATAATAGAAAATTGGAAGAAAGATTGAAATATGTGACAATTATATGTTTTTATCATTTTGAAGCTATTTAGAACTAATGAAGGACTTTTATACATAAAGGTGTTGTGTATTAAGCAACATAAAATCTCAGAAAAATGTAGGAAAGACCTTAGAGTATGGAGAAGGAGATGAAGCACTAGAATTAGCTTGGGGGGAAGAATAGCTTTCTTTTCTTCTTTCTGGTGGCTCTGTCATTGCTCATGTTGGGTCACAACAATCTTTGAGTAACTATAACCATTAGCCACATCAATTGAAAGGAAATTGGTTTCTTAATCCACTGTGCTAGGGAAATAATGGATTGGTTATAAATCTCACTCTTTAACATCATGTTTCCAGTTTTTTACTGTCCACCCACCTGTCATAAACCTACAAACAATCCTTTACTCTTGAAAATGGAGGTGCTCTGGGGTAGTGTGGCACGGGGACTGAGGAGACTGATTGTGGGCTGGGACAATGTGTAAATGACTATCAGTGTCAAGGCTTGCTGTTCCCAGGGTCTGTCTATTCATCTGTTTTAGTGGCTTTCTATGTAGTGCATTTGATTTTTAGCTTCTGTTGCTGAAGTAATGGTAACACATTCTGTTTCCCATTTGTTTATTTATGGTCTTGTTTCTACCCTTGCAGAACTTGATATAGGTACAAAGCTTCAGAAATGTATACATACAAGAGTAATAGATAACTCTGATTTTGTTACAAGGCAATAATTTAAGTTGGCAGGTTTAGCTGATAACATAAAACACAAGAGAGAAATAGGATCCGTTTATAAATGTCAGCAGAGCCCCTGAGAGTGAGCTGCTGTCTTGGCGCTGACTCCAGGACTGCTGTTCTGTCTGATATAAAGTGAAGTAAGCTGATGTCTTTGGAAATCTGGCTGGTCAGAATAAAGTAATAGGACTATAAATTAGCTGCTCCCTTTATGTCACTTTAAGCAACTTGCAGAAATGAATAACTGAAAATTGGGGTTCATAGAAGGACTTGGGATCTAGGTTTTTCTGGTAGGTCATGAGGTTAAGAGAATGGCTTCTAGTGAGTTCTATTGGAAATTTTAGTTTTCCAGCTCTCCATGTGCCGTTGTGTCTGTTCTGGAAAAATAGAGCCTTAGAATGGGAAAGCTTGTGAGGCTCATATCCCTGGAAGCTGGGCCCATGCAAGGTCCTTGTGGCCATAGTCATAGACAATGATGACCATGGGGTTTTTTAGTCACTTGCTAAAACTAAAACCAGTTCAGCATAGTGGGGCATTGACACACAGGATCACCACCTCCCACATAGCCAATAAATATTCCTGCCTTACCTTGACATTTATTCCCCATAAACACTCCAGAGTTTATGTGGCATTATCTTACAAGTGTGTTTTATTTTCTGAAACATGCTGTAACTACGTCTGAAGAGCTGGGGAAGTGGAGGGGACTGCTTAGGGCATTCAGGAGCAGGTTGGTTTTAGGGAACTAGTTTCAATATTGCACAGTTAGGACAAACATAAAAACTACACTGTGGCTTCATGAATCTCGGTGACAGCTGCACACTTGGACACATTTGAGATTATTGCTTTCCCTCCGTAGGATTTATAATCCTTTTTTTTTTTGAGATGTCTTGTGTTGCAGATGAAAAATAAAGTTCTTGGGGCTGGAAATGATTAGGAGGTCATGCTTATATCCATCCTCTCAAGGCAAAAGTATGCAGGACGCTAGGACACCCTACTGTCAGAGGTTTTATGAACAATTCCCATAGACTTTCATTGATGATTTTTGTTGTTGTTGTTGTTGTTTACTAGGAATGGGTGCTTAGCATTATATTTAGGCTAGAGATGCTTAGCTCTGAAGGCAAGAGAGAATGAAGGGAAGAGGTTTCTATTTTTAAAATGCCTGTCTGGGAAACTTAGACTCTGTCTCAAGAACCAGAATCCCTGGCTGGAGACATGGAGACATACTCAGTGGTTAAGGGCAATGCACAAAAATTATGTGCATGGGAGTTTTACCTTCATGTACACCTGTGTGAGGGTGTTGGAGCCTCTAGAACTGCAGTTACAGAGGGTTGTGAGCTGCTGTGTGGGTGTTAGGAAGTGAACCCAGGTCCTCTGGAAGAGCAGCCAGTGCTCTCAACCACAGAGCCATTTCTTCAGCACCTGAAGTAATTTCTTTTAAGAAACCCCAATTAATCTTTCCTAGTGAGAGGGTTTAGTTGGTTGGTTGACTGGTTGGTTCTTTACAGCTACTTCCTTTATTTTTTTTTTAAATATGGCACATTTTATACTTCTGCATTTTTGAAATAATTCATTTATATGTTTTTTCATAAGGATATAAATTTAACATAAAATTCTTTCAAAATTAAAGAAAATGCTTCTAATAATTATAGTAATAGATGGTTACTATAAAAAGTAATGACAATAGAAACATGATTTTGGAAGCATAAGTCCTTATTAAGTCCAGTTTTTCCATCAAAGACACATTTGTGCATATCTTGTTAAAATACTATTTTATTTAAGTTTGTGCATATTACTAGGAATTGAACCTGTGTCCTCATATATGCTGTGCTATGCTACTATTGAGTTATAGTAAGTCCCAGTTAGTTATTATAAAACTTTTAAAAATATAAAAAATTAGAAGATACTCAGCTTACTGAGTTATAAACCTTCCTTTTTTAAAGTTCTTATTGTAAAACTTGTTTTTATACAGTATGGTTTTTGGGGGGGGAGGGTGTAGCGAACTTTACTGATAGTATTCAAGAGAGTAGGGGGGCCTCTCTAGGCCCCTCCTGTTATCATGGGGGTCTGGGATGGAAATTGTGAGGGAGATGCTCAGAGTTGGGATTGGGACTCCTCAGCAACTGAGGGTCTTTCTCTTGCTCTCATGTCCTTGCTGGAGTGGTGGTCCAGGGTTTCTTACTCCTTGGAGGCTATGTGGACCATGAGGTGGTGAAGATGCCAGTAGACTCCATGACATACTCAGCTCCAGCATCACCCCATTTGATGTTAGTGGGGTCTCGCTCCTGGAAGATGGTGATGGCCTTCCTGTTGATGACAAGCTTTCCATTCTCGGCCTTGACTGCAGTTGAATCTGCCATGGGTGGAGTCATACTGGAACATGTAGACCATGTAGTTGAGGTCTATGAAGGGGTTGTTGATGGCAACAATCTCCATTTTGCCAAGTGGAGAGCAGGTGGCAGCCCTGGTAACTAGGTACCCAATACAGCCAAATCCGTTCACACCGACCTTCACCATTTTGTCTACGGGACATGGCTGGCACTGCACAAGATGTGACTGTCTCTGGAACAGGGAGGAGCAGAGCTATACAGTATGTTTTAATCACACTTTTTACCCAGTACTCTTCCCTGGGTATGCACCACCACTGTTCAGCTACTTGTTGCTCCTATGGAGGACTGGGGTTCAACTTCCAGCATCTACATAGCTACTCACAAACATCTGTAACCCTGGTTCTAGGGGATCCAACGTGCACGCACATGACACACACACACACATCCATACAAAACATTCAGATACATAAAGTAAAACAATCCAAAACAAAACATTCAAAAACAGATGTAATGACATATGCCTTTCATACCAGCACTGTGGTTATGTAGGCAGGCATATATCAGTTCAAGGTCAGCCTGATCTACATAGTGGGTTTCAAGCCAACTGGGGCTAGACAGTGAGAGTCTGTCTCTAAAACTAAAACTAAAACTAAAACTAAAACTAAAACTAAAACTAAAACTAAAACTAAAACTAAAACTAAAACTAAAACCAACCAATCTTGCAACCTCTTGACCCTTCACTCCTACCTGACCACATCACTACAAACGTGGGAACAAATGCACTTCGCACTGGCTTCACTGCTGAAGATTTTGGGGACAGAGTGGCCATCTCCTCACAGATCCTCCCCATCTTCCCTCCCTACTCAATTTCATGTTATTTTTCCACCTCTCAAAAACAAAACAAAATTTAAAAATCCCCCAAAACAAAAAACAGAACAAATAAATTTTTAAAAAATAGAAAGAAAAGAAAAGAAAAACAAATAGAAAAGAAGAGGAAAAACCACTAAGACAAAGAATACCAAAACAACCCAAAACTTCCCCAAAACTCATGAAGTCTGTTTTGTATTGGCCAAGTAGTCCTTGATATAGGGCCTGCCTGGAGTGGTTGATACACCCAGTGACACTCCATCGGAGAAAACTGAGTCTCCCTTTCCTGGCGGGATATCAGTTGTGAATGGCTTCTTGGTTTGGTGTAGGACCTTTTGTTTACTTACCTCCTTTAGTGCTGGATTTTTGTCTGGTTTGAACTTGTGCAAATCTTGTGTGTGCTGTCAGAGTCTCTGAGTTCCTATGTGTATCAGCTCTGTTGTGTCTGGAATATGTGTCTCCTTGGAGTCACCTCTGGCTCTTGCTATCTTTCTGCCTCCTCTCCTTCATAGAACCCTGAGCCTTGAGGAGTGGGGCTGATGAAGATATCTCCTTCAGTCTGAGTGTTCAAAGTCTTTTATTCTCTGCACTTACTCTCTGCATTGCCCATCTGTGAGTCCCTGTTAGTTACCACCTATTGCGAGAAGAAACTTCTCTGAGCAATATACTGATCTAGGTCGTAGTAGGCCATTAGGAGTCCCTTTTGTTTTGGAGTTTTTTGTCTGTTGTTTGTTTTTTGGGATTTTTTTTTTTTTTTTTTTTTTTTTTTTTTTTGAGATAGAGTTCTTTGTGCAGCTCTGTTGACCAGACTGGCCTGGAGCTCATAGAGATCCACCCGCTTCTGCCTCCCGCTAGGATTAAAGACATGAAAGACCGCCACTGCCAGGCAAGAGTCATTTTACTGCTATATTCCTTTAGCTGGAAAGTAGTAGTGGGTTTCCCCTGGTCCAGAACTTTACTAGTCTCAGGGTCTCGGCTATTTCTGCAGTGTCATTTGTGAGTTCCACCTCATGAAGTGGGCCTTAAATCCAGTTTTTAAATAGTAGTTGTCAGCCAGGCAGTGGTGGCGCACACCTTTAATCCCAGCACTTGGGAGGCTGAGGCAGGTGGATTTCTGAGTTCGAGGCCAGCCTGGTCTACAGAGTGAGTTCCAGGATATCCAGGGCTACACAGAGAAACCCTGTCTCGAACTCGCCCCCCCAGTAGTTGTTTATTCCCGTAGCATTTGTGCCACTATTGCCCCAGTGTGTATACTGCAGGTCTCTACTGTAGGTGGCAGTGTTTGTGGTTGCTTTTTGCCTCCCGTACCATGCAGAGTACATTCTAGTACCATGCATATTAGTCAGTAGGAGTGAAGCTGCTAGTTGGGCAAAAAACTTAACTTCTCCATATTTTATGACCTAAGTTATGTTTTCAGCAGTAAGGGCTTCCCCATCATGTTATGGAGAGTAACCAGTAACTTTGGCTCTAGCCTGTAATATTTTCAGGGGAACCCTTGGGACCCCTTTGACTGATGAGTCAGTAAGATGTGGCACATTCCTGGCACTGGAGTTTGGTAGCATAAGATGTTTATGAAGGAACATTGTCTTCCCCACTATATGGTGACGCCATTTAAATTTCTTTCATAAATGTGTATGTTTTGGGAAGCTTCCAGAATAGTGTGTCTCCATATGGCTTTTCAAAGGGCCTTTAGTGTTAGATGGCCCTTGCCATATTTCCTCCTTTATTTTGAGAAAAAAAAATTAAATCTTTTCTAAGGAAGGAAGTAGAACTTCAGGAGCTGAGTAGCTTATCATATTCATGGTATATGTGAGCCCGTGGGTTACATCAGTGAATGAGGGAAAGAGAAGAAAAGGGAAGAGAGAAGGGGAAAGAACATTGCCAAGGGCTCCCGAGTCCTCTCCTTGGCCATATGGACTGTACCTCTCTTCTTCCACATGTACACATGTCCTGTTATTATTAGTTTTTTCTTTTAATAGTAACTGCTTCTTTGTATTTTCAAGTAATTTATCACTCACATGTGTACTCTAGGTGTAATTTATTGTTGCTATCTAAAAAGTTGTAATAGATTTTAAGTCTCTGATTCTTTCCAGACTAATTGTTGCTTCATATTCAATGATGCACATCAATATGGTCTTTGGATCTCAGCATTCCTTGCAAATTGTTATCTTTATCTGAGGCTCCTTCTGGTTCAAGCTTTGTCCCTTTGATAAGAGACTATATATATCTTTAGGTTCTTGCCAAGATATCACAATAATGGTCTCTTGGCCACTTTCTAATATTCTTCCCCTCTGAAACCTCTTGACCTGGCCCCCACATTTCATATCACCCACAGTACTATCTTCCATGCTCCTACTAGGATTGCCCATTAATCACTGCTTAATGCATTCAACTGCTTTTGTACTCCAAAGTCCCAAAGTCTTCCACATTCCTCCAACAAATAGCATTGTCAGGGCTGTCTCAGTAATATCCCAATCCCCAGTATCAACTTCTGTCTTAGTCACAGTTTTATTTCTGAGAAGAGACCCCATGACCAAGCCATCTCTTATGAAAGAAAGCACTTAACTGGGAGCTTGATTATAGTTTCAGAGGTTTAGTCTATCAGCATGGAAGGAATCATCACAGCTTGCGGGCAGACACTGGAGTAGTATCTGGGAGTTCCATCCTGATCTTTAGGGAGGGAGAGAGAGAGAGAAAGAAAGAAGGGGGAGAGAGAGGAGAGAGGGGAGAGAAGAGAGGGGAGCAAGAGAAGAGAGGAGAGGAGAGGAGAAGGAGAGGAGGAGAGAGGAGAAGGAGAAGGAGAGAGGATAAGGAGAGAGGAGAAAGAGAGAGAAAACAAACTGGAGTCCAGCATGGTCTTTTGAAACTTCAAGCCCACCCCAAGTCCTTCAACAAGACCATGCCTCCTAATCTTTCTAATCCTTTCATATAGTACCACTCCTTGGCGACTAAGCATTCAAATATATGAACCTATGGGGGCCATTCTTGCTCAAACAACCACACATTATTTACCAATTTTTAAGGTAATTAGTCATGGTTCCTAGTTATCCTTTGAAGGAAGAGAGTTCATTAAGGTTTTTCCTCTTGTGAACCCAAAGATTTAAGCATATCACTTTATTTCATCAGTTATTTTGAAATTATCTATGTGTTTAGCTACATGCACTTGCATGATGGAGATTGCACCCAAGGTCTCATACAAGCTAAGTAAGTACCGTACCACTGAAGTTCAGATTGCCCCATCTTTTATTTGGTAAAGGTTTTCAGGTTGGCTCTGTTGATGTCACCCTTCTGCTCTGGTTACTTGCTATCAAGTGTGGGTTGATATTCTAGGCTCACCTTGTCTATTTCATGCCTTTTCTCTAGTAAGCCTTGGTATCCTAATAGGAAATGATACTTTAAGAGTAAACTTTGCTATTAGGGTAGCTCTTTATAACCATGTTGGCCATAATTTCTAAGCCTTTTATTTGCCAGGTACTAGTAAAATCATAAGACATATTTGGTTTATTTAAATGGACTTCCTAGTTATATTCAGAACTGTAGGGCCTTCATTTCATCTCTTTGATGTTAATTTCTTATCTAGCATATTAAGTCTTGATTATGAACATAGGAATTATACAATTAGAATATCTAATAATTACTCATCTGCTCTCTTTTATTCTATGTAAGAGTTTCAGAATGACAATACCACCTCCTCTGATAGGATTATTGAAAACAGTTCGAAGCTCTTTGTGTGTGTGTCTGTGCATTCACATTGTTTTTAAGCAGCTGTACTGAATTGAAATTGTCAGTATGTATTTATGTACTTTCTTTTTAACCCTCATTTAATCTCATTTCTACAAGTGTGTATAAGTAATGCTCACCACCAGTCCAAGTCTGGCTGACAGCATTATGTTCCCTGACAAATCCTTTAGGCAGGGCTTGTTGAGACAATGTTACCCATGTTCTTGTGTGTAACTGTGGTGTTTATACTCAAAAGTGGCTTGCCTTTCATTTGCTTTCTTTAAATACTCCCTCTCCTGCTGGCAGTAGGCTTTGCTGTTCAAACAAAAAAGGAAACAGAAATCACTCATGACAACCTAGTTTTCTTTAGAAGTAACTATTTTTCTTCTTAATACCCCAATTGTTTCCTTTAAAGTCCAGTGATTTCCAGAATATGTCTTGTTAGACATTATACTCAAATATGCATTGTTATGTTTAAATATTTTTCTTAGTTTAGAAAAAAGATTTTGAACTAGAGGAAAGTTTTGTTACTCATTTCATGTGAAATGAGATTTCTTAAGAAGTATGGCTTTGGGAATTCTCTTCTCCTGTTTGGATTGTCTTCTTCCTGCCGGATCTCATTTGCCTGTCTTCATTGTTCTTCATTTTCTAACAGATCTTTTTTTTTCTATTCTTTTTTTCCCATTTGCTTTGTAGTTTTTCCATTTTTACTCCTTTTCACTGATTTAATCTTGAGAGAACATTTTCTGTTAAGACTCTTATTCTCTTACTTCTTACCTTTTTGACCTGTATCTCATTTCTAGGTTTTGTTTTTTAAGTATTGTTTATGATTTTAAAATATCTTTGTGAACTTCTATCGATGTTTGCTTTCGATGAACTGTAGGTGGAACCCCCTAAGTAAAATGGACAAATAGATTTAATATTGCCAGATGCCCAAAGCATTTTACTAATGTTTACCCTTCCTGATAAGGGGTTGTAAAGAGGCCCAAAGTATGCGTGCTTATGTATGTACTTAGAGAGTAACGTACATTCCTCTTTTAAGGAAGAGTGAAGGATATGGACCTTCTTCCTAACTGTTTACTGACCTCTTCTTGAACATTAGCAAGGGTATTGGCCCTTGAGAAGACAGCAAAGAGAATAGAAGCAAGAGTGAGGGGCTGCTGGCAAGGCTGTCACTTGACTGCAGCATCTGGAGGTGTTGGTACAAGGAGAAAACACATCAGTTTAGTAAGGATTGGGTGTCATGATTGCCTCGGGTTTGTCTCCCAGGATGCTGGGGTCACTGCAGAGATTTGATATCTCTTTTGCAGATTTTAAGTAGAAGGGTGAAGGAAGGTGCCATGGAGATGATACCTTGTGACATGGCATACTGTATGAATTATCATAGGGGCATAAAAGTACACAACAGGTAGGGTGTCCATCATCGAACAACAGTTGCAAAGTTCATGCTGGATGCTGAGGCCCAGGGTGTAGATACCTGTGCTCTGATGATGGTGTGGAACAGGTGGCTTGTCAGAAGTGTGAACAACAGCAGGCTTGCTGGACTGCTGTCTCTGTGCCCATTGCACTAGAATATCCCAGCCTCCTTGCCCAGGCTTGGGTGGATCCCTGCCAACACTACCCAGTGAGGAGCAGAAAGCTGAAGTGGGGCAGCTGTTTTCTAATCTCTTTGGTTGATTGTTACAAAACTCTCTGAAGCTTGTGGTTGAACTGAACTTACTGGAAACATGAAACTTCTCCCCTGATGTTGACATTTATTCATATTTAAACCCTTGCCCCAGCATTATGTAAGCTGTGCTGCTGGGTTTGACCTCTTTGATTTTCAGATAGGTTGGTGACCAACAGGAGGCTGTAATACTTTTCAGGGTGGTCTTGGCTTGGCATATTGAGCTTATTTGTTGCCGTCTCGTTTCAGATATCCTGTAGCTTTCATTGGTATTGATTTTTTCCACCATAGCCTTATTAAGGCAGTTTGGCATGAAAATATTACAAAACCATGTGTTCACTTCTACTCTATTGAATTAAGCAGGTGTTCTCAGCAGAGAACTCTTGGTAGTTTGAGCATCTATCATGGCACTATCCATGCCTCATAGCTGGGAAACCTGATAAGTCAAGCAGAAATAAGGTAAAGGCCATATGGAGAGCTCTTTAACACCAGCTACACCCATCTCCTGCCTACTCCTTCCTCCTGTGGTGAACTTTAACCCTGTCAAACTGATGCCATGATGCCTCCTCTGTAGACGGGCCACAGATCATCAGTCCAAGGTGCTCGACTAACAGAGCTGTTGAGTGGCAGAGCAGCGTCCTCATGAGCTGTTCCCTTTGCCGCTTCAGATGAACAGTTGCTCAAGTCATCTATGCAGCTCCGTGCTGCAGCTCTGTCTAGGGAAACAAGCAGTGCAGATGGGGAGAAAGCGTAACACTGTTGAGTAGCTCTCAATACCCGAGGTCCAAGCTATTAAAATAGAAAGCAGCAAACTAGGATTATCCTCCCCGACACTCACTCTCTCTCTCTCTCTCTCTCTCTCTCTCTCTCTCTCTCTCTCTCTCTCTCTCTCTCTCTCTCTAACATAGGTGAAGGAAGGCTAAGTTTATTGGCCTCATTTTGTTGTTCAAGGTGCCCACAATGGGAAGGGGTAAGGATTGGAGACCAGCTTTTTATGGCTGTCTTTTCTATACTGCACCTGTTGTTCCACCTTCCTTTCCTCTTACTCTGGTTTGTATCCCAGGAAGCTGGGAATCGGGGGGGGGGGGGGGAGAATCCTATCCTTTGTGGATAATCTAGGGGAAAATTCTACTCTAGGAATTTTCCCTTTCTGGTCATCCCTCTGGGTCTCCTTATTTTGCATTGCTGAGAACGTACAAGCAGAGGGCCTGGGGAGACTCTGTGGTAGAGAAGTTGCCGAGGTCAGTAGTACTTGATACTATGCTGAAATAGTTCCTAGAACCATGTTTGGCCATGGAAGTTACAAGTGCTATAAAGAGAACAATCAGTGCCAATTATGAAGACAGAATCCCTGGGGATTGATGTAGTGGAGGGAGGAAAGAGATTCAAATTAAATTTCCATACCTTGGCACTTTGGTCTTTTAACCTTCTTATTAAATTATGATTTCTCCTTTAGGAAAACAAATGAGGACAAAACACATGTTTAGAATGCAGCCTTTGTGCTTTACATTTGATAATGAGCAGGTTTAGTACTGTTTCGCAGTCAACCTGTGTTTAAAGTGTCAATTAACCAATAAATATTAGGAGAAACAAGAGTCAGAAATGGTTGTGTCACTCCTGCTAATGAGCTGCTAATGAAATTGTGCCTGGGTGGGAATGGCATGCACTGCGGAGTCCTCAGGAGTCTCCTTTGGAAAATGAGCGACTGCAGAACCCAGACCCTGTCCAGAGGAGCAGACACAGTTAACGCCTTCACTCCCAGGTTGTCAGGTTTTCAACTCTCCATTATGAAGTGAAGCTTGTTGTTACAGTTCAGTTGTGGTAAAAGTTTTTAAATGGTCTTTATTTTACTGGATAGTTTAGAAGCAGTCTTAGAGGCCAAAAGAACCATGCTTGTGTAGCTGTAGTCCCCACTGCCTTGGATCTATGGGTGATTCCTCTCCTTTTTTTTTTTTTTTTAACTAAATTTCCTTAACTCTAACACTCCCTCTCTGCCCCTCCTCCTCCCCTCCCACTCCCTCTTTCCTTTCTCCTCTCTCTCCAGTGAAGTCTGGGTAAGTTCATGATACTCTAAAGATGAGGGAACAAGGAGTAGATGGAAAATGTATCTTACAAAGAGATATGGCAGTAAATGATAAACACTACCAGGAAAATAGGTACACAACATGAGTGTAAAAGCCCATGTGCCCAGCTTATGAGGCTCAGTGGCACATGCTAGTCTTGCCTGCCTGGTCTTGTAAGAAAGGGAAGAGATGAGAGCACAGCAGTGAGCTGGCTAGGAACTAAGTACAGGTGCATTATGGGCGGCTTTGCCTTCCTCATCTCCTTCTCCTTTGTTTTACTCCTGAAATTATTAAATGTGGGACTGTTGCAAAGGTTATTATGTGTGCTTAAGAGTCAGATGCGGGGCTGGTGAGATGGCTCAGTGGGTAAGAGCACCCGACTGCTCTTCTGAAGGTCCAGAGTTCAAATCCCAGCAACCACATGGTGGCTCACAACCATCCGTAATGAGATCTGGCACCCTCTTCTGGAGTGTCTGAAGACAGCTACAGTGTACTTACATATAATAAATAAATAAATCTAAAAAAAAAAAAAAAAAGAGAGTCAGATGCCTTTGTGTTGCAATGCCTCTGGAACAGTGGCAGAACTCATCGCTTTCCTGGTCCTTATTGCTGCTCAGTCTTCTTATTTCATATCCATTCCCCAAGTCGAGGCTCTGTTGTGTCTGGGCAGACAGAGACTAGCCTGATGACCTTTTGCTCCTTGTGCTCCCTAATCGTGTTTTTTAGACAAAGCCTCTCACTGAACCTAGAGTTCACTCTTTGGTTAGATTGGCTGGCCCATGAGCCTCCAGGATCCTCCTCTCTCTGCCCCTGCCAATGCTGGGGTCACAGAAGCCCACCGCCACTCCCAGCTTTTTATGTGAGTGCTAGAGTCCAAACTCAGGGGATCATATGTGCACAGCAAGTCCTTTACCCATGGAGCCATTTCCCAGCCCCAACAAGAAATGGTCTAAGTAACTATATAGTGTTTGTCCTTGGAGATTGTATTAATGAAGGTTCTCTAAAGGAACAGGACTGTTAGAATGACCGCCCGTTATATGGATTGCCAGGAGAAGGTGTGGCCCCGATTTAGGGAGGATCTTCTGACCTCACATGATCCAGATTTCAGGTGGGTCTCCCAACCCTAAATAATCCAGTTAACTAAAAGTTCCTCAATAGTTGTGCTCGGCAACTTGGGTTTTGAGTTAGTTCCAGATGTAGTCAAGTTGACAACCAAGCATAGCATCATAGAGATGCTTGCCTTTGTGAATTCTGTGAGGGCAGAGCTTGGCCATCTGTCAGCCGTGGGTCTGGAAAGGAGACATTGGTTTGGGCACAGCAGTAGGGTTTTAGAGGTTTTTTTCTGGGAAAATGATGAATGTCAATGAGAAAGCTCTTTCAGGGGCTTTACTGCAGCCCAGAGAGCTCTGAAGCCAGCTCAGCCCTTGTAAGGCCTCGTGCAGAGTCTAGATTCTATGACTTAGATTACAGAAAAAAATATCAATTTGGTGAAATTTTTCATTTTACTTGGTTTGACGTTGTTTAGTTCTTTAAAAAAATGTGTCAGAATAACCACAACCCAGAATATCTCATTAAGTGTTTGTTGTTTCAAAAAAAAAAAAAAAGTCTGTAATTCATTTAAAAAACAAGAGCACAAAGTACAGTTTCGGGTTCAGTGCCCGAGAGATCTGTGCACACTCTTCAGTCACTTGTTCAGCTTGTGCCTTGGAGACAGAGATGCTCATCTATGTGCAGCCAGAGACCTTGCCAGGGCTTGTGTGGAGTTTGAATAAAAAGGCAAAGGCAGGCGGAGAGGGTTGTGGTAGTCATGGCAACCAGGCCTGGGATGTCTCAGGGCTGACCAACCCTTGTTAGAGAGTTAGTGGCGGGTGAAGCATGCAGTGTTACTTCCTATGACATATTCTTTCTATTCCTTTCTGTCTGGTGTGGCGGAAGGCCTACTGTGTGCCCTAGAGCTGAGCCTGAGATGTTCACCCAAATAATTGGTCCCTGCTCTTCAGAAATTCAGTTCTTTAATGAGAAGATTTTACTCTTAATATATACTTGCAAAACAAAGTCTGTTTCATCTGGGTTGACATTTATCTTCTGGGGGCTTTCGGGTTGCTTTCCTGAAGTACATTTTACTTCTGAACACTGAGTAGTTTTTTCTCATTTGTCCTCTACAAAGAGAGAAACATTAGGAGAAGCAGATTCTTTTTATTTGATAAATAAGAATGCAAAGATTCAGCCGGGCATAGTGGCGCACGCCTTTAATCCCAGGCAGGTGAATTTCTGAGTTCGAGGCCAGCCTGGTCTACAGAGTGAGTTCCAGGACAGCCAGGGCTACACAGAGAAACCCTGCCTCAAACAAACAAACAAACAAACAAACACACACAACAACAAAAAAAGAATGCAAAGATTCAGAAAGATTTGGTTAATTTCACTGGCTACCTCTGGGTAGCAGAGTTCCAGGCTCATGGCAGTATGTGTCTCGTCACAGGTGGTCAGTTGTCTTTTTAAAATGCATGGCTTATTGTTCACACACCAATGAAATGGAAACAACACACAACAAATGAATTTAATAACTGAACAGTCTCACACTAAGTGACATACCCTGCTACCAACACTGAAGGTAGAACTCTCTTGCTGATAGTGGGTAGACGTGCTAGGTCAAAAGCCCAATTGCCAACTGCTTAGTGGGTCACCTTGTCTACATGTGCTTGGGAGGACGAAAGAGGGACTCCTTGCAATCGAGTTCCTTGAGCAAGAAGGAAGCTATCTGATCAAGGCCTCAGTTGTGCTTAGCCAGCTCAGCTAGAATCCCAGACACTCAAAAGTCACAAGGTCAGAGCCTGGCCAATGGTAGGCTGGTATGAAATAGACTCACTGGAATGGCCCCTTATACCCCCATGTTGCTAAAGTGTGTGACCGTGTACCCTGAGTTACAGTGGAGACCAGCATCTGGGGAGCTGCCTGGAGTCTAGATTTTCAGGACCTGTAGAGGCATATCTTGTTCCTGTGGTTTTGGTCCCTGCTTCTGATTGGGGCAGGCAGTGACTCCTAAGCATTGCTCTATCTTGATGTCAGCATATTTGAGCTCAGGGCCTCCATCTTTTTTTCCTCCTCCTCCTTTTTTGTTGTTGTAAGTATTCATGACATACAGCCAGTGGGGCCACCCTTACAGTTTTATGCCTCTGTATCCAGGTTTAACTAGAAACCCCTGCAGTAGAGAATCTCTTAGCAGGAGCCCACAGAACACACATACCTCTTCCCTCATGAAGCCACAAACAGCAAAGCATCTGCTAACAGGCAGGCACAAGAACGTCCATTTTATCTGGCACTGTGTCTGCTGAGGCTGGGCAGCCAGGTGATGCCACAGCCTTATCATCTGAGGAGGTCCCTGCAGTTGTGAATCCATGAGGGACAAATTTAAATCACTGGGTCCTAGGAAGGGCTAGGACAATACTGAGTCAGACAGCATTTGGGATTTTTTTGTTTTTGTTTTTTTTGTTTTGTTTTTTAAAAGATAGATTTATTTATTATATGTATATGACTAACACCAGAAGAGTACATCAGACCCCATTACAGATGGTTGTGAGCCACCATGTGGTTGGTTGCTGGGAACTGAACTCAGGACCTCTGGAAGAGCAGCCAGTGCTGAGCCATCTCTCCAGCCCCAGACAACATTTGTTAATGGGTGAAATGTCTTTTCCAGCAGTGACAAATTGGCATCTGTGGGCTGAATTCTATTTATAGTTATGTTTTGTTTAGCTTTCAGATGTGCAAACTTGACTGCGTGTGGAACGGGCACTTTTCATAGGCCCTACCATTCCCTGTGTTCTGACAGATGACCCTTCTCACTCGTCTCTTTACCAACCTTCCCCCATAGACAGTTGTCTCCTTCCCCTGGGCTCACCTTTTCTTGTCTGCTCTTCTCCTAGGTCCTTCTGCCTAGATGCTTCATGGTCTCAGGCTTCCTGACTCTATTCTCTTGTCCTTCCCAGAACTGCCTTCCTGGGTCTGTTTCTAGGCTCTGAACTCAAAGGTTCTGGCCCCTGGAAATATTTGCAGTCATTAGATTACATCTGATAAACTGATTGCTACGCAGGGATTAAAAGGACAGAATTTTTTTAATTTTTTAAATTTTTTTATTTTTTATTTTTTTGAGACAGGGTTTCTCTGTAGCCCTGGCTGTCCTGGAACTCACTCTGCAGACTAGGCTGGCCTCGAACTCAGAAATCCACCTGCCTCTGCGGCCCAAGTGCTGGGATTAAAGGCGTGCACCACCACGCCCGGCAAGGACAGAATTCTTTATCTGAGCAAATAAAAAATTTCAACAAGTGTATTGAGAGATACTTCTTCTACCATCAAGTTCACTCATGAAAAGTAAATGGGGAAAATAATCCCCACACACCCCTAGAAAGACAGGCAGAGCACAGGGGCAGGTTTTAGTCTATGGTGTTCCATGGAGCAGAAAAACTTCAAAAGAAAATTCTGCAGACCAAAGCCTACCTCTTACTTTGCTGAGTTAAAGACTTTAGTTTAGAAACAGCCAACTACCATCTGTCTTCATCATTATCACATTTTGCAAAAGGACATTTTAATACTAAAAGGAATCATTATTAGTTGTTCTTAATTCCCATGTTTCCGAACCATTGGGGTGAGATGCTGCTGTAAACAAAATCCTTCAAAGCTGGGTGGCTTAAAGCAACAGTAAGTCCTTTTATGTAGCTTCAACTCTTAGAACTAGTCGTAGCTCAGGTACCCTTCATATACCCACAGAGAAGCAGGTAAAGGAGCCAGGACGGAGAGGGGTGGTACCACAAAAAGGAATGTAAATATCAAAACTGAGCCACCTGTTATAGATTTAATGATATAATCATGCCAGAGAGGGTCAGGAAGAGATGACAGCCTGAGTGTGGATGAAGACAAAGACAAAGCACTGCACTTCAGTGCTGGGATCTAGTGTGGTAAATGTGTTTTTCATAATGATAGCGGTTGGCATTAAGATTTTGTTCATAGCATTTTATTGTGTGTATGCATGTAGACATGTGGTACACATACCATGGCTCATGTATGGAGGTCAGAGGACAAATGTAGGAGTTAGGTCTCTTCTTTCACCAGGTGGGGCCCAGGGATTGAACCCAGGTATATGAGGGTTGGGCCAAGCATATCTGTTCATTGAGCTATCTTTCCAGCCCATAGGTTGGCATTTTTGGAAACTGTTTGCTTTACATTGTATCATTAAATGTATTATAAATGTACCACAGATAATGAAAGCCAGATTTCTCATGGCCAGAGAAATAGTTATAGATAAAGAAAGTAAGACAGAGGGTTCTGTTATGTTAGATTGGAGTCTGTAGTATCAGTAAAAAAAATGTAAGTTTTGAAATATGTATAGATAAGGGCTAGTGGAGTGCTTGTCAATCATGAAGCACTGTCTTCAGTCCCCAGCACAACATAAAACAGACATGGTGGCACACATCTGCGACCTCAGCATTCAGGAGGAGGAAGCAGGAGGACCAATAGCTCTAGTCATCTTCAGCTTGGGCTACATGAGACCCTATCTCAAAAGCATGTATTCATGGACAAACAGAAATAGAGGTGTGTGCATGTGTGTGTGTGTGTGTGTGTGTGTTTGTGTGTACCACTCTGTACACAGATTAGGGAGGGGTCTGTGTCCCTCAAAGGTGCAAGAGCAATGACTCCCTAGAACAAATGAACATTTCTGTCATTAATCTTGGTTTCTGAACACTGTTCCCCAATAAGAAATGAAACTTAAGGTGAACATGGAACTATGGTACCAGGAAGGAAAGAAATATTTAGAAAAGAAAATGTTGTTGAGGACCAGGCTACTTATTAGAATAACCTGAGAGCCAACTAAAGGAGTCCTCCTAATTGTTAAACCTGAAACAGTTCAAGCAGCAGCACAATTACTACTCTTGAGCTATAGAGATGTCTCTGCAAGCCAGAGCTCTGATCTCTAGAACCCAGGGAAATAGGGATGAGCATGGTGGCTCCCCTGCAATTCCAGCCTTGGGCCTTGAGGGCTGTGTGTGGGTGGAGGTTTGCATGACACATCCTCCATACCTTGTTCCTGATTTGTGCCCATTTGGGAAGGATTAGAAAATGTGATTTCGCTGAAGAAAGTATGTCACCTTGGCTTTGAAGTTTCAAAGAGTCATTTTGAGTTTGCTCTCTCAGGTTCCTGTGTTGTGGTTTCAATTGTGAGGGGTTGGAAGCTTTTTCTGCTGCCACAGTTTCCTTTTGGAAGGGACTCTTATCCCTCTAGTACCATGGACCCCCAAATAAGCCCTTCTTTTGATAAGTTGCCCTGCTCGTTGTGTTTTATCATCGCAATAGGAAAGTCACTAATACACAGGGATTCCTGAGTAACCTAGCAACGGAGATGATCCTCATTGTGAGCTTTGGGTTTGAGAGAGCCTGGCTTAAAGAGTAGGATGGGAGGAAGATTCCGATATTAACCTTGAACTTCCACACGTATGCAGCCACACCTTTGTGAGCATGCATATACACATGCATACAACATACAAATTATATATATGAAAAGAAGGAAAAAAAGAATAAAACAAAATCCAGTAACTTGTAGAACTGGCTAGTAGTGGTAAGGTTTGAAAGTGGTCTTTAATTACTTAGCACTATTATTAATTTTTCTGTGACTATATAAGATATTAACTTTGGGAAAGGGCATTTGGAACATGTGGGAACTGTACTGTCCTTTCCATTTTTTTGAACAAATTTAAAAATAGCTCAAAGTAAATTTCTGGAGATAGCTTGACAAGGCTTGCTGTAGCTAGATGTGGTGTGTCCTCCCTCCAGCCTGTAGTGTACATCCATGTTGGCTTCATGGTCTCTCCTCTGCTTTGGACAGAGGTCTAGCAGTGGCAGGTTTCCTCAGGGTGATAATAGAAACCCAAGGGATAAAAGCCTGTTCCAAGTGGCATATGTGTTAGCCAAGCATGTCCTAAGCCAAGTCCACTGGAAGGTACACTCTGCCCTGAGTTACCGAGTTAGGAAGAAGTGCAGGGTCACATGGTGCAGCAAAGGGCAGACACTGTTGAAGTATTGCAGTCTGCCACACCTGTTCTGCCCCTGGGTCCTGGCCTGTAACAGAAAACAGAGACAGTCTTAGGGGAGGTGAAGTGTGAAGTAGCTGTCTTTAGAAATGAAGTCTCTGTGGCCTGGGACCATAAGGTTTGGAATCCGGTCCTAGAGAGTCAGTGGTGGGCCAACAGCCCGTGTAGGATTTGGGGTTTATGGGTTTGGGATCCCAGTCTTTTGCCGCTTGTCTCAGCTTCCATCCCAAGCCCTCCTCCTTCTCAGGCTGTCTTGTGAGTCTCTGCTCTTTCCCAGTGCTTGCTTGATTTGTTTGCTATTTTTTCTTCCTTTACATAAGCTAAGAGATGCAGGTCAGATCACACTCCAACTTGGCATTTTTCCCAGCAGGGTGGAAACATTTGAAATGCTGTATTTTCTGTTGCCCCTGCAGCTGCTGCCACAACTGGTTTCATAGATTAAGTGAACTTAACCTGTGTTTTGAGTCCGTGCTATTGTGCTTCCTCTTACCCCCTGTGGTGGCTCATGTGAAAAGAGCAATTTTGGAATTTTCTCCAAATAAAGTAATTATTCACATAAGATGCTATTTTCTTCCAGGGCTATCTTAGCACAGTCTAACCTGAGGTCTGGATCTTATTTGTGCTCTTTCTTTGCCATTTCTATCTGAGACCAAGATCAGAAAAATTTAAGATCATTGTTGTTATTTTAAGCATTAGTTCCTTACTACCAAGAAAAACTTTTTTTTCTTCTTTTTTCTTTTCTCTCTCTCTCTCTCTCTCTCTTTCTTTTTTCTTTTTTCTTTTTTTCGAGACAGGGTTTCTCTGTGTAGCCCTGACTGTCCTGAAACTCACTTTGTAGACCAGGCTGGCCTCGAACTCAGAAATCCACCTGCCTCTGCCTCCCGAGTGCTGGGATTGAAAGCACCACCACTGCCCGGCTAAGAATAACTCTTAATGTGACTAATTGTTATGAATCGATTTGTTCTAGTAAAAATCGGTCAATCAGTAAAGATTTCTCTTTCTGCATTAAAATTTTTGCTTAACAAATAACCATTGAGCATTCACTGTAATACTGAGCCGTGAGGTGATCCCTAGGAAGAAAATGATGAGAATATAAACTTGTAAATATAGATTGTGGGACATGCCGGAGAAAGTGATTGGTAGAGCCATGAAACCATTAGGACAAGACAGATGGGGTCTGAGGAGTCAGCGGCTCAGAGTAGTGAGTGGCCCTTAGCTAGGCTGGGAGGGTGAGAAGGGGCCAGCACCAGACAGAGCCTTCCAGGCAAGAGGACAGCTGGTGGCATGGGCATTATGTTCTCCATGGAGTGGAGCACAGGGAAACGGGGGCAAGGCTGAAGAGGCCGTCATTGGATCTCACCCCCCCCACCCCCTGTCTACACACACACACACACACACACACACACACACACACACACACACGAGCGGGGACTCTGTTGAGAAGTTAAGATCGTGTCCAGATGAAAAATGGTAATAGTCTGGACAAAAGCAACTATGGAAAGTTGGGGGAAAGAATTTGTTTTTATTCTTGGTTTTTTATTTTCTTCTCCCTTTAAATAATTTTTATTAATCAGGCAGTAGTGGTTCATGCCTTTAATCCCAGCATTTGGGAGACAGAGGCAGGTGACTCTCTGAGTTTGAGGCCAACCTTGTCTACAGAGTGAATTCCAGGACAGTTAGGGCTACACAGAGAAACTTGTCTTGAAAAACATAAATTAACAAATAAATGAATGTTATTAGACTTATCAGCCAGGAATGATGTTACATTCTTTTAGTCCCTGTACTCAAGAGACAGATGCAGACAAATCTCTGTGAGTTTGAGGTCAGCCTGGTCTACATAGTCAGTTCTAGATATCCAGAGCTGCATAGTGATACCTATCTCATAAAATGAGAGAGAGAGGGGGGGGAAGGGGAGGGGAGGGAGAGAGGAGAGAGGAGAGAGGGGAGAGGGGAGAGGGGAGAGGGGAGAGAGAGGAGAGAGGAGAGGGGAGAGAGGGGAGAGAGGGGAGAGAGGGGAGAGAGGGGAGAGAGGAGAGAGAGGAGAGAGGAGAGAGAAGGTTTTGGAAATGGCAAAGCAGGAGTGCAAATCCAGGGTGGTCTGTGTTGTGTATAGCTGAGAAAAAACTGCTATTTTGGGTTGTGCTGTTTGTTTTGATAGTCTGAGATCTCTTTGGGTGACGTAGTCTCTCCCCTCTATGTTCAGAGAGGGATACTAAAGAATTCCCTGTGAGGAATAGAAGTTGCCACTTCTCTATTTTTGCCAGAATTTAGCCTCCCCACTCTTTGAAACCATCTTAGGTCATTAGGACTTTTGTTTGTTTTTATTTTTCCTGTGACAGTCTTACTCAGGCCTATACTGGCCTAGAACTCACCACGAAGCCCGGACTGGCCTGGAACTTGTGGCAGTTCCCCTGCCCTCGCCTCACAAGTGCTGGGATTACAGGTATGTGCCATCATACTTAACTCATTAGTCTGAATTCTCTGTCCCAGGACAGAGCAGCAGCATAGGAGCCCCACAGCTTCCCAGTCGTCTGGGTCCAGCCTTTCCCTGGATCACGAGCACTGTTGCACACGGGGCTCCTTCATTTCGGATGTCTTTCCCCAGTGTGGATGGATCCCAGGCACAGTTCCTTAACAGCTCCTCCATGGAAGGAAGGATTTCTCTGCCCTGACTTGAGCATCCTTTTGTCAAGAGATCATTAGATGTACTGTAGGTTGTGTGTGTTTCAGCCAGAGCCTCAGACACTCCTTGCTGCAGTGGAATGGCAGGCAGGGGAAGGCACATCCCAGGGTGCTGTTTCCCTGGTGCCTTGGCTGGAGGCAGAGCAGCCAGAGTGGCGCCACAGAATCTGCCACAGTGGCGCTAGTACTGAGAAAGCTTCACTCTTGCTGGGACAGTACTCTTTAGACTCTGGGTGCATGTGGCCGTCCTGAGAGAGCTTGTACTAAGCTTTTTTCTTATAAGGATTTTTTTTTTTTTTAGATATTTTCTTTATTTACATTTCAAATGGTGTCCCCTTTCCTGGTTTCCCTTCTGAAAACCCCCCTCCCCTCCCCCCTCCTCCTGCTCACCAGTTCACCCACTCCTGCTTCCTGGCATTCCCCTACACTGGGGCATATAGCCTTCACAGGACCAAGACCCTTTTCTCCCATTGATGACTGACAAGGCCATCCTCTGTTATATATGCAGATGGAGCCGTGGGAGCTCTGGGGGGAAGGGGGGTACTGGTTGGTTCATATTGTTGTTCCTCCTATGGGACTGCAAACCCCTTCAGCTCTTTGGGTCCTTTCTCTAGCTCCTCTATTGGGGACCCTGTGCTCATTCCAATGGTTGGCTAAGAGCATCCACCTCTATATTTGTCAGACACTGGCAGAGCCTCTCAAGAGACAGCTATATTAGGCTCCTGTTAGCAAGCACTTGTTGGCATCCACAATAGTGTCTGGGTAGATTGCACTTCTTATTTAAAGGTCTTACTATGTAGCTCAGGGTGTCCTCACACTCACTGAGTAGCCAGGCTATCCTTAAACTCCAAATCCTCCTGCCTCAGGCTCTGAGTATTAGCATTACTGGCATTATTACCGTGCCTGTTTTCCATTTTGTGTTCCTGAATCAAACTCAGTGCCAACATGCAGGCTATCCTCTGGCCGAGGAAACAGAGGCAAAATCCAAGTATTGGGATGGACTGACTGACTGACTTACTTACTTTCTTTCTTTCTTTCATAAAAGTTCTCAATCATCTCATGCTTTTACCTCCTGAATTCCAGGATTAGAGATGTGTACTTACTCCCAGTTTTGGAAGCTTTTTTTTTTTTTTTTTGGTCAGAAACAATGGTATCTCAATTTCTGGCACAATCCTAATCTTATAAGCCATAATAAATCTAATTCTTCAGTGTCAAATCCACCAGGATTCATCATATAAGCAGGGAGACACTAGTAGCTACATCTTGCCTTCTCACTATCCCTGTCCAAAAAGGCCCTAACTCTCTCCTGTTTTCTCTCTTCCTCTGTCCAACCCAGAAGTCCTGCCTCCTTGTCCAGTGATTGGTCCCTTTATTCATTTGAGGGAAGGTTCAAAAGAAGTCACCTGAGTATGTGACTCCTTCTGGGAAATCAGAATTAACATCCAAATACAGGCATCACCAGGGCCATCCACAACACTTCCCCCTTTCTGTTCTAATAAGAAACAATACTTTTCTCTCAAATATAAATTGAGCACACTATTACCATTTTGTAATTTACAAAGTACAAGATAGACCTAACAGTTCGTCATTTTTGTCAATAAAATAGAACACTGTCATGTGCCCTAACTAAAAGACTTACGATTCTACACCTGACGTATGTCCTGGCTTTAGATTGTTTGCCATCTGAAAACCATTCTCTCAAATCTGTTCTCTCAATGTTAAATAGCCTGGGTTGGCTATGAGACTATAAGTAGTCTTTCAACCCCATCAGAAATCCGAGAATGACCAACACTATCTAAAGATATAGGAAGCCTAACAGAGCTTCCAGAGTTAAGACAAGTTGTAGAGACAGCTGCCTACCCATATAGCCCCAGAAAGTCAGGAAGCTGGAGCATCAGTCTTCAGCCTTCTGGCTCAGGATCATCTGACAGACCTTTGAAAAACAGGGAGCATTAAGGACTAGCCTATTCTGTCTCAGCAGCACTAAGCTGTCCTAACCTGTAAACTGTCCAGGTCTGTACACAGTACAGGTCTAGAAGCATCATTTTTGCTTCAAAAAATTTCCAGTTCCTAAAATGTACCGTCTATGAAATGTTCAATCCTGCAGCCATTGATATTCATCTTTGTGTGGGATGTTATGGTATGGGACTGTAATCCCAGCACTTAGGAGGCCCAGGCAGGAGGATCAAGAGTTCAAGGCCAGCCTGGGGTACATAGTGAGTTCTAGGCTAGCTGGCTTATATGATGAGTCTATATATAGTTTAAAAAATTATTTTCTTATGCCTAGAAAATATTATTTTTATATTCCTAGAGGTGCCATGCAGGTCTGTTGTGTAGTAGTTGCCTGGTAAATGCATTTTCTGTGAATGATTGAATGAATGAATATAATATTCCACTTGTACTATGTGATAGTGCATAGTTGCTTGTCATCTATCCCTGAGTACGTTCGTGCATTCAAACACATAGCCCATCCATTCCCAACACTTGTTTCCCCCGCTAATGGATCTGTTCCTCTGAGATAAGTGGGTGTAGTTTTTCAGTTTCTCTTAGCTCTGCTACCTGCTTCCTTGGCTTTTTGTGTCCTGCTGCCTTCCAGTAGCTACGTATGTATGTATGTGTGTGTGTGTATTTATTTTCATTTACTTTTTTTTTTTTTTTTTTTTTTTTTTGAGGCAGGGCTTCTCTGTGTAGCCCTAAAACTGACCAAGCTGGTCTTGAACTCAGAGATAGGTCCCTTTGTTTACCTCCCAAGTTCTAGGACTAAAGGCATGCACCACCATGCATCCTGGCTTCCCTTTTCTTATTCATAACTGTTATTGGCCACATATTTTATGTACCTTACAGGCTGTGGAAATCCAAAAAGAAGACATACAGTTTTGTGAGCAGGGAAAGAGCCTGGTTTTAAAAAGGAGGGCGATAAGCTACAATGCTTACTAGCATTGTAGGATATCTTGAATGCTGTGGGACTGCCTTGGCAGGGGCAAGAAGGGTGTTACAGAAAAAGACAATAATGTCTTGATGGTTAGTTGAGGAGCTACGCACCATTTTCCCAGTGCATATAACAACATAGCTTATTAGCCAAATTCACAGAAGATACAAAGCACAAAGTAGACATGATTATCACATTCTCTTAAGCAGATGTTGATCTTGAGATGATGGCCACCTTGCCTTGGGTCTTACAGATTCTGTTATAACAGTAAAAGGAGTCAGTGTGAACAGAATGGGGGAGTCAGGAGAGAGAGAGAGAGAGAGAGAGAGAGAGAGAGAGAGAGAGAGAGAGAGAGAGAGAGAGAGCGTGCTCTGGGTCAAGAAGGTAAACTGGACATGGTACTCTGATCTGCAAGAAGTGCTCAGTCCTTTTGGCATGTTATCCAGGTATTCTACCCCAGTGTCCTACCAAGGTTCCTCTACCCCATGCAACTTTTCTCTTCTTGACTTTCAGGTCAGGCTGTTCCTGCAGGATCCCATGTGCGAATGAACCTACAGACTGGAGTAAACGAGGTGAAGCTCCAACAAGAAGACAAATTTCAAAATAATCTGAAAGGATTTAAAAGAGGCAGAAGGTAGTATATTGTTCTTAGGACCAGGAGGCTGAGTGACTACATTGATTTGGAAATACTAGCAATGCTACCCAAATTCATTAGTGGCCAGTTTTTGTTTTCTTGTTTTTTGTTTTTTTGTTTGTTTGTTTTGTTTTTGTTTTTTTGTTTTTTTGAGACAGGGTTTTTCTGTGTAGCCCTGGCTATCCTGGGACTCAGTCTGTAGACCAGGTTGGTCTTAACTTCAAAGATATGCCTTTGTCTACCAAGTGCTGGGAACAAAGGCATGTGTTACCATGACCAGCTATGTGCATTATAATTTTTATTTGAGATTTAACAGTGTAGAATTTGTGATAAAATTGTCAGGGTTTTATGGAAGTTTGCCTCCACAGTCTTTGGAAAGAAATATCTTGCAAAGAAAATAGATCTTTTAAAAAGGCTATAGGGGGAATGTTTAACCTTCTTTAAAAGAGAGGCTGTTTCCCCAGTACTTTAAGAGCACCCATTTGAATCCCAACAATTAATGCGCTGATTACAGATGAGTCATCTAGTCATTAAAACAAGCCTGTTAGGCCTTCTGCTTTGCAGTGATACTTCCTTGGTGAACAATAAAATTGCCTTTAAAAGTCTTTAATTCAGACTAACTTTTCCTCTTGTTAGTCAGTGTTAAAATAGGCTTCCTCGTGGTATGTGAGTAGAAGCCACCACATTCCCTCATGGTTATAGGTTTCCTAACTTTTTAATAACCAGTTTGAGGGATTTGATTTTAGAGAATTAACAGTTTCTATTTTTCTTCTTAATTGCCTTGAATTAACAAGTTGTTCTTGCTTGGTATCTCCTGAATGAGAAGAAAGGAAACTTGATGTGGTTGGCAAGGACTTCTAGACCCTTTTTCTTGACGCACCTGACCAAAGGTCATGTGTTTGTTTAGTTAAGTTACTCACCCTACAAAGCAGCATGGCAGATCTGGGCAGTTTTTACATTTAGAAAATTCTAATTCATGTTACGATGGAGACATCTGTTGTCATCCCAAACTGGGCAAGTTCTTTCCTTCTCCCCGTCTCTGTATTAGGCCTGCACTTGCAGTTGTCCAAATCATACAATTGTTCCTGTCTCATAGTCACATAAGAGTAATCAGATATAATTCGACAGCCGTGCTAACCTTTTCCTGCCTCCAGAAGGCATCATGCACATAAACTTCAGTGAGTCAAGGCGCTTTGAACTCTTCTCTCTCTCACATGCAGTCTGATTCTTATTTTAATGAAAAAGCCAACTCCAGTGTCTTGAGAGTACTGACCTAGGCACTTGATAATTCAGGGGTGTTGGTTTATTGTTTTGTGCACCCTGTCCACCCTGCTGACAGTAGGTCTACAGTAGGAGCACTCACTGGGTGGCCCTTGCTCCTTTGAGAGCAAAAGCCTTCCATGTTGGATGTAGAGACACCGTAAGGAGACACACTTGTTCCACTTTTCCTCTTTGCTTTCCTCCTTTGGACTGTTTCTGAGAGTGTTGCCCTGGAATGGCCTCTAGGATATGCTGGGACATTTCCTCTTCTCTCTCAGCTGTTAACAGCTTTTCTGTCTGAGCCTCCCCCTACCTTCTTCCAGTTCTACTTCACAATATCTTCCTGGCTGCTCAGCAGTGGCCAGGGAGCAGAGGCATAGGAGCCAGCATCCAGAAAGCAGCAGTTATTTCAGTTATCTTATGGTGTGCTTTGGAAGACAAGGCTTGCAGCTTTCTATCAGATTTCAGGTGAGTCAGTAAACCACTGTGCTGCAGAGATTAGCTTTCCACTAGTCCTGCTGGCTAGGTTGCTACTAAGATCTATAATGCTTGTGGGCTCTAGGCCTATGCAGAGACCTGCCTTAGGGTTGTCTCAGAGAGTGCTCTTGGCACTGCCTGGCTTCAAGCATAGTTTTAGGCATAAAAACCATAAAAGTTGTATTTTTCATCCTGTTAGAGTCTTCATAGAACAAACGTCTCTTGGCTTTGCAATGTTCTCTGAAACCTCCTTCTACATTAGAGGAAGGAAAAACAACCTTTACTGAATCTGAGTTGTACCGTCTTGGGTTGGGCATTGGCCATGCTGTGTATGGTGCAGTGGTGAAGAGAGGTGCCCGTGACAAACTGTTTCCTGCTGCACTGATTCATTTCACAAGACTATGGAGTGCCTGTGTGGCAGGCACTGGGGAAACAGCAGAAGCAGATGCAAGGGGTCGCCTCCATAAGGTGAGCGGAGGCCTTGTGCAGGTTGGCAGGCAAACAACCAAGAAGATAAACATATGAGTAAGATCATTACAAATTATAATAAGTTGTAGAGAAGTGATGAGCCAAGGTAATGAGTCTCTGCAGGAGACCATGTTAGATAGGGTGATTTAGGAAGGAAGGCCTCAGCAACATATTTGGACTGAAAGCTAAAGAAAGAGAATTCAAATCCTACAACGAATTAGCCTTGTAAGTTTAGGAATTATAGCATTTCAGGCAGGTGGCACAAAAGGGACCCCAGGTTTGTCAGGGAAATGATTCAAGACACAGGAGATGAGACTGGAGAGGCAGATGCGTGTGAGATGGTGCAGTGTGTGGAGCATTAGGGAACATTCTGGATGGTATCAATTTAATTGTAGTAGAATGGACCAGAGCATTTTAGGCAAGAGAGTGACTTAGAATAGCTTAAGAAATAACCATAGTACTTGCAAACTTTATATGCCCCCAGTACAGGGGAACACCAGGGCCAAAAAGTGGGAGTGGGTGGGTAGGGGAGTGGAGGGGGGAGTGTATTGGGGACTTTTTGGATAGCATTGGAAATGTAAATGAGGAAAATACCTAATAAAAAAAATTAATTCTAGAAAAAAAAAAGAAAAGAAAGAAATAACCATAGTATCTGGATAAGAGACTGGAAATAGGGAAAGAAGAAGCATGCTATTTCAGTAGATCAGACAAGACATGGTGGTGACTAAGTCCAGGGTTTCCCTCTGGATAGTTTAGAAGTGAGCTGAAGGACTTGCTGAGTTGGATGTAGAGATGGAAGGGTGTGAAGAAGACTTGGATAGGCCTCATTTGGGGTTAAGCCCCTGGGTCCTCAGAGGTGTTATTTTTTTTGTTTTTAAATAGAAATGTAACAGTTGTGCCATTTTTTTTTTAGAGATAAGTATCATGAATGATGTTTTTATTAAATAAGTTTGAGGTATTTGAGACTCACTTGATGGGCTAGCTGGCTGGCTCAGAGGGTAAAGGCATTTCCTGCCAAGTCTGAAAACCTGGGTTTTATCCCCAGGGCTAGTATGGTGGAAGGACAGAACCAGAGAACCCCTGAAGAGTGTCCTCTAACTGCCACATGCATGCCATGCACCAAACCTGTACCATAGTTTGTTGTTTTTAGCAACAAACATCCGAGGCCAGAGAAGGAAAGTTAATAACTAGCCAATTTCCCCTTTGCTGTGAGCAAACACTGAGAGAAATGAGGAATTTCTTTTTTGGGCTCAAAGTTTCAGAAGTGTCACATTATCATGGCAGGAAGAAGCAGCCCCAAGGCATGCCTCCCTCACAGTGGCCCTCTTTCTTGAACTAGGACCTACCTTCTATTCCATCACCTCTCCCAAATGCCATTGTATTAAGAATCCATCAAGAATTTAAGCCCGGGCTGGAGAGATGGCTCATTGGCTAAGAGCACTGACTGCTCTTCCATAGGTCCTGAGTTCTATTCTCAGCAACCACATAGTAATGGGATCTGACGCCCTCTTCTGGTGTGTTGAAGATAGCTACAATTGTACTCATACATAAAATAAATAAATCTTTAAAAAAAAAAAAAAAGAAAGAAAAAGAAAAAGATTTTAAGCCCTTAGGGCAGGGCCCTCCTGATCTAATTGCCACTAAAAATTCCTTTACAGATACACACAGTTATGCTTTATCAATCTCCTAGGTATTTCTTCATGAAGTTAAGTTTAAAATTAATTATGAAAATCAAGATTGACCCTAGCATGTCATTGCATAAGATCTTGCTGTTATAAGGAAGGGGTTTGAGCTACGGGTTTTAGTGTGGGCATCACTGTCAGAGAACTATTTTAATGTCTCTAGAGAGAGAAAAAAGAAGGTTCTTCAGGACCTAGCCACGAGGCATTATAGCATGTAGGGTGCAGGTAGACAAGGAATCATTAAAGAGATGCGAGGAATGAGGAGTCAGATGAGCTTGGAAGGAGCCAGAAGAGTCAGAAGAGGGAGGGCAGACTGAGAATGTGCTGGGTGCTGGAGGAACATAAAGGTTTGATTACCAATCGTTGGTAATTAACTATAATGAGCAATGTTGGACAGCTGTGGGGCTGGGGAATGTAGCTCACTTGGTAGAGTGCTTGCCTGTATGCACGAAAGTTGGTGGGGCCATCACAAGCACTACATAAAACCAGGAGGATTGGAAGTGTAGGACTGTACTCAGGGCTTCATGGCATGTTTGAGTCCAGCTTGGGATAAGAGACCTTGTCCCCTACCCCAAAGAAACAACAAAACCAGAACAGTATTAGCAGCCTGGTAAGAACAGAATCGACATTAGAGCAAATGCTAATGTAAAAATGAAAAAATAATGAAAAAGAAGACAGCCCTTAGGAGGCAAAGATGCAGAATAGCTTCAAGTCCAGCTTAGAGGCCAGCCTTGTCTAATTACAATGTTCCAGGCTAGCTTGAGTTTCCTAGTGAGGCACCCTGTCTTTTGTTTTGTTTTGTTTGATCTGGAACTTGCAATGTAGACCAGGTTGACCTCTGCCTCTGATGTGCTGGGCAAGAATTTGATGCAAGGCAAAATGGGATTTTTTTTTTTTTAACAAGTAGAGGAGGAGGAAGAGGAAGAGAAGAATCTGCTCCTCCTACAGCTCCCGACTCCTTAGCTCCCCGTGGATGGGGACAGCAGTGTTATCTTCATGTGCTTGGCAGTGGAGAGAGAACCTGATCTCTCTCTTACTTTGCGAGATTATGGTAATCACTTGAGCGAAAAACACCTTTAAAGGAGTAGCCCCTTGCTGACACATAAGTTAGTGCTCAAGAAATGGGAGTGGTTAGCTATAGTGAATTAGTTGGAGTCTAAGATTTAGAGAAAATGAGCATTTAACCCTAAATAGAGCCCTAAAGACTCTATGATGAACCAAAGCTTGGGATAATGAGGAGGGCCCTGAGCATACATCTGTGTAATACAGTTGAGACCTGATGGACCTGGAACAGAGCAGGGTGGCAGCCGTTCCTGCCTTTCCTTTGAAATGTCTGCTCAGTCCTGTTCGCCCAGCACCAGCACCTAAGCAGTTCCGGGTGGTGGAGGCTAGACCGTGTGCCGGCGTGGCAGCTGGGCAGTGCATCTCTGTGCACCTCCCACCCTGCTCCACCACAATGCCCAAGAAGGTTAACATGGATGAGTGGCAAAGGTGGAGCCCAATGCCACTCCTCAAGACTGTTGGCCAAGCTCACCCCTGCTGAGGTGGACATAAAGTAGGGAAAAGGCTGTAGGAAGGAATAAATCATCGGACAAAACAGTACAAATGAGGGAATCGGGGAGCAAAGACCCAACAGGCTGAAGATCTGCTGCTGAAGACACCCAGAGGACAGTGACAGCCAGAGTCTGCCTCTGAAGCCGAGAGAGAAGCCGCACCCAACTGCCTGTGCAGCGTGTCTATCAGTGGTCCTTGCTCTCTTCCTGTACCATCCAGAGGATGTTTTATCAACTCTTTTGTAAATGAGAGTTTTTTAGTAGCTCTGGAAACACTTAAAAGGTGAGGGGAAATCCCACTTCATCCCATTTTTAAGTGTAAATCATTTGCTGCTTGATGGTGGTGGTGATGATGATGATGATGAGGAGGAGGATGAAGATGAGGATGGTATAACCTGAAAATACCAGGATCCTGAGTCAAGAGAGGCTGTGACTATCTCAGGGAGCGGGGAGGTGTCACCATAACATTCCATAGAGGGGACTAGTTTCATATCCTACAATATAAAGCATACAAAACAGCAATTTAGTCTTAGTCAAGCATTTGTGTCTAGAATATTTAAGATTTATTTAAGGTCTTATGTTTCTAGTAGAACCATTTACTAAAAGTCACTCCTTCCTTGCTCCTTGCCCTCTCAGAACTGTAATGTCTCTGGTCAGAGAAGCCCATGTTTGTTACAGTTGTGATAATGTGCTGTGAATGATGGACAATGTGAATGTACTGTGTGTGGCATGAAATTGTGAGCCTGTGGGACTGAGGGTTATCAGTGTTTGGTTGTTAAGTGAGGTCTTAGGGAAAACCTGCCAAGTTTGTGGCTGGAACATTACTGGTCTAAGTTAAAAGAGAACCAGTGTGTGGCTCTTCAGAGTTCAGGCACATGTGTTAAGAATTGGAATGTCAGCAGGCATGTGGTGAATACCTTTAATACCAGCACTCGGGAGGCAGAGGTAAATCTCTATGAGTTCAAGGCCAGCCTGGTCTTCAAAACGAGTCCAGGACAGCCAGGGCTGGTTATACTGAGAAACCCTGTCTGGGGGGTGGGGGTGGGGTGAAGAATTGGAATGTCGGTGCACTCTGCCTCTCAACCAATACAATATCAGCTGTGAATAAACAAAACATCCTGTTCTGTCTTTAACTTAATCGCAGCTGTGGTCTGGCTGTGTCAGTGCACTACCATTTGTCTGCCCAGCTCATGCTCTTGCCTCTGTTCACTCCACCTAAGATGCGCTTTCTCCGGTTCAGATGCTGGCTGAGCCTGAACAGCTCTGGGGGGTGTGGAAGGATCTTACTGCCACACTGGTTCCTTTACTCCAGCCTCTTGGAAGATGACTATAGAAGGTGATGGTTGGTTCTACTCCTAGGTCTCTCAGATCTGGATGATGTTCATTGTTAGATTGGCATATACCTCTGTGCTCAGACATTGGCTTTAATGTGTGAATCTACCCATTTCATTATCTAAGACAAGTTGGTTTGTCAAATCAAGTCTGGAACATTTTGGAAGTCTCAGGTTTCTGAAGATTATAGACGAGGGTACCTCTTACTCCTGTGTCTTAAATCTTTGCTTCTCAGGGCTCTGCTAGGACACGTGCTTCCAGGGTTAGCCTCTGTTTGCCCAGTGCTTTTTCCTTCTGTCTCATGAAAACAACAGCAACAGCAGCAACAACAACAACAACAAAAACAACTTATTTGGCTCAATTACAGTTAACAAGTTGGATTCTGGCTGCCCTAAGGCAGAGGTTTGACAGTATGCTAAGAGTTAGAACTGGCCTGGCCAAGCTTCCTCTCTCTGGGTGCCAGTCACTCATAACTGCTGTCTTTCTTGGAGAAGTGCACCCCTTCTGACTCTCAGCTTCTCTGTGGACAGGCTGGACATCAACACCAACACATACACATCTCAGGACCTCAAGAGTGCACTGGCCAAATTCAAGGAGGGGACCGAGATGGAGAACTCAAAGGATGAACTGGTATGTGACAGTCTTTCTAGTTAGGTTTTGCCAGGAGAGAATGATTGTACCTGAAAACTTTTATAGTAGGCATGGAATAGTAATATTGTAAAATAATTTAAGAAGCTATTTATGACAAATTAAAACTATTTATATGCTATTTTTAAAAACTTCGCAGAGCATTTCTGGTTTTGTTTTTGGGTGTCTGTTTTAGGTTAGGATCCAGTGTTCTCCTTATTTGGAGGAATTGTGGAATCGAGGAGATTATTACCCGGAGCTCACTTAACAATGAGCTACAATACAAAGCTCTGTTTTGTTTTGTTTTTTGTTTTTAAAATAGAGATCAATGGAGAGATGGCTCAGTGGTTAAAAGCACTGTCTGTTCTTGCAGATGACCTGGGTTCAGTTTTCAACACCCACATGACAGCTGTTTTTAGCTCCAGTTCTGGGAAGTCTGATGCCACCTTCTGGCCTCTGCAGGCAGTGCACACATGTGATACACAGACATGCTTGCAGATAAAACACTCATGCACATAAAATAAAAACAAACCTTATTTTTTTTTTTTCAAATAAGACAGACAGGAGAGGAAGAAGCCTGAATCTTTGTCTTTTTTAAATGTCACAAATGTATTCGTTTGGGGGCCTCCGGTTTTTTAAACATAGAATCTGGATGGGTCAAGAGGATGACAGCAGTTTCCCTAGCCCGAAATCACTGCACAGGCTAAGGTATAAGAGGGAAAGCTGGAGAATTTGTGCCCTAACTTCTGGGAGGGCTCACTGACACAGCTCACATGAGGAGGGAATACTACTGAGGTAGACCCTGAGTTCACAGAATACCCAGGGACTGTCACACAGCACTTCTGTGTATTCCCAGTTCAGTCCTGGTGGTCCTGAAAGAATCCTCTTTGACAGTGCTCAGTAATCCAGGTTCTCCCTGCTTGTCTTCTCCCAGTCCCTCTTGCCCGGGTCTGTCTCTTGGCTCTTTTCCTTGAACACCAGGAGAATCTTAAAAAGGGCAGCATTAGGTCTTGGCAGTTTGTGTGTTGGTTCAAAATAGTCCTTCACTCTTAAACATGTTTTAAACACATTTATATGTTTATGTTGTAGAGTTATGGGTGGTGCATGCTGTGGTGCACAGATAGAGCACACTTTATGAGGACTGTTTTGTCTTTCAATCTTGTGAGTCCTAGGAATCTAGATTTTTTGTTTTGTTTTGTTTTGTTTTGTTTTGTTTTTCGAGACAGGGTTTCTCTTTGTAGCCCTGGCTGTCCTGGAACTCACTCTGTAGACCAGGCTTGCCTCGAACTCAGAAATCCACCTGCCTCTGCCTCGCATGTGCCACCGTGCCCGGCTCATATCTCTGTCTTGACTGCTGTTGGTCCTATGAATCCAGAAGTGTTTTCAGACCCATGAGATCTTTGCTGACTTCTATGTCAAGTTCTATGACTTCACAGTAATGAAGAGTGCTTGCTGCTTCCTGCAGAGGACCCTGGCTTGATCCCCAGCACCCACATGGTTGTTCACAGCCTTTTGTAACTGCAGACCCAAGGAATTCAGTTCTCTCTTCTGAGCTCTGTGAGCAGCAGGCACACACATGGTGCACATGCATACATACAGGAGAGACACTCATATACATAAAGCAGTAAAATGTATAAGTTTAAAAATAAGGAGGGAGGGGCAGGATGACAGCTGCAGCACAAAGGAGGTTGTGATGCAGGGGAGTCTGCCTTACAGATGCGCACTCCATGGGAGTGGGAGACGGGAGGAAAAGCAAACGTGCCTGCCACCCATCAGAGGGGAAGCCAGGAGAAGATGTATCTGGGAGCCTAGGTTTAAGATCGGTGCCTGTGGCCAGGGATTTAGACCTCCCCAGCATCACCTTTGATCTGGGTATCATGTAGGTCTGTAAGGAACTTAGAAATTGTTCCAGGTTCCTTATCTTCTGTGGATGAAAACCCACTTAACCTTACATTTCTCTGTTTTTTGGGGAAGTACAATTGAATTTCCCTTCTCAGACAATAATATTTTCTTTTTGTAATTTAGTTAGCATAGAAAAGCATGAGTAATTTTTAAAAGATTTGAAAAATGGAAAGGCAAAGATTATAAGTTTTCCATTGCTGTTTTTAAAAAATCTGTTTCCCTCTGCAAAGGGATCTACAGAATGTACAAAAGCAAGACCTTAGTACCTGCTAGGTTGAGACATCCGCCTGCCTCTTCCTTGCTGCTTGCGATCTCAGCACGCAGGGTTCTGGAGTCCGAGTCAGGGTGTTAGCTTTGCCCTGGGACCTGGGTCTTCTGCCTTCACTTGGAACTGATCTAGACAGACTCAGCCCACTCCCAGCACTGGCTCCGAGACAAGCGCATTAACTTGAAATGGCTTTGTGGATTTTTGTTTGTTTTTAAAGTATGTCTCCTGCTCTTGGCTACAGATCCTTACATACCTTTAACTAATTAATTTTTAAGTCCATCTTATCTTGTAAATACACAATGATCCTTTTGCTCTGAGCACAAAAATACATCCTGTCAGATAGTGACCATATATCTGTGTTTCTCAGATTTGACATGAAATTTGCTGGAGGAAGGGTATCTATTCTCTTGAACTGATAGTTAAATTAATTTAGATAAAGTTTCTTGCTTCTCAAAAAAAAAAAAAAAACATTGTCTCAGGACTGGCCAAAAGCCTCAGTGTAGAAAGGTGCTTGCCATTGAGCCTGGTTACCTGAGTTCAGTCCTGCAAGTTTGTCTTCTGATTTACATACATGCGTGCTGTCTTAGTCAGGGTTTCTATTCCTGCACAATACATCATGACCAAGAAGCAAGCTGGGGAGGAAAGGCTTTATTCAGCTTACATGTCCACATTGCTGTTCATCACCAAAGGAAATCAGGACAGGAACTCACAAAGGGCAGGAACCTGGAGGCAGGAGCTGATGCAGAGGCCATGGAGGGGTGCTGCTTACTGGCTTGCCTCCCCTGGGTTGCTCAGTTTGCTTTCTTATAAAACTCAGGACTACCAGCCCAGGGATGGCACAACTCACAAGGGGCCCTCCCCACGATCACTAATTGATAAAATGCCTTACAGATGGATCTCATGGAGGCATTTCCTCAAGGGAGGCTCCTTTCTCTGTGATAACTCCAGCTTGTGTCAAGTTGACACACAAAACCAGCCAGTACACATGTGCACATACATATACTATGGCATACATGAATGTACACATACACATATATACACTCACTAAGTAAATAAATGCAAAAAAATTATGACTTAAAACTGTCATGACTTTTAAACTTTTGACTCTGTGACAAGGCCATGTTTTCTATTGTCCCCACTAAAGATAACTAAAACCCAGCTATAACTGTAGCTGCAATATGGAGATTCCTAAAGGGTGGTGAAGCAGTTGCAGATTGGACAGGGATTTGGGGGCTTTAGGAATGACATGTCAGTGTCTTTCTTGGGTCTTCGCCCTACATAATCTACTCCGGACACTGGAGAATCTCACATGCTGAAATATCGGCAGGGTCTCTCTCAGTGCATGGCTTAGGGTGACCTGGAATGCATTGTATCCCAGGCTGGACTCACCCATGTGGCTCCCCTGCCTCAGTCTGCTGTATACTGGCATGTGCTGCCAAGCCTGGCTTAAGCAGTACATTCTAAAACACGCAAATAAGCTTTTTCTTTCTAGCTAGAGGAGTAGTCTACAGAGATAAAGCTTTTGACAGCACCTGTCCTACTTCTGCCAGCCCATGGGACCCTGACTGCCACCCCATAATGCATGCTCATATCCAGGAGAAGATGAGCAAGGGAGTCTAGAATTCTACCTCCCTCTTGGTGGTGGCAGCAGCCCTGTATCCTGATTCCTGTTCCAGTGTCAGCAGAAATTGATTGGGGAGTGTGAACTTGCACCTAATCACAATGGCAGTTCTGAGTCAGGATTCTGCTCCACCTGAATGGAGCCAATGAGCAGAGAGCATATGCCAGGACCTCCTCCTGGGCATAGAGACTGGCTGTGGTGCTGGGGTGGTGTGGGCAGAAACCCAATGGGGAGCTTGTATACCTCTTCCTGGCATCCCAGATGGCTTTTCACTACTCTCTGATAAGAAGGTATCAGTGGAGCTGCATAGGGAATCTGTCCCTGGTGGTAGCAGGAAGCTGCCCTTTGTGGTAGGGTCAGTGGGGTGAGCGAGCAAACAGCAGGAACTATTAATTTTTGAAAATGAGCATATCAGTTGCCCTACAAGGGTGGTGTTAGTAGAGGCCATTAGAGGGAGCTGTTCTTGCATTCGCAAGGTCCTGCATCCAGTGACAACAGCCAAGTGCTTTTTGCCCTCCCAGCCTAGGGTGAAGAGCAGGCATTGGTTTGGACAAAATAAATCTAAAAATGTTAAAAATTATATATAAGTCCTGGACATAACCACTTATGTCCAGAAAAATTTGACCAGCACCCACACTGTTATGAAATCTAATGCAGTGGCGGTTGGGGGTTCCTGGCGGGGCCATGCCAAGGTGTCCCCCTGAGAAATCATGCCATGCGACAGACCTGATATAATAGAGGTTTGTTTGGGGGAAGGGAGGGGAGTGAGGACCTGGAGATGGGGTAGAGGCAGACAGACAGGAGCAGAGTCATGAGGGCAAGGGCAGAGAAGAGCATAAAACAGGACATAAAGAAAGGTTTCTGGGAACACATGGGGACAGAGGGGCGTGGGGTGGGATAGCCAGTACTCAGTCCTCTTATATACTGCCAGGCCACCTGAATCTGGTGGTAGTGACATAATCTAGTCTAGGTTCCTGGGAGGATTCTAGCCGAATTGCCTATAAGCCTACACACACACACACACACACACACACACACACACACACTCACACACACTCACACACTCACAAAGAGTCTTAGTCAATGTTCTATTGCTGTGAAGAGACACCATGACCAAGACAACTCTTATAAAGGCAAACAATTAATTGAGGCTGGCTTACAGTTTCAGAGGTTCAGTCCATGATCATCATAGAGTGGGAAGTATGGCAGTGTGCAGGCAGACATGGTGCTGAAGGAGCTGAGAGTTCTTCATCCTGGTCTTGAAATGGCAGGAAGGAGAAAGAGAGCCACTGGGCCTGACTTAGACTTCTGGATCTCAAAGCCCAGCCCCAGTGACACACTTCCTCCAACAAGGCCATGCCTCTTAGTCCTTTCAAATAGTGCCACTTCCTTTGAGCCTATGGGGACCAATTTCATTCATACATCGCACAAACCTCATAGAATTACAGTAGTTCACCTATTACCAAGGGGATATGTTCTAAGACTTTTTGTGGGTAATATTGAACTGTATATGCTATATTTTTTCCTAAAATAAAAGTTTGTCATAAATTAGGTAAGAAATTAAAGAATACTGTGGTAAAACAGAACAGTTCCTGTATACTGTAATAAAACTTACCTGGTGTGGAGATGGAATGTGTGGCATGTGTATACTAGACAAAGGGTATTGATGGATGTCTGTGGCAAATAATAGCAAGATGGCATCAGAGTTTGCCACTCAAAACAATCTGCAAATTAAACCCTGAGGAGGTTCTGTTTGTTGGTTGGTTGGTTGGTTTTGATGAAAGGACTGGAAGGAAGGGTAAGCGGATAAGAAGAAAGCCTGCTTTTGCAGAGGAACCCAGGTTTGGTTCCCAGCAGCCATATTATGCAGCTCACAGCCACTGTAACTCTAGCTCCAGAGGACCTGATGCCTCTGCTGTCTGTCTGTGAGCACCTGCGTTGGTGTGTGTGTGTGTGAGTGTGTGTAATGTGTGCATATATACACCCCACAATACATATAATTAAAATATTAATATTTTTAAGGAAGGAATTGTATTGAATTTCCTACTTAATTTGTTTGTGCCATAGTTACTATGAATAACCAAAGCCATAGAAAGTTAGCTAAGAAGTGCTGAGTAAAATTGAAAAATACAACAAATAAAAATTTTAAAATTCACTGGATTAGATCAGTAACAGATTATAGGTATCAGGGAAAAGAATCAGTGAGTAAAAAGAGATAATAAGATTATAACGTTTGAGTAGATTTAAAATAGATTGAGGAAAAAATGAAGAGAGCGTTCAGTACCTGAGGGACAACAACAAAAGATCTCACAGTTATGTCATTGGAATTCTGAACAGAGGAGAAAGAATATGGGACTGAGAGAAAAACTAAGAAAACATTGAGAACAGATTCTGACTAAGAAATTACCATATTTGATGGAGACATGAAACCACAAATCTGTGGTGATAAAATGGATTCCTTGTGATCAACTGAGGAACCTGGGATCCCGGTATAACCCAGTAAAACTTCTGAAAAGTAAAAAGAAAAAGAAAATCTCAAGACAACTGGAGAGACACAGCACAGGAGGGACCTGTGATTGAGGAATGGTGGTTTTTCATCTAAAGCCACAGGGGCTGGAGCCCAGTGTGTGATGCTTTCCTCAGGTGCAAAGACACAGGGCCATTCTTTGAAATTCTATAGCTCATACTCTGTCCTTCAGGAATGAAGGGGAAATCACTATATTCTCAAACAAAGGAAAATTAGGAATTTATTGCCAGTGAAAGAACCACTGAAATTGTTCTACAGGGAGGCAGGATTCACAGAAGGAAACTTAGGACACCAGGAAGGGAGAAAGAACAATGAATATAAACAAGAAAAATAGATGATTCTTCTTTTTGAACGTTAAAATGTTTTATTCTAAAAGCAAGAATTTATTGACATCCATTTCCTGATGCCCATTGAGAATGTCTTAAGACAATTATGGAAGGAGGTGACAGAATTGGAGGCAAAGTCTCTATAGTTCACTCAGAGTTTAAGATCTGGATGCCCATAGCTTACTTAGGCATATTGTAGTACTTAGAAAATCAATATTAAAGTGAAACTAAAGAAAGATACACTCAAAAACACTGTAGATAGACCAATGGTCTTCTATTTTTAAAATGTTGCCATAGGAAGACAAAAGAGTAAGCAAAGATCAAAGAACAAAGACAGGGACCAGGGAAGATAGACACAGGAAGCCAGCCTGGACTACAGGCTGCCAGCCCAGCATACCAAAACCCAAACAAACCACCAGCAACAAAAGGCACCCACCCGCAGAATGAATAGAAATGGCAGACTTGAGCGCTAATGCTTCAGTAATTACGTCCAATGTGAGTAGTCTATACCAATTATTTTTGTGTGTTTCTTATGCTTTTTGTTGTTTGTTTACCAAATGGATGTTTAACAACCCAAATATATGGATCCTACAAAACAATCCACTCAAATATAATAACACAGGAGGTGGGTGGAAAGCAGAAGATGGAAAGTATATTGCCAATTAAAACATACCAAATGGATTGGTTTTGCATGTTTTTTTTAATGGAATTTTAACAACCCAAATATATGGGTGCTATAAGAAACCCACTCAAATATAATAATAGAGGAGGTGGGTCGAATGAAGGAGTGGAATGTATATTGCACAAACATTACTTTTTAAAAGGCAATGAATGGCCAGTGATAAAGAGGAGCATTCCATCATGGTAAAAGGTTACGTCACCAAAACACATGGAAATCTTAATGTTTTTCATTTTTGTATCAAAATACTTGAGGTAGCATGGGGGTAGTTGTGGCTCATGCCTTTAATCCTAGCACCCGGGAGGCAGAGGCAGGAGGATTTCTGAGTTCAAGGCCGGTCTGGTCTAAAGAGTGAGTTCCAGGACAGCCAGGGCTACACAGAGAAACCCTGTCTCGAAAACAACAACAACAACAAATACTTGAGGCAAAACCTGACAGAATTAAAAGGAAGAAACAAATAAATCTACAGTTACATTTAGGGACTTCGATATTCCTTTCTCAGAATTTCTAAAAAAGCAAATGAAAAAGAATGTGAGAGGGGCTGGAGAGATGACTCAGAGGTTAAGAACACTGACTGCTCTTCCAGAGGTCCTGAGTTCAATTCCCAGCAACCACATGGTGGCTCACAACCATCTGTAATAAGATCTGATGCCCTCTTCTGGTGTGTCTGAAGACAGTGACAGTGTACTCATACACATAAAGTAAATAAATAAATCTTTTTTTAAAAAAATCTTTAAAAAAGAAAAGAAAAGAAATGAGAAAGCTGAATACCAGAAACACTTGTCAACCTAGAGTTAAGAACACATCTCAATTGAATTTATGGAGTATTTTCTCTGCTCATAAAGGAATCAGAATAGAATACCTGTAGACATCTGCATTACAGAGAAGGTCTCCAGTGAAGCAGAGAGGCACATTGGCCTGAACATAGGTAGGAATGCAGGTGGTTAGGTTGCTGCTAACCCTGCAACCCCCAGCATTTGAGAGGCAGAGGTAGGAGACCACACATGTGGGACCAGCCTTGAGCCACAGAGAGACCCATATGTCAGATATGAAGATGGAGCTAGGCAGTAGAACAGTGGATTAGTCACTCACCGCTCCCAGTCCAGTCCCCAGCACTGCAAGGGATCAAGTGTGTGCTCCCTACATAGAGACACTGTGGAGAACCTTGCAGCCAGCAAGGACATTTGGTTTGTAGTGAGAATGATTTATTTATTATTATACTTAAGTACACTATATCTGTCTTCAGACGCACCAGAAGAGGGCGTCAGATCTCATTACGAGCCACCATGTGGTTGCTGGGATTTGAACTCAGGACCTTGGGAGGAGCAGTCAGTGCTCTTACCTGCTGAGCTATCTCGCCAGCCCATGAGAATGATTTTAAAAAAGAATTCCTGAGTTTTAAATAGTTTTCCTGGCACTACCTACCAAACATTGAAAAGTAGTTACCATCAACTCTACACAGCCTCTTGTAGAAAACAGAAGCAGAAGTGATGTTTCCTCGCCTATTTTAGGAGGCTGGTATTATACTTCTACCTAAACGAGATAAATATCTAAAAAAAAAAACAAAAACACAACTTGAGGATAACATTCCTCATGAATGTAGATGCAGGAATCTCCAATACGATAGTGACAAGTCAAGCTCAGTGACTCAGAAAAGGAATAAAGCTTTCCGAGTGAATGGGGTTATTACAGAGAGGGAAAGCTGATTCTCACTGGGAGTGCTGGGTGCCACACAGCAGTATTCCCGGCACTCAGGACACAGAAGCACAGGGAGCTCTGAGTTCAAGGCCAACTTGATCTATGTAGAGTTCCAGAAAGGGCTGTGTAGAAAGACTCTACCTCAAAAATATTTTTTTTCCTATGTAACAAGAACTGGTCAGACTGGTATGATAGTGCATACCCGTACCCAGCACAAAGGGCTGTGAACTTGAGGCCAGCTGAGCTATGCAACAAGACTCTATTCCCACAAAATCAGAAACAAGCAGACAAAACATAAATCCCAATAGGTGTAACCACCAGTCCGCAGCTAAAGAAGAAACATTACCTCATCATCTATCAATTCAGATATTAAGAATGTGACAGAAATTCAATACCAGTTTATGATGGAAACTCAAAAAAATCCAGGACGAGAACCTTCCTTGACTTGATAAAGAGATTGATGGGGAAAAAAAAAACTATATCGAATATACTTTATAGCAAGAGGCTAACTGTGCCAGTGAACTCAGCAAGAATATTCACTCACCACTAGGAATGGCTGCTCTTGGTTGTCAACTTGACTACATCTGGAATTACCTAAAACCCCAATGTCCAGGAACACCTGTAAGAGACTTTTTTCTTAAATTATTTGAAGTGGGAAGACCCACTTGTAATCTAGATCTTTGAGATGGGAAGATCCACCTTCAATCTCGGCCACACCTTCTGCTGGGAGAAAGAAGCTGGCTCTCTCTTGGCCTGCTTGCTCTCACCCTTGCCGGCAAGTCCGTTCCTTCTCTGGCATTAGAGCTCACTTCTTCCAGCTTCCTGTATATATGGAAGAGCAGCCGAGATATCCAGCCTCGTCGACTGAACTACTAGATTCTTGGACTTTCTGTTCATAGCCAACTGTTGTTGCCTATGACCACAGCCTATAAGCTATTCTAATAAATCCCCCTTTAATATATATATATATATATATATATATATATATATATATATATATATATATTTAAAGCATATTCATATATAACATGTACTTAAAAAACATGTATATATAAATACATAGATAGATTCATTCTATAAGTTACGTTTCTCTAGAGAACCCTGACTAATAGACCACTCACTCAAAGCAGTTGAAGCCAAGTCAGTAAGACAAAGAGGAGAGAAAAAGGGCATTTAAACCAGAGAAGGAAAACAAACACAAACCAGCAAAAATAACCCCAACTGTCCTTCTCTCCAGATGGCATAGATTACCCAAGTATAAATCTCGGAGAACACCTAATAAACAGAATACCCTTCTAGAACTAGTGAGTTCAGCTAGGCCACAGGATATAAAATCCAACACAAATTCAGTTGTGTTTCTCTATATTAGTTATGAATATATGGAAATTGAAATAAAACAAAGTTCATTTATATTCTCCCAAAAGTGAAATATTTAGGTATAAAGCCAAGAAGGCAAATATAGGATCTATACTGAAAGTTAAGAGTTGATGAACAATGATATAGGTAAATCAAAAACTTCAGTAAGTAGATATACTATGTACACGAATTGGAAGGTTCAACATAGTAAGATATATATATGCAATTTCTATTAGTATCCCAGTAGTTTCCTGTAGTTCTTTTAAATGTTACAAGTGATTTTTTTTTTTTTTTTGAGACAAGGTCAGTCTGTCCTCAGACTCTGTCACCAACTGAATTCTTGATCCTCCTGTCTGTGCCTCCTGAGATCTGGAGTTAAAGTAGTGGGCGAGTATCACCAATTTATATGGTACTGGGAATTGAACACAGGGCATCACACATGCTAGCAATTCCTGTGTTATAAATGTATACAGAAATGAAAAAGTAGCAATACCAGTATTTACTTAGTACTGTAATTTAAAATAACCCAAAACATTGAAAATTAAAGTTTTCATTTTTTGATTTAAAACAAAACAAAAACCCTTACCAAAGAACAGAGTGAGCAGTCTCCACCATGCTTGGCTCTTTATTGTGGAGCCTAGCATAAAGCAAGCACCTCTCTCCGCCTTGGCAGAGGCTCACCCTTTCTAAGTGTGGATCAGATTCGAGGGTTTTACCTATCGAGTGTTCAGTATTGTGGCACCTGCGTTTCTCTGACATGAAGGGTTTTGCTAGTATCACTTATTCTTTCTATCACTTTATGAATTTGTCTTATTAACTTGATTTTAGTACTAGAGATCAGACCTAACACCTCATGTGTACCACTGAGCTACGTCTTCAACCCTCCTTAAAAATTTAAGATACGTTTATTTAGTGCAGCAGCTCTCTACCTGTGGGTCATGATCCTTTTGGGAGTGTCTAATGACCCTTTCACAGGGGTTGCATATCAGATATCCTGCATATCAGAGATTTATGTTATGTTTCATAAGAGCAGCACAATTACAGTTAAGTAGCAACAAAATAATTTTATTGTTGGGGGTCAGGTCACCACAACATAAGGAGCTCTTATTAAAGGGTTGCAGCATTAGGAAGGGTGAGAACCACTGATTTAGAGTGAGTATATATGTGCACAAGTCAGCAGACAGCTGACTTAGACTGGAAGTTGGTTTTCTCTCTATCCTGTAGGTTCCTTGGGCTCTGAGGACTGAACTCGAGTCATCGGACTTGGTGACGAGGGCCTTTATCCACTGAACCATCTTGCTAGTCTCAGTCTAGCCCTCTTAAAGCTTTGTTAGTGTTACTCAACCTAGAGCCTCACTCCATTCAGGCCGGTATGAAACACACTACTTAGCCCAGGTAGCCATCAACTCCTATTCTGGGCCTCAGTTTCCCAAGAGCTGGAATGGGCTACCACTCTGGCTTCATTGCTAATTTTGAAAAGTCTCTCAAGAAGTTGCCCAGGTTAATCTTTTAATTCACTCCGTAGTCAAGGCTCCCCTTGAATTTACGATGGACCTTCCTTAGCCTCCCTGAGATTGCAGCGCTGTGCCAGCAGGCCTGGCTTACCTTACTAATCTGTGTTCAGAGGAAACTGCACCTCCTGAGAGAGCACTGTCAGCATCTCCTTTGGCTTTGTGTGTGTTGTGTTCATTTTAGATCTTATTGCCAAAGCTAACAGAGAATATAGTACTTCATTGTGTGGTGGGGGTCTGTCTGTGTGTCTGTGTGTGATGGGGATCTGTCCTTGTGGGTCTGTGTCTGTGTGGAGGTGTGGGGCACTTGGGAGCCACTTGATGGGGTGCAGTATGAAATCTTATTGAGACAGTGTCTTACTATGTAGCCTGGGCTGGCTTGAATTCACAGAGATCCCTGCCTCTGCCTTCTGAACAGAGCCATAAAAGCTCTACCATGTCCTACCAGTGTACACTCTTTACAGCCGGGCCATTCTCTAACCCTAAGTTTTATTTTTGAGACAGGGTCTCATGTATCTCAGTTGGCCTCAAGCTGAAACTGTAGCTGGGGATGACTCTGACCTTTGATCCTCCTGTCTGTACTTCCTGAATCCTAGGACTGCAGGTATATGCTACCATATCTAGCTTATGTGGTGCTGGGAATCAAACCCAGGGCCCCGTGCATGCTGGGCAAGCACCCTACCAACTAAACTATATCCTCAGTCCTAAAATTAATGCTTAGGATAGTTGCAGTTAATCTATTATGGTAGTTGAAATGTGAAACCCATGCAGCGGAAGGACTGTGTGGTTGTGGGTTGACCCTAGAGCTTTGCCTGTGCTAAGTCTGCTCAAGTTCCCAGCCTACCACTGAATTACATACTCAGCCAAACACAGGACTTTTATCTACATAGGTAAACAACCTTCAAAGTTCCAAGAGTTTAAAACTAACCTACTTAGAAAGTGAGAAAGGAAACATTTTGCCAAAGAGACTATGTGGAAGGCAGATATGCCATGAAAACCTGTTTAGCATCATTAGCCATTATAGAAATGCAACTTAAGCCAGGCATGGTGGCACACGCCTTTAATCCCAGCACTTGGGAGGCAGAGGCAGGCAGATTTCTGAGTTCGAGGCCAGCCTGGTCTACAGAGTGAGTTCCAGGACAGCCAGGGCTATATAGAGAAACCTTGTCTCAAAAAACAAAAAACAAAACAAAACAAAAAAAGAAATGCAACTTAAATCTATAAAGAGATATTAGTAAATATTTGCTAGGAGATAAAAAAATGATGATAGCACTAAATACTGGTGGAGATATACTTAAACTGGGATATTTTATACATAGTTTATAGGAATGTAAAACGGTATATACTCTCTGGGAAACAGTTTGACAGATTTAATGAAACAACATATATTTACCTTATAAGTCAGCAATTGTTATTCTAACAGCCAAAACCTAGAAACAGCTTGGCTGTTCTTAAGCAGGTAAATGATTACTGTCCAGATGTGATCAAGTACTCGTCAGCAAAGAGAGAGGACGGAAGGAAGGAACACTTGATGTCTGCAGTGACTGGGTTAGCTCTCAAGGGCATTGTGCTTAGTGAAGAAAATGCCAATCTTAAAAAAGCCAATCTGTGTGGTTCCATTTATATAACATTCCCCAAATGTCAGAATTATAGAGCTGGAAAAAGAACCCAGTGGTTATCAGGGCTTCAGGATGGGACTCAGTGGGCGCACAAGATGTAGCTGTAAAGAGCTTGAACAGGGGCTTCCTCAGAAGGAGCAGAAGAGCTCTGGGGTTTGATTGTACTGGTGGCCACGTAAATCTATAACCTGGATAAAGCTGTATAGAACAATACATATACACGCTCAGTATACATGCAAATCTGTACATGTAAAAGGTGGTATAGTGTGAGTTTTATATTGTAGTATAAGGTCACATGCCCCTGTGTCCTTTCTTGCAGTTGATGTCATATTATCATTATATAAGATGTTACTGTTGGGGAAAGCTGGGTAAAGAGTATATGATATTTTTACTCTATTTTTATAAATTCCCATGAGCTATTTCAGACTACATTTTCTTCCTGTTGTTGTTGTTGTTTTCTTTTCCTTTAGCAGGCCTTCTTGAGAACCAGGAATCTGCATCTCTGTGAGGCAGAAGTCACTTGTTCTTTTTTAATACAAGGTCTTACTATGTAGCCCTGGCTGTCCTGGAACTCACTGTGTAGACCAGGCTGGCCTTGAACTCACAGAGATCCTCCTGAGAGGTCATGTGTTTGTTGTTTCTAAGAAATGACTTAGCCTTTCCAGACCTCTTTGTTGTCTTTGTTTACCATCCAGACTGCTCTACCTGAGACTTGCAAGAGCATTTCTCGGGGTTCTAGTCCAAGCAGAAGAGTGGTACCTCCTAGATGTGATAGCTTTGCTGGAGCATCTTTTTAAAAAGAGGGTGATTCATACCTTTGGTTGATGTTTCTATAGAATCCTTATACCAGAGAGAGAAACCATAGGTAATAGATGAGTAATTTGGAGCTGACAACTGCTCATCATCCTGCTTTTTATAAATACCCATGCCTTTTAATTTTTCTTGTAAGATAGATACATAAACCACTGCAACCTTTCAGACTCTCTTTATAAGCACTATCCACTAAAATTGGGAAGAAAGTAGAGTGCCACATGTATAAAATACCCAATTAAAGTCTTTTATTCACCTCCAACGTAATTTCATTTTAAAGATTTTTATACGTGTGTGTGGGGTAGGGAGGACTGAGAGAAAATTGTTTGAGATTGGAGTATAGTACATACAGTAATTTAGCCATTTCAAACAGTTGAACAGACTGTACACCTGTGGTTGGAGTGACAGTAATGACAGTGATTTAATCTTCATCCCTAGTTGCTCTTGTTCTGACAGCTCTTTCCCAGTTTCCTTCATCCGGGTTTCCCATCAGGTAGTGCAAGGCCAGGGTATTCTGACTATGGAAGACAGAGAGCCATGGTGTGGATCCTCTTACCTTCTACTCCAGCTGTCCCGTGAGGGTAGAGGTTGAAAGTGAACTTGTCTTGCTTTCCCTGAGCTCAGTGGTTGCACCAAAGAGACTCAATTCTCTCAGACTTGAATGAGTGTGCCTGGAAAAGGCTTACGAGTGTTTTCAGAGCAGAGCCCTATGTGGGCCAACTCTGGTGGCTTTTTCTCTGAGTCTCTTGGAAAGTGTCGGTATTTCTATCCCAGCAGATTCGATCCCCGGTCTTGTAAGGATGGGCATCCACGGCACACTATATGGGTCTTAGGGAAATGCCTCCAGCCCCTGGGATTGATCATGTCTTTGTTGTTCTCTTTAGGCGAGACAGGCCACAGTCAAGAAGCTCTTCCGCCCCATTGAGGAGCTGAAGAAGGAATTTGATGAGCTGAATGTTGTTCTTGAGACTGACATGCAGATTATGGTTCGGCTGATAAACAAGTTCAACAGCTCCAGCTCCAGCCTAGAAGAGAAGGTTGCTGCGCTCTTTGATCTTGAGTACTATGTCCATCAGGTATTTATTGTATTTCCTTGCCTGCAAATCCAGACTTCTAATCAACAGCCCCAAACAAAAACCCCTGCTCTAAACCCTGAGAAAACAACGTCAGTGGTTTTACCTCTGCCATGGCACAGACATTTAATGTAGGCCATAGGGCAGTTAGAGCTGTTCTTAAGAGAGCACAACCACCCACCTTTTGCTTGAATCTGTTTTGTTTTAACACTAAGACAAAGTTACCATAATCTTGTGTTACTTACTGTCTGGAAGGGGAAGCAAATATGAACAACTGAGCAAATTAACAAACAGTGAGCTAATTTAGAACCATAATGGGGGCATGTAATAGGGGATGTATCACGGGGCAGCGTAGAACAAGCTGACTAGTTAGGATCAATAAGGATGCTTCTCCTGGGTTGCACTCTTAGGCTGAGTGCTCAGGAAGGAGCAGGAGTTGGTTAGACGAAGAAGAGAAACTCTTAAGGAGATGATGGCAGCATTGCCCATGGGCAATATCTGGTGTAATGTCTATGTTAGTACATAAGGTTGTATGGTGATAGTCACCCTCATTTTTGATGTATTTATGGTTATTTTCATGCTATAGTGGTACAGTTAAACAGTTATAACAGAGCATGGTTACAAAGTCAGAATATTTACTGCTTAAGCTTTCCTCCCATTTCCCCTTCGTATCACCTGAGTTCCATTCACCTTCCCCACAGCGGCCAGGGAACAGTGTGGAAAAGAGGACAAAAATACTATGAGAGCCAAAAGACAGAGAGCGCAGGAGCGACAGGGTCCTCTGAACATAACATGATTCTGTTCTCACTCATGAGCCCACAGGGGCTGTGGTGACAAGACAGGTGTGGAGGGAGAGGAGCTCACAAGCCCTACCCCAAGCTGAGAAACTACTGAGAGTCATGGCTGCTGAGGGAGGGAGAGGAAGTTGTCTTTATAGGTGTGTGTCCTGGTGGGCTGACCATGCTGCAGTGGATGGCCCCACATCCGTGCACACATGGGCAGCACAAATTAGACTCAGTAGGGCATTTTTTTTTAAGGACATGGAATTAGAAGGGGTTGGTGGTGAATTTCAGAATAATTAGTGGAAGGAGAAAGGATTAGTATGATCAGAGTATGTTATATATGTGTGAAAAATCTCTAAAAATAGTAAAATTGTTGTATTTATTTATTTTCTTACTTTAATTTGAGGCTGGACATGGTGGCACATGCCTTTAATCCCCGTACTTGGAAGGCAGGGAGAGCTCTGTAAATTTGAGGCCAGACTGGTCTACCTAGTGAACTCCCGAACAACCAGGGATGCACAGAGAGACCCTGTCTCAGGAACAAAGAACAAAGGAAAAAGAAAAGAAACTTGGAGAAAGTTTACTTATTGTTAGGAACTTTAGAAAAATGTACCAGTCCTTGTTTTAGAATCTTCCATGCAGACTAAGTTATGTGCACGCAGACTCTAGGGTAGAGGTGAGTTGGTAAGGTTGAAGGCCTGGACAAGATTGGAGTGACTGGAGCTCAGACAAGCAGACAGGGGAGTCAGAGCGGTAAAGCTGGGGATGTCCTTTTGCCCTTTGTGATTGTCCCCTTAGTCCTGAGTTTTGAAATGAGAAAATAACCATTCAAATACCTAATACTAATACTGAGCACTTCAGACGATCTGCTGCTTCAGTGCTTTGTATATATCAATTCCATAGGTGCCCTGAGTAGGTACCATTATTAGTCTTAATTTTTGTTTGTTTGTTTGTTTGTTTGTTTTTCTGTTTTGAGTTGGAGTCTCACTATTTTATCCAGGATGGTCTCACATTCCTGGGCTCCAGTGGGTCAAAGGGAGAATTGCAAGCTCCCACTTTTTAATTAAGGACAGAGGAGTTCAAGGAAATGGCGTGATTATTGGGGACCAATCAGCTGCTAAATGAGAGCTAGGATTTGTAAAAAGTTCAGTCTAATCCTAAAGTCTAGGCTTTTAGACTTTTGGTCAGTGTACTTCTCATAGAACACTGGTGCCTTTTGCAAGAAGAGTAAAAGAGAGAGGTGAAGAGAAACTAAGGCAGTGCTTATAAAGTCAACGTTTTCCAGCAAGTGACCCTATGGAGAGTCCGCTGGGCCCCAGGTACTATGCTGGCGCTTGACGTGCATTTATGAACAAAATTGGACCTAATTTTCTAGCAGAGAGGCAGATTTAACAAATACTTGTTTGAAAGGTAATAAAATTACAAAAAAAAGGACAAAGGAGAGCATTATAGAAAGTGGTGGGCAGGAGGTGGAAGCGAGCCTAGACTCTGAGAGCAAAGGAAGAGACCATGGAAGCTCATGGGCCATGGAAAGAGTAGCACTGGAGTCCAGTGGCAGAGGTGAGGTGAAAACAGCCCCTCCAACAGTTGCTTCGAGAATCTGAGCACTGTGGGGAGCTTGGGTGGGCACAGAGCCCTGATAGGAAGCTGTTGGAATGGTGGCCCAAAGGGCTGTACAGTCATAACCACGCCCGTGTCTGAGATATTTACCCAGCAGACTAGAACCCCAGTGACCCCACCGACCCCATCACAGTGTCCTTGTTCTTCATAAACAAGCCTATTATTGTTCATTTGGGGTTTTGTGGTGAGTGCATCTGTGCTGTCTGCAGGGTTACAGGGTGGCTCTTCATCCTCTTCCTCTGTTCAGACCCCAAAAAGCAAGACTGTGACCCTTTTACGAGGTGAAAAAAATGAGCATGAGTTTCCTTTCCCCTTCCTAGTCCTTTCTGAGGTGAAAAGGCACTGCCTAGCTTTTCCATTAGAGATGATTAAGGGTCAAGGCTTCTAGGGGTTATTGGCCAGCTCACGCTTGCTCTGCTGTTGACAGCTTTTATTATGCTTTTCGTTTTTAATGTACTTGGGTGGATCTTTAGTTCTCAGCTTTCTGAAGCATCTTGCTTTAGTTCACATGAAAGGCTAAAATCACTAGCTTATGCCTATGAGGGGATGAGTTACACAAAGCCTAAAATAACCAATAACCCAGCAACAGCAAAATGTCCCCCTGCAGTCCCATCTGACAGCGGCATCCTCAGGGTGGCATCCCATCCCACTTGTACAGTTCCTGGGCATCACCAGACTCAGCCAGAGATCATCATAGACCCATTCCATTGGTAAAGGACAAACACCCTCCATTGGCAAAAGTGCCCTCCTCAGTGTTCTGGGCCACTGCCTTGGGCAAGTGTACTAATGTGCCCTGGTAAGTTGTGATTTCTCAGGGAGATTCCAGAATACATAGCTCATCCTGCTTTCCAGTTGTGATGGAGAATTGGGTGATGTAATGCTAACTTTGAAACAAATAGAACTTTTCCAGATAGGACTTTCAGTTGATTCCTACTCTTAAGTTCACTGAATAGGGGCCTAAAGAGCCAGGGGCTTCAAGATCCTGAACTGGGTCTGCCAAAGGATTCCTTGCAGCCATATTTTAATTATTAAAACAGGATATGTGAAAAGCAAAACCTTGTGTGTAGGAAACAGTTTGTGAGTTATTTATGAGGAAGGCCTCTGTGTGCCTGTCTGCCCTGGGTAGAGAAATCTGCCTCCCTCTGGTGACTCCTCCATTATTTCCCCAACTCTCCTCCTCCGATTCCCATTCTCTCACCATCTGGGAGTGCTCTGAATTTTCCCAGTGCTAGCCTCGTTGCCTCCCTCCGTTCCTGATGATTTCTCTTCCTATATTCCTGTCCCATCCTGAGGGCAGCCTGAGAAAAGTTCTGGCTCTAAGCCTGTCATCCTCTGGGTAGCTCTGGGGAGAGCCCAGCTTTGGTGTGTGAGTGGATCAGAGCTTTTCTTCCTCATTACCAGTCAAATAATGACAGCGCACCTTCACAGTGTTTACAGAGACACCAGCGATTCCTGTCTCATGTTGTCATGTGCACATGTAGCATCTACAACAGACCCAGGCTCCGATGTTGCTTTGGGGTCAGCAGAAAGGCAAGCTGCTCTGCCCGGTTTTGGTAAATGGCCATCCCAGGTGCGGACTGATGGAATTTTGAGAAATGAGTTTGTATCTTGGAAACCTGGAACAAAGAAGATACAAATTGATAAGTTTTTAAAGCCAAATGTATGAGGAAGAAAGTTGTTTCCACAAAGTGCCCCATTCTAAGAGTCCCTCATTGTCTGGGCTTTGGCTCTGCCATCCTTGCATGGGGCAGGTTGGGACAGGAAAATCATCCATGGCAGCCAGACTTTATACTGGATGGTACTTTCTCATGGCCCAGGGGTTGGCACTGACACTATAGATTGTTTTGTTTTGTTTTTTAATTCACAGTGGGGTTTTATTTTGGGAATAGTTTACATTTTTATTCCTCAGTTCAAGGGTTAATCATTGAACACCTAACTCTATGCTCTTCACTCTTCTAGTCACTGGAACAGTGGGTGGCAAAACCTGCTTTTGTAGACATCCTATCAAAATGTATGACAGTGATCATCCAAGTGCTAAAAATAGTCCAGGCCCACCCAAAAGCATGGAAAGGTCAGATTCTATGCTTTACACTTGCTTTTTCTCTTAGTCCTACTTTCTAGTCAGGAGGCAGAAGCAAGGACAGAGTCAGATAGGAACCAGCTTGGAGTTCTAGGAGAAAAGTGGGCACCGATTACATTGCTGCTGGGCCCTCACTTCGGAGACTTCCTGATTAGCTGTGCAGTGCATCAGAAGGACAAGAGGTCACCTTTGAGGGGCAGTGACAGTAAGATTCTGACTTTTCATGTATATATGCAAATGCAGGGTTTAGTAACTTAACTAGTCATCTCAAACTAGGATAAGACATCACTGTGATTATTTAGTATTGATTTTATTGTAATGAGACCTTTTTACAATCACTTGAGTTCATTGTTTTAAGTCACTCAGCTTATCAGTTATATGATGATAAAAATATTCAGCACTATTGGCATGTAGCCATGGTTAGTGAAACAGACCTAGGCCAAAGCCTTTGGGAAACTGACTTTTGTACAGACTTTTAAAATAAATGTCCTCAGATTCAGTCAGCCTTACCACATGAAAGATAATATTGTTACTTCTCTCCTAGTACTCTTGTAGCACACCCCACCCCCAACACCCCCACCTCTTCACACACCCCATGCCACGCCACGTCACCCCACACCTGCCCCATCAGCAGGGCTCCTTTTATAGTCCCTAGTTTCTAATTAAAAGTCGGGTTTTTTTCCTCCACTGCTTCCATTGTGTTTGGACATCCACAGGACGTGTAGCAGTGTTTAGTGGTACCATGATGCCAGATTCTTTGTGTTAACAGCTTGCATGTTTGGAGTAAGCTTTGTGACTCATTGCAGCATTAGAATTTTCTGAGACATGTTTGGCATGAGCAAGAGCTAGGTGCTGTTTCCGTGGATTCCCACGCAGGTGCTTAGAAATGGTGTTGCATGAATGAGAAATTCTCAAATGTAAGATTTCTTTAAAACTTAGGCAGTTTTAATGCACCTTTCTAGTTACTCAGAAAGCCACTGCTGTTCTTCACCGATCTTTTACATTTGTTTTTGCTAGTTGTTAAAGAACTGCTATCAGACGAATGCTCCCCCACCCCCCAGGCTGTTCTGTATTAAGCAATGCTTTTGTTGCAGATGGATAACGCACAGGACCTGCTGTCCTTTGGTGGCCTTCAAGTGGTGATTAATGGGCTCAACAGCACAGAACCCCTGGTGAAGGAGTATGCTGCCTTTGTGCTAGGGGCCGCCTTTTCCAGGTGAGCAGCATGGATGGGTTGCCATTAGCTAGAATCCTTTGCCTTAATTGGCTTAAGGAAAGGTTATACTTGCCCTTCTGGTCCCTGGCCAATATAGAAGTTTTCAGCCCTGTTTTCCTGTTCTGTGATTTCTATTCATTCATATATATGTGTGTGTGTGTGTGTGTGTGTGTGTGTGTGTGTATATATATATATATATATATATATATATATATATATATATATATATGATAACAGACCCTTAGGTCATATTTTCTATTTTAGTAAAATGAATAAATGGACCAGCCACATGTAGTAAGTAGTGAGAAATGAGAATAAGCTACAGGAGTTGATCCTTTAGACAGTGAAGCCACATCTAATGACTAAGTGATGAATCTGACCAAGAAAGGCCTTCTGAGGGAGATGTGGCTTCCCCTGGTTTCTGGAATCAGTCATGCAGTGAGGTGCATTCTCTGGATAGAGTGTTTAGCATTTCAGTTAGTCTGTTTTAAACTGGAAAACTTACCAGGCAAGATGAGCAGTAGACAGCTTCTTGAAAGAATGGATGTGGAGAAATATGTAGGTATCAAGTAATTTTACTCATTTGAAAAGGTCAGGCTATCTTTATACTGTCATTCTATGCATTTAAAACTATCTGCTCATAGACCATCTATCTCATCTGTGATTCTACACTGGCAACAGTTCCTCTGACTCTTGCTTCATGAGCTGTGATGATTAGTGTTGCCTTATCTAAATAGTGTTGCTGAGGGGCTGGTGAGATGGCTCAGCAGGTAAGAGCACCCGACTGCTCTTCTGAAGGTCCAGAGTTCAAATCCCAGCAACCACATGGTGGCTCACAACCATCCGTAACAAGATCTGACTCCCTCTTCTGGTGTGTCTGAAGACAGCTACAGTGTACTTATATATAATAAATAAATAAATCTTTAAAAATAAAAAATAAAAAAATAAATAGTGTTGCTGAGCTTGGAGAAAGGCTACACGCCATTGTAGAGTTTGTTTGACAAGACTTTGTTTACTCATTCTTATGTTTATTTAATTAGAACCTTAATCTGATCCTTTCTTTTAATAGTGAAATGAAGGATAGTTGTCCCAAGGAAGAGGCTGCAAGCAAGCCCCGTTCCCGTATCGCCTGCCCTTACTCATTGTCCTGTGGGAGTTCTGTAGATAGATCAGGCTCCGACCTCCAGGGCAACTCTATGCCCCTTGGCCTCACTTTCCAAAGCCAGACTTTGTCAGAAAGCCCAGTTCCTCCTGTGCAGCCGCTGGACACAGCTATGGCTTCAGTCCAGGATCTCCCCTCATAAGGTTGTAGAGACTTGAGAACTTACTCAGTTTCACCGTTGCTTCTCAAACCAGAAGGGAATGAACTCAATCTCTAACCCCTTCACCCATTCATTTAGAAATCTTTGTCTTATTCCAAACTACTTCCAGTATGAATGTGATATCCTGCATATCTCTTGCCATTGCTTCTGGAAATAGATTTTGGAGAAACAGTGGCATCCTCATAGCACTTCCTTGTTAAAAGGGATTCTGATTTGAGAAACATGTATTTAGACATTCTTAGCAAACCAAAGCCCAGATGCTGCATCAATATGTGGTATCATGATGACCTCTCCATGACTGGACTATGTTAGTGTAAGACCCTGTTAGCATTCATATGGCATCACTAAATTTAATAGAGATAAATATAAAATATTGCAATTTAGTGTTTTGATGGCAAGCACACTACTGTAGTCAAATGTTCTAGCTGGGTTTTTGATAGCTCCCTGAAGGGCTGTTACAGCGACAGCATGGTATGGCGCCAGAGTGTTTGGAAGCCAGCAGCAGGCTTCCCAACACCAGGAAAATGTCAGTGTTTTATTCAAAGAGAAGCTTGACACAAGTAAGACTATTTCTGTGCAGAGGCTGGCTTCAGTGCTGTTGTCTGATATGCATTACTTACTTTTGATGTCCTAAGTATTGGCTCTGCACCTCCCTAACTGCTTCCAGCATCAGATGTGTAGTCACAGTGATTAGATAAGCTAGCTCTTTGCCAAAGGGCATTCAAGAAACAGCATCCTGGAATCGTGGGCTTGTGGGCAATCTTTTGAACTGGGAACACTAATAGGTGTCCTGTGCATTTCATAAAGGTGAATGGCAAATAAAAACATATAATAAGCACTTGCCCGTAATAATGTGGCATCAACATCATCGTTACTTTATCTCAATGGCTCCTTTGTTACTATCAGTTTTCCCTAGACGGAAGTTCTTGCATCATTTCTTTCTAGAGTACAAACTCTGTCGTCCTGTTTATGCTCTACCATGTCTCTTGCTGCTAATGTTGCTGCTTCATGAGAGTGTTTATTTGCCTACCTGGGTTAATTGCTTAATAAGTCCTTCCACGCACATTTCTGTGGATGAAGGGATCTCTTCCCCAGTGTTAAACACCAATTATTCCAAGATAAGGAAAAGACTGACAGAAATATAATTGACATAGCTACTGAAATAAAATTTGTTCCTTTACTTAAACATGATTAACACCCAGTTGAGGGTCACACATACTCATTTCCTGCTGTTTATTGCCCGAGTATAACAGATAGGTGAAGTTCTGTAACATATGCAGAAGGTGGTATGCGGATAATTAGCAGATTTGTAGTTTTATTGCTACTTTCTTTTAAAAGTCCCTTTCTTCTTCAGGTTATTTTCATTGGCCTCTTTGTGACCTGATTTCACCCCATGATGGCACATATGAGGGTCTGTCTGCAGTCAGAACTACCAGTAGTCTTAGACAAGTTGATTTTGCTTTTGTAGAAAGAAGTTTTAGAAAAGCATTGTGAATTTCAGAAGCCATAACAGCTTTCTGTAATCTGGCTTTGCTGCTTCTCTGCAAACTAGCCAGCTGTTTTTCTTTCCTTCTTCTTCCTTGTATAAAGCCTTTACATTGAACTAACAGGAGTTAAACTGTCAAGAACCTGGTATGTTTGCTCCAGTGAGCATTGGTTTTGCTGTTCTTGCATTCCCCTCTCATGTACCTTTGCTGTTTTGTATCTGTCTTTAATGACCTGTATTTATATTTACATGTGTGTGAATTTTATACATTTATACATGTAACTGTAATGCCTTTATTTGAGCTGTTCACAGCATGTATGATGTGATAGAACTTAACCGAGTACATAAAGGGATATACATGTGTCCTCAGCCACAGAGAGGGTCCTTGGCATCTACCTCCCAAGCTCCTCAGAAGATTTGGAGTTGTATACACTACTTGAGAGAATGAATGTGTGCCCATAGCACTGCACATGTCTGCCCTGTTCTCTCCCCAAGGTTTTACCAATCAGTTTTTAAAAACTTTATTATTTTATGTATATGAATATTTTTCCTGCATGCATGTGTGTGTGCCACATATATGCCTGGGGCCCAAGGAGATCAGAAGAGGGCATCAGATCCCCCAGAACTGGAGTAATGAATGGTTGTGAGTGTCATATGAGTGCTGCGAACTAAACATGGGTTCTCTGGAAGAGCAACAAGTACTCTTAACCATTGATCCAGCACTCTAGCTCTACGTACAACTATTTTTTTTTTTTTGATTTTTTGAGACAGGGTTTCTCTGTGTAGCCCTGGCTGTCCTGGAACTCACTCTGTAGACCAGGCTGGCCTCGAACTCAGAAATCTGCCTGCCTCTGCCTCCCGAGTGCTGGGATTAAAGGCGTGCGCCACCACCACCCGGCCTTACAATTAATTTTTAACTATTTGGCCAGTGATTGTTACTTCCTGTTATTTTTGTTGTTAGAGGTGGAATTATGTTTGTGTGGGTTTGTTGAAAGATTACTTTCTTGCTTTTTCTAGGGTGTAGTTTCCTTCCTTGTGTTGGTGTTTTCCATCTATTATCCTTTGTAGGGCTGGATTTGTGGAAAGATATTGTGTAAATTTGGTTTTGTCATGGAATATCTTTTTCTCTCTGTCTATGGTAATTTAGAGTTTTGCTGGGTATAGTAGCCTGGGCTAGCATTTGTGTTCTGTTAGGTCTGTATGACATCTGCCTAGGATCTTTTAGCTTTCATAGTCTCTGGTGAGAAGTCTGGTATAATTCTGATAGGCCTGCCCTTATATGTTACTTGACCTTTTTCTCTTACTGCTTTTAAAATTCTTTCTTTGTTTAGTACATTTGGTGCTTTGACTATTATGTGACAGGGGAAATTTCTTTTCTGGTCCAGACTATTTGGAGTTCTGTAGGCTTCTTGTATGTTTATAGGCATCTCTTTCTTTAGGTTAGGGAAGTTTTCTTCTATAATTTTGTTGAAGATATTTACTGGCCCTTTAAGTTGGGAATCTTCGATCTCTTCTATACCTATTATCCTTAGGTTTGGTCTTCTCATTGTGGCCTGGATTTCCTGGGTGTTTTGCATTAGGAGGTTTTTGCTTTTTGTGTTTTCCTTGATTGTTGTGTCAATGTTTTCTATGGAATCTTCTGCACCTGAGATTCTCTCTTCTATCTCTTGTGTTCTGTTAGTGATGCTTGGATCTATGACTCCTGATCTCTTTCCTAGGTTTTCTAACTCCAGGGTTGTCTCCCTTTGTGATTTCTTTATTGTTTCTAGTTCTCCTTTTTTTTTTTTTTTTTGATTCTGGATGGTTTTTTTTTTGTTCAGTTCCTTCGCCTGTTTGATTGTGTTTTCCTGTAATTCTTTAAGGGATTTTTCTGTTTCCACTTTAAGGGCTTCTGTTTATCTGTGTTCTCCTTATTTTTTAAGAGAGATATTTATGTACTTCTTAAAGTCATCTATCATCATCATGAGAGGTGATTTTAGATCTGAATCTTGCTTTTCTGGTGTGATGGTGTATCCAGGAATTGGGTTCTGATGATGCCAAGTAACCCTGGTTTCTGTTGTTTATGTTCTTACGCTTGCCTCCTGCCATCTGGTTATCTCTAGTGCTACCTGCCCTGGCTATGTCTGACTGGAGCCTGTCCTTCCTGTAATCCTGGTTGTGTTAGAACTCCTAAGAGTCAAACTGTCTCTGTGATCCTGTGATTCCAGGATCCTGAGATCCTGGTTGTATTAGAGCTCCTTGGAGTCAAGCTGTCTCTAGGACCCTGAGATCCTGGTGTGACCAAGCTCCTGGGATCCTGGGAGTGTTAAAGTGCCTGAGAGTGGAGCTTCCTCTGGGTGTTGTGGGACTGGCTTCGGAGTTTGTGCCCAAGGTCTGCTCAGAGCACTGGCCCAGACAAACGGGAAGGAACTTGTGCCCTAGTCCTCCTTTTTCATTGACTTTAAAGAACCTTGACATTTTAAGTTCACTATCTTGTCCAGAGTGAGAGCTCCCCTCCCCTGTGCTGGGAAATGAGACATGAATAATCTAAACCAAGCATGGTAATCTCATTCTCTATGGATATGGATTGATTTAGAGATGGGCATGTGATCCAGTTCTGACTAATGCAACGTGGAGAGGTATTGGTAGAAAGCATTCTGTAGGGGTCTTGCGAGTAGAGAGCTCAGGAGCTCTCCCCTTCTGCTTATTGCCCTGGGTGCCTCTGTTTTAGAACCACAGCAGCTGCCTTGTACCAGTGAGGCTAGAAGGGAAAGGATGAGGAGTCAATGAACTGACAGAGCCTGTGTCCTTTCTGATGTAATAAAGACACTGTAGTGCTGTTTGGAGACATTCATTTTCAGCCTTTCTTACAGAAAGTAATTAAATGGTGTTTTAAAATCACAGTTAATTATCATACTGATCCTTGTAACTGAACTTACATTCATATTGAGAAATTTTCAAAATCTCTCTCAGATCTTTTTTTGGTTGGTTGGTTCTGTTGGTGATGTGTGTTTATTTGTTTTTCCAAGACACAGTTTCTCTGTAGCACTGGCTGTCCTGGAACTCTTTGTAGAATAGGCCGGCCTCAGACTCACAGAGATCCACTTGCTTCTGCTTGCCTCTGGCTCCTGGGATTAAAGGCATGTGCCACCACCACCCAGGCCTCTCAGATCTTTTAAAGTGTGTTATATTCCTCTTGCTTCTTCAGAGTACTTGTCTCAGTTTGCAATTATGTAGTTATTTGATTACTTATTTATATCCCTACTGGACAGTACTTGAGAGGCTAGGATTCCTTACATTTTAACTTTGCTATTCATTATATATACAGGGCCCAGAATTAAATGAATGACCTGGAAGTAATTATGGTCAGGAAGAGTAAATGAAGAAACAAGTGAATGGCAGTGGCTCCTAGGAAGTGAGCCATTCACTCCTCTCAGAAGATGACCACTGGGGCTGAGTGGAGAGTGCTGGTTTTAGTATTAATGATGTAATAGTGGATGATTCAGACACCACACCTTGACCCTTTAAAACATAAAGCTGTGGAAAGGAGTATGTTACCCCACTGGCTGAAAGCCCAGAAAATAGAAGGCTAGAGATTGGGATGAGGTCAGACATGGGAGTTGCCAACATTTAAATAAAAGTTTAAATGTGACCCATAGGACCAATGTGACATCTCGCCTCAAGTTCTTAACTCTCTATACTCCTCCAGTGACAAGGGAGTTGCTCAAATCATGTTTCTAATAAATTGATTAGTGTAATAACCAAACTGGCCCAGGCAATTGGATAGCCATAGCTCTTCAGCTGCATTCAAAAGCTGATTAGTGTTTTCAGATGACAGTTAATGACAAATGGAAAATGAGCTGCAAGCCTCACCCGCTGCTTGAGTCCTGGGGAGGGAGGCACTATTTGCTAATGGACTTGTCCTCTGTGATGTGCCCCTGCCTCCCCAGACTTTTCACTACCGAATGTTCCTTTTATTTTTTTTCCTTGCTTAGCCCCAGCCCTCAACATTCTTTTCTTTTTCTTCAGTTTTATTAGCATTTATTGCCTGGACACCTAAACTGACTCTTTAATACATTGACATCTTTGTAACTCACCGATTCCTTAATTTCTTCCCCAACAAACTTGAATGTTTTGGGAGTGAGAATGGCTACCCAAGTCCACAGCACTTTACAGAACATGAGTCTATATGACTGCTTCAAGCATAAATGGTCTAACATAAAAACTAAAACTACTAAAAATCAGAGGAGAATGGGGTCACCAAGAGCAGGAACTTGCCACTTTCTATATTTCCTTCCACTTTATTTTTCTTCTACTGAGTATGTATTATTTTTGTAATTAAAATTTAAAACAGTAACAAAACAAAGCAGAGTGAACTGGGAGATTTCTATATCTAATAAATGTTTCAAGAACCAAAATACCTGGACATGCTAGATTAAATACTTAAACGTTTCTGTACACACTCAATTCAGCAGTCAGGAAATGGTAGGACAGTATCTTTGCATAACTTCAGGGGAAACGAGTAACATCAAACCTTTATGTGATAGCTCTGAAAGAAAGTACAGAAATTCTAAATTCAAATAAAATCTAAATCCTAATAGGCACAGAACTGGAGCAGACAGCTGCCTGAGGGGCACTGCCATCCCTGAGTGGCTGTGAGCTTCCAGCTCAGCCAGAAGTTACAGAAGGAAAACTTAAGACTTCTGAATGAGAGAATAGAAAAACGAAGTCTTCTAGTCAAAAGGAGTTGTTCAATTGTGTTGAAAACCACATGCCTTTTTTTTATATTCTGAAAAACCCAAACCACTACACTATGGTTATTTCTATTTCTTGCTGTAATTACACATCTTTTGGCTGTATTTTGAGCTATGATTGTTAAATACTCATTTGGTACAGAACCTGAAGTTCTGTGCCTTGTGTCCTTAGAAGCATCTTTGCTCCTATGGAAGTTACTTTTGTCTTAAAGTTTGTTCGATATTAATACATCTACTAACCTTGTATTTTCTTGGGTATATCTTTTCTCTCTCTTTTCTTTCAATCTTTGTTAGCATACATTTTCTTTATATCTTTTATTATGCGGCATATAGTTATACTTTGTATGTGTAGATCTGTGTATGTGGCGTGTCTTAGTTACTTTTCTATTGCTGTGAAGAGACACCGTAACCAAGTCAACTTATAAAAGAAGGCATTCAACTGGGGACTTGCTTACAGTTTTAGATGGTCCATGACCATCACAGCAGGCAGGCAGGCAGACGGGCGGGCGGGTGGGCGGAGTGAAGAAACAGAGTGATTGGGCCTGTCTTGGGCTTTTGAAACCTTCAAGTTCATTCTAGTGACGCGCCTCCTCCAAGAAGGCCACACCTCATAATCTTCTGAAAACAGAACAGGTGTGAGGAGCAAGGATTCCGATATATAGACCTAAGGGCCATTCTCATTCCAGCGACCACATGGCGTATATGTGCTGGTGTACAAGTGAGTGCTCATTCTCATGCCTGTGGAGACTGGAGTTTGATCATTGTCTCTTCCTCAGGGGGTCTCTAACTTATTTTTATTATAAAATCAGTTTATTTTGTCTGCATACATGTTTTGCCTGCACATATATGTGTGTCTCATGCATGCCTGGTGCTCGTGGCCATCAGGAGAGGACTTTGGATCCCCTAGAACTGAAATGACACAGTTGTGATGCTGGGAACTGATCCTGACAAGTGCTCTTCACTGCTGAGCCATCTTCCAGCCCTCCATCTTATTGAGGCAGTGTCTCATATAGGCCAGGCTAGCTTAAACTCCCTCTGCAGGTGAGGACGGCCTCCGAGTGCTGGCTTACAGACACAGACCGTAAGGAGCATATTGCCAGTTTGGTAGTTTTGCCTTCTAGGGGCAGTTAGTTTTACAATTTTTTTAAGAATGTTTTTATTCATATCTAATTATCAGCAAATTTCATCATTATATGTCCAAGTATGATTTGTTTTAATTTGTCCTCTTTGGCTCTCGGTGTGCTATTTTAAACTACAGACTTCAGCTATGGAAATTTTCTGGTTTATTACCAGTACTATGTGGTTCATTGGCTCTCCCCCATATTCTCTATTTGCAGATGATATTAGGCCATCTGTTTCTAACATCTCTCAAGTGTTCTTTTTTTTCTCTTTTTCCCATGTCAGATGGATAATGTGCTGACATCATGACAAAATTTGAGGCGACGCATCTCACACAGTAGCTGAAAACCCACTCATTACACTTAGAGAACACAAGAGGGTCTCTTCTTAAGTGTCTTTCTCTCTGTCTTCCTGCATAATTCCATTCACTTAACAGGGCTTTTTCTTAAGTGTGTTTAATGTGTTTATCACATACATGAAGTTTTTAGTTTTAGATGACTATATTTTTCACTTCTAGGAGTTCCCTGCTAACTATTGCTTTAATTGAATTGAAATTTTCAATGTGTAGTATTTTGATTATTGTTCAATTGAAATGATTTAAATTTTAATTGTGGTTTCTTTGGTTCATATGAAATTATATTTCTCAATTTCCAAAACTAGTGAAAAGTTTGTAGTCATTGTGTTTGTTATGAACATTGAGGCTATCGCCAGATAAATGCCCTTAGTTATTAGACATATGAAAGAAGTGGAGATTTTCTATATGGTTAGTTTTCTATTGTGGTTTGGATTGATGTCCCCTAAAGGTCTGTGTATTAGAAAGGCTTGGGCTGCAGGGGAGCACTCTTTGGAGATAGTCCCAAAGGGGCACTAAAAGGCAATAACATCATTTGGAGGCTAATTATGGGATGGATCCCTGGATATGGCAGTCTCTAGGTGGTCCATCCTTTTGTCCCAGCTCCAAACTTTGTCTCGGTAACTCCTTCCATGGGTGATTGTTTCCAATTCTAAGAAGGGGCAAAGTGTCCACACTTTGGTCTTCGTTCTTTTTCAGTTTCATGTGTTTTGCAAATTGTATCTTATATCTCGGGTATACTAAGTTTCTGGGCTAATATCCACTTATCAGTGAGTACATATCATTTGAGTTCTTGACTCTAGCTGCATATGTATCAAAAGATGACCTAGTCGGCCATCACTGGAAAGAGAGGCCCATTGGACACGCAAACTTCATATGCCCCAGTACAGGGGAATTCCAGGGCCAAAAAAAGGGAATGGGTGGGTAGGGAAATGGGGGGAGGGTATGGGGGACTTTTGGAATAGCATTGGAAATGTAATTGAGGAAAATACGTAATAAAAAATATTAAAAAAAATTTTTTAAAAGGCAATAACATTGAGATAATCCCTGGAAGTAGACTGTGGGACACAGGCAGTCTCTGCCTGCATCCTAGCTCATGAATTTAGTGGTTTGCTCCAGTACATGTGAGTTGTGCTCACCATGGACCAAGAGCAATAGGCTGATTGTGGGCTGGGACCTCTAGAATTATGAATCAAAATATTTTTTTTCTCTTTATAAATTGACTCCCTCAAGTATTTCATTGTAGTAATGTGAAGCTGACTAATACAGTAAATATTCTTCTTTTGTAAATGTTCTGAATATATGTGCCTAAAAAGAATGTGCATCCGGGCGTGGTGGCGCACACTTTTGATCTCAGCACTCGGGAGGCAGAGGCAGACAGATTTCTGAGTTTGAGGCCAGCCTGGTCTACAGAGTGAGTTCCAGGACAGCCAGGGCTACACAGAAACCCTGTCTGGAAAAACCAAAAAAAAAAGACTGTGCATTCAGTTCTCCAGGAACACAGTATCTCTGTCTCATGTAACCCCCTTCCTTCTACTCTGTTAGGACCTGGTGATAGTGCAGAAACAGTATGCATTTATGCCAACCATGGTTCATATTGTGAAGTCTGATCTTTCGTACCCTAGCTAACAGAATTGGCACAGCAGCAAGCCCACTTCCCAGTCACAGGGCAGGCATGGTTAATCGGCAGTTGCTCACATTCTGACCTAGCTGTTTGTTCAGTAGAGTAGGGGTAATAAACACACTTTTAAGTTAGAAGAGGATTGTTGAAATGTAAGCCCATCACAAGTCAATACCTATTATGAATTATGCATATATGTATCCATGTGGATATGTGTTCACACATTTATTATGTACATACAGTGTGTATAGATGCTCATGTTATGTGAGGTGTCAAACTTCATTTTTGTTTGTCTAAAAATGTCACAACTCCCCCTCCATCTAATTTTAAGCGTTTCTCCAGAAGTTTCTATTATTTTACATGATTATATGTGTAGTTGTGACTAAGAGATATTTTCTTCTGGAAAGTTGTTAAACTTATTCAGTTTGAATTTTTCTTTCATCTTTCTATACTATTCTTAGCAATTTCTCAAATACTGTCTCTGCTGTCTGTCTCTCTTATTTCTGGGGCTCTGACATTGGGCCTTTTTACTCAGTTGTCCTGGGTTCTAATCTGTTGCCTAGTTTCTTTCTATGTTGCATCCCTGCTAAAGTCTAGATGATTTTTTTGTAGCTCATTTTTTTGTTTACTTACATTCCCTTTGCTGTGTCAAATCTACTATGGAATCTGTCCATTAAATATTTAGCCATGGGCTTATAATTCTAATTTTAGAAGTTGTGTGTGGTGTGGTGTGTGTGTGTGTGTGTGTGTGTGTGTGTGTGTGTGTGTGTGTGACAGATTCATGTGCACTGTGCACACATGCAAGGCTGTCTGCATAGGGGACAGTTCTGTGCCTGCAGTCCGGCTGGCTTCATGTACAGCTACCATTTGCACCGTGGTGTCTTCCCTCTTGTGTTTCTTTCTTTCTTTCTTTCTACTCACATTTTGTTTGTTTGCCTGCTTTTGTCCTTTTGGTGTTTTGAGACCATCTGGATCTATAGTTCAGGCTGTCCTTGAACCCTTGAACTCACTGTGTAGCCCAAGGAGGCCTCAAATATGCAGCCATTTCTTAGTGTTGGAATTATAGGCTTGTGCCACCACACATGATCTACTCATTGTTTTTTTTTTTTTTTTTTTTTTTAAAAAAAGATCATTTGAGTCCACGAGGAAGTTTCCTCCTTTTAGAAAGGATTGATATTGTCTTCTGGCCAGTGCCCAGAGTTAATTAATAATCCATCTCACACAAAGCTCACAGCTCAACACTTCCAGGTACTCAGGGATGTAAAGCAACATGGTAGCTAGACTGAAGCTTGAACTCCTGTCTTGTTCTCTGCTCTTCACCCGTTCCTTGTGCCACTCCTGTGCATTTCTTGTTCTCGCGGTTCGCTGTTGAGTGGGACCCACGGCATTAAACTTCCCATGTTGGGAAGCAGCTTTTGACCTTGGCAGAGTCGCTTTTCTCTACACAGGTGAACAAACCCACGTCAGTTTCAGTGACTCTGACTCCCGGGCCTGAGTGGCTTCACTGCCGGCCTCCCCGGTTTCATTCTTTCTCAGCTTTTGCTCTAAAGGTTCCTGCTTTCCATTTTTGAGACAGGACCTTGTTTATGTAGCTAGCCTCAGATGTTTCAGTCAGTTCTGTGTTAGCACCCTATATAATGAGAAATTTTGTTGCCTTTTTATGCTGTTGAAAAGATTTTTTTTTGAGGGAGCTATATAACAAGACCTTATTTGGAATGCATAAAAAGCAAATATTTAATTTTTTTGAAAACTTCAAAATTATATAGCTATAATAACTTAAAGTCTTAACTTCAAAAATATAATTTTTTTTTGCATCTTACCTCTCTTCTCTCTTCTCTCTCCAAACCTTTCCATGCTACCCACCCATTTTGTTAAGAATATTAAAAGATATATACCATGTTTGTTTTCAAAAGGTAGGTGTGTCTGAATGTTATTGGAAATAGCTGCTGACTATTGATAGAAACAGATAAAGATAAGCAAAAATCAAACCCTTTCTGAAGTCTTAAATGCATACAAACAAGGTCAGGTCTTTCCTCTTCCTACTATAATGGTCCTAACACCACATACTTTCATTTATATCTGTGGATTTAATGATGAGGCATGATGCTGGCATTTAATTGTATTTAATTGTATTGTATGTGCTTTATTTATGTATATGTATTTATATTTGCTTAGGTAGATACGATAAAGTGTGTGTGTGTGTGTGTATCAATTTCATCAAGGGCTGTGTTAGGAATTTATGGTGAATTTTATTTCTTTTCCTATACAGATGGTCAAGGAATATACTTCTGTGCTAACATTTTGGTGAATTTACTTATATATCACTTAATAGAGCATCATCCCTATATTTTCATAATGAGTATTCTTGGTCATTGAGTTATATGTCACTACTTAACAAGTTACTATAAACCGAGTGATTGTGAACAATGGCCAGGTTAGGAGTCCACATATGATTTAACATATATGTCTGTACGTGTCCTCTGAGTTTCTCTAGTGCAGTGTGTCACTTGGGACTTGAGTCTCACGTGGTCCTGGGAGCATCTTCCTCTGAGCTCGTGGGATTGTGAGCAGAATTTAGTTCTTCATGATTGTCAGACAGAAGGGCCTTCAGCACCTTGTTACATGACTACCTCAGGAAGCTGCTCAGAGCATGGTGGTGTGTCTCTCCGACAGGGAGTGAATGTATTTGCTGGGGAAGCCTGATGGCCTGGGTTTGATCTCAAGAGCCCATGGTGGAAGGAAAGAGCCAACTCCCAAAAGCTATTCTTTGCTTGGTACATGCAACTGCTTAGTTACCTACTTATACACACACTTAAATTTTTAAATTAGATGACATTTAAAAACAAACAAACAAACACTAGGGGGAGATGGCTCAGCAGTTAAGAGCCCTGACTGCTCTTCCAGAGGTCCTGAGTTCAATTCCCAGCAACCACATGGTGGCTCACAACCATCTGTAATGGGATCCAATGCCCCCATCTGGCATGTCTGAAGAGAGCAACAGTGTACTCACATACATAAAATGAATACATCTTTTTAAAAAACCACTAAGGAAAATATTTCTCAGCATAACATATGTCTTGTGTTTATGTATGTGTGTGTATATGAGTGTTTGTGTGATGGTGCATGTATGTGTGTGCAGTGTACAGGTATGCCTGTGGAGAACGCTGGTTAACCAATGCAAAACAGACCATGGGCACCACTGAGAGCCTCTACCACACGTGGCTTCAAGTCAGATAAGCTTGATTTGCTCTGTGCTTTGAAAAAAATATTTCATAAAGTTTCCTGGATTTTGAAATTTGAAAAGATAATTCAAGGCATTATCAGTGAATCAGCCGCTGCTGCTGCTGCTCCTTTTTCCTTTTCCTTTTCCTCTTCCTTTTCCTTTTATTTTCCTTTTCCTTTTTCTATTTGATGCCAGAATATTTTTAGTTTTGTAGTGATGGAGATTAACAAAGTCCAGGACTTTCTCCAGTCAAGTGCATATTCCACTGTTTAAAGGTTCGTCTTCTTTGTCAACCATCACTGGATTTGGAATCTCCCAAAAGACACCGTTCTGGGGGTATGTGAGAGGGTGTTTGCAGACAGGGTTACCTGAGGGACGACTCAGCAGACTTTGGGTGAGCACATCCACTGCTTGGAAGAAGGCAAGCTGAGCAGCATCTGTATTCCCTGCTCTCTGCTTGGTGACTGCAGACACAGTGCAGCCAGCCTCCCACTGTGATGGTGGTGCACATGTAAATCTGATTATAAGCCCTGGACTTGGGAAATTGAGGCTGGATGATTGCTATGGATTTGAAGCCAGCTTGGGCTACATAATGAGTTAAGGCCAATATGGGCTACACATAGCAAAACTCTGTATTAAAAAAAAAATCAGCAGGACATGGTGTCACATGGCTATAGTCCCAGCATTTAAGACTCAGAGGCAGAGGCAGTGGAGTTTGAGGCCAGCCTGGTCTACAGGGTCTGTTTCAGGCCGTCCAGAAGAAACCCTGTCTTAAAGAAAGAGAGAGAGAGAGAGAGAGAGAGAGAGAGAGAGAGAGAGAGAGAGAGAGAGAGAGAGAGAAAGAAGAAGAAAAGAAAGAAAAAGAGAGAAGGTGGGAGGGAGGAAGGAAGGGATAGAGGGAGGGAGGAAGGAAGGAAGAAAGAGAGAAAATTATGCAAGTTTTTTACTCAGAGAGAGAGAGAGAGAGAGAGAGAGAGAGTGAGAGAGAGTGAGTGTGTGTTTGTGTGTGTGTTTTACCTGTTCTGGAAGTTAAACCCAAGGCAAATTTGTTATTATGTGATTTTTAATTCTTGTGATGTATTTATTTTCTTATCTTAGCTGCTTATGTCAGGCAAACACTCTACTACTGAACTACGTGTGGCCAAGGGGCCCATGCGATACTTTGATGTCAGTGGAATGAGCAAGGTTTGAAGACAAGGAGGACTGAACTAACCTAGACCAGGTGTGACAGGATACAAGAACAAGAAGCTTGGGAGGGCTAAGGACTTGCTATATAATATAACTTTTAATCACTGTAACAACCTGTGTACTGGCTTTACAGAGGATATATTCCAGAGGGCCATAGATCATTTATGGAGGAATTGAACTATAAACTCTTCTGTAGTGTGAAGCTCTGACAGAGCCTCACAGAGAGGCACACTCCTGAATGTTTTGAATGAGGTCTCATGTGTGCCTATAGACTATACAGCATTCGAATCTGATATTGGAGGATTATGGAGAATGATATGGAGAGAGGAGGGTTGGGTTTGTGGGAGGCTCCTTATTCAGGCTGGTTTCCATGTCCAGAATAGTGGTCAAGATGCAGCTAAATCTTCTTTTGTGTGTGCATCAGATGTGCACCAGGAGGTGTCTTAGTCCATGTTCTATTGCTGTGATGAACACCGTGACCAAAGAAACTTGGGGAGGAAAGGGTTTATTCAGCTTATGTTTCCACATCACAGATGTCATCAGAGGAAGTCAGGACAGGAACTCAGGCAGTCTGGGAACCTGAAGGCAGGACCTGAAACCATGAAGGGGTACTGCTTATTGGCTTGCTCCTCATGGTTTGCGCAACCTGCTCTCTTATCCAACCCAGCACCACCAGCCCTAGCATGGCCTCACCTACAATGGACTGGACCCTTTCTCCCTGTCAATCACTAATTAAGAACATGCCTTACACCTGGATCCTATGGAGGCATTTTCTCAATTGAGGCGCCCTCCTCTCTGATGACCCTAGTGTGTGTCAAGTTGACATAAAACTAGCCAGTACAGGAGATGGCTGTGAGACATTCTAAGATTAAACCTCATTAGCAGCTTGATAATTGCAGGCTCTCCCCATTGGGAGTGTAGCCTAAAACTAGCTCTGACCAGCCTGGTAAGTGGGAAAGGGAGGAAGCCTCCTGCGCCAGTTGTAACATGCACAGGAAAGAGGGCCTGAGTTCAGATCCTCGGCACCCATGCAGAAGAGCCAAATATGGTGTGTGTGTGTGTGTGTGTGTAAACCCAGAGAGTGGGGGGAGTGGTTGAGAAAAATTGTCTGTCTATGGATGTGTGCATAGGCAGGTGCATACTTGCACTCGGGCACACACACACACACACACCATGTGGGAAAAAAGGACTAACAGTGATTTGACTAGAACAAACATGTTTTAATAGAAAACCATCTATCAGCAAGGAAGCGGTAGCACATGCAGCATTCCCAGCACTAGGGAGGCAGAGGCAAGTGGGTCTCTGAGTTCAAGGACCACCAGGGCTGTCTCACAGAAAAGCTCTGTCTTGAAGAAAACAAAACAAAACAAAAATCTAAATAAATAAATAAATAAATAAAATATCCCTTCTGAGAGGTTTTTCTCTGATATTTAAGTCACAGGTCTTGGTTGGGATTCTTCCTACATTGAATTTATAAGCCTCCTGCCAAGCACTTTTAAAAAACATTTTATATGTTGAATTTTGGTCAGCTAAAAGTTTCTTTCCCAACTCCACTTCTGCTTAAAGAGGAGAATTGTAAAGGCTAGGGAGAGGGCAGTAATTGGGAGATGGCAGGAAATGTTGACCCTGTGCCCTGTGAATTCTTCTCAGCCCTGCACTGATGGTTAGGGGAAGTTTCAGTTTCAGGAAGCTGGCTGGATCTCATCATGTCAGAAGCACACAGAGTTTTAGTGAGCAGCACTGAGGAAAGACACTGCTACGCGTCTGTAGAGCAGAAGGATTTCCTTGTGTTGGACAATCCATAGTCCCTTTGTTTCTGGGAACTCTACAAGAGTGACTTCCCAGGCTGTTCCCCTCACTGCACTTTGCTTGCACATGAAATCTTGAGGCTTAAGGCTAATTTATCTCTATCCCATTTTCTCCCCACCTTTACCTGTGGTCCCACTGCCACACAGCCAGGTTGCTGGAAGAGGATCATACCCTAGGGCCTTAGCCTCCATCTAGAGCCCCCATACCAAAAAGCACATTGTCTTGAGCCTTCCTACTCTGACTGGAAACTACAAGATAACGATAGAGATAACGATAGAGACTTCTGACCCATAGTCAGCTCTGTACCAAACCCACACAATGAGAATACAGAAGATAGTAGGCTTAAAAGAACAAAATTAAGCAAGATAAAGGGGGAGGGGAAACAGCTGACAAACATGTCAAAAATGAAGTGAAAGCGTCTGCCAAGTCCCTGGGAGCCTCCCTTGTTACCTCTGTGAGCTGGTTGTCCAGGTTCTCACCACAGGGAGTTGAGACCAGAGCCTGCTGAAGTGGGGCATAGAGGGGGTCCTAGAGGAAAGTCACCATAGTGGTTCCACTGCACCCATTCTCTGTGCAAGCGTCATTTTACAACCTTCCTTATGTTGATGGAAAACTCTTTTGGGTAAGCATGCACCCAACTTAGAGCTGAGATTGGAAGAAAGCAGAGGCTGAGGAGAAGATGGTAACTGTGGGACATCCTCAGCCAAGGCAAGAGTAGATAAGCTTCGAAGCATGCGTGTGTCACTTAATATGGAGTCCTTGCTGCTTGCAGGCTTAGCCAAGGAACTGAGAGCAGCTGATTAGTGGCTGCATGAAGGCCTCACTTCCCACTCGGTGCCTCTGCAAAAGAGATTTGTTCAAAACCACCGAGCCAGCTGGCGGCAGAATGAGAAGATGAGTCAGAGGCTCAGCTTCCAGGCTAGGATGCGGCTCTTGTGTGGCATTTCTTCCCAGTTACAGAACTCCGGGGATCTGAGGGGATGTGTTCCTGCAAGGATCACACAGAGCCCCCTTCCCAGGCCTATGACTCACTAGGAATTGTTACTTTGTAAAGGTGAGAAATTATTGGATGCTGATCAAGCAAGAGAGTGCCTACTGGGTCAACTGGGCGTGCTATAGGAAGTCCAGCCTTTATTCTCAGCCTTTTCATTCTCCCCTCTCTTCCTTTTGTGTCCATAGTTCTCCTCTTTGCTGCTGCAGCCTGTCCACAGATAGGTCTGATAGCTACCCAGGGTGCCTCTCTCTTGCTCTAGCTGTTCTTGATTCTGTGCTCACGAAGTCTGCACAGGACGCCTCACGAAAGCCATGCTGCTTAGAGACGTGAGAGACTTGCTTTCCCATGGAATCCATTGATTAGTGTCTGAGTTATTTTACTTAAATGTTGTATCTTTAACTCTGATTGGTAATATAGTCACATGGCTCAACATGCAAAGGGCACAGAGGGGCATGGTGACTCGCAAGCCTCCTGTGCCAGGTACCTTCCCCTCCAGGCTGCCACTGTTGGGGTTTCTGCCAGAGACACTTACTCATGTTTGAGTCATTTTTACATAAAAGGCAAATACATGATTCCTCCTAGTTACTAAAGTCCTTTTATCTAATTAACTTTTTTAATTGGTATGCAAAAAATATGTGTTTTGTCTTAATATTTTTATATATGTGATCCTGTACTTTGCTCACTTGTAGACATGATTCTGTAACACACCTTCCCCATCCATGACGATGTTCTTAGGAGGTAATTTTTCTTGTAATTATAAAATGGCTTAGCTGGAAGTTTTTGAGAAAATGCTTACATTGACACATTTCAAAATGACAGTGCACTAATTAATTAGACTTATTACTAGGCAAAATTTATTGTTCAGATGGAGGAGGTATTTGATTGTTGTGTCTATGAAATGATTACTGGTGGCTTTTTAAAGCCAGTATGACTCACAAAGCATGTTTGATGTTAAGTTTGGAACGACTGTCATTAGTCCTGATTGGGAGTTTGTGTAATTCAAGATCTTATTTTGAAAGCTGTTAAGGCATAAAGCAGCCACATATATTTCCTTCTTGGCTGCAGTACATCCCTTATGGGTCCATTTTAAGAAAACCAGTGCAGAGCCCACACTAGGTAGACCCCAGCTACTAAGAGCTGAGCTGTAGACTCAGAACAGGCCATAGGCTGTGACTTTGTAGCTGCAAAAAGTAAGAGCAAGAAGCCTGCAGTACATATTTCCCTGTTGAAACCACTGGTGAGTCTAGCCTGCCTTCTAGACCAGGAGGTCAGCTGGCTGAACCCTGGTCCCCTCTCTGCTCATGCTCCTGGTAAAGAGACCATCTTCAGGGTACAGGAAGTGATTGATCAGACCGTGGATATTTGCCAGGAGAGCTAATAGTGCTTTTGGGAGAAGCAAGCTGCTTATATGTAAGATAAAAACCGAATTTCTTGTCTTGGAGAGAAGTGGGGGGTGCTTAGACTCCTTAGGGCTAGCTGGAGACTTTCAGAGTCCTGAATGCTAAAACAGTGTGGTCTCCTCCTTCCCCCCCTGGATAGATTACTTAGAATAAGATACCTCTAAACTTTAAGTAAATTAAGTCCACTAGTCCCAAAATGCTGACTAATTATATTTCTTAAAATAATATATAAAATATCAAATCAGCTCCATTTCTTTCCACAATTTTTAGGATATCCATGCTTTGTCCAAGGATACCTTGACTCTCTTGGTTGTCTCATTCAACTCTAGGAGTGGCTGATGCTCCAAGGGACTGCCTCCTTCTTATGGTTTTATTGGGGGTGGGGGCTAGAATTATGATGTCAAAAATTCTGAAATTTCTAAAAAAAAAAGGTTATTTTACTTAAAAGTATCTTTATGCAAACAAAACAAAATACCTCTGAAGTTTTTTTTCAAGAAATACAGTTTTTTTTTTTTTTTTTTAGTATACTGTGATGAAATCAGCCTTAATTTCAGTTCAACTAGTGTGTAAAAACACACAGTAAGTGATTATTAGTCCCTGAAGGAGGCAAGACAGATGGAGCCCAGAATGGAATTGGCTTTATGATTAATTGAATCCTTAAAGAGTTGAATAGAGTTAGAGCTGATCTGGCCCAACCAGAGCCTGAGATGTCAGGTGCTGTCCTGAGCCTAGGAGAGAAAAGGACACATGGCCTAGATTTATTTTCTACTAAAACGGACTGGGTATGTGCAACAGACAGTTCCCAGTTTTAAACCATTGATGCAGGATAATTGGAATAGAAACAATCTTAGAACCAGATCACAGGTCCTGGTGCAAGTTGCCTCTTAAATCCATCAGAGTCTAGGATTTGTTCTGAGGGTTCACTGACACGCAGACTCATCTGGAGCTGTCCAGTTAGGAGCAGAGGAGGGAGGAGAACTAAGAGCAGCTTAGGGTTGGGAACTTGGTGTAATTCCAGACTGCTTTTCTGTCTTTGGGGGCAGGAGTCTGCCAGAGAGGATTGTGTGTAATTTTGCTCTCTTTTTTTTCTCTCTTCTCTTCTCTTCTCTTCTCTTCTCTTCTCTTCTCTTCTCTTCTCTTCTCTTCTCTTCTCTTCTCTTCTCTTCTCTTCTCTTCTCTTCTCTTCTCTTCTCTTTTTCTTTCTTTCTTTCTTTCTTTCTTTCTTTCTTTCTTTCTTTCTTTCTTTCTTTCTTTCCAGCAGGGATGCATAATGTATAGATTGAAAATAACTGCCTCTTCTCTATAGTGAATAGATGGGTGTGCTCTTTTTTAGTGTTTGGAGCAAATAGACACCTAGGGTAGCTGCTGCCTATGGGGGCCTTGCAAAGCAGGGGGAAAGGAAGAAGATGGCTATGGGATCACCAGTCTATTAAGACCAAGGCCCTATGGAGTCACAATAGGCGGCCTTGTTAGTGCCAAACATTGTTTGGTGAGCTGGACAGCCTGGGATTTTCTTCATAGCCAGGCAGCGTTGAGGGAAGGAGGAAGCCACATTCCCTCCCAACACACCATCTCACCTCCAGCCACAGTGTGGTGAGACATCACACCCAGACCCAGCAGGACTCTGATGGGAGCTCAGAAGACTGACATAGGAAAGCTGATGATAAATTATCAGTTTATTTCTCTAGAATTTTAATTTCCTTTGTGTTAAAACAAGAGGAACAGACAGCTAAGACTCTTGCTGGCCTGAGAAATGAGCCGGTGAGTCTTTCAAGTGTTGGTACCGGTGACAAGTCCCTGGCGGAAAGCTAGGTGTAAGAAGGAAGCCTCACAGCAGAGGCCAGACTCACCTTTACCTTTGAACTCTACTGTTTTCCTTTCTGTGCTTTTTCCATTTTGAGCTCCTGTGAGTCAGGCTGCAGCAGCTCATTTACATACGAGTCAGCCAGGAGGAAAGCAGTGGAAGTCTGCTTTCATTTGGTGGTGGGAGGTGTTTTCCTGTTGAATTGCTAACCAGGCAGGTCAGCGGGAATCAAGGGCTCTCACTTATCCCTAGATGGAAACCAGCACAGCAAAACTGGAGGGCAAGAAGAAGGGAGAAAGGAAGGAGGGGGATGCCTCCGTGCTGACATTTCTCAGACTGAACACACTGAAAAGGCAGTATTCCCAAGGGAATAACATTAGCAATGTTAAAATCAAGACCCAGGTCTAACCCTTGTGTTATGAGGTGTCTACCAGGGAAGACCACTTAGACACGGGTTCAAGCCAATAGAAAGTACTAGCTGGCCTGTGTGTTTGGGACCTGTGTGCAAGTCCTGTGTCTTTTTCATGGTGAGCTTTTAAGCACAAAATCTTCATCCTGGGTTAACACACCTCAGTTACCAAGAACGGTTGGCCAGAAGTGAAACTACAGAAGCCAGGAAGCATGGTTAGTACATGTGGAGACTTTCTCAGCTCTGTGGACTTCGATGGAGCGAGTCATTGGTCTCTCTTTGGCTAGTGGTGCTGACTGCGTGCAGGGCTCCATTATGAGCTAGCTGTGCCTGTGGTGCAGGGGGTCTGTTACACAGGAAGCTCCACTTCCCTACGGCCATGCTGTGCATTAGCTTGATCTCACTGGCTACTCTGACTGCAGTGTCCATGGACTTTAATTTGCCTGTACTGCTGAGGTCCGTTTTGTGAACAATAGCTCTGAGAATGATGGAACCTCTGAGCCTCAGACAGCCTGCAGTCTGATGAGAGATGTATCCTCCTCCACAAGCTGTCTCACATCCCCACTTAGGCCCCGAGAATAAGAAACCCTTGGGTTTCCTCTCTGCTTTTGTCTGGGTCTGAGCATGGCAATACTATTCCTCATCGCCTGAAACTCAGAGGCCTCAAGAACATAGGGGAGAGGGAAGTGTGGTGGTACAGTGTCAGCCTTGCCTTAGAAACATTGGTGGCGCACGCCTTTGATCCCAGCACTTGGGAGGCAAAGGCAGGTGGATTTCTGAGTTCGATGTCAGCCTGATCTACAGAGTGAGTTCCAGGACAGCCAGGGCTACACAGAGAAACCCTGTCTCGAAAAACCAAAAAAAAAAAGAAAGAAAGAAAGAAAGAAAGAGAGAGAGAGAGAGAGAGAGAGAGAGAGAGAGAGAGAGAGAAAGAAAGAGACAACAAAGAAAGAAAGAAAGAAAGAAAGAAAGAAAGAAAGAAAGAAAGAAAGAAAGAAAGAAAGATAGATGCAGCCCTTGCTGTCCAGGGTCTAGGGAGCGTCCTCGCGTACTGGAACCTGATCTGTACCTCCTGTCTGCCTTGGGTACCGTTTCTCCTGGGGTTCTAGTAATGTTTCTCCTCTGCTTGTTGACCAGAGGACCACTTAGCATCCTTATTCTGTTGGTTATGTAAAGCAGGAATTTTTTGAGTGTTTTCTTAGCCTTTGACTTCTTAGACCTTCATTGGAACCTAACCAGGAAAGCATTATAGCCCCCTTCTCAATCCTCCAGTAGAGCTCTGTGTGGTTAGACGCCTTTTATTTTAATGTCCAGGGTGACACAGCTCATAACCATCCTGTTCCATCTGTCTATGGGCAAGGAATGTACAGGACAGCTGCGCTCTTTCCAACAGAGGTCGTTCACATAGGGATGGGTAGTTAGGGCCTGTCTGGGGTCCCGGGCAGGAGGGAGGCTTGTGTGTGAGAGGCTCCCTTTGCTTGGCATTCAGAGTTCCTGCCAGACCTCCCTGCCCTCTTGTTCACCTGGACCTCTAGAATCTGCTGTAGCCAGGTGGATGAGCGGCTGCACATGTCCCGGGTTGGTGCACGGGATGCTCCTCACAGTAGTACGAGGTCGCAGGACAGGCATCTGCTCCAGCAGGCATCTCCTATATGTCTCGCAGAGGGAAAGAGTCTCGTCCTAGCCTTCCTCCCTTTCTGCATGGCACTGTGGGCGCTGGACAGCTTGGTGACTGTGACTCTTTCAGGAAGGGAGGACTAAGCCAAGCTGCAGTCAGGACTGAGAGCTTCTCGCTGAGGAAAGTGCTTTGGAGAATTGTGCCTGGTGCCGTTTACTACCACGGGCGTTTTGTTAACAGTTTGGTTCCCTAAAGAACTATGCTGGGGAAGCCAGGGCAGCAGATAGTGCATATCCAAAGATGCAGAGGGACCCAAGGGCTAAAAATACCAGGGTCTTACTGACTAGTACAGTAACCTTGGCCAAGCCCCTGGCTCTCTCGCACTCTTATTTGCCAACAGGGAAATTCTTCCTACAACTGCTGAGGGGACGGAGAGATAGATGAGATGCTGCGATTGTCTTGAAAGAAGAGCAGTCTGTCTCTGCCAGCTGCTGTTTTAATAATGACACTTGGAAATCAATAGGGCAGCACTCTGGGAGCTGGTGTACCACCCACGCATTTGTTTTCCTGTTGACTCTCACCTTTCCTCAGGCCTGCAGAGACAGGCTGCCTTCAGTGTGGAATGCCTTGCTTGAGGGAGTGAGCAACCATGGGCTGTGGACAGGAGAAGTGCATTTGGCCACTGTGCTTGCAGATCATGGCACACAGGAAGCCAGCTCATCTGACAAATGTTTACTGAATCAAATCCCTGTTATGCTCCCAGGAGATAGAAAGATGCATTTAGCACAGCTACTGTTTCAAAACGTTTCGTCAGGGGAAGAAATGAAGAATGCTTAGAAATAGAAGCACCTATATGGCAGGCGCCAAACTAACACATCTGCCATACATTCTCTCTGAGCAAGGAAATACTCTTGTGAAATGAATACAGTCATCATTTTCACTTTATGCATTAGGAGACGGAGGCTTAGGGAGGTCTTGGTTAGGGCACATAGATGGCCTGTGCTTCAGCTGAGATGAAGCAGGCAGTGTGACTTAAAACCCAAGCTCTTACCACTGTGTCATGCAACATGGTGCTGAGTATTAAGAGGCACCGCGTACATCCTGGTCTTCCACGGTAGTGCTGTGTATTTGGGATACAACCACAGTGCCCCATGCTTACTGCTAGCCACTGTAACTTGTGTTCCTATTGTTTTCTCTTCATGAGAGTCATAAACTGCATATCCCCTACCATATTGCTGTATTGCATATTTCACATCCCTCTCAGAAGGAAAATTCCAGGCCGTGAGTCAGATAAAAAACTTGATATCAGTGGCTCACTGAGCCCAAGACTCCTGTCAGGTACCCGGCCCTGTTGTGAGCTGGGTTGATTGTTCCTTGGGGGTGGTTGTTGGGGATTCTCCTGTACTTTTTTATTCACTGGTTCTGTGAAGTTTCGGAGGCCCCCATTTTCTCTGCGGCTCCCTCAGGGAAGCTTCCTCTGGGATTGATAACCTGTGCTCTGACGCATGAGTGCCCAGCTCAGCTTCAAACTCGGAGTCCCTGATGCTTCTCACAGAAGACGGGTAACAGGGTGAACCCCTAAAGCAAGCACGAGGCCGCTGTGGTTTCAGGAGGAGTCTGCCCATTGCCACCAAGCACTTTAAAAACAGATCCACCTCTTTAACTGGCATTGTTTTTCACCCTCTGCCCTTGTTGAAACACGGAACTATTCATGAGTATTTGTTTTCCCAGAGGCAACTTCAGTGTGTTTGTGTGTGTGCGCGTGTGTGTGTGCTTATGCCTCAGAAATTCACTCTGCTGTCCTTTTGTTATCATAAAAGGCGGTGTCATTTTGAGGGGCTCAGTGGTGAAGCAGGTCTTAGCATAGCGGAGGCTTCGGGCATGCTCCCCAGCACTGGGTGCAAGAGGTAACACATGGAAGTCAGCGGGAGCCAGGGAAGGATGGGCGGGCAGATGCCCTGTCTTGGAGTCTCTTTGATTTGTCATGGACAAGCTTCCATACCTCTGTCCTAGACCCATCTTCTGCCTGTTACCCTCTCCTTGCTTGAGGGCTTGGAGCAAATTAGTTGTCTAAACTGTCTGCCAAGTTCAGGATTCAGTTCACCTGAGTTCACTCCATACCTCCCATCTCCGCCTGGCTAATGAAATGCCCCTGAGCAGCCGAATCCAGGATTCCCGAGATGCTTTGCTAAGGGGCCCGAGCTTGAATGTTCGGCTTTTTGGATAGTTTTTGCTGTTGTTCTTGGTAAAGTTTAGGTGAGGCCAGCTTTTGCCTTCTCCTTTGCCCTCAGAAAAAACAACCGGTGTCAGCTGCATAACACAAGCCCTGACAGTTTTGAAGAATGTGTGTCTATAGCCCGCCTCAGGAGTGTTGTACTGAGCTAAGAGTTGTGCAGAGAACCCTCCCCTTGTGGCTGGGTCATCCAACCTGGGTTATTGTTTTGTTTTTGTTCACCCTGGAGAGCAGCTGCAAAGCAAGGGTGGCACCTGAGCACTGAAATGAGTTTGCTGTGGCATGATGTGTGCCTCCTCACCTCTGTGCTCCTTCTCATGCTCCTGTGGGGTACCATACTCTCTCCTTCCTCCTAGACTCTCTGGACCAGGAACAACCCCACATACCATCAGACCCACCCCTGCCCATACCAGCACTTACCTCGTTTGCCCTAAAATTCTGTTAATTCAAGAACCATGTGCTGAGGGGCTGGAGAGGTTGAGTGGTCGAATGATTAGGGTGGTGGTGCAAGCCTTTAGTCCTGACACTCAAGAGGACAGGCAGGGGATCTCTGCGAGTTCCAAGGTTACATAAAGAAACCATGTCTCGGGAGGGTGGGGAGCAGTACTAAACTCGGTCCCTGGCATTCACTCACGGCTTCTCATATCCACCTTTGGTAACGTCCTGTTAACTTCCTGAGAGCATGCATGTGTTCACAGACCCACATGCAGATACCTACATGCATAATTTTAAAAAATCTTTAGAAGAGAAAATATGCCCTGAACATCTTCCATGTGCTTGGGTACCTTTTGTTGACCAGAGACAGAACGGTGAGTGGATAAAGAGGGCCTTTCCTCCTTTATGGCTTATCCTTACACCAGAAGGTTAGTTCTTAAAAGTCTGGTGTCATCAAAACCAAATGCTTCCATGTGTGTATGTATGTATGTATGTATGTATGTATGTTTGTGAGAAACCATGTGTCTGATAAGGGATTTCTAGCTAAAATATATAGAGTGCTTGCAAATCAACAACAAATGGCTTTATGGGGCAATAATGAAAAGACAACCCTTTTTTAAAAGCAGAGGATCTGAATAAACAACTTTTCAAGCCAAGTTTGAGATAATATAATATTCTCTACTTGGTAGCATGACTCTGTTATCAAACAGGCAGATGATAACAAGTGGGTAAGTTTTATGTATGAATTTTTTCTCCATAAAGCTGTTTTTCAAAATCCAGTAGTAATATTTACAAAAAAAAGTAGAGCATACAGGGGTTCCCTGCATGGATTAGTGATGGAGACTTTTCTGAAGAGATGCCATTTTGCAGTGCACATGATAATACTAAAACTTTTCCATGCAGAAGGGACAGCCAGAAGAGAGGTCTGAGGAAGAACTAACTGAGGCAGCCAACGGAGCAGCCAGGGACCCGTTGTGGCAGGAATTGTGAGCCAGAGAAACTAACAGGGTTCGTTTCTGCTGTTGGTAGTACATCTCAAGGCTGGGCATGCACAACCCGAGGGCAGTGATGCTGTCTGCTTCTCAGTGGCTCCTGGTAGGTAGCTCCTAGAGGCCCATGTGATAGGATATGTAAAGTATAAAACAAGGGCTGTACGGCCAGAGTTTGGATCTGAACTTACCACCGAAAGCCCTGTAACCCTGGGAAACTGTCAATCTTGCAGGCAGTTCCACCTCTGTAAGATGAGGGTGGTGGCTTTGCCTGAGGTTGGTGTTTGGGAGCTAGTGAGTTGATGCACAGTACCCAGATGACTGGAATGTAGGGATTGGAGTTGCAGCAGAGGGATGTGGATCAATTGCAGAGAAGAACTGCTTGGTATTCACTCTTTATTCATGTAACAAGTATTCATTTAGTGTTTACTGTGAGCCTCCTTGGAGAGTTACCGTGAAGGAGAAGGGAGATGACAGAGATGCCAAGCATGTGTTGGGCAGCCAGTGACTGCTCAGTAGCTTCTGTTATTGTTATCATCACCCTTGCTAGACACAGAGGAGTGTGTGCATTATGTGTTCTATGAGCTTTCTCTTGTCTGGGCTGCAGGAATAGCTGGGCCATGAAGGTCATTGTTCTCTCATATATGGAGCTTGAGGCTTAGTCAGGGCTTCAAGAGGCCTCTGGCCCTGAAGCCAGACCTATCTCTGCCATTGCTGTATCATTCGTTGGAAACATTTCTTTCTCTCCTGTCCACCTTATTTACTGTTTGTTACCCTGTAACAAATTGTTCCCAGAGTTAGTGTTAAAATGGCAGTTTTTTTCATAGTGTGGAGATTGAGGTGGGAAGCTCTGCTCTCAGTTTTCAGGCCTACCATGCTGGTGTGGACTGCTGGCAAGAGCCTCAGTTTCTGTTCATGCCTCTAATAGAACTAACTGCCACCCTTGCCGGTGCTGGACAGCATTGCCTAAAGAAGACAGATTTCAATTTCTCAAAGTCTGGGTGTTTTGGAAAGACCTCCTTACAAAGTGGAAATGGTGAGTTGGGTAGGATAAGAGCACCTTGGGTAAGGCCTGGGCTCTGGAAAATATGCTGTGTCCCCAGAGGAGCTATCTAAGCTGCCTGGGTCTCAGCCTCCATAGGTAAGAACTGGAGAGGACAGTGGACAGTGTGCATCATACACTCCTCATGGGATCAAGTGAGCTGTAGTATAGAGAGAGGAGGACAGTGGACAGTGTGCATCATACACTCCTCATGGGATCAAGTGAGCTGTAGTATAGAGAGAGGAGGACAGTGGACAGTGTGCATCATACACTCCTCATGGGATCAAGTGAGCTGTAGTATAGAGAGAGGAGGACAGTGGACAGTGTGCATCATACACTCCTCATGGGATCAAGTGAGCTGTAGTATAGAGAGAGGAGGACAGTGGACAGTGTGCATCATACACTCCTCATGGGATCAAGTGAGCTGTAGTATAGAGAGCGCGCATAATGCTCAGAGGCCAGCGCACAGCACATGGTTGGAGGTACAGAAAGAGCTGTCCCCATACCAATGTCACCATCAGGCCATTAGCTGGGAGAGGGCAGCAACTTAACATGACTGTAAGGAAACCTGAGCCCAGGAGTGGGGTCTCCTCTATAGTCCCATTCATACTGCCATCTTCAGTGGCCTTCCATGCGGTGCCCGAGCCTCTAACAGAAGTTTGGGTAATTCCCAGTTATCCCTTGTGTGAATAAATCACTCTGAGATAATCTGTGTGACTGGCTAGCCTCCCAGATTATCTGAGTGGATTATTCTCTTTCAGTTATTCAGCAGTACAAGCAATTGGGAACTGGCACTGGAACAGGAAGGCTCTGAGGTCATCTCCTGTTGTTCCTGGTTTGCTCAGTCCTTTCAGTGATGCTTCTCAGAGGCACTTGGAGGTTATAGTGCAGAGCTCAGAGAGGGGAGGACAGCAGGGTGACAACTACGCAGTGAAGAGTGAGAGATACAGGAAAGGACTGTTTGCAAAGACTCCTTCAGTCCCGTCTAGGCCAGCAGAAGGGGTCCCATTGACTCTGAGTTCACACTGTTAGGGGAACATTTTGGTTTTGATTCTAGAATATCAGATCTCCAGGAGTCAGTTTACTGCATTTGGCATTTAGGAGCTGTTCTGGGAATCTGAGGAGCCTCTCCTCCTCGGAAGTGGAGTCTTCATGTTGACAGTCACATGAACAGTATTGACCCATTGCAAAGGGAAATGGGCAAAGGTTTTGGTATAATCTTGTTTTTTGTGTTTTTTGTTTTTTGTTTTTTCGAGACAGGGTTTCTCTGTGTAGCCTTGGCTGTCCTGGAACTCACTTTGTAGACCAGGCTGGCCTTGAACTCAGAAATCCGCCTGCCTCTGCTGGGATTAAAGGCGTGCGCCACCATGCCCGGCTTGGTATAATCTTATATTGTATTTATTTTTAATTGAGAGTGGAGATTTTTTTCCTTTCTATTTTATTCCCTTATATGGCATGAACCTATCTTGTTTTCTAATTAAAAGATAGAAAATGTAAAATTAAGATATAGAAGATGCTGTTGGATTTTCTGGCGTGAGTCCTTTGAATTCACATACCAATTCTCATGGTCTCTGTGCCACTTCAGCCTTCACAGCCGTGAGTTTGGGGGTACACTCTGCAGTTGCCTAGATCCCTCAGCCTGGTGACAGTGGGTACTGCTCAGAGGCAGGATGGCCAGGAATACTTCAGAGCTATGTATGTCCTCCTTACTAGGGCTGAGCAAGTGGTTCTCCTCCCTCATGGCGGGCTGCTCCCACATTGCTGTTCTTCCTTCTTTAAGTCTGGCCCCTCACCTTCCTTCCTGGGCTGAGGACCCAGGAACCCTTCGTCATGATCTGCTGGATCTAGCTTGCCCTGGGGTTAGCTGTAGAATCCACTCCCCAGCTATTAGGAAAGGATTAGTAAAGTTTTAATTCAGTGTGTTTTCACGTTTTTGTTTAAGCTCGGCGGTTTTGAAGAAAAAGGTTAGCTACCGTTTAAACTGTTTCTCCAGGTCTGACAAGAAAAAAAGGAAAAAAAAAAAAAGCTTAGCTCAAGAAGAACTTGAACTCAGTCTGGGGTTCACAGCAGCTAAGATTCACTCCAGACAGTAGCTCGTGATTCATTCTGTACTGAGGACAAGGGCAGAGTGGGAGGTGTGAACCTGCTTGTCTCTGGGGAGAGCTTAACCTGCAGTAAAGCGCTGTCAATGGAGCAGGAGCAGAGCCAGCCTAGAGCTTCCAGCCAGAGGCCGTCCCTGTACAGGCTGCCCTTCAGCCCAGCTCTGGCTTTACATCTGGGCTTGGGATGACTGCTCTGAATCAGACCCTCTGGTGTGGCTCCAAGTACCAGGCATAGCCAGACCAGTTAATTGTTCCATCTAGCACTTAGCATCATATTCTTACATTCCTAGGGAAAGCCTCTGGGGATAATTAATGGCAGTAGGAAGAACCTGATTGCACTCAGGGAAGACACTAGATTCATAATGATACTGGAAAAAAATCACTTAGGAATATGCAGAACTGGAAGCTGGGGCCTGGTGATGTCCTGCTGGGACCTGCCTCATGCTGCCCTTGCTCTCGATGACCTCTTGACATCTAGAGAGCCTATAATTTTGTTCTGAGCTGCTGAAAGAAGGGTGTCTTCTGTGGTGTGTGAAGTTAGGCCTAAGTCCCTGAAGACCTTTAAAAGGGAAGGTCTCTGTTAAAAGACAGCTGACAGGCTGTTGGCTTGAATCTGATGGGGAGTCAGAGTGTGTGTGATGTGTTAAACTGAGGTAGGAAGACCTACGTCATTTCTCCCTTGAAGCTATATGGTAGGAGAGCCCCACTGTGAGCCCTTGGAACAAAATGGTACTTTTTAAGTTGTGTGTTAAGTTGTGTGTGATGACACATACTATTATCATAGCACTCCAGGGGCTAATGCCAGAAGATTGTGATTAAAGTTTTAAAGAAACTTTAAAGACAGGGACAACTTGTGTGGACCGGGAATGTGCTAGGGGTTTCCCTTCCAAAGAGGCAGAGACTGCATGGATCCATTGATGTGAACAGGGGTAATTCACCCTCACTGTTGGCTTTCTGTCAAAGCTGCTGATGTTCACAGGTTGGGAAGAACTTATTCCATAGTCGGTGCTCTGTGAGAAGATTCAGTGAGCACTGAAATCCTGCAAGGAACCTGCGACCTGGGATCCCTCTTGGGAGAGGGAAGCCATACCTAGAGAGGCAGCCAGAGAGAGGGTCCTCTCATTTCCCATAGGCTGTGTCTGCTTCTGTCATCCTGCCTTTTGATAGAATCCAATAAACCTCATTCTCCTTAGATGCGTTTAAATTTCGTTTCGTCACCACTTATGGTGGCATACATCTTTAACCCTGGCACTTGGGAGGCAGAGACAGTCATCTCTCTGAGTTTGAGGTCAGCCTGGTCTACAGAGAGAGTTCCAGGACAGCCAGGGCTACACAGAGAAACCCTGTCTCAAAAAAACCAAAACAACAAAACCAAAATCAAAGACAAAACAAATAAACCCTAAGGCCTTGTATAAAACAGATTCCAGATGATCTGTTTGCTCCCAGATATCTTATTCAAGGGATCTGTTTTCTTGGTGCAGTAGCATCCCTAATCTGCACCTTGCACACAGTGGGTGCTGGCCTCATGCTCCTGGGGTATTTACAGAGCTTCTTCTGCTGCCAGCTTCTGAGAGGACGGTGAGCATCCTGACTCCATCATTTGTTCTGTGTCTCCCTTCTTCTCTCTGCTTTAGTCAGTCTCACTCACAGGGCCAACCACACTGGTGGGGACTTCATTGGTTTCCTTTAGGCTCTGGTCTTCCAGATGTAGACAAGAGACCATTTTCCCCTGGTATGGCACTGCTTGTAGCCAGGGGACTGATTCTCTCTCTCTGAAACCAGGCCATCCCCTGGGCCCATCTTGAGCTGGTGCTTGGTTTAGTGTGCCTAAACATCAGGAAAATGTGAGAGGTTCTTGCCCCACTGCCTCTCTCCCGGCTGCTTGTGCCAGCTGCAAGGCCCTCATGAGGCTGTTAGGTGTCTCTGTGTGGCAGATTCATTGTTCCATATTTTTATTTAATTACTCACTTTTACAGCTCTCGGAATAAATCTAATTATCCATCTGTTATGCTACACTATGGTACTGCAGTTCATGCAACTTTCTCTCATTGTGTGATGTTTGTCAACTTGACCTTGCCCGCGTCCAAAGCTCGTGGCCCTCTGTGTGGCTCTGTGCCAACTCTTCAGTAGGCCCCTTGCACCAGTCAGTCTGTTAGGACCCAGACAAAGCTGACTTCAAGTTGCTCTTAGAACTGAGGTTGGCAGAGGGCTGGAGGGAGAAGGCGAGGTCAAGGAGCCACCCCTGAGGTTACGCTGACCTGAGAGAGGCTGGAGCATTTGATGTCGTGCCAGAAGAAAGCAGAAGTTCTTGCCACGGCTCCAGTCCCTCCCCAGAGGGTAGTCCAGCTGAAGGGAGGTGAGAGTGGCCACCTGTGGGCATATGTGTGCACTGCAGAGCCATAGGATTGAGTTCACAGCTGGCATGATAGATGGCAGAGGCAGACATTTAATTTATTAGAAATGATTTCAGGGGCCATGTGGAGGTTACTAGGCTCCCAGTCTTTGTTCCTCTCTCTCCTGTCTAAAATTATATTAATATGACTAGAAATTAATTTGTTAGTATAGGCAATTGTAGCATTCCCAAAAGGGCTCTGGGAGTGGTTGGACAGGTCTACTGTCTCCCTTTTCTCAAGTAGCAGGGGGTCAAAGATGGTGGGGGCACATGAGGGACCTGGCCAAAGGAATCAAACAGAAGAGGAAGGCGAGGGGAAAGAGAAGGTAAAATTCAGGACATCGGTTGGGTTGGCCTTCAGTGAGCTCATAGCGTGGTGAGCATGCAGTAAGGGAGGGAGATCATAGGGCACACCCATCTCCTACCTGGTTAACAAGGCTAGACACTGCAGGTTCCACTGTCTCAGCAGCGCTAGGGGTCACAGATGCAGGCTGACATCATCTCCCTCCGTAGCCACTGCTGCGTACCATTCAGGGGAATTCATAGTGTGGCAGTGAAGCTGCCTACCAGCCTGGTAGGTACTGAAGAGGAGAGTGGAGGCATCAGGAAAGCAGAGCAGGGCTGCAGGGAAGGGCACGTGGTCCTGGGATGTGTCTCCGTGGAAGTGGTGTGTGAGGTGAGACTTGAAGGACTAGGGACTAGACAGCTGAAGATAGAATCAGGGAAGGGGGTGGGTGAGGGCTCCTGGGGAGGGGGCTGCTGTAGGGAGCACTGCATATTTAACTTGAGAATGACTCTGGGAGGAGGCAGCCCACCTTCACTGACAGGTTGTTTTCAGCAGACTCCCTGAATGGCTTTCTTGTGAAGCCACTCTGCTTAGGCTCCATTCTGCAGTCTCACCTGCGAGCCCTCTGCTCAGGTGGCATCACTGGCTTTCCCCCATACACACGCTCCATTTCCAACCAGAACTTCACCAGGGTGGAGCTCATTACAGCCCAGTGGCTAGGCCCTCCATCTCTCCCTTTTTGGTTAAAACTTGGCAGACATCAAAGACTGCCGAATCAGCTCACAGGCCTTCACCTTTCCCAGTCCCAGCCACCCCAGCCACATGGCCGCCTCAGACAAGCTTTTCCTATCATCAGAGCCTCTGGTGATTTTCTCTAAATTCCCCTCATTCCAACAAGCAAGATTCAGTGACTAATTGCTGGTATTTTTTCCCTCAAGACTCTATTTATAAAGGCTGTCGTGTGGAGGGGTGGGGGAGGGGATGCAGCCTCTGGGAGGGCGAGTAGTGCTGTTCTCGGCTACTGCCATCCTTAGACTGCAGCCCAGTAGCACCAATGTCCACACACCAGCTTTATTCTGTTTTTTTTTTTTTTTGCGGGGGGGGGGGTTGTTTTGTTTTTTGTCATCTCAACATTTGCTCTTTGAACATCTGACGTCCTTTTATGCTCCCGTCTCCACAGAAGGTTGTTGTATTTTGTCCCCCCTGAAGCTGCATTTTCCTTTTGTCAGATTTTTCGCTTTCTTCTTTATTGTATTTTGATCAGTGTGGCCGTTTGGGTCTGGGTTTTATTGGGAGCTTTTCATCTTCTTGGCAGTGGCCCTCACAGCCTGGTCTCTGCAAAAGCTGGGCTCTGCTGCCTGCCCAGACCACGGCATGAGAGAGACCAGCTTGCTGTAAGTCCTGGGAGGCTCTGCCCAGTGCCTCTCAGCCCATGGCAGACAGCAGAAGCTCCTGGAAGGGTTGTTAAATGCAGATGGCCACTCACCTTCTCCACAGTCACTGATCTAGCAGAGCTGGCTTGAGGCCTGGGAATTTGTGTTTCTGCCTAGTTCCCAGATTCTGCTGGTGCTGCTGGCCAAAGAGCAGACTTTAAGAACTGTGCTACAGAGCTGTTTGACTCAAGCCTGGCATCTAGCACAGGAGAGGTAGATTAGCAGGGCATGCATATGGTTTCTCTTCTCCATTCTGCATCAAGCTCTGAAATTAAGCGATGGGGGAATGTTGGCAGTGTCGTCGTGATGTGCTGTGAGACCACTGTCTTGTGTGACATCCACAGTCCTCCTTTGGGTCTTGGCATCTTGACAGAAAATGCAGGTAAGAAAGATAGCGTCTTGGTCTTCCAGCTCGCAGCTCACTATGAATGCCTACTAGAATCCTTCGAACCCCACACTGGGGCCTCTGGGACTCTCCTCCGAATGTGACATTGGAGAAATTACTTCGCTTTCTGTGACTCAGTTTGTGCCCCTGCTTCACTGGGTTGTCACAGAGAACATGAGCTAGGACTTGAGAGCTGTTGGATGGAGGCACCCCAGAAGCTATTCTCCTCAGGACCCAAGCACTGCCTTCACTCTTGCTTTGTCATCAGAAGGCCAAGAAAATCTGAAGAGGGTATAGAGGGTGTGTGACCACTGCCCACCAGCCAGGACACAGAGCCCTAGAAATGACGTTTGCTTGCCTGGAACTTCTCTGTTGTCCACCTGAAGAAATGGTGCAGGAGCTGAAGGCTAAGCGGCGGTGGATGGGCAGGAGGAGTGGGGCCCAAGGATCACTCCGAGTGGGGATGAGCTGGATCTGCCCTGCTGTTTGTTCTCCCTGCCTTTGTGCCAACGACCGGCTCTGGCATGGCAGAAGTAGTTGAGTCTCAGGTAGAAGGCCAGTGTTGATAATGCCAATAACATTGGCGTGTTGAAAAGTAGTGTCAGATGTCTCATCATTAATTTCTTATCATGAGGACTCTATGAAATAAGCTTCATTTTACAGATGTAGAAGCCTTGGCAAAGATAAGCTAATCAACTTCTCTCAAGGTCATGCATAAAAGGAATCTGGATTCAAATTCAGGTCTGGGTGGCATGTCCTTCTGCAGGGTTATCTATCCCCTTGTGTAGTCTGGCTTTAACCTGTTCCCAAGAACCTTTGCCCCTCAACTCAGCATCCAGGTTCTATGAAAAGTACTGGATGTCTTCCATAGAGCCTAACACAAAGCCTTATATAGACAGCGGTTGGACATGTTCACTTCGTGCCTCTTGTTCCAGTGCAGTAATTAACAGAACCATCCTTCACTCTTCGTGTCCTGCTTGAGTCAATAAATTATATGATCACCCTACTTAAGTGTGACTGTTCCTTCCAATCTGGGGATAATGGCACTTTAATAGGGTACCCTGAAAAACTCAACTGTCTTTAAGACTCAAAGAAATAAATCCGAGATGGTAAAATTTGAAGCACTTTTATGACCTAGTGGGCAAGAGCATTGTCCCATAATCCTGTCACGGGAGATCGGAATTGAAGGCTATCATGGGTCAGTGTATCTGTACTTAGATTTCATGGGGCTTCCGTGCTTCATGCAAGCACCTGACACACAAGGAAAGGGCAAAGCTCTGCCTGGGGTTTCTCCCTCTCAGCTCTATAAACTCCAGGCTTGGCCTTACCCACACTACCACCTTCTACTCCTGGTGGGACCCTGACCCCAGTTCCCAGGGTCTTCCAGTTGAGGTTTTTGCTTATCTCAGGCCCTGCCCCTGTACCTGGATGGGAGCTGTGCTAGAATCAGGGCCCAGGCCCAGCCATGGTTCACACTGTTCACATCCAGCCCCGCTGTGGTTCATGCTCCACTCACATCCAGGCAGGCTGTCCTGGTCCCATGTGCCTATGTGCAGGCGCTCAGAATTGCCTGCACATGCCAGTCTACATTTGAGCTAGTTCAATGTTTTCTCTTTTCAAGTTGTGATCTAAAATTCAGTCCAGAAGGAATGCTAAAGCATCAAACCTTTGTTCCCTCTTGCTATTTGGGCCATAGAGACTTTGTGTTTGATTCAGTGACAATTGCTGAATCTTAAATAAACCATTCACATTATGACATTAACTATTTTATGAGTGTAACTTTTTCTTTGACGTTAGAATGATCCTGCAGAAGGCCTTTTAATGATTTATCAGAGCCAGAGTTAAAGGGTTTATGGAAAGCACTTTTTAACATTTTCTTAAAAGGAAAAATAGCCTCCTCCTGCTCTTCTTCCTTTGTCCTCCTCCTTTTATTTTTATTTATTTATTTATTTGTTTTGAAACAGGGTTTCTCTGTGTAGCCCTGGCTGTTCTTGAACTTGATATGTAAACTAGGCTGGCCTCGAACTCACAGCGATACCCCTGCCTCTCTGCCTATTTGCCTCTTGAATGTTGGGATTAAAAGCAGGACCATACCCAGCAAAAACTGGATATTTATCTGACTTCAGGTGGACAGTGTTAACAGAGCTTTAGGCTTCTCTGCTCTTAAGGACTTTGGTTTTTGCCAAGGCCATCCTTCCTAGACAGGTAGCCATCTTCCTCCACACATCTCTGTTGGCTGTTAATTTTGCCTACTAGAGGCAGGCACTATTCCCATTCTTTGCTCTGGACCTATACTGCTTAACTGAATGCTAAGCACAGTCACTCTTTGTAGAACAACTTACTGGCCCAGGAATCCCAGACAAATAGCATGCTCACAAACCAAACCATTCATTACTTTGTCTCTAGAAGCTGTAAGTAACTAGGATTCTCCCTCAGCTCTTAGGAATTTCTACAGAGTGAGAAGCCTTCCCTTTCCTTCTAGGCCCCCATTCTCGAATCTGATGAATCAGGTTCATCCTCTGGCAAATCAGGCCTCCCTCCTGCATCTAAGAAAGCTATGGGCTGGGAGTATAACTTAACTGGAGTGTTTATCTAGCCGCCCAGGGCTTTAGTTCAGTCCTCATCACTAACAAAAACAAGAAGGAAGCCTTCCTTTGTAAAATTCTTCCTTTGTAAAATTTTATTTCGGTGTATATATGTGTGGCTGCTTGTCTGTATATGCACTGTGTGTGCAGTGCCCAAGGAGGCCAGAAGAGGGCACCAGGTCCCCTAAAGCTGGAGTTACAGGTGAGTCTCATGGACTCACCTTGGAAACACACCCAGCCAGTGCTCTTAGCTTCTGAGCCACCTCTCCAGCCCCCTTTAATCCTTTGTAAGCCAGAATAAGACCCCCTCGATCCCTGAGGCAGACTAGGGGCCATGCAACCCAGTGCCTTCCTCTGTTCCATGAACAAAGCTGCATGGGAAACTCAGGCTAGTGGGACCTGTGCGAGCAGCCTCGCAGCTTCAGGCTAGGCAGCGAGGCCATGTTCATCCACCCCCACAGACAACCAGGAACCCGGGGCTGCATGTGCCTTTTAGAACCTGGACTAAGTGTTTATAAAGATCCTTCCAAATACCAATGATGTAAAATATTTGCATGGTTCACCATACTGTTCACCATATTTAAACTGTCAGAAACCTTAAATATCTGAGCAAATCCTCAGCAAACAAAGGATATTTTGAGGCTTGTTATGTATGTTGCACAGCAGAGACATTTGTAGACTATTCGACTTCCAAATCTTGCAAATGAAGCTCTCCGGTGTTGTCATCCTCAGCTGTAGACCATCCCACGACTGCTGCCTTTCTCTTGCTATTAAGAGATTGCTCATTCATAAACATTTCTACAGTTGTGTAGCAAAAGCAACTCCGATGGAGATGAGTTTCCTTCTGTGAGATATGCTATGTTTATCAAGTTTATTAGAGCACAGAGATAGGGTGGGGATGAAGGGAAAGGGTGTTTGGTTTCCCAGACACATCTCAGAACTCAGAGGGGGGTCTGGCTGAGCCACACAGGATCTGCTTATGCTGTTTTCTCTGTGCTTAGAGCAGGGGTTGACTGCATAGTTTCCTTGGACAACTCCCTTGCTGTGCGAGCTGCGGCCCGCCCTCCTTCCCTCCAGCGCTAGCACCTGTGGGGTGGCAGACCACTAGCAGGAATAAATAACCTAGACACATACCTATCTTTGCACTCTCTAGTAAACTTAATAAATCTCAGAGTGGAAAAAACAAACCTCCCCAGTGCTTTAGCCTAACTTTCCTTCTGCTTAGCTGTGTTATCCCTGGCTCACCTCCCACCCTGCCAAAGACAATTGAAGAGACTTCTTGGAATAATTAGAGGCCACAGATAATTCTCTTTAGCTCCCTCTCTTCCATGCTCCCCACCCTGTGGTCTCCCTCTAGCCTGTTCTAATTAGCTTCTTTGATCCTTCCTCCCAGTCTCTCCTCTAGCTTGTTAATTACATTTCCCCTCCTGGATTCTCTTAGTACCGCCTTTGTGTATCTGCTGCAGGAGCTGAGGCTGGAAATCTCAGGCCACGCTTGGAAGCCGGTTCCTCTTCCTTATTCCCTGCCACACATGGACCCTCCCACTTCTGAGACGCCGAAGACCCAAACATAAAAGCAGTGCACAGGGACGGAGTGACTTATTCTGGGACACCTTAGAGCTTTATTAAATCCTTTCAACTCCTATAATTCTGTGACACATCATTGCACACCCCACTTTATAAGTGACATAAGAGAGATGTCTTCACCTGTCTGAGGCATACAGCCTGGAAACACTAGATGCAGGACTTGAACCCAAGTTTCTCTAAGTCTACATCAGGACACTCCTTCAGTCACTTCCCTCTCTGAAGTTGGGATCTGGGTTGAAAAAAGTCTAGATCATTGGCTTTTAGCTGTCAAAGGACCTACCAGTTCATCAGCCCACAGCCGGGGTCGTTGTCCCCTTATGGCTCACCACAGAAGCGACTTGATGAGGCTCTGCACAGTTAGAAAGCAAGTTCTGATCAGTCATTGGCTTGCCTGGTTTTTGTTTTGTGCTCAGGCTGGCGTCACATTCGTTCTAAAGCCAAGGATGACCTTGAGCTTCTGACCCTCTGCCTCCGCCTCTGCCCCCGAGGTGGGTTCGTGTGTATGCTAGGCAAGTTCTCTATCACCCCAGCTCTGTCTCCCCCTAACCTGCTCACAGTTTTAACTCACTTCTCTGACAGTTTCATCTCTCAGAAGATTAAGAAAACAACAAAGAAAAAATCCCCCACTGAAATTGTACTGTGATCAATAAGAAGAATTCATTTGGTGCTGTGAGAGATTGGAGAACCTTTTCAGAAACTGACTATGTTTGGAGAGGCCAAGGGGAATGAAGAAAGTCTCTGACTCTAGGTTTTATGGGAAAGCAGATTTTAGAAGGTCTCAGAAAAAAAAAAAGTAGATATGATGTCTGAACCAGCTCTTTGAGAAGAAGGATGGCTCAGTCTGAAAGCTGAAATGTGCCGATTAAAGTCCGCGTGATTGCTGCAGGCGTGGAGGGACCTATCTAAAGAGCCCACGGGCTTCGTGGGGACCAACTAGAGTTTATATAAAAAGTTAAAAAACCAAAAAGGATCAGAAGAATAGGGAAGGAGCAAGCCTCAGAACTGTCGGGGTGGGGATGCCAGGAGAGATAAGAATAGCAAACCTACCTGAGCACTGGTGTCGAGAGGATGATCTAGACGCATAGATCGCCTGTTTGCTGCCAGTGACTCTGTGTGCTGGGCAGCCATGATTCTTCTGTTTGGCCTCTGCCTTCTCTTTCAAGGGCAGTGGCCTTCCCACTGGAAAGAATCAACAAGAGCAGATAAGAGGAGCGTGAGGTCAAGGGTATGGTTCTGAGTTCAAGAGCGTCTCCAAGTTAGGTCTGAAAAGTCAGGTGTCAAAGGAAAACTTAGGAACATCGTCATGTGCCCTGGGTGACCTGAATCTTTGTGGTGCGTTGGGGATGGAAAGGGACAGGGAGGCAAACCTTGCAGAATAATTTAATGTTGGCGTCCTTCCCTGCTTCCCTCCTCTTTCTTTTATGAGAGAACAAATATCAGTGTCAATAATCTCAGTCAACAGAGCACAGGATTGCAGACCGTGACGCTAATGCGAGTCTAAAACTGGCCATTATGAGCGTCCGGGAGGAGGGCGCTTGCGAGCCCGCAAGTGCCCTCCTGCTTTTAATTTCCTTTTTCAGAAAAATGGCCAGCTACAAGATTGGCCCAATGATAGATGCTCAGAGGAAGTCTGCATTTCTTGAAAACTTGTGCTGGAGTCACAGTGTGATCTAATGCACACAGGGGACACAGTAAAGGTGTGGAGTTGTAGCAAGGGTCTCCACTGTGGGAGTGTTCCCAAAAACTCACGTCACCCCGTCCAGTCCATGTTTTGAATCTTTTTTCTCCCTCCCTTCTTCCCTCCCTCCCTCTCTCCTTCCTCCCTCCTTCTTTTTTCTTTCTCTCACATCTTGGTACTTTTATTAAGCCATGGCAGCAGATGACACAAAAAGGAGCGAGTAATTAGCATGTTGGGTCCATGACAGAATGAAGACCAAAAAAAAAGGAAAGTGACATGCTAGGATGAAAGGCACAAATGGCCACGTGATGCTCTTATTTTTCTATTAAAAATGTAATTTTTGGAAGCTGGAGAGCTGGCTAGGGAGTGAGAGCAGTTGTAGCTCTTACAGAGGACCCAGCGGTTCAGGTCTGAGCAGCTCACAACCACCAGCACTTTTGTTCCAGGGGTTCTAACGCACCCTTCTGGCATTTGGAGGTACTGCATGCACATGGTACACAGACAAAACACGCATACCTAAAATTTAAAACGAATATTTTTAGGTATTTTAAAATTATTTCTTTTATTTTTTGAGATTATAATATAATTACATCATCTTACCCTTTTCTTTTCTCCTCCCATTTGTCCCTCCTTGCTCTTTTCTCAAATTTATGGCCTCTTTTTTCGTTAATTGCAGGTGTGTGTGTGTGTGTGTGTGTGTGTTCCTGAACACATCTGTATAGCCTGTTCAATCTGTATAATTACAATGTTACTTATTTTCATGTTCTCAGGGCTGACCAATTGGTATTGGATTGTCAGTTAGTGTGCTCTTCCCTAGGGAAGCCTCCTAGCCTCTCAGTGCTCCTTTATTGCCTGTGGTTTTGTTTGTTTTGTTTTCAGTAGAGTTGAGGCTTCCTGAGCTCCATCCATGTTAGTGTGTTAGCATGTTAGAGTGTTAGCATGTCCACTAATGTTGACCACCTTGAGCTCAGGTTCAGGTGGCCATGCCTGTGAGACTTTACGGGTTCGCTTCTGATAATTCCTAGGAGACAGTCTCACAGCAAATTCTGCTCCCCTGACTCTCACAGTCTTCCTGCCCTTTCTTCCACAGTGTTCCCCAGGACTTAGGCTTGGCTGTGTTTGGATGTATCCATCAGAACTGGACTCTGTATTTTGATTGATTGTGGTTCCCTGTAGTCTCTCCTCTCCATGTGTTGTAAGGAGAAGTTTTCTTGATGAGAGGTGAAGCCAACACTAGAGTATTAGGACACATTTTTAGATTGTAGTTAGGGATTATTCCGGTTTAATACATAGCAGTTGTCAGTTCTCCTCCAAGTTCTGGGACGTAGGTGACTGGGTCTCCAGTCCCAGACAAGTCTTCTCACTTGTTGAGTGGGTGTTTGTTTTGTTTTCAGGCAGGGTTTCTCTGTGTAGCCCTGGTTGTCCTGGAACTCACTTTGTAGACCAGGCTTATCTAGAACTCAGAGATTCACCTGCCTTTGCGTTCCAAGTGCTGGTGTTAAAAGTGTGCTCCACCACCACCCAGTTTTGTCTAGTAGGTCTTAAGTACAGTTAAAAAGCTGCTGGTGACTGCCAAGGGATGTGTGCCATTACTGTACCTTTAGGATTATAATGCCATGCAGTCATTGTTATAAACTTTAAAAGTCATTTAATGTAGAGGCCATGTGTGGTGATACATACTGTAATTCCAATACTTGGGAGGCACAGGCAGGCAGATCTCTGAACTAGGGATACGTAGTGAAACCTTATCTCTAAACTTAATTTTACCACTAAAATGATTAAAAGCAGTTTAATACATAGTTGACTATATTCATTGTTTAGAAAGAAATTGACCTCTGGAAGTGAATGCATGGCATAATATCTTGAAACTTCAAAATAGTTGAAACTTCATTTTTGCCTTAATACATTTAACATTTATTCTTTAATAAGACTAAAGTAAAAACACTATATTTAGTTTCTGAGTCATGTTGGGAAACTCCAGGTTCATTGGAAGATCATGTGACCAGCCTCCAGGGATTTGACCTAAGCAAAGTCAGTCCTATAAAGTACTGTCATAAGCACAGAGGTAGCCTCAAACATAGGGACAGAATGGCCCTGTGACAGAAATGGGTGGGCCCACTGGTCTATTTGACCAAGCTGGCGCCTCTGAAATGGATGGAGGAGCATCCCATGGAGCACTGTGGGAAGTCAGGGATGCAGGGGTCACAGCAACAACAAGAACAGGGTGCCGGGGCCTGACCAGGGATGGCCGCCTTCAGAAGGGCTGAGATCTATTGTGCAGAATCAGGCACCTTCCACTTAGAGAGGGCAGAAGCTTCATGCAGGTAGCCTGCAGGACAATATCAGAAGGCTGTTTTCCAGCAGGTTATCAGAGATGAAGGACAGACCAGAGGTGAGACATTAGGGCTAGTTATCACTAATGTTGGGTCTCAGGATACAGATATGTGCAACATTCAGAGAAAAGTCAAGTTTGGAGCCAATACCTACTAAATTATAATGTAGTATATGCAGGTAGGGCTTACATTTTGTATTTTTGAGGCATGCCTCGCTCACCAAAAGTGTTCTTATCTGTTGCAGAAGCAGCATAGTATTTCAAATAAAAGTGTCTCGTCCCAGAAAGTGAGACACTCACAAAGACCGGGAGAAGCACAGAAGAGTGGGGCGGAGCAACCTCAGTCCCAGCACTCAGGGCAGAGGCAGGCAGACCTTTGAGCTCAGGGCCAGCCTGGTCTTCAGAGTGAGTTCTAGGACAGCCAGGGCTACACAGAGAAACTTTGTTGTAAAAACAAACAAACATGTCAGAAAGACATTCGCCATGGTGTAAAGGGTACTAGTGATTGATTCAAGGATACTTTGAACATCAAAATATTAACAAAGGTGAATTATGTCCCATAGGATAATGAGAATCTGTGAATCCATACTGATATGTAGATGAATAAAGAAAGGAAGACAGAGCTGCTGTTTCAGGTACAGTGCCAACATACAGAGATGGAAGGAATGTGGAGTATAGATGTCACCAGTTGACAATACAGGGATAATTAGGCAAGAATTGCCAGTGAATGCCAGAGCCAGTGGGCGAAAGACTGATAAGGAACAGGCTGTCTATCTCACAGTGTCCATACAATAGTTATTAATTTGTACGGGATAAACAATATCATAGTGGAGAAATCTGACAAGCACCCCATAATCAAATATTCAAAGTGAATGTGACTACACGTGGAGCTGATTGACATCTTGTGTCCCCTGGTATGATGTACTGAGAAATAAACAACATGTTTTTGTGATATTCCTGCCAACATGAATAACCTCAATCTAATCACCAGATAAATCTGAACTGAGGGACAGCGCACAGACGGCCCACACTCTTAAATGTCAGTGTCATGCAAGACAGGCCTTGGAGCACAGGACACAACAGAATGTGCTACTGCTGGGGGCTTGAACTGGACCTGAGACGGAAAATATTTTTCAAAAAAAAAAAAAAGACGAAGAAGATATTATTGGGATGGCTAGCAAGACCTGAGCATCTTGTAAACCACTGTGCCGGTGTCGGTTCCTGACCTGGTACCCATGCTGTCTGCGTTCTTAGGAAATATGTTCTCATGCGTTTAGGGGTAGACGGGTATCATGTCCTCAACCTATTCTGAATGTTTCCCAAAAGTTCTGAGCACATGTTTATGTAGAGAGGGGTTAGACTACAGCTTGGTGGTAAAGGATCAGTTGACTGTGTGCAAGGCCCTGGGTTTGATCTCCAGCACTGAAGACAATTAAGAAAGATGGGAGGAGGGAAGGAAAGAAAACATTTGGTTACACTAATGTGGTAGCATTAACACTGGAGAATCTTGATGGGAGGTTTCTCTGTAAATTACTTTTCTGTTTGTTGTTACTGTTGCTGTTGTTTTGAAATGGCATCTTGAGCCTATGAATTCAAATTATCCTTCTGCCTTAATCCCTGGGTACTGGGATCCCAGGTACATGCCAGTGTGTGTAGCTTTTCCTTCTGTAATTTGCATAGCCTTTGAAATGCTTACAAATAGTAATGTTCCCGGGAGTGTGTGCATGTGATTGTTACACACCTGCACCCCACACTTCAGGACTGCACATACTGCAAACTGCTGCTTTGTAGACGCTCAGGCCACGTTCTGACCTTAGGCCAGGTGAGGACAATGGAGACAGAATCTTACTGTCTGTGAGGAAACAAATGCCCAGCTCTCTTGGGCAGAACCATGCACAGTCTGGGCTGGGCCAGCCACCCAGAGATGTGCCTGTGTCCTGTGACATGGCATCTTCTCCAGACCTCCTAGAACACAATGAAAAGAAGAAATGTTTGCCTTAACTTCAAAGTGCTTTGAGACCCCACAAGAAAGCACACACAGTTAAGGTGTCTCCCAGAGCCCGTGCACATCTGGGAATGTGGTAGATACAGGCTGGGCTCCAGGCTTTGACCTGAGTGAGCATTTTCTGGTCCCATCCACTTGCCAGCCTCCTCCATTCCTCCTCCCAGACTTCCTGCCTCCTCTGTCTGTCTTTCCTTCCTTTTCATAGATTCACACTCTACTTTAAATCAGATTATCCCAGAGTTCCTGCATATCCTACCCTGTGCACTCTCCGTGGCCTAGAGACAGTGCCATGGCATAAAATCCACAGTCAGAGGACCCACAGCTCATGCAGTGCTCTCCCCAAACAATCTTAAAATTGCTAACTGTTGAAAGAGCTCACCTTTTCACATTATACTTGGGCCTGAAAATTATGCAGCTAGCCCTGAAGGTCAAGGCTGGACAGTTCAGGCATCCAACACATTCTCATGTGCTCTCTGGCCCTGTCTGGCTGCTCTTGAAGTTAGGTCTTCTACTATAGCCAGATACCTGCTCAGCTTAGCTAAAATATGACCAATGGCCCTTGGCAGATTGACATATTTCTGTCACCTCACCCAAACTGTTTGATTTCAGCAAATGCAATCACTTCCAATTCTGAGATCCACCCTTCTCCCCGCCTGTCCCACTTACGATTTACAGAGCAGCAGCTGCTACTGGCCCTCTGCACACAGACAGCTGACTTGCCTGCTGATTGTGAACATCCCCACAATCCAAGTGCTAATGGTATTTATTCAGTGCAGCCGGCTTAGCCCTGATGAACAGCATTTATTCTCATTTATCGCCCTGCAGACAAGCTCCATCCTCATATCCTTGACTTTGGTACACTGGTGTTGCTGGCATGTACAGGGCAGGGCAGGGCAGGGCAGGGTGGGCTTCTGATCCCTTTGTAGAAAGGCCATCTTCTAGCTACCAGGACTGGCCCTCTCTAGGATCAGGCAGAACTCTGGTCCAGAGCCACAGGCTAGCATGGTAGTGCTGTTAAAGAATAGGTTAGACCTCCTTGGTAAGCATGTCCACTGCGATTATAGTCTTGGTGGAACACATTGTTTAGCATTTTGCTGGTCATTAGACATTCTGTCTCTAGCAGGAAGTGGCCTGAGCTCTGATCCAGGACTTACCCAGGTCATCTGCCACTGTGGACAGATTCTCTCTGACTGTCCTCCTGACTTGGCCTTTGCACATCCTTAGAGCTCAGTCTTGCTATTTGGGCACACCCACACGCACACCCTGAGCACACAGTGCTGTGAACATTGAGGACGTATAGCTGGGCAGCCTGGAGAGAAGCTCTCTCTCTCTCTGAGGGCATCATGATGCCTGCTCAGGGCTGACTGGAGAAAGCCTCCCTCCTGTTGTGTGTCCCTGCCTGCATAGTCTGAGGCACCTGAAATTTCCAGCCTGACCTTCCCTCTTGTGTCCTTGATTAACCCTTTGCCTGGGAAGCACTGGCAGCCCATCTAGAGGGTGTTTTGTGGAACCCTGAAGTCCTGAGATCCCAGAGCTAGGGCTCAGAGTTAGTGTTGTCACCTTATTTAATTTGGACACATGGAAAGGCTAGGCAGCATACAGGCCCAGGCTGCCAATTCCCATGCCTTGCCACAGGCCCGTGTGCCCTGGGCTGAGATGAGAAAGCAGATTTATTACCTGGGAAAGTTGTTTCAGAAATTGTTGAGAAGCCCTCCAGTTGTCTTCTTTCCTCTCGGATTTCCATCTCTGTGTTGGGAACCCATTCTCTACTCCTCTGAATGGCTGTGCTCCCTGGGAAGGGTAGGCGGTGGTAGTAGCGCGTCTGTAGGTAGTGCCTGGTTTCTGGCAGCCTGCCTGAGAAGAGAGAGCCCTTTGTTCTGTTTCCAGTGTGACATGGAAGGCTCTGACACTTAGCCCTGCTTGATCTACTAAGGCCCTGCAGTCTTCAGAGGGTCTATGGGGATGGGGTGGGTGCCTCAGAGGAACTTCATAGGGCTGAGAGTGTCGGGCCTCGCAGCCCCCCTTCTTTGGGAGGAAGCATTTGGTGTCAGTGAATTCCCCAGCATGGCAGTCTTCCCTTCATAGACCCTGTCTGTTGTGGTTGAATGTTCCTTAGCCACACGATGACAGAAACGGCCTTAATTAACTCACACATTGATGAAGCAGCTGCCTGTCTCAAGTAGAGGGAATGGAGGCAGAGAAGCAGCTCTGCCCAGCCCCCTGCAGACTGCCTGCATCTCAGGAAAGGAGCTGTCAGCCTGGGACAGCCCCTCCCACCCCCCACCCCCCACCCCCCAGCTCCCTGCGCTCAAGGGTGGAGCTGCCATGGGGCTGGCCAGCACCCGCTGTACATCTTTTCTGACGGGAGGATGCCAGGTCAGAGGAATGAAGGAAGCTGGTCTGCTGGGTCTTCTCGCAGCCCTGAAGCTGGCTCTGGCAGGAGGGGAAGGGGCAGGCCATTTGTGGGGATGACTTGGACCCTCAACGTTGCATTTGTCAACTGGCTGTGTGCTGGACCTCTTCTGAGGGCAGCAGTGTGGTGTGCCATCTTTCCTGTTCCTTGTCTTTCCTCCTCCTCCTGGGTTCAGACCAGGACCACACTGCTGGGGACTCTGCTGGGGACACTGTGCAGCTTCCTGGCTAGGAGATTGGAGTTTGGGAGGGCAGATGCTTCGGAAGCTCCAGGGAGCCAGCTGGAGACCCATAGAGATTTGGTGCCCATTATTGGCTGCCCAGGTGTGTGTGACTGTTTGTCTTCTGGCCTCACTCTCCTGTTATCTCGGAATTCGTGTTGTGGGCCTTTGAGTGGGAGCACCTTGAGCGTGCCTAAGAACATAACCACACAGGTCTCTCTGCTGGGCCACCACGGTGCATGTGTGCAATCCCAGCATTCAACAGCCTGAGACAGGGGGAGTGCACTGAAGTTGAGGTTGGCTTGGGCTTCATAGCAAGACACTACCCCAAACAAAAACATAAACAAAGAGAGAGGGAGGAATGAGGAACGTGCCAGGTGTGGAGGTGCATACCTTTGATCCTAGTGCTTGGGAGGCAGAGCCAGGTGGATCTGTGTGAGTTCAAGGCCAGCCTGGACTACAGCGTGAGTTCCAGCACAGCCAGGGCTATGTGGAGAGACCCTGTCTTGAAAGGAAGGAAGATTGTGAAAGGAGCTTTATCTGGGCTTCCCCCACATGTCTCCTGCCTGGCATCCTCCTTATGTCCAGGAGGGACTGGAATATTTTTTAAGGATTTATTTTTTATGTGCATGTGTTATTTATGTATGTGTGCATATTATGTGGGAATATGTACACATGTGTATTGTGTAATATGTCCTAATGCCTATGTGTGTATATGTGTGCGACATGCTGACTGGGGAGCGATGGGCTCCTGGCCCAGCTCTGTATCTAGAGAGCACAAAGCACAGTGGCCTCCCTGGGGGACGGCTGCCTAGGATCATGGGAGATGGAGCTCACAACAGTGGCTTTCCATGATGGGGGTGGCAGTAGTGCCTCTGGGCGTGGTTTCAATCTTAGAATGGCCTACGGTGGGTGGTAGAACTGAGGTCTCTCCTGGAGCTCGTCAGTCTATCGACTTCTGGGGAGCAGCAGGCTGGCATGCGGCCGTTGGCTCGCTCGTCTGTGCCATAGGCCTTTGTACCCAGGTGGGTCTGCACACATTTATCTTTTTCCCCAGCTGAGCAAGAACCACCCCTGTGCTGGTTGGTGTGCTATTAGCCCTAGCTCCCTGCATCCTGGGCCCTGCAGTAGAAGTGTCACCATTTCTTCTGCGTCTCCCCGCAGCAATCCGAAGGTCCAGGTGGAAGCCATCGAAGGGGGAGCCCTGCAGAAGCTGCTGGTCACCCTGGCCACAGACCAGCCTCTCCCCGCCAAGAAGAAGGCAAGCCTGCTCCCTGCCCTGCCTCGTACCCGGCACACCTGCAGGGCTTGAAGGGGAAAGGCCCTACCTACCCATGCTGTACCCAGGGTGCTGAGCACAGTCCACTGCCATGGCGGAGAGCTCACACCAGCTAACACAGATGGCAGTGTCATCCAGAGGCCCAAGTACCGCTGTAGCTCATTGACCCGGCATCCCCGAGTCTCCTGAGCCGTGCTGTTTGTTGCCCATTTGCCTGCTTAGTTTTGTTGAAATTATCTGGAGTCCCCTGGCTTTCATCATCCTGGAGTACACATGGACCCAAGGGAATAAAGGAACCGGGAAGACTGCAGGCTGGGCTGGGTCACTGGGGTCACTAGGGCCTCAGCTGCTTGTTCTGTGTGCTGCACGTGTGTGTCCCTCACTTACCGTGGTTGCCGTGCGCCCTCAGGTCCTGTTTGCACTGTGTTCCCTGCTGCGCCACTTCCCCTATGCCCAGCAGCAGTTCCTGAAGCTCGGGGGCCTGCAGGTGCTCAGGAGCCTGGTACAAGAGAAGAGTGCGAAGGTACTGGCCGTGCGTGTGGTCACCCTGCTCTATGACCTGGTCACCGAGAAGGTGAGTGAGCAAGCAAGCGCCACACCTGCTCTGCGTTCTCTTTGTCTTGCTTTGTGTTTGTTTCCGCCATTTGATGCCCTCAGACGCCTGTGTCCCGCTGAGTGGATGGACAGATGAATGGACAGATACAAGAGACATGTACAAAGAGACTGTCCTATAAGGCATGCCGCCTTGGTTGGAACCTGAGAGCTGCCGAGAAAGGGAGGAGGTGCTAGCGATGGCTGGGTAATGCCAAATGTGCAGGCAGTTGGGTACAGTGAGGAAGGCGTGGGAGGGACAGAGCAGCAGCCAGGGGACCACAGAGCTGGACTGGATTCTAGAAACCTGGGCACACTTCCTTTGGGAACTTTGACTCTGAGCAGGGGCTTGGGATGGACCCCAGTGGTTTGTTAGCTGGGAAGACTTGGTCTTTGCAAGTCCAAAAAGCATCTTGAGATGAGAGAAGGAAGCAGGTCTGGCTTCTTAGCCTCTGTAGAGACCTATCCTTAGCTCTCTGTGGATTGTTGGCTGGTGGGACAGGGCTGGCTAGTCCTGAGCTTGCAGAGTACCATTAGAAGCTGCACTACCCCTCCCTCCCTGCCCCATCTTCCCTCTGAAAAGTGGGTCTCTCTCTGTCTCTGCCTCTCTGTCCTCTGCTCTATTCCTCTCACACTGTGTGTGTGTGTCTTTGTCCATTTCGTTTCTTAGTTGTTTTGCTTAGAGCCAGGTAACAAGGCTTAGCTGCATTTGGCATCACGGGCCTCGTTCTGGAAGCTTGTGGCCTCTGTACAGTCACCATCATCTAGGCCTAGAATGTTTTCAGTTTCGGAGACTTACTGCTGAATAAGCTCACCTTTTCTTGTTCTTTCTAAACTCCGACTGGTTACTTCAACTCCGCTGTTCTGGCTCACACTCCTCTCCCAGCTGACTGATTCGATCTGGCTTTTCTCTTGGCCTCTGACTGAATTGCTCTGTCTGGCCTCATACTAACTTTGGCAATCTGTTCTAATCTTCTGGCTTCTTTTCGTTCTCTGGTCTGTTCTGTCTTTACCTAGCTTGTTCTCTCTCTGCAACCTCTCTATCACTGTCCCAGTAACACACACCCCTGTCTGTGTATGTGTGTGTGTTGTATCTCTCTCTCTTTGTCTGTCTGTCTCTCTCTGTCTGTCTCTGTCTTTCTGTCTCTGTGTGTGTTGTCTTTATCTCTCTCTGTCTCTCTCTGCCTCTGTATGTGTTGTGTCTCTCTGTGTCTTTCTATTTCTGTGTGTGTGTCTCTGTCTCTCTCTCTCTCTGTCTCCCTCCTCCTCCTCCTCTTCCTCCTCCTCTTTCTCCTCATGAGAGTTGGGCATATCCTATTCTGTCAGTTCTTTCTCTGACTTTGTCTGCCCCTCAATTAGACATCATTTTCAAACATGGCCAACATAGCTGCTTCCTTCTCCAACCTAACTTTACTTGTATTGTTTTGTATTAAAGATGTGTGCTAAGGGTGTGTCTGCATTTCATGCAGAGGAATTAAAGTCTGTGCTAAGGCACCACACCATTACTAGAAATAGGTCTTATCAGTAAATGACACAATCTCGGAGTTCACAGTGTGATGGAATATCCTGCATCAGTAACGTCTAGATCTTCCAGCTCCCAAGTGCTAGGACCACACCCATGAGCCACATGCCAAGCCTGAAGCTGGGATCTGAACCCAGGCTGTCTGGCCCCATGCTGTACAAACTGTCATGCTATCTAAAATAGTGTGTGTAGTGGCATATATGTATGTGTGTTACATAATATGTATGTGTAGGGGCTGACAGACATCACATGCATGGTTCTTGGGACCAAACTCAAGTTGCCAGGCATATGGAGCTAGTGTCTTTACCCACTAAGCCATCTCATCAGCCATAGGGAGGAATTCTTACTCACTTACTAGGTCCTGGGAGCAGGGACTAGGTCCCCATTTTTGGTTTCTGCAGCACCTAGCACTGTGTGCTGGTGTTTTGATGACTGGTGTTTTGAATGGGCAGGCAGATAGACACAGATGGATGAGGGAGAATGTAAAAAGCCAGAAACCTAGCTGGTTGCCTCCCAGGAGGTCCCTTGTGTCCCAAAGTCATCTAGAAAGTAGCTGTGCTTCTCCTAATGGGAGGAGCTAGCCCAGTGCAAGCTGACTGCTGTCTGTCTTCTCTCCACCCCACCCTGGCTGTGAAGATGTTTGCTGAGGAGGAGGCAGAGTTGACCCAGGATTCATCCCCAGAGAAGCTGCAGCAGTATCGCCAGGTGCAGCTCCTGCCAGGCCTGCAGGAGCAGGGTTGGTGTGAGATCACCGCCCAGCTCCTGGCCCTTCCAGAGCATGATGCTCGGGAGAAGGTGCTGCAGACGCTGGGTGCCCTCCTGACCACCTGCCGGGATCGCTACCGTCAGGACCTCCAGCTGAGCAGGACACTAGGGCGTCTCCAAGCAGAGTACCAAGCCCTGGCCTCCCTGGAGCTCCAAGAAGGTGAAGATGATGGCTACTTCCGGGAACTGCTGGCCTCCATCGACAGCTTGATGAAGGAACTAAGATGAGGCTGCCATGCCGAGACCAGGACTGGACAGATGCTGCTAGTGAGAGCTTTGGTAGGCTCTTCAGGGGACATCAACTAGGAGGAGGACTTTCCTGCTGGGGCATGAGTGTCACCTGGGCAGAGCTTGCTAGGTCATTAAACAGAGACATGATGACAATGGTCTGTCTCTTGTGTCTGTCAGGGAGGGCTGAGCCCTGTGACTGGGCACCATGCCTGGGAGCCCGAGGGTAGTTCAGTGAGCCGCTGTGATGGGCCTCTAGAGACATGCTGGGCAGGAAAGGCCTGGTCTAAGAGTTGGCAACCTCTGGCTATTTCATTTGGAAAGCCAATTAACCTCTCAGATAAAAAGAATACTATTAGTAAAGACATGGGACACAGGAAAAGCACTGTGCACCAGCGCCCACCCTTAATCCCCTGCTCACCTCAGGCCATGAGGGTCATCATTCAATGAAATGGCTACCTGGGCCAAAGGCCACTGGCACTGGCGAGGCCTGCAAGCGTCTCCACATGGAACTGCTGGATCCACCACGCAGCAAGTGGGCCCATGCTGCTGGAGCCCACGTGGGGGGAAGACAGGGTAGTCCATACCACAGGGTATTGATTTGGGAGAGAAATAATCTTGTTTCAGCTAACAGAGGATGCCCAGACCAGCCAGACCTGCTTGGATACTAAACAGGGCAGAGGTGCCCCCATCTTGTGCCCTGCCCCCTCCAGTGTCCAGGGTTAGCCTAAGGAAGGGTAGACCCAGCCTGGCAAGTCTGGGTCTGGCCCCCCACCCCAGCGACACTGAGTGCCAGGCTGGGAGCCTGCTGCAAGTTGCCATGGCAACCCCAGCTCTGGGCTTTCCTGATTTGGATTCTGGTGAGTTTGTTTTTCAGTCTTTCCCAGTGCACCAAAGGCTGACTCCTGCTGCCGCCTCCCAGCCTCCCAGCCTCCCAGCCTCCCAGCCCCAGGAAGGCAAGTTGGGAAGGTCATTGTGGAACAGCCTGGGTCTTAGAAATCTCAGCTTCACAGACCCAGAGAAACAAAGGGTAAGTGGGTGGTCGCATTGCTTGCAAATCATTTCTTGGGTCGTCCTCTCTGTAGCCCTCTGCCCACATTAGCCATAAAGAAGCAATGAGCTGTGGTCATGGGGAAGCTTTGGGAAGGCTGTTTCCGTTATGGGGATCAGAATTCAGGCTGCCAACCATTGGGCGCCACTGCCTTTTGGCCTTAAAGCCCCACAGCTGAGGTGGTGCGGTTTTCAGAGGAACGAGGACTGGATTACTCAGCCTATGTGCTGCCTGAGCGGACACTGCGACCTGTGACCTGCGACCGTACTGTGGAAGCATACACGTGGTCACGGAAATGGGCGTTCCCTTGTCACGAGCAGGGCGTGGGCGTGGTCCGGAAGGGCTATGCTGGAGCCTGGCCACGGCCAAGTCACCGGCCACTTTAGAGATGTGGTCAGCAGTGCCTGGGTGGATTTTAGAAAGGAGCAGGCCAAGGGCTGGACCAGGGCTGGCCGGAATGGAGAACTGCAGAAGAGGCAGCCCAGGCTTCTGAGGTAGCGCGTACACTAAGCCCGGGAGGATCCTGCAAGCCCGGTCAGTCGACACGGACTGGGACAGGGAAAGGGTTGCCATGAAAGGAGTGCCGCCACTAGAGGCTTGATTAGGGCCCCACTGTCCCTCTGTCCTCACCTATGATGCACGGATTAACACATCTATAGTCCCAAAGTAGGTTCAGGTCGTGATCCCTGGGAGCAGGGAAATGGCTTCTGGGGCTGCAGTAAGGGGGCTGGACCAGTGCTAGGCTGCTGAGCCACAGGCCTGGGAGGGGACTTGTTTACACCCCACCCAGTCATCCCCCTTAGAGCATCACCGAAAGTGAAGTTAATTTGTAACCTGTGTGGCATCATCTAGGTTTATCTCCAGGATTGGAGCTGGGGAGCCAGGGTTCTAGCTCAGGCTCCCTGGACGGAGGCTCTGGGCTTGTGACCCTGCTCATCACTGGCCAGGTCTTCAGGTTTCCCTGCTCAGCACTGGCCGGATCTTCAGGTTTACAGAAAAGCCCTTCTCTGCCGTGCCTTTCAGTGCTGACCTTGGAGTCATAGGCAGGGAGTATGAGCAGGACAAGGAGGTAAAACCACCCACCTGGGGCACATGGTGGGAGCTCCTAGAGCGAGTGTCCTGAGGCTGAAGCTTCTGTGTGAAGACGAGGGCTGCAGAGTAGGGTGGTGGCCCAAACCCATCCTGTCCTCAGCAAGCTTGGTCCTCATTCACTTTCTCACTCAGTTTTCCCCTCAAACTGTACTGACTGCTCTGAGACGAATCAGTCACAGACTCCTGCTCTAGGGCAGGTGGTGGTGACTTGGATGATGACAGAGCTGAGCGGGTCAGGGAAAGTCCCTCAGAGGTGGACGATGTCCAATCTGAGACTTGAAGAATAGCCTAGGTAAAGTTGAAGGGTCTGAGCCGGGGGTGGGGAGTGCCTACTTGAGAAGCCCACACTTAGAGTCATGGAGGAAGCAGTGGGAGAGGCCGGTGGCCTAAGGTGCAGCCATCCAGGTCAACCTTGAGACACAGTGAGGAGCAGCCTAGCTGAAACCCCTCCCTCCTTTGTTCATTTCTTACACACACACACACACACACATGCACACGCACACGCACACGCACACGCACACTGCTGTGAGCCAGGCCTAGGTTGAGCAAGGTAGAGGAGACAGGTGAGCAGCGGGCTCGGAGCAGAGGGGGCAGAGCAGTCAGAAGTTGGAGGGCCGGATCCATGTGGGACCCATGGGAGTCAAAAAAACAAACAAAACACCTAAAAGAAAACAAAAAGAATAAAACTAAAAACAAAACAAAACAAAAAAAGTGTGGGGGCTGGAGAAAGGCCTCAGTGGGTAAGAGCACTGACTGCTCTTCCAGAGGTCCTGAGTTCAATTCCCAGCAGCCACATGGTGGCTCACAACCATCTGTAATGAGATTTGACGCCCTCTTCTGGTGTGTCTGAAGACAGCTACAGTGGACTCACATACATAAATATACATAAAATAAATATTTCTAGAAAGCATAGAGACATGAGACTGACGATGGCTCTGTGAGAGACACAAATAACCAGCATCGGAGACGAAGGGGCCATCACCACGGATCCACAGCACTAAAAGATAAGTGGACAAACCACGATCAAGGCTCAGTACACTGTAAAGTCCGTCTACAGCTCGGAGGGGGCCGGTTCCGAAGTATGGCCTTTCCTGTGTTGGTTCTGTTGCTCTGTAACAGATCTCCTCCAGCTCAGGGCTGGAAATGTCACATTTACTGCTTGGCTAATCCGTAGAGTATGAGCTTGACACAGTTCTCTCGGAGCAAAAGTCAAGGTGTCCTGGGATGTGGCAGGGCCTGTGCCCAGGCCTTTCCCGACTTTGGAGGAAACCCCTTGGCACACTCACCTCTGGAGCCACAGAAATCGAGGCAGGCTTTCACGTGGCACCACTCTGGAGCCACAGAAATCGAGGCAGGCTTTCACGTGGCACCACTCTGAAAGCTGCTGTCCCCATCTGCCACTTTGTGGGTGTTTGCTCGTGTGCTGGGTACCAAACTCAGGGCCTAGGAGAGCAAGGTTGGTTCAGCTCAAGTGATCATATTCACACAACGGAAGGGGCACGAGGCCATCTCTTGGATGTGGAGCACCGGTTGGTTTTAATGTCAAGTTTGCCACAAATTAGAATCACTAAGTAGGGAGTCTCACTGGAGGAGCAAGACGCTCCCACCCCAAATGTGGGTGGAACCTTCTGGTAGCAGCCCAATAAAAAGAGACGTGGTGGACCACTGTGTGCCTTCTGCTCACTCGACCTTTCCGCCCTCCATCGAGTTATTCCTCCCCCGTGGTGGTGATTTCTTCGATGATAGCCAGAACCAACATTCTGTGCTTCTGTCATTGACTGAGTGAGGATGAGCACCTCTCTAGGGTTTTGACACCAGATTAAGACTATACAGGTCCCCAGCACCGACCAGGTTCCCAGCCTCTGGAGTGTTGTGCGGCTCTGTGGGTATTTGGAAGTGAGCTGGTTTAATAAATTTCTCTCTCTCTCTCTCTCTCTCTCTCCCTCTCCCTCTCCCTCTCCCTCTCCCTCTCTCTCCACACGTGCACCAGTATGTTCACATACATCATCGCACTCGTTCATTCCATTCCACTGCAGAACCCAAAACCTGCCATCCTCAAACATATGGTGAAAGACAGAAATCACCCCTGTAAGACCAACACCTAAGACCAAGGGCCATCTTCACAGCTCCGCAAGTCCTGGGCGGGCCTTAGCAGCAACAGGCAGTAAAAGCAGATAGGTGACAGACAGGGTCAGTGTGTAAAACCCACAGACAGACAGAAGGTCTTTTGGAGCTGTTACGTTTGTAAAGGACAGGGTACAAAACTCTGTGCGCCGAATAAATATGTTTCTATATATTTGGCATAAATAATTAGATATTAGAATCTGAAAATAGTACTTCACAGCAGGAATAGAAAATGATGCGTAGCTTATGCTGGCAAAGGTACAGGGAACTGTATTTACAACTGTAAAATGCCAAAGAAGATCTCAATAAATGGGAGACATTCTGAGCTCAGTGCTGCGCTATGTCCACTTCAGCACAGTTAATCTTACACACGTGTAGATGTGATGAGTCTTGTTTGAAATCTTAAGTGGAAACACAAAGGCATTAGAATAGCTGAAATAATTTTGGAGAGAAAAGGCTCACACTAGCCTCTGGAGTGTGACTTCAAGCCCATAGGAATCAGGGCTTGTGGCTTGATCAAAGAGACACCTAGTGATGTATGGGACTGGAGACCTTTGATCCCAACACTTGGGAAGCTGAGGCAGGCAGATCTCTTGAGTTTGAGGCTAGCCTAGTCTACATAGTGAGTTCCAGGACAGCTTATGTGGAAAGATGTTGTCTGCAGATAAATAAGATAGGTAGGTAGGTAGGTAGATGATAGATAGATAGATAGATAGATAGATAGATAGGTAGGTAGATAGATAGATGATTGATTGATTGATAGATAGATAGACAGACAGACATAGATATAGATCAATGAATCAGACCCACACAAATCACTCCCCCTATGGTCAGGGCTGACTTTCCAGACCCCAGAGTAGGCCTAGGCCTGAAACACAGATCCTGCCTAACTCTCTAAACTGTCTGATTTTCCATTTCTAGCTGGTGCTTTCCTAAGTAGACCAGGCTGGCCTTGAACTCACAGATGTGCCTGTTTCTGTCTCAGGTGCACGTGTGCTCTGTACCTGTAACTTACAACGTTGAGACATAATAACAGAATGAGAAGAACTTTTATTTTCCTCCATATTTCTTGGGAAGAGGATTTGTTCCTACGGCAGATCATAGCACATTTGGCAAGTGGCTTTTCCTTCCCTGAGAATGGCCTTTTGTGAGAGAGCTTGGCAGAGCTTCTCCACCATCTACTCTTGCACCTTGGAGCTGTTATTAAGTAAAAATAAGTGTTACTTGAATATTAGTGCTGCACTACCTTGGCTGGGTCCCTCTGATAGCCAAGATGACTAGTAAGTCAGTCATGGGCAGGTGGCAGACACAGTGTGGATCACTGGATGAAGGGGCCGATGCTCACTGCAGCAGAAGAGAGCTGAACCGGAGGTTCTATCGCCCTAGACAGGCATACAACTTGAAGCTTATGAAATGTTAATCTCTATAATTTTCCATTTAATTTTGGATCACGGTTGACCAAGGGTAACTAAAGCAGAGAAGGAGCAAAACTAACCAAGGAGGGCTTACTCAGGTGATTTTGTTGAGACAGGTTCTCTCTTACAATACCCTGGATGTCCTTGAAGTCAGAGGTCTGCCTGCCTCTACCTCCCCAGTGCTGATAGATAGTAAAGGCGTGTGCCACCGTACCCAGCTGATTTTTGACAAAGGTGCAAACGTGGAGGAAAGACTGTCTTGCCAATAAATGGTGTTGTAGCAGTTGGACCTCTGTGGACCCCTGTACCTCATGACTAATACACAATTCAGCTTTAGATCAATCCCAGACTTAAATCTGAATCTTTTATAAGAAAATAGGAGGCAAATCTTTGTGATCTAGAGTCAGGCAGTGTTCTTAGATTTAACACTGGATTTACCATCCAGAAATGTAAAACCTCACAAATTGGACTGAAAAACTTCTGCTAAGAAATTAAGAAAATAAAAAGCTACAAACAAAAATTCTTTGCAAATCTCATATTTAACAAAGGGTTTGAATTCATAATATTTAAGGAATTTTCAAAGCCCATCTGTAGAGTCAACCCAATAAAAGACAAGATTTGGAACGACATGTCACCAAAGACACACAGATGGCTAAGGAGCATGCGGGCTTGCTCAGCATCCTGGTTGTTAGAGAAATGCATATAAACCCACAATAAGATACCACCACCCACCTATAACCCACACACCTACACCCACACACCTCTAACCAAACACTTACACCCCACACAGCCCGGGGATGCCAGGTGCCAGAGACAAATCAGCTGGGTGCTCACTGCCACTGGCAAATGCAAGGCTGGTCAGGAACAGTCTGCAAATCTTTTACAGGGGTTCATTACGTATTACAGAACACAGCCTTCTTCCTAGGTGTTTACTTGAGATAAGCAAAAAAGTCTGTTTATACAGAAGTTGGTGTTCAGATGCTTCTATAAAAATGTGTGTTTTAAAAACAAAATTAGAAACAGTTCCAGTGTTGTGCATAAAAGTGAGGGGCTGTGCACCTCTCACGGAATACTACTCACTACTGAAAACGGCAAGGACGGCCATGAGGGTGCACGCGTCCCAAAGGCCCAGCGTTCCTTGAGATGCACTGTGCAAATATCTCAGGTGGGGTTCCATTTCTAGAGGCAGCACTAGAGGGGAAATGTGTGTTGGAACTATCTTGGGATACCACAGAGAGTGTATAACTTTCCTGGGTCATCAGAAGGAGTATGTTTTAATTACATGCAAATTCCAACCTAATTTATATTTTATAATTTTTAAATTTTATTTTATGTATGTGGATGTTTCGCCTGCATGCATGTCAGTGATTAATGTGTATGTCTAGTACCTGCTGAGGTTAAAAAAATGTGTGTTGGATTCCTGAATCTAGAGTTACATATGTCTGTGAGCCACCATGTGGGAACTGGGAATTGCACTCCAAGTGCTCATAACCACTGAGCCACTTCTCCGGCCCCGCCCCAACTTACATTTTTTTTTTTTTTTTTTTTTTTTTTTTTGGTTTTTTGAGACAGGGTTTCTCTGTGTAGCCCTGGCTGTCCTGGCACTCACTTTGTAGACCAGGTTGGCCTCGAACTCAGAAATCCGCCTGCCTCTGCCTCCCGAGTGCTGGGATCAAAGGCGTGCGCCACCACGCCCGGCTCCAACTTACATTTTTAAGAAGGAAGCGCTTCAGTCCACTGCTGGGTTCCCCATGCTGTGCTCCAGAGGCTGTCCTTCTCCCCAGCTCTGGTTCAGGACTGCAGTCAGCGTGGGACAGTCATCTGACGTGGTGGCAGAATCTAGACCAGAGGAACCAGACACCCCATAGATGGAAGCTAGACTTGTAGGTAAGTGAAGATGTCAGACACCATGGCTCAGTGGCTTGGTTAAAGTTTAAGGTCAGCCTGGTTTACATAGTGAGTGCCAGGCCATCTTGGGCCACAGAGTGAGAGCATCTCAAAATGTCATAAAGTAGGCCAGGCAATGTTAATGCCATTAACAGTATGTGTGAGCGCCGTGGTGACAGTCGCACAGGAACTGGCGGAGCCGTTCTATAGTATCTGACATGGTCCAAGCCGCAGCAAACAGGCGGGGCGCTAACATTATCCCTCAGGTGAGCAGAAGTGTCAGAAACATTCATGTCATCATCTGGCGGCTGTGGGGCAAGAGTGCAGCAGAAGCTGGTGCAGGCTCCTGTGAGAGTCACCTCAGTGGCAGTGACAGGCCAGGCCTTACTGCTTGTAAACGGTGAGGAGTGGAGAGGTGTGGCCTCCTTGTCCCAGCCTGGAAAGCCTGTTGCTGAACATTTCAGCAGCAAGCACTGTTTGGGTGCCACAGGCCTGGAGGCTGCCATGTCGGGACAGATAGGAAGAGCAGAATCCAGAGCTGAGCCCCGTGCCATGGCAACACCACAGGTATCAAGAATAAGTTGAGAAGAAAAAAAAAATAAAATAAAATCAGGCATCTGAAGGACATGAGACCGGAAAAGTCTAGCGAAGGTGTCCTGTCCACCTAAAGCTCATGGGATGACTGGGACCTGGGGATGCTGGAGTAACTCGACCTTGACAGTGGTGTTGGAGTTGCTTGGTGCCAGGAGAGTTGGATGACGGGCCTTGCCTCCCTCTCTCTGCATATTCTTCCTCAGCCTGAGGACTCAGGGATAAAAGATAACTGCAGAGGTATGGGGTGACATGCTAAGGGTGTGGTCATCATAGCACCTCCTTCCTGGAGAGGTGGCCCTGGCCCATGTGGAAGGTTCATTTTAGGCCTGGAAGCTCTGAGCAGTGGGTGTTACAGAGGCTGAGGTGGGGACCAGGGCACAAAACATAGGAGGTAATTAGGAAGGCCAGAGCCAGCCTATGGAATGCAGACCCTGTCAGTAAGAGGACCTGGGTGTTCTGCAATCACTGTGTGGGGTAGTCGAGGGAGCAGGCCATAACAGAAGAGTAGCCTGACAGGCTAGCGAGGTGACACATACTATGGAAACTTCTGTCACCTGGTTGAGAGGAGCAGTCTTTCTGACCCAGCTCAGGAATAAGACGAAGCAGGAGGGGGCGCAGTGCAGTATCCTGAGGGATGTGAAGGGCCAGGGATCCCTCCTTGGGATCTTAGCAAAGTCCCCACACACAGTGAGTCTCGTCTTGCATGCTCTGTGTGGAATCACAAGATCTGTAGGACAAAGTGTTTCAAGACTTTTGGTCTGGGCTTCTTTAGTTGCTAGCTTTCTACTAAAACCTCCAATATTTTCATAGAGAACACAGCCAAGACAATTCCTAGCACAGGAAGTGACAGGCATGGGAAAGATGGGCTCCCAGACAGCAGTATGTGGATGCAGATGGGATGGCCCAGTCTCAGACACAAGGCTGTGAATGCACAGGCTGACAAAGGGCTTGATAAATGTGGTGGCTCTGGCAGGGATGCAGGCAGTGAGGCCTGAGCCTCTGCAGTGGCAGTGGCAGAGCTGGGAAGCAGACTGAACATGTGGAGACTGGGGACTGACCTACTGGGGTGTGGGCAGGAGGGAGCAGATGAAATGCGTGAGGGCAGACGTGTGGAGCCTGAACCAGGGAAATTATGGGCTGGTGGCAGTATGGTTGGAAACAAGGGTTCTTCCTCTTCCAGTCCCTGTGACAGTGCTGAGAAGGGTGCAGAAAAGGGACCAAAAACCCCAGTCCACAAAGGCAAATTTCTTATGTTTTGCTGAAATGCACAGGGCCTGAAGAAGGAGCAGGCACCGTGATGCAAAGACCTCAGAAGCCCCAGTGAACTTGAATAAGCCTGGGAAGCAATTCTGTTGGTACAAGGCCAAAGGTCACAGGTGCTGCCAACCTAAGCGCAGGGCCCAATCCAAGGCTGAGGCTCCAGCACAGGCGTGAAGGCACCATGCACACTTCACTGCCAAGGTGAAGATTGACGAATTAGTGTTGGTGTGACTCTCCACATAACTGCAGATGGTTGGGCCTGTGCTGTCTTTACAAATAAACTTGAGGCAAGATCCTGAAGTCTGATGCCCGGCGTGGTGGTGCACACCTTTAATCCCAGCACTCGGGAGGCAGAGGCAGGTAGATTTCTGAGTTCGAGGCCAGCCTGGTCTACAAAGTGAGTTCCAGGACAGCCAGGACTGCACAGAGAAACCCTGTCTCGAAAAAAACAAAACAAAACAAAAGCCCCAAAACCAAACCAAACCAAAACAAAACCAAAAACAACAAACGGAAGTCTGGTGGTGCCAGTGACGGGCTATCTCCCTAGGTACACATGCAACAAGTGACCTGGTCTTGGTCATTCAAACAAGAGGTGTATGAAGAAGTGTGAAAGAAAGCACCAAGGCCTTGGGGATGTGAACTCTACCCAGGACGGCCAGCACACTGGCCCAATCAGGAAGCACTTGGCAGGCCAACCCCTAGCACTTGCTAGGGACACGTGCAGATTGTTGGAGGATGGGGAGGCCAGGACTTCGGCTTTTGTGATGTGAAATCACTTGCAGATTTGTGCTCACTTGGGCAGGCTGGCTGGCTGCTGTGCATACACATAGGTACAAGTCACTAACACAGTACAGCAGGGATAGTGGGGAATGGCTTTTGAGAGCACTAGACCACTCCGGGGAAGGTAGCTGTCACGCTGAGTTTCTCTATGGAAGCACCCATGTCACAAGAAACTAGGCCTGGCCATGGCACCCCAGGCTCTGGCAGCAGAGCAGCCCAACAAGCCTCAGCCCCTTCAGCTGTAACAGCACGGCCTGCAGGCAGCTGCCAAGCTGGGGGGACATTTGCTAAGAAGTAATGTCCCCATTTGGGCCATGGGGAAATGTGCAGAGGTGGTCACAAGTTGGAGACCTTGCATGCATTTTAAAGTAGCCTTATTTTGTTATTTAGCTAGAAAATAATGTGACTGGTAATACCAGCAAGGTGGAGAATGGAGGGGGGCTTTAGGCACGGAGAGCAGAGACAGCAGGAGAGCTCTGGCCAGAGGGATCATCTCAGAGCATCAAACTTAATAGCAGAGCACCAATAACAAACCGGCATCAGTCAGTGAAAGCCTGTGGAAGGCAGTCACCTTGACAAGGGGCAAGATAAGAGCTGACTGAAATGGCAGAACAGAATCCAGGAAGGTGACGAGGGCCACAGCTATCTTTCTAGGGAGTTCCAAGAGGGAATTTCTAGTAGGAAGGGACAGGAGATGAGGCTACAGAATGGGATCCGCCATGCTCACACCATGGTTGATGCTGCTGGGACTGGGGTACTGAACAGGACCTGACCCTTCCTGGGTTGCAAGAGCCTGAAAGGTCTTCCTTAGAAACACAGTCACTGTCCCTCCCTCCTTCCCTAGGCAACCGTCCTGGCAGAAGGGCACATAGCGCAAGTCTGCTCCTTCTTGAAGGCAAAGAACGACTTCTGCTTCTTAGACTTGGTTCTTAATGGACTTTATTGGGAAAATTAGTGTAAAAAACAGACAGATTCATAAAATTTAAATAAGACAGTAAAATCTCATCTTGTAGCTATGGTAATTGCTATAGTAATCACAAATAAGGTGAGTCTAAAGTACTGCCTAAGCAAACCGTATGCAGTCAGCAGGCTTCTTTGCTGGCCAAAGCAGGAGACACTGCGATTATTAGAAGTGAGCCCGATGATGAATTTGCATCTCAAGCTGGAATAACGGGGAGCATGTTCTGATTACAGCGTCACAACACACTAGCCTGAATAAAGCAACTCCATTAATGTCCTGCAGCAGAGTCCATTAGTAACTGTAGCCACGCGTCACAATTCCCCTTCTGCTTCATAAAGAAAGCAATCAACTTCCTGGGTACTGTGTTATATTTTATTGTCTCCTATAGTTTATTCCTCAGAAGAGGTTTCTGGTGCCTTCCTTCTCCAGACTGTCTAAGGTGCCCTGTGGTTTACACTGGGCCACCCTTGGTCATTTAATTCCATACTGCCCAACAGTAGGGCTAAAAAGCAACCTCTCCCCTCAGGCGCTCACCCCTACCTAGAAAGCAGGCACTTTAGCCTACTCAGAAATGTGACCAAGAAGTTAATGTGGTACTCTTTGGTTACAGAACTGTCATTTTCATTAAGCTTATAAAAATATAGCTAGAAATATATTTTTGAATTCTAAAAGCTTTTTTTTTCCCTAACCAGCTTTAACACAAACATGTCCTTGCAAAATTCACCACCTGGTTGAGTTTGAAATCTGCTACCTCCCTGTGGAATAAGACAGTGTTCTCTACTTAGCGAATACATTTGAGTGAAGCATGTGACTGTTTTCAGAATCCCATGGGCTGTGCAGGCTCAGATGCTGTCCATGGCTTTGAACTCGCTCAGGGCCTGCACAGGGTTCACGTGTTTCTTCTGAGAAGCTCGCTTAATCTTGGTCTGCGTCTCATCCTGCTTCTCTCTCTTCACCAACGGCTTCTTCTCAGGGGCCTTCATCTTCCATGACACAGCAGGAAGGTTCAGAGACGCCATCCCCTGTGACTTCTGGTATTTGGTGGAAGCCACGTAGGACGCCTTCACTGTCTGCACAACAGCATTCATCAAGTTCTTGGCTGCCTGGATCAGGGACATGGCGCTGTCCACCTACAAGAAACAGATGAGTGGTGACAAGCTGGGTTAGAACCCTGCATGCATGCAGGCCTGGCCCCACCTCCTTAAGAGTACGGGGTTGCCATAGCACTGGGTGGAGCCCCTTACTGCTCAGACAAGGGCGACTCTTATCCATGTAGCTGAAAATACTTGCTTTTGAAAAGAAATGGTGACAACACACAAAATCCCCTCACCACCCCCATGTCCTCAGAGTGGGAGATTTCTTGATGGGGCCAAGCAGCTAAGGCTGGGTAGCACTGGCACTGTGGATAGTCGCAGGGAAGACTTGACATCAGGCCACTTCCTGGCAATATAGAAAGAACTCCCAACTCTGTGGACTTCAGGTTTGAGGAAGTCTGGAGACACACTCTCCACAGACCTAAAGAAATGTCTCCTCCTCGGAACTACGACCTCATGATCTGCTCCAACCCAGCTCTGTGGGTAGAAACCGAGAAAGCAGCGGGCAGAGCTCTAGCTGGTAATTTCTGAATAGAGTTAATTACTCTTTGGGGGGTATGGGTGGTATAAAAACACCCTTTTCCAAAGAACAGCTAGCAAAAGAAAGAGATTAGGCTTGGTAATAGTTCCAGCTGTCACCAGACCACATCAACCATGCCATGCTAGCTAAAGAGGCATAGTTTAGCAGAGATGGTGTGTGACTGGTAGGCTCCAGGAACCAAGACGGACCTTGTAGCTTCTGCTTTCTACACTTCCCACGTCTGGAGAAAGTGGACAATGTGTAGGGACAAAAGTCTACTTGTGCTACAGACATGGCTCAGCACACCCCGACTGGCCAGTGTGCCTCATTACTGACACCTACCCCAGAGACGACAAGCTCTCCACCAAGGTTCTGTACTTCAGCCTTGACTTTGCTGCAGATGTTGAGCTGGTGGCAGTAGAGAGCGATGCGCTGAAGGTAGGCCAGCAGGTCCTGCTTGCATGCCGAGTCTGGGCACTGATAGGACAGGAAGCTCAGCACTGAGTACTCCCAGCCCCAGAGACAATCCCTGCTCCCAGGGTTGTTTCTCAAAGGCTCCCTCTGGGTAGAGCATCCCCCCATCCCCCCAAGGAGCAGCAGGCAGAGAGGGGGAGATGTCCGTTTTCTAGGTTACTATACCCCAGGCCTCATAGAGCCCCCTCCTGCAGCACTGCATGGCGTATGCAGTGAACAATTTCTGAGCCTTCCACTCAGTAACTGAGGGCCACTCAGCAACTACTGTACTAAGGCCTAGGTTTCCACCCCAGGGGAGAAGCTTGTGGCCCCATAGTGTAAGAGAAAGCATCAGCGAGCAAGGGCCTGGTCATACAGAAAGACAATGCTCTGAGCTATGTAAACTAAGCCAGTAATTCACCGCCTAAGGCGCTGTCTGCTCAGCCAGGATGCATGCACAGGATAAACCTGGATAACAGATGCTCGCTTTGGGCACATGTGATTACCAAGAAAGTAACAAGTGCAGCCTCTGCCCGGACTGCTCTGTGGCCGGGTTTTAGGCTTCTACTCTCCAGTGTTTACAACAGACACTTGCTTCCAATGAGGTGGAAGGGAGGGAGAAGCACCCTGGTATAAAATAGGACCTAGATACTCTGTGCTGAAGGCTTTGCATTTTTTCTAAGCTGGCACTGAAGCAGGACAGATTCCAGTCTGATTTGCATTTGATGATAACAGTATTGATGGCTGTGTGCAGAATAGAGGAAAGAATAGGCCGCAGAGGTCCAAGAAGGTAAGAGATCAATGGAGCTACTAATTTCAGACAGGAAGAACAGGTGTTGCCAAAATACACTGTCCACATGGCTTTTTACTGGGTGGTCAAGAATGACTGCCAAATGTTGGTCTGAGTAATGAGGGACAGATGTCACCCATCCTGCAGCCTAGATGACACAGTAAGCTTGAATAACTCGCAAAACACACAACTCCAGAAGAAAGCCACAGGGAAGGGCTGTGAGGCTTCCTGGAGGTAGGAAGAGAGAAGCTGTCCCCAGCTAGAAGCATTTGCATGTAACCCCGCCCAGAGCTCCCAACCCCACAGAAGCCCAGCAAGAGGCTCCGATACGTCCCTTCTCGTGGAGCAGGGACAGCAGAGTCTGCTCCTGCCCAAAACTACAACCAAAGCCAGAAGAGGTTGGTTTTTAGGATGAAATGATGGAAAGTTTAGAACAGACAGACAGACCCAACTCCAGAGACTTGTCAAATAGGACTGAGAAATCTTTAGGAACGTCATGCTGGGATTAATCAAGTTGGTTAGAGCAGTTTTCAAAGGTGAGCTACAGCCCGTGAGAATGCCCATGAACAGCTTCCTCAGCCACAGGCCACACAGAGTCACTCACGTGGTCTGCGATGGTCCGGCCGAGCTTGTCCATCCTGGATCCCGCCTCCGCAATTTTCTTGGCAGCACTGATCACATCAGAGGTGTTTTTGAGTGGCCCTTTGCCTCTGAAAAGAAAACAGGGTCCCTGGTTGGAGGTAAGTGGAGAAAAGAGGACTACAAAGCATCAGGGCCCTGGGCAGTCCTCAGCCTCTCTCTGCAGGCTGCAGGGTGGGCTCTGCTCACCGGGTGAAGTCGGTCATCTCCATCATGATCATGCACATCTGCTTGGCCAGCACAATGATGTCATTGCCACTGTCATCCCACTTGGACACTTCAGCATCCAGCTTGCTCTTCTCTTCCTGGAAACTGGCCACCTGTTCTGCAATCTTTGCTTTTTGCTCCTGAGGAAGCTGAGCCATGATCGCCTGCAATCACAAGCCACACCACTATGAGGTTCTCACAGTGCATTAGCCAGGAAGCCTTCTAGCAGCGATCTACAACCCAGGTGGATAATACTTTAATGGTTTCATTTTGCCCAAAGGGCTATTTTCTCATTTTGTAGGAGTTTTACTGCAGCCTGAATTCCAGACCCATTTTCAAAATCATGTCTGAATGTGGCGGGAACAGTATGGAGGCTAACTTGCAGCTTCATTGCCACAGCTGTGTGGGTCTGACCCACTCCTTTAAAAGTTTCAAGTTTGCTGCTGTCTGTGACAAAGGAGAGGATGAATGGGTGGAATTCCTGTTGGGGCCCTCAACAGACATTTCCAAGTTTGGAGTGTCCAGCAAAGGTGGTCAGAGCATCTGCCGAGGACATCACCTCCTCTAACTACCAAGCAGCACACTGGAGACAGCGGTAATTCAAGCCCATAGGCTCTATCCTCAACTCTCCCAGTGCTCAGGACCCAGGAAGGTCTACAGCAGGAACACGCTCTGAGATAGATCTCCATGGAGTGAGAAAATAGACTCCCTAGAGACATCTCGGCATCCTTCCAGCACGGATTGAATTGATAAATTGAAGACGTAAGGACACAATGTGACAGTGGTTACTGGTGTTCTTGGATGCACTTGTGGTTCTCTGTTGTTGTTGTAGGTTTAAAGGCCCATGAATTTAAGAGCGCATTCCTACGGTTATCAGGGCAACAAGCAGAAGCATTGCACAATCATTTTTAGCAAACGTAACCCTGACTAGACCCTCACTCTTTCCTGACTCAGGGGGTACCATAAACCGCAGCCCAGCGTATAGCTGTGGACCTGGGCTCTCACCTAGGCCTAGCTGAGGGCTGTTTTGTAGGAAGCCACAGTGACTAGCAGCTGCCATGACTGAGGATTTTAGCTGTACTCCACAGGAAAAAAAGGATCAGAAAATGGCATTCTGAACACCCTAGAAAAAAGAGCCAGGCCTAAGAGCCACACAGCCTTTCCTGAACAAGTCAGAGGACCAAGGGCCATGTCCTTACCCGGGCGCTCTGGCCAGCTATCAGCTGGTCATCTTCTGTCTGGACACTGGTCCTGCTTCTGACATCAAAGTCTTCAGTCTCGAAGTCAGAGTCGTCCAACTCCTCGGGGGTCTGCAGCCAAACAAAGACCATGAATCAGTCAGCCCACGCTTCCGGCTGAAGGAGAGTCCTCAGCCTGCAGTACGGAGGCCAGGGTGCAGCCTCTGGTCACCAGAGCAGTGTGTCAGCCTCCTCACCCTCTCTCTGTAAAGAAAGCTCTTCACATAGGACTTAGGGTTCAGGCTGACCTCTGAATCATAACGAAGATTTCAGTTTTAATACAATTCCCCAAAGAGTCTACACATGTGCATGAAGGTAAAAACCATCCTTGGACAAAAGTTTTTAAAGAAGAGATGTTTTTACCCAACATCAAGCAGTTCCATAAATGCTTACTTTATGACAACAAGAACATGACATAAATTAATGCTGGGCTTTCTCTTTGGGTGCCAAAGGCTATTTTGAGGAATAAAAAAACAATGTGTTATTCCTAAAGTCTAATTTTATTTTTATCAAAGGACAAGAGAATATAGCAGAGGAGACTTCAGTACATATCAAAGACCAAAAGGGGCTGGCAGCTGTAGTCCCCTGCAGCAGTTATTAGGTAAGAATCCTATTTGGCACAGGTGACCAGCCTCCTGCTTAGCCTCTGACTTGAAACAGTTATCAGGAAGAACCGGCAGGCACGCAGAACAGCTGGGGTTGGCGCTGGCCCAGATGGCTGGCCTGTGACACGGGGCAGTGAGGCCTCATCTCTGGGATCTTGTGAGAAGCACTGAGGAAATGGCATGAGCTTGGGGTCTGACGGGTGAAGGTTGGGTCTACCCAAGAGAAGCGAGCCCGGTACTGGGGAAGGTCACAGGTCACAGAGTCACAGAGATCCTGTCAGTGTGTGACTCTGAGCTCGGCCACAGACTGCTGTAGTGCTGTGTGCTAGGTCCAAGGAGCTTCCTTCCCTTCCCAGAGCCTAGCTGGGTCCTAAGAGTTGTTCTTGCCAAGAAAGGGAGCTCTTCTCTTTTCATCACTCACTCACTCACCTATTCTAACAGCAAACAGGATTAATGGGCAAAGAACGAGTAAACTATATGGCTTACTACAAAGTGGTCAGCACAATAAACAGCCATCATAGTGACTGGAAACAGGCAACGGTTTTGTGAGGCAGTGGGAACATGCAGGTAGAGAGTGTGGGTAAACTGAGGTAAAAGAACAACTTAGCTCGCTGGCTGAGCTAAGAGAGTGTGGAAGAGCTGTTCAATGACTGAAGCTGGGGCTAGCGTAGATGCCCTGGGCTAAGAGACTTCAGGCAGAGGGATGGTATGGCAGGCCTTACACCAGGGCCGGATGCCTGAGTAGGCCAAGGCATGTGTTGCCAAGCCCGAGAACCTGAGTTCAATCCCTGGGGCCCACATAGTAGAAGGAGAGGACTGACTTCCACAAGTTGTCTTCTGGTCTCCATACATGTGCACATGAAAATAATGTACTTTAAAAAGAAAACCAAGACCTGAGGGGCTGAGTGAAAAGTGGCATGTGGGGCCAATCAAAGACATGGCAGCCTAGAGGACTAGTGAGAAGAACCCTGTATGCATGTGCCATGTACACATATGTACATGTGCCGTGTGCACACATGTGCATGTATATGCTGAGGATGGAATCCTGGCTCAGGTTAATGAATACTTGGCTTTATCACTGAGACTCATTTCCCAAGAAAACCGAGATGACGGTGATGGGGCAGTGATGGGGTCAGTGATGGGGTGCGCACACGCTAATGCTAGCCTAATGCTAACCACCACTATCATCGTCGTCAGTGAGCCGTGTGCACGTGCTAAACTACAGCACCACCATCTTCAAAGCTTCACTTCTGCTGGTTCCCTGCTAAGCCCACTTGAGCACTGAAAGCTGCCTTCCCTGAGAGTCCTGGAAGCCCAGGAGGAGAGGAAAGGCCTGTGTCATTCTTCATTCCAGCACAGAACTAAATATAGTAAGAAGCAGCCATTTATGTGTCAGGCCTGTGCTGGAAACACTGCCTGTTTATTTATTTCATCCAATGAAGCCATTAATGTTTTAAACATTTACTTTCTGTGTATGGGAGTTCTGCCTTCCTGCATGGTTGGTATCCCTGAAGGCTAGAAGAGCCTTGGGATGCCCTGGGACTGAGTTACAGACGGTTCTGAGGCACCAAGTGAGTGCTCAACCGCTCAAAAAACAGCCAGTGTTTTTAGTCACTGAGCCTCCACTCCAGCTCCCCAGGAACGCCATTGGGTGGGGGTGGGGGGCACACATCAGAGAGATAGTGCCCAGACTGCTTCTTCAGAATGGTGCTCTTAGCCTGGGCACCTCCTAGAAAACACTATACAGCTCTGCTCCCAATGGCACCCAGCCAGAGAAGTAGAACTATGTGCATCACTGGAGTATATGTAGCCTTGGCACCCATTAATACCATATTATAGCCACTAGCTGCCATTGATACTGCTGACCAGACTTCATTGGAGATAAAGTACTTCTGCTGTAGCTTGGGACTCTGAGGACAACTTGCAGGACTTAGTCTTCTCTAGCCATGTGGGTCCTGGGGATCAAATTCAGGCCACAAAGTTGGATAGCAGACACCTTTACCCACTAAAGCATCTTTGGCCACTAGTGTTCTTCATTAGCACAGCCCTGGAAAGCCTGGAAGGCTTTGCTATCCTCCAACCACACCCATAACTATCCCTCTTCCCAGTGTGCTTAGGTACATGGGCAGTTCTCCTGCCTCACCCAGAGAATGGTGGTCTTTCCTGAGTTTCCAAAGCCTCATACAAAGTGGAAGCAATAGGCCTTCAGCACGTTTCTAACTAACACTGTGGTTAGCTTTTGCTGGCTAGGTAGACAGGGTTAAAAAAAATGGGATGGGGTCCCTGCCTACCACCTTGGAGGTTTGACTAGAAGACAAAGAAGGTATAAATAAAACTCAATTGACTGACCAAACCACACAACAGCGGGCAAAACTCAAGCAATGTAGGAGGTGGGAATCGTATTCCAAATGCCTGTTCTGCGGGGCCTGCAGTGAATGGGGGAAGGGGTGGTGTAGGACTCAGGTAGGCCATGTCTTATATCTGTGGAGCAACATACAAGAGATCAGCATGTTCCCAACTGACGCCGTGGTTAGCTTCTGCTGGCTAGATAGATAGGGCTAAAATGGCAGTTTGTGAGACTCAGGCTCAGAACCTGTTTGATGGAGGAACCTGCAGACTCAGAACCCCCTTGTTCACATGGAGGTCAAGGACTTTGTGCTGCTTTCTCTGGGGTGGGTCACATAAGCCCTAGTGGTAGAACTTCCACTTGGCCATGAGCCGTGGAACATCCTGAGGGCTGCCAATTGCCGGACCCTTTATCCTGAGCAGAGATTCTAACCTGCCTGGGTTTCCCTTCTAGGAGGGGAGCGTTCCTTTTGGCAGAAGTACTGTAACTTTACCTACCTTAAGAAAAAGTTCTCTGTAACTCTAACTATTCTATGATTATCCAACTAAATTCCCTAAATTAATTCATCAAGCCCAACTCATGTTAGAGTCCTTTCTTTGGTCCATGTTTGGGTTCTATCTCATTCTAAAAGCTCTTAGATTCATGGATTTAATATATTGCCACTGTATATACTGAGTTCCAGTATAACACAATGCTCAAGTTAGCAAATGATAAAAAAGAAGCTGTTAAAATGTCTGGAAGGGCCGAGGAGATGGCTCAGCAGTCAAGAACACTGACTGCTCTTCCAGAGTCCTGAGTTCAATTCCCAGCAACCACATGGTAGCTCACAAGCATCTGTAATGGGATCTGATGCCCTCTTCTGGTGTGTCTGAAGACAGCAACAGTGGACTCATGTACATAAAACATAAAATATGCAGAACATGGCTCTTCACCCTTATCATCAGCACTGCTTTCCGGATGTCCCGGATGCCGTCGTACACCAGACGGGAGGCGTCGATGAACTCATTCTCATCCATGGGCTGGGCCGGGTCCGAGCTGAGGGCTTCCACAGCTGCTTCCACCTGCTCAGTGAAGCGCGGCATGACTGCAGAGACAAGGAGGACAGGTCGCACTGCACAGATGCACTCCACCAACCTTCCCTGAATCCTGAACGGACAGTCACGGTCATGACAAAGAGCCTCTGCTTCTCAAGGACCCAAGCACCTTCTCGGCAGACTCTGTGAACTAGGACTGTGGGGCTGAGAACTTGGAATGATGCTGATGACTTTGAGGCCTTAGGAATGGGAACGACAGCAGGCTGGGGTAGTAGTTTACTGGTGAAGTGCTTACCCACCATGTACGAGGCTCTAGGTTCAATCCCTAACAGTGCAGGAGGAGGGGTTTGACCCCACTAGCAGGAGACAACGCACAAGCTTATCTCAGATACATAAAAGGAATGTGCTCGTGGGCTGCCCAATAGCCAACTTCCTCCTAGCACACTGAGCCATTCCATGTGTGCAAAAGTTGTGTGTGTGCAATCCCCAGTATTTGGAATGACAGGACAGCCTGTCAGAGCCAGCCATGGTGGGGACCAGAGCAACCCTAGGGGGCCATGGGGGTGGGTGAGTGGGAAATAGTCCTCAGACCTGTGTTGGAGAGGAGCTTGGTGGCTTCCAGAACCTTCTCTGTGTAAACTCCTGGCTCGTAGTTGTCCATCTCTGAGGTGACTACATGAATGACTCGGGCTGCCCGGCCTCGGATGGCACCGGCAGTGCGATCCAGCCCATCCACATCTTTCTCTTGGAGAGCAATAACACACTTGTTCACATCTTCTAAAATGTGGTTCTCTGAGGACAAAAAGATGAATGAAGAATCAGGTCTTCTACTGGAAGGTGGCATGGTAACACAGCATGTTCCAAGTTTTACATGAAGGAGCTAGGCACAGTGACACACATTTGTATGCTAGCACTCAGAAGGGTGGGGCCTGAATCTAGAGTATGAACCAACTCTTACACGAGTATCCTCTGTCCTCCAGACATACCTCATGGCATGAGCAGTCCATAATGCCAAATACATAATGTAACACAAACACACACGTTACCTTCAAGAACTCCTCCTTCATTGACTGTCAGTGAATCCAGCTAAATTGACCAAAAACTCCACAAACACACACGTTACCTTCAAGAACTCCTCCTTCATTGACTGTCAGTGAATCCAGCTAAATTGACCAAAAACTCCTACTAGGCACACAGCTGGATTTGAAAACTCCAAACCATTTCCTTTCAAAGCCTGACACTGTTTTCAGAAACCCCAGAGCAAGTTCTCCCAATCTCATCTGTAATAGTGAAAGGGAAACGAGCCAAAGGGCCAAGGAAACCGTGCTAAGAGGAGCAAGCTGCCAGCTGCACACAGGCACCATGGCAGTAGGGGCAGACCCAGCAGGGGGCGAGAGGCAGAGAGACAGCGCACATGAAGGGCTGCAGTAGATGGCAACATCAACTTCTCCTTTTCTGGAAGGCATGACAGCTCTCAGAAGTTATGTCAGTTAAAGACATAACTTCTGCCAACAACAGAATGTGGCATAGCAAGTGCAGAGAGGTCTAGTTCTTATAGAAGAGCTAGAACAAACAGAGCAAATGCAATCTGTTTTAAGAAGCACACCTTTAATCCCAGCATTCAGGAGGCAGAGGCAGGCAGGTCTCTGGAAGTTCAAGGCCAGCCTTGTCTACACGGAGTTCCAGGAATGGTGGCCAGGAATATACAAAAGAAAGAAGGAAGGAGAGGAGAAAGGAAGGAGAGAGGGAAGACTTCAACATCATCATAAGCATCTTTTAAATCCAAATTCCTACATGCTAACCAAACAACTGTATACTAAGCCTGCCATCATTCAAGGTCTTAATGTTGAAACTACTTTTTTTAAATCTCATATTACAAAGGTGGGAAAGTCAAAAGGGAGGAAAAGATTCTGATTTAAAAACAAAACAAAACCCTACAACCCTATTTTTTATATTATTTAGATCTCATCCCTGTTTTAGGGTGGTTAACACTTTGGAGGGGGTTAATACATCAGACTCAATGATGTACTCTATAAAAAACAGCATCTAGATACCTGTTTTCAGAAACAAACTCCAATTTTATTAAATTCATACATACTCTTTCCCCATCTGTGGTCACATCCAAAGAAAGCATGAAGCCACAGAGGACGTCCACTTGAAGAAGCTGACTGTGACTTACTCTCAAGAAGTCTGACATGAGATGAGCCTCTGGGCATGCCCGTGAGGTGGTAAGTTCTACTCACTGTGGGCAGCACCACTCCCTGGGTTGGAGAAAGGAGCCAGGCAGTGGAGGCACACGCCTTTTACCCCAGCCTTCAGGAGGCAGAGGGATCTGGTCTACAATATGAGTTCCAGAACACTCAGGATTATATGAAAACACAAAAACCTGTTGTGGGTAGGTGGAGGTCAAGCACAATTACTCTCCCTGTTTCCTGATTACACATATAGTGCCACGACTTTTCTGACATAACAGACTGCACTATTCAACTGTGAACCCTTTCACTCCTAAGTTACTTCTTACATCAGCAAGAAAACAATACAATACAAAACAGAAAAACAACAACAAAAACCAAACCACCACTATTCTCTCTAGTCACCAAGCAGCTCTTAAGTCCTGTTTCCTTCCTTTAAATTTAGTTTCCTTTAAAGGAAATTCTCATCTACAGTTTTGCTAATTTTATTATACTTTTTTTTAAAAAGGCACAAAAATCCCTTTGTATGAAAACCAGACAGGGCAGGGAATAAACATTTTAATGAGGGTGAATACTGACTGCCAACTTGAAGGGATCTAGACTCACCAAGGGATCTAGGCAGACTAGCCTATGGGCACACCTATGAGAAACTACTTAGTTTAGGTTAACTGAGGTGGGAAGACCCATCCTAACTGGGCAGCACCAACACACAGGCTGGGTCTTAGACGGAATCAGAAGGGGAAATGGCAATGCTAACCCAGTCAGAGCCACTGCTGGGGAGGTCTGGGCCTTAGAGGAACTCACTAAGGTTTAGTTAAACTGGTAGGTACCACTGTGGCCTATGACACTTGTTTATACTCCCAGAAGAACAGTACTCAACCTCAGAGGCCTTTTCAAGATGGTGAGAGTAAGAGATGGTTCTGTGCTCAGCCCTAAACGGGACATTCATACAACCCCTCTAAGGCTTGGGGATTGAAGAAGGGGCTCAAAGAATGCACTAGCCAGAAGATAAAGAAAAGGGCCTGTGAAATCTTCTGGTTATGACAGTCATCTCAACAGGAACTCAATGGTAGCAACTGCCTGCACTGGGCCTATCACGAGTCAATCATGGTGGGGAGGGGCTCACAGGCTCACTATCAGCTACTGATAAGAGGAAGGGAAGTCCTGTATATCTGAGCACTACAAATTAACTGCTTAGTCTACCAGGACATACCCAGGCACCTGCTTGGCCCTTCACCATCCTCACCTGCATTACTAATCTCTTGTATTCCTCAGCAATCTTAAGACAGAACAGTCAAACACTCAGAAGAGGCAGACATAGCACAGTTCAGGTGCTCTCTTCAGGAGAACACGTCTATGCTTGAGTTCACTGAATAGAAACTGGCTCGACTGTTTGCACTAAGTCAGCCCTCTCTTAAACTCATTTACTTACAACAATGTTGGACCCATTCACTAAATAAAAGTGGATCTGCTAAAGAATTTAATTTTTCTTTACTGGTCTTCCATTTTATATTAAATAACCTTAAAAAAAAATCCTGCCTGTATCCCACTAAATGCTGTTACTTAATCCCTTTTGTTGTCTGATTTGAAAAAATATTATATGAGGAACACTTTTACTTTATATTTTACTTTACTGTAAGAAAAAAATGAAAATCCCTTGAGTCTAAGCGCAATAAACATACCCACTTTAATTTGAAAAAACACAAAACTGTAAGAATGTAGTATTTATCCAGAGGGGACTTTGCATTTAGATTTCCAAATTTGTTGTTTGCTTAAAAATGTGCTATGAAGGTAGAATGTTTTTCCCTAGGCCTATGAAAAAGAATAATTCCATACTTCATTGGGAAAAACAACAGAAGGCCAAGATTCCCAAAAAGGCCCATTGCTGCATTTTTGGCACTTGCAACAATGTGCTTGCAAATGAATTTTCTTGTTTTAAAGTAGCAGCATCTGCAATTTGGCAGTCCTGCAACCACACCGTTTACCACCTCTTCCTGCAGCTAAACAGCCTGCACCAGGCTTTCTCAAGTTAAGCCAAAGCTACCATCTCGGGGAGGACATGCAATGCTAGAGACATTGGTATGCAGAGCACAGTGTCCCCTTTATATAGGTCACTGCTGGAGGACTATGCTGTGCATGTACTTAAGTCTGCTTCTCTTTCAAGCCCCATTGCCACTCACATCTTCCACATTCCAGCCTGTGGTTCCCTGGGGTGACAGGTAGTTTCAGCTCTACAAGAACCCAGTCACTAAATCTGCCCACAGCCACTAGCCTCAGGAAGCCTGGCATTTCCAAGAAGACAACACAGCCAGCGGCACCAAAGTCCATGTTAAATGGAAAATGCATTTAGTGTTACTCAACTCTAAGGAGATAGGATTAAAATTTATTTCTGTGAGCTAAACACTGAATTGCATTTGACAGACATGTTCTATATGAATGCAATTTACTATGCCATTACCAGTTTATATTTATATAATGAAATCAACTGTTTTTGTGAGGTGAATTACCCAGATTTATTTTTTGCAAGTTCATAATTAAATGGCACTTAAATATTTCCTCTCTGTTTTCTATCTGTGCATCATGCTGACATCGTGTTTAAGAAAGTAGTCAGTTAAACTATGATCACTCCTGAGACAGAAGCATTCCAAGAAGGGAAAGGGAATTCTCTACAATAAACTAGCGGAGAGAGCTGAGAGGCTCCTCCCCTGAGCTTCACAGGCTTGTTACACGTGACCAGTGACACCAGGACATAGGTCTAAACTCAAGTATCAAGACTGGTGGACTGTTATATGACACACAGATCACACCAGCAGGGAAAAGTTCTGCTAGCCCAGTAACTAATGATGCAGGGTGGACACGAGCCCCACCAGGAGTGAAAGAGTTCCAGGCCCACTCCCCCTGCTCAGGACACAAGTGTGGGAACCAGCATGTTACTGATAAGAGTTTCCTTGCCCAGATGTGAGAGTGTTTTGCCTGTAACTATGACCTGGACAACAATTCTACGTGCCACTTTAGGGAACCAGATCATTACCTGAGACAGCCAAGAAGTCATCGATGGAAGTAATGTCATCAACAGCATCTGTGAGAACACGGACTTGCTTTTCCCATTGCTCTTTAAAAAGATCCATGTTCTCTTGGGCCAGTTTACTCTGTGGCTTTGCTGCTAAAGCCAATGCAGCATTGATAACCTGCAGAAGACAGTAAAGTAATGCACATAACTCATCCTATCACAGCCATGCAAACCAATCACAGGGGGTGCTTTGGTCAAGCATGACATCATGTGCTCCACCACAGGTCGTACAGAGGAAATACTTAAGAGCAGGCCTTAGACTTTAACACCAAAGCAGTAAATATTATTTGAAAACAACAGACAATTATAAAATAAGAGAAGGCTCTCTCTAATTCAGCCAATTTGTAAAGGTAATTCTATAATTTTTTTCTTCTTAGAGTTATTTATTTTATGTATATGAGTACTCTGTGGCTGACACACCAGAAGAGGGCATTGGATTCCATTACAGATGGTTGTGAGCCACCATGTAGTTGCTGGGTATTGAACTTAGGACCTCTGGAAGAGCAGCCAGTGCTCTTAATTAACCACTGGATCATCTCTCCAGCCCCCAATTCTATAATTTTGACATTAAATTCCAGGTTTTTTAAACATTCATAGAAATGTACCATCAAAAATTACATAATAAAATTATATGCTACATATAATCATGCTGCTTCCTTCTTTTAAATATTCAACCTCATTAAGTATATATTAAAACATTATTATTTCCATTTTACAGGTATCTTACATTACTCTCCTACTGTGGGGATATTTAGACTCATCTCAGTTATACATCATTACAGAAGTAGCAATAATGCATAATGCCTAGTACCAAATGCCAAACTTATCGGAATTCATTCATGATAAAGGTACTGTATTTCAATTCCAAGGACTCGTTTCCCTTTGTCATTTTAACAGAAGTATCTCTGACATATAAAATTCCACAGAAAAGTATCTAGTCTGCTACATATAAGTAAGAACCTAGGACTGGGGACACAGCTCCTGGTAAAAAGCTTGACCAGTATGTGCAGGGCTCAAAATTCCAGCTGCAGCACAGCATACACACCCCCCAACGTTTTATTGAGATACAATTTATAAATCATGTATAAATTCAATAAGAATTACTACAGTCACAATGAGAATGCATTCAATTCAATCATTTTTGTAAACTCCAAAAAGAAGCTCCAAATGTATTAGTAATGAGGAGTCAGCACTCCCCATCTTCCTCTTCTCTACTTATCCCATCTTCTAGTAACCACTAAGCTATTCCCCCTACTCCAAAAATAACATGTGGCAAGGGTGCAGAGCACTGCCCTTCTCCTGTCTCCAGGGAAAGCACTAGTCTAGCCGTGAGCCATGGCGTACACACTACCCACTTTCACTCTGCACAGAGAGCCCACACTGAGTGAGTTTTTCTAAACATGGCCTAGGGAGACAAGAGGCGCTTCTCTTCTATAATTGCCAATAGTTTGTTAACATGGGTGCTGTGAAACAAACCCAGTCCCCTTCTGAGTATAGTCCATGCTCTTAACTGCTGAGCCATCTTCCTAGCCCCACCCCATCCCCTTTATAAAGCATTTTAACCACCTCTCGTCATTGTTTCTGCTGTCTGTCTCCACGTTCGTTTTCATACTATTCATTGTTCACTGTAATCAGTGAGGATGTAAAAGGACCTGAAGAGTTCTTTCTCCAAAAGATGCTCAGACATGGAGAGTAAGTACATGAAAAAAAACCTTACCACCCTTAGCCGCATGTGGACATGGCAATGGGGCCTCTTCTCTCTTATCTGGTAACAGAACTAACTTAGGAAAACAAAGATGAACAGCCCACATGGTCCAGTCTGCATTTCCAATCCTGAAGATGCCCAGCTCTGCACTTATAAAGAAGACTCACTCCCAGAAAAGAAAAGATCTTTTACTCAGGGCACAACCCCAGTGCCAAGTATGGCCTGGGTCCTGTGTCTAAAACTCAGTCCTGAGGTCCATCTTATGTGAAACTGTGAAGCAGAGAACTGAGGCTTTGTGTGGTGGGCTCCATGCTACGACATGGCCAACTCAGGAGGTTCATCAGCTCCAGCATTTTCATTAGCATTGACTAGATTCTCCCTGTGATTCCTTTCCCTAGGCTTTAAGATCATTTATATAAATACTCTTGGTAGGTGTGATCAGCGTATGTTACCATCTGTTTCTGCAGATATGTGGAAGCATTGTCGCTTTTCAAGCATTTTAAAATGAAACGGAGAACCAAAGATATTAAAGTGCTGGAAGGATAAAATGGCAAACTTGAGGGGAAGAAAGTCCAATCTTTAGATATCAACTCTAAATTTATTTCATACAATTTGGTCATCCAATTCACTGTATTATCTCATAGCAATCAGTCACTGGAAAATCTTATGATGGTATAAAGCTGGCAAGATGTTTATCACATGGCAGGGCCTTGTGATTGGTCCATCATAGAAGGCTTGAGTGCTTTTACATCAAAGAGCCAAGGGACAGTTGTCACGGGCGGGGCATTTAAGGTTCAGACTTTACATAGAAACCCCATCCTGAGTCCATCCCCACAGTTCCTCTGCTTGCTCCCTCTGGTCTATGTCTACAGTCTGGTTGGCAGGGCACGCAGAGAGAGGTTTACCTAACTCTCAGACTGTGCTGTTAGCATTCTCTATCAGGGAAAGTAGAAAACATGACTTAAGACTGCTTAGAGATCTGAGTGACAGAGAGAATATCACACAGGAGACAAATACACTGAATATTCAAAAGCACTAGCCGGGGCCAGTGAGATGGCTCAGCAGATAATGGTTGCTTGCTGATAAGCCTGATAATCTGAATTCAGTCCCTGCGACCCATTTAGGGGTAGAACAGACACAATTCTCTCTCACAAGCTGTCCTCTATCCTCACACCATGAGAACATGCAACATGTGTAAGCACAAACCAATAAAGTAGAAGAAAGAAAGAAAGAAAGAAAGAAAGAAAGAAAGAAAGAAAGAAAGAAAGGAAGGAAGGAAGGAAGGAAGGAAGGAAGGAAGGAAGGAAGGAAGGAAGGAAGGAAGAAAGAAAGAAAGAAAGAAAGAAAGAAAGAAAGAAAGAAAGAAAGAAAGAAAGAAAGAAAGAAAGAAAGAGAAAGGAAGGAAAAAAGGAAAAGAAAGAAAGAAAGAAAGAAAGAAAGAAAGAAAGAAAGAAAGAAAGAAAGAAAGAGAAAGGAAGGAAAAAAGGAAAAGAAAGAAAGAAAGAAAGAAAGAAAGAAAGAAAGAAAGAAAGAAAGAAAAGAAAGCAAACATTAGTTGTTTTATACACTTACAGTCTAGTCTTTCTAGCATCCCATACACTTAGCCCAGCCCAATTCTCCATCTTTCCAAGTGTCACTCACTATTAAGCAGAAACTGTCAGCCTTCACTTCAGTGGCTGGTTCAATCAGGTTACTATTATTTGTATAAGACTAGCTACTTTGTGACAAGAGCGTCACAACTGCATAGGCTGGTCAGACACCTGTGTACCACACACATAACACATGCACACAACAATGCATGCATGGAGAACAGAGGAACTTGTTGAAGTAAGCTCTCTCCTAACCACCAGGTAGGTCCTGGGGGTGGACCAAGGCCATCAGTCTTGGCAGAACCGAGCCATCTGATGACTCTCTCCTATGCATTTTAAATTAAAGGCAAGGAGGCAGTAGCATATGATTTAAAAAAAAAAGATACTTAAAATTTCCCAATCTATGGTTTATTTGTATCAGGACTTCTATTTAAAACCCCCCTTTTTAAAAGGAAGAAAGGGAGGGAGGGAGGGAGGGAGAGGAGGGAGGAAAGAAGGAAGGGAAAGCAAAATAAATTCATATCTACCCTACTAAATTCATGTTGGAGACACTGTATACTTTACCTGAGGACACAGTGCTTCTAACTGGCTTGCAGACATTCGGACAAGCTTCACGCCTTCTTCATTGTTGGAGATTGAACAGGCCAGGTTGGCAACCTGCACGAGGGAGGAACGTAACAACGCCTATGAGCATTTTCCTCTTTTGCCTGGAAAACAGGGCAGTAACTGTGCCTCACTCTGGCCTTCCCAGAAAACAGAAGATACAAACGCAGGAAGGAGCTTCACTTCTCAGCCTGCAAGGACTTCACAATGTTACATTGTAGGCTGGTATCAGAAGAGGTGGCTCACAGGCTTGGAAGGAGCTCTAATCTGCCTGAACAGTCACAATAAGGCAATTATAAGAAAACCCAAGGAACACCAAGGAGGAACTGTCAGTACCACAAAGAGTAAAATTTGCAGTTGTTCTTGAGGGGAGGAAATCAAAACTCCAAACTGTTGCTCTCCTTGTCATATGTATAAATTCAAGTTTATTTGAACACAGGTAAATTAAGATTTTTAAAACATGATAAAGGTAACACTGAAGTGGACCAAATGAGCCAGGTGTAGTGGCATGTGCTTTTAATCCCAGTACTTGGGAAGCAGAGGCAAGTGAAGTCTGTGAATGTAAAGCCTGCCTGGTCTACAGAGAGCTCCAGGACTGCCAGGGCTACAGAGTGAGATTGTGTCTTAAACAAAACACAACAGAGAGAACCAATGCCACCCTCCTCAACAATGAAGGGAAGTGACGACAATGGAAGCAATTGAGAACCTCCCACAGGGGTTCTCAGAATGGCAGCGCTGGTTGGACTTCCTTGTCTGGCAGAGTCTATTTCAATGTCAACCTTTACCTTCCCTCCCAGGTGACCACGCCACAGCTGACATAAGAAGAAATGATTTTTACAGGTTATACCATAGTTTTAGCTTGCTAGTGTTCCGGCTGTCCTAAAAATGTTGCTCTCTAGGTTTAGCTATACCATAAAAACGCTACCTCAAAAAAAGGGAAGGGCATTCTGGAAAACAAAAAACTAGACAACATCACAAAGCTCCTGGTGAGGCGAAACAGCAACACAAGCCCCACCCACTGCCTCTATAGCTGCTTTCAGACAGTGACCAGGAAAGACAATCGGACACTGGGATTTTGCTTTCTACCATCCAACAATTTTATTTCAATTTATTTCTATTTATACTATCTCAATTCTGTGAATCTTAAACCTTACAAATATTTTCAAAATCAAGACGTAAAGAATATATTCTCGACTATCGTTCAGATACACGGTGCTGTGGGTATGGTAAAATGGCTAAATTCTTTAAGTCCTTTGTTTCCTTGATACAAATCTTATGAAAAAGGCTACAGAAGACTTAGTCTTTGTTTTAAAACATTACTCTAATGTTTCTGATATCCTGTTAGAGCCGTCCAACTCTAGCAGAGGATGCTGCTTGTCTGAGGCCTGGAAGGAGCAGGAAGTGACGCTTGTCACCAACAGTCTCTTCTGGATGAATAAGCTCCAACACACCCTCCAGGGACGACTACTCACTTCTCACAATGACAAATGTGCAAATGCAAGATCTAGACTATAGCTCTCCGAGAGGCCAGCCTCATATACTAGTGCCAGACCTGGCTACCTTGAAAGGGAAGACAGGGAAGGAAAACCTTCCCACCTCTTACTGAGGAAAACCTGCACCTTTAGATTTGGAACAGCAGTCAATACGACTTAAAAAAAAAAATTAGTCTGTGGGGGAAATCGTTCAACTCATCAGGCTGTTCTTCAAGGTCTCAATTTGATTCCCAGCACCTACATGGGAGCTTACAATGGTCTGTATCTTCAGTTCTAGAGGATGTGACATCCTCCTCTGGCTTCCACGGGCAGTGGGCACACACCTGACATGCGATTAAATAATAAAATCAGTGTGAAGTATTTAGCTTGACAGGCACAGTAGTACTCCAGCAACAAGGGAAGCTAAAGTAGGAAGACAGTGATTTCTAGGCCAGCCTAGGCTATACAATAAAACCTGGACTCAAGTCACTGTGCCTGAAAATGCAGCTTTCAGTCCCATCTCGGCAGGAAGGTAAGCTCAAAATTAGTTTGGCCAACTAGTAAGACCCTGGTTTTTAGCCCTTTACAAAGTGAGACAAAGTGTGTGTGTGGAGGAGGGCAGCAGCTCTGTGGGAGCACTAACACCTAGTAGAGTAGCTGAGGTGTGTGTATCTGGGGAGTTGCAAGAGAATCTGAAGTTTGAATAAAAACAAACAAGAAGGACAGAAGCATTTATCAGCACCACCCCTGCCCCCACAGAAAACCTCTGGCAGACTCTACTAAAACAGCAAGTATGTGACAGCCAAACAAGAGGGAACTAGAGAGCTCAGCCGACACAGTTAATGACACAGCCAAGAACAGGGGATGGGGTGAGGGGCTGACAAACAGAGCAGAGGGGAACCGAGTGATGAGTCTTTCACTTCTTTCACATAAAGGCATGTACTGGATAGATCCTCACATCACAGGCGGTAGCAATGACCTTGCCATTAAAGAATAATAATTGTCCTACGTTTCTTTTTATTTTTAAAGTGTTGAAAAATCACTCAAATGCCTCATATGTAAATCTCAGGGAAGAATTCTTTCTGAAATTATTCTTAGGAGGGGCTTATTCCCTAGGTGGGAAAAAAATCGTCATGAATTCCTCCTCAGCCTACATGTCTGTTTAGCACTTCCTTCCCAATACTTCAGTAATACAAACTCCATATAACAAACTCACACTGCCTGCTATTCTTCACTTGGTCCTAGCTATTCACATATAACATTATCATGTATATTTTTGTTCAAAATAAGTCATAATAATCTAATTTTAGGAAAAAGCAAGGTATAAATAAGCATTACTAGTAACAAATACAAAACAGGATTTATAATAGTTAATTTATTTAAATGATTTTTTTTTTTTTCCAAGACAGGGTTTCTCTGTGTAGCCCTGGCTGTCCTGGAACTCACTCTGTAGACCAGGCTGGCCTCGAACTCCAAAATCCACCTGCCTCTGCCTCCCGAGTGCTGGGATTAAAGAAGTTCCCTATTTCTAAATCTACCTAGTTGCCTAATCTTACAAGTAAATCTAGAAATCATGCCTCACTAAACATGAGATATCATCAGTTCCCAGTCCCATTTCCTGGTGAGAAAATGGAAGCTCCTACAGTTTTTTTTTTTTTTAAAGGAATTATTTATTTACTTTATGTATATGAGTACACTGTAGCTGTCTTCAGACACATCAGAAGAGGGCATCAGATCTCATTACAGATGTTTGTGAGCCACCCCGTGGTTGCTGGGAATTGAACTCAGGACCTCTGGAAGAGCAGCCAATGCTCTTAACCACTGAGTCATCTCTCCAGCCCCTCTCCTACAGTTCTTTGAGTCATATTAAACAGAGATTTGCCTGCCTCTGTCTCCAAGAACTGGGATTAAAGGCCTGTATAACCATGCCTGGCAGGCCTATAATCTAACACAGCCAAGGCTGGGTAGAGGGTTCCTCAATTCTTCCTACCAGGATCCAAGAGAAAAGATGCTGCTGAGGCCCCTTAAGAAAAGTGTTTCCGGAGCAGTAAGATGGCTCTGTGGGTGGAGGCACTTGCTGCCTCCGAACCCAAGGGAGTTTGAGCTAAGGGGCCCATGTGGTGGAAGGAAGGGAGGGTTTGCTTTGTCAATTTGACAAAGGGATAAGTTGGCAGAGGAGAAAGACTAGTCTGGGAACAAAGAGGACTCCTTAGTCTCATGTACACTGATTGTTATTTGCTAGAGCTTCAGCCTGCCAAATCACATGGACCCACTGAAAATACACAGCCAGTAATAAGATCGGTGTTTGATTCAAATGTTCTTCATGGAGCCTTCAAGGCCACTTTGCTACATGTTATTACATACAAATTCATGACAAAAATAAAATATACAATGCAGAGCATTCAATTTGCCGTCAAAATACACATTTCAAACTAATAAAGTCATACCCCATGAAGTTCCAGATAATGAGAAAACTGGGAGAGAGAGCCCAGCAGTTAAAGGGTTTCTTCGGCTTTGTAATTGTTAATTCACAAGGCAGCGAATAAGATGCAACCTGAGTGCAGCAAATTCCCATCTTAAGGCTATGTTAATGCACTACCCAAGGCTGAAGGGAAGAGGATATTAAGTGATATGTGCTATCTTCCTTGTCTTACTCTTATGAGCTGTAAGTCTGAAGAGACCTGGATAACTAAAAAGAACACTGATTGCTCCTTGGCTCTTACGATGCACACAGCAAAGCAGGAACAAAGGTAAGGAAATCATCCAAAAGGACACACAGATGTTACATTAGTGACAAAAAGGTTTCCGACAGCAAACAAATTTCCACCTTGACACACTTTAATCGAAGACTAACATAAAGACATCATGAAGTTGGCCTGAGAGGAGAAAGTAAGGTGCACAAGGTACCTTTGCCTAGAAGCCTCCCTCACTATTTATAAGCAGATGAAGACACCCAGCACTCAGTACAGCAGTTCCAGCCCTCTGCTCCTCCTCCCTCCTATCAATGACCGTGAGGATATCTAACATCTATGCACATTTTATTTGAGAGAGAGAGAGAGAGAGAGAGAGAGACAGAGACAGAGACAGAGACTGTTCTGTGGGGAGTCAACAAGTCCTATTAATGACAACCATAATCTAAGAGTCAGTCCTAGAGCCTAAGCAGACCCTCAGAAATAACAGTGGAGAGACCTCACAGAAAAACTGTTTACTACTACTTTAAGTCACAACAGAGCTTGAATGTGATCCATCAGGCACTCACAGTCACCAACACTGCATACATACTTGGTCTTTTATGTTCATATGTAATTCATCCTCTGTAGGCACTGTAGGACCTTCCCACCTTTGAGTGAATGCAGCCATATCAGGACTGATATTACTTGGACAACTTTACAGGGCGCTCTCACACTAAAGAATTTTGTACTCTATTTTATATCCTTTATATGCTATAAAGAGAAATTATTTCTATTAAAGCAACACACACACACTTCCTAAAAACCAATTTGGTACATCTGCTATGTCCCAAATTTATGTTGGTCATGCATTAAAAGTACTGAAATAATAGTTCTGTATTCATTTCAAACACTAATGAAACGGATAAAAAAATTTCAAATATCCCTTCAGTCCATTTCATTATATGAACCTTATACACACCTCTCATAAAATCTGTATTTACTTTCATCTTTCCCCCACTCTCTAACAGAAGATAATATCCACACAAATGAGGATTTACTGTTTATCACTTCATCTCTAGTTTTCGTTTGTTTTGTTTTGTCTGAGACAGGGTCTGACTATGTAGCTCTGGCTGTCCTGAAACTCACTCTGTAGACCAGGGTAGTGTTGAACTCTGCCTCTGTACCCCAAGTACTGGGATTAAAGGTGTGAGCCACCACTCCTAGTTTAGGAAGTCCACAAATGTTTGCTGATATAATCTTTCTATATCTTTTTTCTCTTCCAATCTATAAAAAAAATTGCTTAGGTTTTTGAAAGATTAATTCTAGCTAAGTAGAATGAAATCCTGCTCAAATCTGTCATCTAAACATTTCCCCCCCAAAAAACTCTGCATTTTTCTCAACTTCACATCCCAAAAGATCTGATCAGGCTGAAGAGATGATCAGCGCTTGTTGCATAATCATAAGAACCAGACTCAGGGGCTACGGATAAGCCATCCATCCTGGAATGCCTATAAATTCTGTGTGTGCACAACACAAATATACATACATACAAATGTGCATGGTACCTTCTATATAAAGATTACTTCAAAATAATACATAATGCAAAGCTCTGTGTTTGTCAACCGTCTATACACAACTGAATCAGGGTTTGCATGCTGGCTGAATCTGAAGAATGAGCATCTGCATGACATTTATTTAGCACTGAGAATGAGGACAATCACTAGTCTAATAGCTGCTGAGAACCTAGTATGCACGAGGAATCATTCTATGCCTATATTCAAAAGAACATTTTATTTCAGTGAGTAGGGCTAGATAAATAAGATTATTAAGCAAATCTACTAATTTCAGAGAGGAGGGATAAACAAATATAACCACTAGAGGGTTGTACGAGAGCTGAGGGGGTCAAGGGAGGCCTTTCTGTGGAAGTTAACATTTGGGCCTGGAAAAGGAGAGAGAAGGATGACAGGGGCCAGTCAGCACGGAGACACGGGACTAAAGACAGCTGGAAATGCAAACAGGATACTTCATAATATGGTCAACTACAGTTTCAGACTGTATCACATCTGTCCCTTGAAACCACGGCAAGGGTAGGTGAGAAAAATTCTGAAGCAAAGGAATGACATGAGCTGACTTAGGAGATCACACTGACTTCCTTGGAAGGGAAGAAGCTAGACAGGATTCAAAGTGCAAGCCAGACAGCCATTAGGAGCTGCTGCAGAAAACCAGTATGATAATGGCTATCCTATGGCCTCCATCACAGAAATAAATACAAAGAAATGATGGGAGTTTACTGGTCCGATCTTGGGGAAGGAGGAGGACGGGTTTGAGAAGCCGAGTGGGTGAGAGCAGCAAACAAACCAAACAGCAGTACATAAAGTGTCATGGCAGGGTCTGGTTATACAGACATCTCATTACTAATTGTTAAAAACTGGTACGCTATGTGCACCCGAACATGTGCAACAGCTAGAACAGAAATGAGGTAACCAAGCTACATTTCAGCACAGCATAGTTTCATCTGCCTTAGCAAACAACTAACTTTGGTATCAATTTTGTATACTTAACAACAAAAAGAAAATACTGGAGATAATCAGGTTTGAATCTCCCTAATACATTGCTTCAAAACCTCATCCCCAGTTCCTAAAAACAAACTTATAAAAACTGTATTTTAGAACATTAGTGCCCTACAACTGCACCTTATCTAAAGTGGCACTTTCAATCCCAAGGCTTTATCAACAAGCTTTCAGACAGAGACTTGTACTTTTTCAAACACAAAACATTGTGGGGCGGGGAAGATATGTCTGAGAACGCTGACTGCCACAGCCAAGTGTAGGTGCCTGGCTGGTGACCTGGGCCCCACAGCTCAGTAATCACAAAGCAGCTGTGCAGTAGTAAGACATTTGTCCACTCAGAGATCAGAGGACAACTTTCAGGAGTTGGTTCTCTCCTCTCAGTACCTGGAAAGTGAACTCCAGATGTGCTGACTAGTCTCATGTCAACGTGACCAAAGTTTATAGAGTCTTTCTTGGGAAGAAAATCTTCAGCTGGACCGATCAGATTGACCTATGGTGCATTTTTTTGATTGATGTGAGAAGACCCAGCTCATTGTGGAAGGTGACACCTGGGCTAGTGCCAGTAAGCAGGATTCCTTCATGGCATTCATCAGTTCCTGCCTTCAGGTTCCTGTCCTGACCTCCCTCAGTGGTGGGCTATGAGAGGGAACTATAAGCTGAAATAAACTCTTTCCTCTTCAAGTTGCTATTTGGTCATGGTGTTTTACCACAGCCATAGAAACCCTAACACACCTATGGAGACACTGAGTCAGGTCTGGGGCACATTTTTTTAAAAACCTAAGAAATCAGGCTATACCCCTCAGGAATTAGGTATGAGGTGTTATCATCTGACTCCAGGAACAGTTGACTGCATGTATATAACAGCAGCACCCAAGTATTCATGGGAAAGCAAAGCAAAGAGCTTAAACTTTAAACATAGGTCAGGACATTTGTGCAGCATACCAAAGATGCTAAACATGAAAGAGAACCGGAATCTTCGCCTCTGAGGCAACACTGAGGGATAATGTTCCAATCACAGGCTAGCGTTTCAGAGCAGTTGCTCTCCACCATTATTATAAATCTCCTTCTTATTTTCTAGACTGATTTCTAATGACACGAAAACTGGACAGGACTGTAGGGGAACCTACTCTAGGAAGAAAAACTGCCAGAACATACTATGCTTTCTTTCTTTCTTTCTTTCTAAATAATTATCTCATGCTTGATACTGAAAGGGAGACGAGGGGACTAGTGTAGACCTGTCCTATGTAAATGTCTTAGCAAGATAAAAATAAATGGATCTTTGACTGGCTGTAAGACCAGTTACACATGACATCCATTCCACAGGACATTTCCAGAGGCAAACTAAAAGGTTCTATTTTATGTTTTATCTTAGCATTGTAAAAACATCAGACTATATGGAGGGGGAGAAGATATATTAAAAAAGACAAAAACAAAAACAAAGTACAGGAAGAAATGACAACTTTGGAAAGAAAAGTTGATAAAGAATAATGACAGCAGCAATTCTGACAACAGATTAGACCAGATCTAAGTTTACATTGACAGCATATCTAAACCACACATAGAACAAAATACCTACCTGCACCCACTGACAGAAATGGACCTGATGTCACTAAGAAGCAGGTTCTCTGTAGGGAAAACCTGAGCTCTGACTGACTGTGAGATCAATGGAAATCTCAGAATCTTACTGTTGCCCAGACCAAAATCCTCCTGAGAAATAATGATGAGTCATTCCCTGAAGATGAAGGCCTTGGCTGTTGCACTTCTCTGCCTGCTGCCCCTGGAGCTGGTGCTCACTGAGATCTGCACTTAAATGGAGGACACACAGAGAAGAGCTACAATAAAGAAAGCTTCTCAAAGCCTAGAAACCATCTAGCACTGCCCAGCAGATATAACATGAACTACACAAGATTTTTGTGACATTTAAAAACTAAAAAGGTAAAACATTTCATTTAAAACTGTTACCATTTGAACATTTAATAAATGAAAAACTAATTTTTTATTTTTTCCATACTATATATTGAAAGGACATAGTTTATACTGGAAGCACTCCCAACTCACAAGTACGTAGCAACAAGAATATGGACAGAGGTTTCAGAGTAGATGATGGCTTCTTTCTCCTAACAGCAACGTGGCATACACTGTCTTTGAAGACTGAGTTTTCCATGACTGCAAGACTGGAGGAGTCCCAGAAACCCTACATGATTAGGTTCTCACTATGTAATCCCAAGCTACCCTGGAATGCACTACATAGGCCTGGCTGACCTAGGATTCCTAGACCTTGCCTCCCAAGTGCTAGAATTAAAGGCATGTGCCACAAAGCTAGGAATGCATGATGCTTCAAAAAAGCTACACAGAAAGGGATTCACACCATTAAGTAAAAACCTATGACTTTAAAAGAAATAACTAGCCGGGCGTGGTGGCGCACGCCTTTGATCCCAGCACTCGGGAGGCAGAGGCAGGCGGATTTCTGAGTTCGAGGCCAGCCTGGTCTACAAAGTGAGTGCCAGGACAGCCAGGGCTACACAGAGAAACCCTGTCTCGAAAAAAACAAAAAAAAAAAAAACAAAAAAAAAAAAAGAAAGAAAAAGAAATAACTGAATACTCTGTTGATTCCTACAGGGAAGAGTAAATCTGACTGTTAAAAGGCAGGAACTTAGCCAGTTAGTAGTAGGCACACACCTTTGAGAGGAAGAGGCAGGTGGATCTCTGTGAGTTCAAGGTCTATAGAGAAAATTCTGGTACATCCAAGGCTACATAGAGAACCCCTACCTTGAAAAATCAAAAAACAAAAAACAACAGAGCAACAACAAAACAGTAGGAACTCCAAGGAAAAGCAAATCTCAAAGCCAGTCTCACCAGGGAAGAAAAGTAATAAGTGATCAAGGGAGGATCATAAAATGGAGCACTTGCCTTCACTTCTTGTATAGTCGGTATCTGTAGCAACCTAGGCAGATTGTATACTTAAGACACTTCTAAAATTCATACAGATCGTATACCGTCACAGTACACTGCAATATAAAGTACTGTGTACTACATAATCAGCTGGTTTTATTTTTGACTGATCACAGCGCTAAGGTGGCATTTGAAATGTGGATCTTGTTGGGCTTACAACCTTATCTTAGGTCTATGCTAATTCCTGACATATAGCATCAGAACTCTGCAGCAGAGTTTCAGAAAGACCACTCCTTCCGAACATACCTGCAAATATTCTTAGTGGTTGTAGAATCTGACTCTCTCCTTTCCATTTATACTCATGTCCTACCAGTCATGCATCTATTTTATGTACTGTTCTTAATTCTGCTGACCCACCAAGGGAAAATAGGCCCTCATATTAAAGCTGGCCTGTAGACAGTCTGAGGATTCACAAAACATGGTGAGGCATTTTATCTTTGCTAAAACCAAATCTCTGATTAGTCCAAGGTGTGCCACTATAATACAAAGGCTGTACGGAGAGGAGAAGTCTTGTCATGACAGGAAAAGTTCTACCTTGAGTCAGGAATCTCTAAGGCTTCTGAAACACTTAGAAATTAATTTCCTTTTCATGGACATAGTAATTATATATCTTACTGTCTCAGTTATCATAAATATAATCATAACTTTGGAGAATGGCACTGCATAGCTTGGGGTTATGCCTCAAGAGATGAGAATCCCATATACTTTAATATACAGGTAAGACGTAGGAGAAGGTAATAGGTGTAGAGGGTACGCAGAGGGGAAAGGTGAGAGAAGGGTTAGAACTGAGCTAAGATGGGGAACATCATACTCTCATCTCCAAGGACTCTATGTTCAGAATGAAATTAGATGTGTAAGTCTGGAACAAAGTTTTCAATGACTCAAGTCGTTAGTCAGTGATTGACTTAAATTCTATCTACTGTCTGTCTGTCTGTCTGGTTTTCTTTCAAGACAGGGTCTTACTAGGTACTGCTGGGTGTCCTATAACTCATTATGGAGAATAGACTGGCCTTGAACTCAGAGAGATCCACTTCCTCTGCCTCCTAAGAGCAGGGATTAAAGGCACGCACCACTATGCCCAGTCACTGTTTCTCAGTAGTGTCAGTCCACTGAACCAATGAGCTCAGTGAGCCTCACTACTGGAGGTTTGCAGTAGAGGTACGTAAGCTGGGAGAAGCTCTTCAAGCCTGAGTTCACTTAAGAAGGATTAGAGTGCCGGTCAGTGGTGGTGCACGCCTTTAATCCCAGCAATTGGGAGGCAGAGGCAGGTGGATTTCTGAGTTTGAGGCCAGCCTGGTCTACAGAGTGGGTTCCAGGACAGCCAGGGCTACACAGAGAAACCCTGTCTCGGGGAGAAAAAAAAAAAGAAGGATCAGAGTACACAGTGCTGTATACTGTAGGTGCTGGTTAGAGAGGCTGAGGATGACCCAACCGGCTGTCCCATGAGGGTGCAGATAAAAACTGACCTCTCTTTAGCTGTTGATACATCAGGCCTTGATGCCTATCACTCAAAGGAACTTTTTAGTAAGTAGGCCACTTATAAGGGACTGATTTCCTGAACACAATTTCTGTCCACTTAGAAATGACATCTCACACTGTCATGTGACTGTTGTGAACCAGATTATGCTTAATGGAGATACAAATGAAACACCCCAATTTTAGTTCCAAACTTCAGAATCATTAACTTGAATAACAGGCTGACCTATGCATTCTGTGCTTAATTCTGATCAGAAAAACACTTCAATCAATATTCAAACAAAATGAGGTATAAAATTAGTAAGGTGTTTACTGTGATTACCGGCATTTGCCTTGAGATACTTTTAGTATTAACCTGGTCTGTGTTATTATAAATCGCATTTTACATTTCGGGTCAGTTTCTGCTTTTACATACTGACAAATTACTAATGGGTTTATGAACTATTTATCAATTATTATGTTTCTGTACTAAGGTTATGTTTTGTGTGTATGTGTCTCATTTCTAAACAATGTAAATTCATTTAACAAATGAAGAAGAAACCTAACTTATCTGGAAATTAAATGTTAATTCATCCTTTCTAATTATTATTTGACAAGCCAACCATTTCCACTCAGATTTCTCGTGTAAGCTCATGTATAATTTAGTGGATGTTGGGTTTGTTCACTCTTAAAACAGTCCTAGGCCGAGTCTGCCTAACCATCAGGTGAAACACCTACCATATTTGTCACTCCTTTGGTCCTCAGAGCATGGCTCTCATTAGTGACCTCATTTTACAGGTAGGACATAAGAACTGGCAAGAATTGGGTAACTTGCTGAGCTGCGCTTCCAGGCAGTACTTATCAGAAGACGACTGGTTTGTAGATGCTTCCACGTGGTACACTGTACCAATCCTGTTCTAACATCATGGTCTAGCTTTAGCTACACTACCAGTAAATGATGGTATTGAGTTTCTAAGACAAAAGCTATCCATGTAGTCAACATAAACTGACAGAACAGCAGTTATGCTAGAGCCCCCGTGAGAATGACTATTTATAAATGCTGTGCACTGATGAGCCCTTGAAGACCTATAGCCTATTCAATCACGTGACTAAAACTGACGACTCACCAAGTTACCTCTGTTAATTAGACCACTAATACACTTACCTCAATCAGTTTGTTGGCATGTTCACGAAAAACTTGGGCATATTCCTTAACTTCTTTCTCATTTCCATTCTTTGCAGCTTCAATCAGTACTAACAGAGGGACATTGGTCTCCAGGAAAGAGTCTGATACGTGGTCCATGACAGCTTTGCGAAGCTAATAATGAAATTGCATAATTTGATTTTATTTCTACTAAGAAGTTAAGGTGATATACTATATCTAGTGGAAACCTGTGAAAGACAAGCAGAACGTAGACAGCCAAGCGCCCCGTGTGAGCACTCCAGTGAGACAGCTTCAACACAGGGCTGCAAGACCATGCTTCACACCAGTCAGCACTTCAGCAGCACAAGTCCAGTTCTCAAGACATTACCTTTTTCTTTCCTTGGATCTTACAAAATTAAACAGGATTATAATACTATTCTCGATTGAGTTGGCACATAGCTTTGGAATACATGTAATTGGCCTAATTAGTTAGAATTCAATGAAAAAAGGGAGCAGTTTCTGGTTTATCTATAAAAGTTACCACACTATAAATGTTTAAATTTTATCTTTCCAATCACTGTTGACATTTGATCTACCATAGATTTATATTAGCTATAAGCAATAAACATTTCTACTAATTCTTGAAAACTGTCTAAATTCTCACCATAACTTAAATCTTAATATGTTATGTATTAAAGTACATATTTAGTCAACTCTATATTCCTTTAAAAAAAAACTTTAACAAGCTGGACAGTGGTGGCGCATGCCTTTAATCCCGGCACTTGGGAGGCAGAGCAGGTGGATTTCTGAGTTCAAGGCCAGCCTGGTCTACAGAGTGAGATCCAGGACAGCCAGGGCTACACAGAGAAACCCTGTCTCAAACCCCCGCCCCCTCAAAAAAAAAACAAAAAAAAAAACCCTTTAACAAAATATAATTTTAAAATGTTGATGAGATTATATATCATTAAAGGAACAGATTTTTAAATTTAGTAACATGAAAAATTCAGTATCTCCATCATTACTGCACTTAGATAAAAAGACACTTCTACCAGTGGAAACAAACTGACAACACGTAACAGAATGGGCAGACCCATAAGGAGCTGGAATCTAGTGTATGGAAGTCAAGACAAGATCCTTTGAGGTTACTTCCACAGATCCCCAAGTCATCTTAAATTGATTTTCCTGCCTATACATCCTTTTCTCACTGGAGCTAATTCATTCAGTCCACCCCGAGGGAATGTAATAGTCTACAACCCTCTGAGATTTTTTTTTTAGACATTAATAAGCTTATTAGCAATAGAACAGAAAGAGTCACTTTTCTGTGAAGATTTACCCTCTCCCTTAATTAAAAATATAAGCCCATGTTTATTAGATTTTTAATCAAAACTAAAGCTGAGAACTTAGGAAATACAATTAACCCCCGCCCCCTATTTTTCAGCTTACCTGTCTACGCAAGTCCCTGGTCTTCTTGGTCATTTTATCTATTGCAGAGTTGAGTGCATCACTTCTTTCTTTACGTCCAGCCTGAAGAAATAGATGCTCATGTGAGTACCTCACAAGGAACCTAGTGACAGTCTATATTTAGTGTTAAAACAATGCTGAATAAAAGAAAAAAACAAGTGAAATGGGCGTTAAGTTTTTGTACTATTTGATTTCTATGTATAGGGTTTCTGAATATGACTGTGCATGCTGTATGTGCTGCTGCCCATGGACATCAGAAGAGAGAGTTGAGCCTCCATGTGGGTGTTAGGAACTAAAGCCAGGTCCTGTAGAGCAGCCACTGCTCCTCACCACTCAGCCATCTCTCCAGACTCCCTTGGCAAACACAAACAAAACAATTTTTAATTCAAAGTTGAAAAACATACAATGGGAGTGTTTATATGTGACTTCATCTAAAATGTGATCTTGTACCACTTAGACTCATTCATCTGGCTCATCACTGAATCTACAAGTTTTTCTAAAAGAGACCAAAGGTAACTGGGGAGCGCGGAAGGGTTTGGAAGTTTGGAATTCATAGTGAGATCCCATCTCCAACAAACATCTCAATTCAAAGTTCAGCATACAACCAGTACCAGTTCTTCTAGTGCACAAACAAGAATAAGTTACATCTGATGTTGATGAGCTTGCAGAACAAAGAAGCTGAAGAAATAGCTAAGTATACACAGTGCTTGCCATACAATCTTCAGAAACAAATCATCTAGCATAGCAGTAGCACCCTAGTAAGCCCAGCACTGAAGAGGTACAGAGAGGTAGATCTGGGTCTTTAAGACCAGTCAGTCTAGCCTAACCGGTAAGCGCAGGTAGGTTCCCATGAGAAATTTTGTCCCCCAAAACATGGTGGGTGACTCCTGAGGCTGACCTCTTGCTGTTATATGTACATGTACAAACAGACACACGTATGCTACACATTCAAAATTTAAGTAAAAAGTCAAATGTAAAGAAGAAAAAGATGCCGGGTGGTGGTGGCGCACGCCTTTAATCCCAGCACTTGGGAGGCAGAGGCAGGCGGATTTCTGAGTTCGAGGCCAGCCTGGTCTACAGAGTGAGCTCTAGGACAGCCAGGGCTATACAGAGAAACCCTGTCTCAAAAAGAAAACCAAAAAAAAAAAAAAAAAGTTAAAAAAAAAAAAAAGAAGAAGCAAAAGATGGCTCTTGATACTAAATGGTAAACAGGTTTTATTTCTTGAATTAAAAAAAATTAGAACAAGTTATGAGAGCATATGCCTTTACTCTCAGGACAGAAGCAGGCAGATCTCTGTGAGTGGTCCACTTATAGCTACACAGTGAAACACACTCAAAGCAAAAAAAAAAAAAAAAGGATGAGGGGAGGCAGAGGAGGGAGGCGAGGAACACATAGACATGGGACAAGGGGGCCAATCTTCACAAGCCAGCCACCTTGGTTTGTTTGCTTTTAAGATTCTTTTTGAAGATTTTACTTATTTTTACTTTATGTATATGAGTGTTTTGTCTGAATGCATGCTGTATGCAACACGAGTGTCTGGTACCCACAAAGGCCAGAAGGAGGCATCAGATTATCTAGAACTTAAGCTAATGATGGTTGTCAACTGTAATGTGGGTGCTAGGAACCAACCTGAGCGGCAAGTGCTCTTCACCACCGAGTCATCACTGATTAGCTAGGCTGGCTAGATTTAGAAAAGCCAGCCTCAGGGATTCTCCTGTCTCCATCTCCTCAGCTCTAAGACAATGAAAGTGTACCATCACTTCTGGGTTTATTCATGCATTCTGGGAATCAGCCTGAGATGCAAATCCTTGTGCCATTTCCCAAGCTCTAAAACAATACATTTTAAAAGTGAGATGTGGGTTTGGAGAGATGGCTCAATAGATAAATAAGAGCACTAGCTGCTCTTCCAGAGGACCCTAGTTCAAATCCTAGAACCCACTTCGTGGCTTTGTGTAATTCTAGTTCCACACCATTTTCTGGTCTACAAGGATACCGAGTATACAAGTAGTACAGAGGTATATGTAGGCAAAACACCCATCCACAGAAAATAAAAAACTTCAAGTTTTAAAGTAAGATGTATTGTTAATAATATTATATGGCTCAAATGAGAATGGTTTGTAAAATGTTTTTTAGACCTTCTATGCTAAGCTTAATATAATTGTACTGAATAGGAAAGAAAAAAGAAAAAAAAAAAAAAAAACCACACACACACACTTTTGACACTTAGAAATGACTGCATCAGCATCTCTTCAGATCAGGGGTTGGAATTTGACCAAGTAGTAAGAACTAACCAGAAACAAAGAAATCAGTCGAAAGCAAAGGAATAAAGGCCCTAAGCATAGCCAGCTGTATCACTGGAAATACGAGAAGACATCTGTGTATTAAACTATTAATAGGAAATATATTAAAAGTTTTTTCACAAGACAAATGTGCCTCTTTCTGTAACATGCTACTAATAGCTGGAGAGAAACAAATGAAGAAGGACTTTAGCCCAACATTATCTTTCTGAGTGCTCTGAAAACACTCAGGTATGGGTGTGACGTCAGCACACAAGCCAGCAGGCAGACGAACATCTAGCTGTGTGTATACGACATCCCATTTATGTAATTTCATATTCTGCTCCTATCACCTGTTAAATGAGAATGCTGTCACCTTTCTGTATTCATCTTATGTCTATGGGTTGTTATTAGGGTTTTAAAAAAAAGAGTGCTAAGAATTACACGTGATCGTGTAACAGGACAAAAAGAAGGTAAGAGGGACCCAGAAGTATACGAGTTGAATGAGTGATATAATGATATGGCATCAAATTTAGTTGAGTGACATTTCTTATTATTTATTTTATTATGTACATTACTTATGAATGCAAGCACTCATAAGCCATATCATATGTAGAGGTCAGAGGCCAACTTTTACAACTTGGTTCTCTCCTTTCATCTTGAGATCCAGTGATTAAACCTGGGCTGCTGGGCTCACACAGCAAGGACTTTCAAGCAGATGAACCACCCTGAAGGCCCGGGGTCTCATTCTTTCCCAATCCCCAAGTCCTCCTGTACCTCTAATAACATTAAGCAGTCTACTAACATTAACGCCAGAGTGGGGGAACCATTAACAACATGGATGCAGATATGAGAATTATTGTGTAGGTTTGCTCAGAGCTATCAATCAGAAAAGACCTCAGCTTAAGCCTAATTCCTCACTGATAACCTTAAGAGAAAACCTCAGGATCTAAGACAAAGGTGCTGTGCTAGATGGTTTTACTTTGACTCAACACAAGCTAAAGCCATCTGAGAGGAGGGAACCTAAGTTTAAAAATGCCTCCTGTCTATGATCAGATCATAGACAGGCCCATAAGAAACTTTCTTAATTAGTGACTGTAAGTGGGGCCATCCTTAGCCTGGCAGTCCTGGGTTCTTTAAGGAAGCAGACTGAGCAAGCTGTTAAGTAGCCAACCGTAGGCAGCACTCCTCCATGGCCTCTGCATTAGCTCTTGCCTTCATATCCCTGCCCTGTTTTTAAAGAGTTTCTGTCCTGACTTCCTTCAATGATGAACAGTGATATAGAAATTTAAGTCAGTAACTAAACCCTTTCCTCCTCAACTTGCTTTTTGGTCGTGATGTTTCATCACAGCAACAGAAACAGTAACTAAGACAGATGTCCAAAAATTACATCCAAATCAAACTGATCTAATAATTTCAGTCTCAGAATACTCCTCAGATATTCAAGTACTGACTCTTTAAAAAAAAAAAAAGTCTCTTTAAAGTAAATGACCTAAAAATCCATCATTGTTTTTAGCCACAACTGGGAGGTGTTCATATACATTTCTTTCAGAATTTTTTCCCCAAGCTGAAACTCAAAGGTTGGGCTCATCGACCTCATGACAGTTTAATCAAACCTCAGCACCCAAGAATTTTCTCAAATTGGGTAGAAAGATTTACTGAAATGTTGTGTAAAAATTACATCCATGATGTGACTTTCTGAGATTACACTGACACAGGAACACCCATTTTAAGATACACCACACACTTTGTCAATTCTCTCTTTGCTAATCTATCCGCAAAACCAATTTGTCTTGTTCCTGTAGGAACAAAGTCTATGTATGCCTCAGTCAAGGAGGGTTGGTCAGGCCAGGCCAGGGCAGGCGGAGGTGGCATTGCCACTCAGCACTCAGGAGGCAGAGGCAGAAAGACCTCTGTGAGATAGAAGCCAGCCTGGTCTACAGAGAGAGTTCCTGGGCAGCCAGAACTACAACAACAAAACCAAAACCAAACCAACCAACCAACCAAACAAACAAACAAAAACCCTATCTGACTCTTCTAGAATGTTCTAGACAGAGTGCTTAAGTCAGTGTTTCTTTGTTGTTTTTGTTTGTTCATTTTTGGTATAACAAGCAAGTTTAGGGTTCCAGTCATCATGTAAAATGTAATGAGAATGTAACACACATTCACCTCCACCACTTACTATCTGAACACTGAGCTGGATGAAAGTTAGAGATTGAGGAGTTAAAGAGCACTTGCTGGGGCTGGAGAGGCGGCTCAGCAGTTAAGAGCATGGACTGCTCTTCCAGAGGTCCTGAGCTTGGTTCCCAGCAACCACTTGGTGGCTCACAGCCATCTGTGATGGGATAGTACTTGCTGTTCCAGAAGAGAACCCAGGCTTAGTTCTCAGCATCCACATAGTGGATAATAACCATCTGTACAATGTTAGAGGATCAGACACCCTCTTCTAACCGCAGTGGGCACTAGGTACACTCATTTGCTCTGTTTTGATCCTTGGTACTACAAAAGTTAAGTAAATTACTTAATTTAACTTAAAAAAAATTCCAGAGAATGATGTTTCTAAGCTTCTGAAACCAATATACATGCTAGCCCCTTTAAATTTAGCCATCTGGGTCAGACTCCACTAAAACTAAAAAAGATGCTAACTATGAGATTAGTGAGTATGAAGCTGTATCTATCCCTAATTCTAGTCTGCATAAAATGGCTCTGTATAGCCCACATAAAAGAAAAATGTGTTTAAATAAAATGTTATTCAAAATAGAAAGGGAGAAACCAGTAAGGGCAACCCCAAAGATGGTTGTGTCAAAAGAAACAGGTCTCCTTTACAGAAAAGGAAGGGGTGTATAGGGGGTGGTACTAGGGAACAGCCATCAGCAGAGGGAAAAAAATGAAAAATGTAGGCCACATAACTTTCAGTCTGTGTGTCAATGAGACTTAAGGACAGTTTTCACTATTTTTGCTTTGACCTTTATAGTACAGAAAGAAAAGCCCCTTGTGCTAAGTTTAAGTATCCTTCTGCCCAAAAATCTATGGAAGATTCAGGTGCATCAAGCCAAAATTTATCGCTAAATTATGGCTCAGGGCAGAAAATAACTCTAGCATTAAGAAAAGTAGGGTGTCACATGATCCTGCCACCCAAGAACAAATTCCAAAGTATACATGTCCCCGAACTAGAAGACTAGAAGTTATAAAATAACAGAATGCTGACACTACTTAGTGTAACCAGTATTTCTTTCTGTTTTATCAATCATGTTTGCTAGTAAGAAAAACAAAAGATTTTTCTAAAACTTAAGATCAATTGAGAGCAGGGAAGAGGTCACAGATTTGAGAGGGGATACTCACCCCAAGCAGCAGCAGCAACACCACCACCACCACCACCACCACCACCACCACCACCACCACCACCAGGGAAATAACTAGGTTGTGCAATGTAAAGCAGGTACATAATAGGATGCACATGGTAGTTTTAAGAATCAAGTTTCCTTCAACCCCCCACACACCACAATCATACTCCCTCTACGCCATACAAAATAGTATGAAGTTGCTACCTAAGAATTAATAAATCAAAATAGGAGAAATACTGAGACCCAGGCAATATAGCATCTTCACACAAAGAGAATTTCCAAAGAGTGACCAAGATTTCCAGCATGGTTTATCTCAACATGATGTTCAGGATACCTCTGTGCACCCATCTGATGGCTTTATTCTTTAGAGTTGGGCACAATTAAAGAAATATCTTTTGAAATAAGATATAAAACTTACTGTCTACCATAAAAGAATAAAAGTTTTATTTACATATCTATGTCACTTCAAATAACTTTAACCAGCCATATATTAAAAACATACACATGCCAAGCAGTGGTGGCACACACCTTTAATCCCAGCACTTGGGAGGCAGAGGCAGGTGGATTTCTGAGTTTGAGGCCAGCCTCATCTACAGAGTGAGTTCTGGGACAGCCAGACTACACAGAGAAACCCTGTCTCGAAACAACAACAACAAACAAACAAACAAAACACACATATTTTTAAAAACTCACAAGAATGTAAATAACTATAACCGCTGCTCATTGAATTTCCTTAAGACTGTTTTATAGGGGAGTGTTGGGTTAATTCCACCTCCTTTGCCCTGATGCTAACATCCAAAGAAGTCAGAAGTGGTGTCCCATGAACACCATCTTCCAGAGGTGGTGCTACCACTTCTAAGTCAAAAGCATCTATATGCAGAATAAAGTACTTTGAAATGTCAAGAAGAAAAAGTCTAGTTCAAAAAGGAGAGATGGCTCGGTAGTTCACTTGCTGCTCTTTGCAGAGGACCCAAGTTTGGTTCCAAGTACTCACATGGCAATAGATTAACCACCTGTAACTCCAGTTTCAGGGGATCTGACACCCTCTTCTGACCTTTTCAAGAACCAAACGTGCTTGTGGTTCATATATATACATGTAAAAAGAACATACACATAAACAAAAAAAAAATTAAAGAAAGAACAATGGTATCCAGTTAGAGGGAGGGGAGACATATGAATGAATATATCATTGAGACCTGTGTTTATATATTCATGTGTATATACATGCATATGCGCATACACATTAGTTTTAAGGTAAATACTCCTGTTTTTGGTCCACAGCCTCATCCTTCAAAACCCAAAAAGTAGGCAGGTGAGAAAAATGACTGCTGAGTTGGAAAAAGCTGTTTTTCTGTCATTCTGATACAGCAAGAGTAGGACAGCTTACCCCTTCAGAGTGTGGTGGCAGGCTCTTGTAATGCCAGTCATTAGGAAGCTTGAGGCAAAAGGATCTATCTCTAAGTTAAACAAACAAACAAAGGCATGACTTTCTACTGCATGTCTGAGCAACTTCTCTCCCTTAAAGGCTGATGGAACAGCAGAGAAGCTATAATTTGAATAGTTTCAGTTGACCAGGTACATCAATAGGTAGTAATATAGTTTGAATAGGTTCAATTCACTAGTACACAACAGTAAGTCAAGCAGATTAGAAATCAGGAAGGAACTTAAGAGTTCTCAGAGTTTAAGAGTAAGGAAACAGCTTTCCTTCTCATTCCTAACCATGTTTCATCAAATCCAACTGACTCACACGCTTTTCCTAAGGTTATTTTCATCAGAATGTGGCTGACTTCAATAAGACACCGACAACATTCTAAAGGTTTTCTTTCAATTAATAACAGCAGTGACAAACAATTAGTGTCCCTGCCTTCCAACTTTTAGGACCAAGCTAATAGTAAACTCTCTCTGTCTACGAAACCTAGGCTCACAGACTCAGTAGGAGCTGATTAAATTTTATCCACTTGAGGGTGGGGGTGGGGAGACCAACAGCAACAACGCCATCTACAAAAGTCCTAGGTTAAGAAGCACTAGTACTGAAAGGTACGATAGGAAGCATCAAGGTCAGTATAGGAGTAGCACACCTCAGAGTCAGCGTCATGGTGACACACATAATAGCCAAGCTCATTCCTGAGAGTATGCGTAACTTTAACTTGGCTAGCGAATGGAAGCACACTGTAGTCTGACAAAGTCTGTACAGCCTTCCCTCTCTCCACCCTTCAAAGGTATCACATGTGCAGTGTGATCCGAAGACTGTACTGACCCATCAAAGTATTGCTGCTGGCTTCTCTATCATCCTGTCTAGGCATTCATTGCCTTCAACAAACCTCTTACACTTTGAACACATCTTGGGGTCACTTTAGAAGAACTAAAGAAATGCATATTTACATTACTAGATTTTCCAGAAAATCTTTGCACTTGACTCTAAAGGACCTCAGAGACTTCTAGTCATTATCAGAGTAGCCATATTCCAATGCAGAAATTGTATCTCTTTGTATAATGACTTCTTAGAATTCACCCGTGGGATGGACTCCTCAGAAGATCACAGGCCAGTGCTGTGCTTGTCTCACAGATCTCATCAATAGCTTTGAGATTTCTGCTCTCAGACTTGAAACCAGGCTCACTAAGAGTAAGCGGTAATAGTGCGGGGGAAATAAGTTCATGCAGCCAGTTCACGAGACAAATATGTTTATAAAAGGCAATTCCTTAGTCTGGCCTGAAAATACAGCCCTGATTCATGCTAGACACATCTTATGCATTTATATAACACTAACCATAAACATTCATGTCTGAAAAGTTATCTAACAGGGAGAAGCAAGAGTTGTCAAGCAAAAACAACCAAAACAAAATCCTACTCCAGTATTAATGTCCTTTCATATTCATGAGAAGAATTCAACAAGAGCTGACATGAGAGTCAGTCAGTTCATAAATGTACCAGTAAGAGATAGTGTGCAAATGCTATTTTGATGTTACAACATCCCAATCTCAACAGTAACTGTGGCTTTTAGCCAAGGAGGAGGTGAGATGCTGAAGTAGAAATCCTGAAGACTATCAAAATCCAGGCACACTGCAATACTTGTCCAGACTTGTCTCTGTCCCACTGTTACCATCTGGGTCACGTGTATAAACATCACGGTGCCTGTCAGTCTGCTCCTCTCCTCTCCTCTGAGGACATCCAAAGATCTACTCAGCCCCGTTTTCCATCAGTGTGGTAATAAAGCATTGTTATATAATAAGCAGAAAAGGATTCGAGGTCCCTTGAAATTCTCAATGGAGGGGGGGGAAAAGCCAAAATTGTTTCTTTTGGAAGCTATTCATCTTTGTTGTGTTTTATAATGTTAAGTTCTTAATGACAAAGTAACTAAGCCCACTGAGTTTACCAACACAGTCAGTCACACTTTGCTTTTTACCAAGCATGACAACAAGGCAATTGAGTAGCTTTCCAAACTACCAGAGCAGAGGCGTACCTTGTATAGGCTGGCATTAAATCAGCACTTCATAAATCAATCGTGCCCATTTAGATGATCTCTATGCAGAATCGGCAGTCTAACACTAGCTCTCACACGCATTAGAAATCATCACCCTGCTAGTCCAACTCACTGTTCAGATGGGTCTTCTTGAATGCAGCATTTATTACAACCTCATTGTTGCTTCCTACACTGAAGGAATACCAAATTCTCAAATCAGGAGTTCTTCTTTCTCATTTCTTGTAAACAGGGGGTCTTGTAACGCCCCTGACACTGTTACAAAGCACAGTGCTTTTAACAGTAAAGCTTCTGGAAAACCCAAACAAAAGACACGTCACCCGGTGACGTCAGCCTATATACAGTGCTGTGTGGTCGCAGCACATAAGCAAATCCATTCTTGTGCCGTTTCTCGGAAAAGCTTTTCAGTAAATGCACTCATGCTGCTCCAGAAGCTCTTCTCTGCAACAAGCCGCCCATCTGCCATCAACAAGTTAGGGCTGAGAGAACTAACAGCTGCGGGAAGGAAAGCCGGGAGCTCTGACGATCGGCAGTAACCAGGAGGAGGAAATTATTAACTTATAATCAAAGCCGGTTTAGGGGATCAGAGCACAGAGAAAATGACACCAGTGCTTTCCAGAGGAATATCCTAAGGGAAAAACCAATTCACCCCGATAGACTTGAATTTTACTTGAAAAGCCTGGGGCACAGAAAACAGGAAACTGGTCAAAGGCTCCTGCATGTTAGAGCCTTTTACAGACTCACTGCGTTGAGTCTGACAACCCCGACTGAATGCAGCCTCCAATGTGCTCAGAAGAATGGGTAAGTCCATGCATTTCTATGGCTTGTTCAATCAAAGAGGAATCACGCTTTTATAAAAATGAGCCAGTGAATTCCCATTTTATGATGCAAATCACTTGGTTCGGGATTTTAAGATTTATGTAAATGCATATAACATTTTAAAAAGGGGCATGTTTTAATCTCTCTCATACATGGTTTAAGTTGTGTTCCAGTCTACAAACAAGGTTAATTTTCTGCAGTAAATGAAAAATGTTATATGCAGTGAAATCTTTCATTATGATGTTACATTTTGTTGTTGTTTTTAATATAGCCCCTGTGTCCTGCTGAAACATATCCTATCTTCTTGTTTTCCTTAAATTATATTCTGCAGGCTTACATTTCAAGTGGCCATTAGGGGCCCCTATGCTGGCAGCAATATATGCAATGAGTGTGGTATTAAAAATGCTGCCTGCCCTGGGTATGGCGTGTCCACCTAAATGCCGCTGTGAGAAGCTGCTATTCTACTGCGACTCTCAGGGCTTCCACTCAGTGCCAAACGCCACAGACAAGGGTTCTTTGGGTCTGTCCCTGAGGCACAATCACATCACAGCGCTTGAAAGAGATCAATTTGCCAGCTTCAGTCAACTCACCTGGCTCCACTTAGATCACAATCAAATTTCAACAGTAAAGGAAGATGCTTTCCAAGGACTATACAAACTAAAGGAGTTAATCTTAAGTTCCAACAAAATATTTTACTTGCCAAACACAACTTTTACCCAACTGATTAATCTGCAAAATTTGGACCTGTCTTTTAATCAGCTGTCATCTCTGCATCCTGAGCTCTTCTATGGCCTTCGGAAGCTGCAGACCTTGCATTTACGTTCCAACTCCCTGCGGACTATCCCAGTACGTCTGTTCTGGGACTGTCGTAGTCTAGAGTTTCTGGATCTGAGCACAAATCGTTTGCGAAGTTTGGCTCGAAATGGATTTGCAGGATTAATCAAACTGAGAGAGCTTCATCTAGAGCACAATCAGCTGACGAAGATTAATTTTGCTCATTTCCTCCGGCTAAGCAGTCTGCACACACTCTTCTTACAATGGAACAAAATCAGCAACTTGACGTGTGGGATGGACTGGACCTGGAGCACTTTAGAAAAGCTAGACCTAACTGGAAATGAAATCAAAGCCATCGACTTGACAGTGTTCGAGACCATGCCTAATCTTAAAATACTTCTCATGGATAACAACAAGTTAAACAGTCTTGATTCCAAAATCTTAAACTCCCTGAAATCCCTCACGACCGTTGGCCTCTCTGGCAATCTGTGGGAATGCAGCCCCAGAGTGTGTGCTCTTGCCTCCTGGCTGGGCAGTTTCCAAGGTCGGTGGGAGCACTCCATCCTATGCCACAGCCCTGACCACACCCAAGGAGAGGATATTCTAGATGCAGTCCACGGGTTTCAGCTCTGCTGGAATTTATCAACCACCGTCACTGCCATGGCTACAACTTATAGAGATCCAACCACTGAATATACAAAAATAAGCTCGTCGAGTTACCATGTAGGAGACAAAGAAATTCCAACTACTGCAGGCATAGCAGTCACTACAGAGGAACACTTTCCTGAACCTGACAATGCCATCTTTACTCAGAGAGTAATTACAGGAACAATGGCTTTATTGTTTTCTTTCTTTTTTATTATTTTTATAGTGTTCATTTCCAGGAAGTGCTGCCCTCCCACTTTGAGAAGAATTAGGCAGTGCTCAATGATTCAGAACCACAGGCAGCTCCGATCCCAAACACGACTCCATATGTCAAACATGTCAGACCAAGGACCGTATAATGAGTATGAACCCACCCATGAAGGACCTTTCATCATCATTAATGGTTATGGACAGTGCAAGTGTCAGCAGCTGCCATACAAAGAATGTGAAGTATAATATCTACTCATCATCAAAAATCACATCAGATAAGTAACCTATTTTACATAGTAGGGGCTAAATACATATCTAATTTTTACCAATGGTGACATTAAGCCTAATTTTCCAAACCAAGTGGAGACTTGAGTTTTTGAAGTGTTAAAGTATTTTTAATTTTTTTAATGAAAACATATTTTAAGTGTTAAGTGAAGCAATGCTCACATTAATTTGCACTCTTGTTGGAAAGTCTAAATGCTTACTTCAATATAAAACATTTCATGTATGTAATTATATACAACTGTATGTAAACATTTGCGCTAAGGTCTCCATATGTGGTTTTGTTTTGTTTTGTTTTGTACTGAAAACAGTTCCAAAAGATGCTACTAAACAAATATAGGTAGGGACAAAAACCTGTTTGATTATTATTCTCCATCCTATGGACCACAACTGGCTTCCTACTTAAGAAGGAGACAGCAAAGTTCTCTTGTAAGATAATGTGGTATTTACTCAAAATATAATTTACTGCCAGTATAAGAAGTAGACTTACATGTGTGCTTAAGACTGGTAAATATTAAACGTTATTCTTTCAGTTTGGCTTGGCTTAATAAACATTATCTAAGTTACATCATGAAACCAGCACCTTTTATATAACTCTAATAAAACTGGGTGACTCTTTAATATATTTCAACAATAAATCCAAGAAATTATAAAAAGATCTCATTATAATAAATCAATACTAAATAACTATGCTGACTTCTTATACAACTCTAGTTTGACTTATAATGGACATGCTGATTTTTGTGGCATTTAGCCTATTATTTTAAACTAGTATTAAATTCCATTTACTAATTAACTTACTAAATCCTCTATTATGTAAAAATTTGCATTTGGGAAAGAGAAAAACTGAGTCAACTTAACAATCCTGATATACTCCATCCAGTTTGAAAATACATCCTCTCTCATGATTAAAGATGCCTTGACAAACTGTTTAAGCCTCTTCCTTCTGCCTTTTTCTGATCTTTAAACTTCAAAGATCCAAATTAAAAATAATTGGCTACTAAAGGTGCCTAACCCTGATTCTTGTTATATTATAAAAAACACAAAAAATTACTTTCAAAATATGATGGTAAAGCTTGCCCTTTAATAAAGATACACATTTATATGAGTAGCTCCTTCTGAGACAGGACCTATTTCCGAAGCAAACCTTAAGGCAGAACTCCTGACATTGCCCCTGCCGTCACACAGCAGCAAGTGAAGGCAGAATGAGTGTGAGGGGTTTAGCACAGGGAAAGATTTTGAGTGTAGCTCTCAGGTTAGTGGAAGTAACTAGGCAGCAAACGTGATCATGTACAATTTGCACCAGATAAGTGATGCTCAGGGATCTGTATGGTGTGGAAGGAGACTTTACAGTGTAAATACGAACACTCTAATCACAGTAACAATTGACAATGATGCCACATTTTTTCATGAAGAACCACAAGTGTTCAATTCTGACTTCTTTAAGGCAAATGATGGCAGACTGGGGAATTAGACTCAAGTTTCCAATTCACATAGAATTTTTTTTCTACAAAGATGGCTCCACATATAGGAGAAAACAGAAAATCATTACTTTGATTTCAGAAAGGAAAAGAAAACAAGCATTTTTATGTGGAAAAATATGTAAGTCCATAACGAAAGTCACTACTTTAACAGTGTATCCTTCATTCAAGGCTTATTCTCTCCCCATGATTGGATTGAAAATGTTACTATAGACCTAGATTCAATCATAATTTTTTCCTTTAGCACTGAAAAATATACCCACATTTCAAATCTCTTAACAAAAAGCAGATAATAGTCAGGCTTCAGTGAAATATGCTCTTTGTATTTCTTATGCTGGGTGATCAGTCTGGCAAAGCCTCAGAGCAGCTCAGTTCGGTTGATCTTGAGTGGCAAGCATTCCCTCTCCTGATACAGCAGAAGCTCGGTTCGTCTGAGCTGAGACAGATGCTGGCTTTCCAGCACAGAGCACAGCACACTGCTTCCCCACTGGGGAGCTGCATCAGAAGCCCTATTACAAATGAGCTCCGTGGTCTAGGATTTAACAACTCATTTATCATGGTGACCACTGCCGTTTGCCAGGTGATGGACAGCTTGTTCACAATTCAGTTTTGAGCATGCAAGATTCCATTGGCCCTAAACGATGAGTGGTTTTCATCATTTCAAATCACAAGCAAAATTAATTTAAACTGTGAGTTAAAAAGTAAGAAATAGTAACTAGGAGCTCCAATTAATCCTAAAGAATTAGTAAAGTGGACTGTAGGTAGCAGAGCAAGCCACCTAGCATCCGAGGGAGAACAGTGCCAAGAGCCATCAAGGCAAACTATTAGGGAGGGGGAGGGGCATATTTTTTCCTTCCACATTTTTGGTAATGGTAGTGCCAACCAGGTATTTTCCTTTCTCAGTTAAAGCACAAATTGCCATTTCTAACTGCCTACAGAAAACAAGGTTGCATTTAGTTGATATGTATTTGTATTGCAGTATCTGTGCTACCAACTGGCCAGAGTAGCAAAACCATATATGGTTCCTAGTCATAAAAGTGAGGGCTTTGGGTGGGGTTTTATCTCTTAAGCATTACCACTCAACTTTCCCTCTCCCCCATTTTAAAATTTAGTGAAAAATCAGAAAATAATTTCTCAGAAAAATGAAATGTAGCTAGGAATTAAAAATTAGTTTGCAACTACTTTACTTATTTTTATAGCCTACAGAGAAGCTTACCTTTCTAAAAAGAGTGGGCTGGTAAATCTTTAAAAAAAAAAAAAAAATCACACAAAACTCATATTACCGGCATCAAAAAACAGACACTATTTTTAAGCCAAAAAAATTGTATTACCACATGTAATTTCTTAATGAGTCAAAGTTAATTTCTGTACTAATTCAATGAGTGGAATTGACTAAACTTCCTAATTCCACACTAATTATTAAAACCCATCTGCTTATTATAATGCTAGTCACCAAAAGCTAAACTCCATCTTTCCAGTAAAAGTAAGCTCTATGTAGTACTAGTCTGAATTCTGAGATATCAAAGTTTTATTATTTTCTTAAGTCATACTTTCTACACATAGCTATGTAAGGGGTGGAGCTAAAAATTTCCCCTCTCTCTATCATATATATATATATATAAATAAATAGATAATTTTTAGGACTATTTTAACAGGTAAATTACATGATAATTTTCCTAATACAGCAATCCAGTAACAGCACTATCTCAAGTCTGTTTGGGACATAATTTTCATATATTCTCAGTTAAAATGCTTGAATCAGAAAAGATGTTTTTAAAATGATAATATGGGCCATCTACAGATAAGCATTTCTTTGGCTAACCTGGGGCAAACTCATAGTGCCCGAATAAGGCCAAAACAGGAAAACGACCATTCACCCTTTCATTCTGCCATTGCAGACATTTGGAAACATCTCCAACTTCTTCAACTAATCTTTTCTTCCTTCAGTTTTAAAATCAGTATGATACATGGAATGTTTGGTGAACCTGTGAACACTGAGACTACAAACTCAAAGAACGGTCCAAACACATTTGTTCAATTACCTTTAAGAGCCATGGGGGGAAGGCTGTTGGGGGATAGGAAGAAAATACTATTATACAAGGAATTGGGTTGGTGGGACTATAGTACAGTGTACAGAAAAGTTTTGTTATTAAAATTGTGTATACTGTAAAAAAAAAAAATTGAATGTCTCCTTTGTTACTAATTTTCTCCTGAAACTTGCAAGTGCTGACAGGAGAAACCCGAATAGGCATTTGTGACAGAAGTCAAATGAACAGCTGTCCTGACCATGTTGCTGTTCAGTGTCAAATGTATTTGCTGAAAAAAGGGCAGCTAATCATTCCTGTCTATGAAGGGGAAGGGGGCACGCACAACACACATAACAAACCACACTAAAGCCAACAGCCAGCCTTAACAACTGGGTAGAAAGTAGGGCTCATAAGCCCTGGGATTGGTTGCTCCTCTCAATTCTTCACGTACAATACATTACCCCAACCTGAAACAGATGAAAAGCCATGCTGGAACCTGGACTTAATAAACGGGTACTTGGCCTCTACTTCAGTGGACAGATGCCAGGATCATCTTGCATTATCACTCCTGAAGTCTGTAGGTACTAACCATGTTAGGACTGTAAGACTCACTGTACCCCAGCTACTGGCTCAGTAGGTACAGATGAGGAACGGAAAGGTTGTTTTACTGGTGTACTTTGTTTGGCTTGAATACCTACTCAGACAGAATGCTATGCCTAGGCTCTGTAAGGCAGAAACAACCTTGCCTTCTAGGTACCAACTGCCATGAATGATCACAGTTCTTGTGTGAACCTCCTGCTTCTCCAGCCCTAAGGCTGACAGAGATGACATCCACTAGGACTTGAGGAGTTTGGATCCCAGCATCCACAAAACAAGCCAAGCATGTTACATGAATGCTATAAGCATCTTAAACACCTGTAACCCCAACCTAGAAGTGGGAAGAGATAGGATCACTGGGGCTTGCTGGCTGTTATCCTAGCCACAAACCATTAGGTTCAGGAATAACCACCCCACGTCCCCCAAAGAAGTCAAAGGCAGAGTGACAGAAAAGGACAACCCACAGCCTCTTCTGGTGTGTGTGTGTGTGTGTGTGTGCATGTGCGCACGTGTGTGCATGCCTCAGCATCACCTTGTATACCACTACTGAAGTATGGACCCCTCCACATATGTGTACATCAGAGGCTATGAGTTCTCATGGCAAAAACTCAGTAATTACTGAGGGTAGAGGAAGGAAACACAACGCACGCACACTTTTATATCAAGAATAACTGTGAAGAATAACTGCGCTGACACTAGCTACCATCAGTAATGGTGATTTTACATTTTACAAAAGGAGCAAATCTCCATACTTTATGGAGCTAAAAAATACAGTTTATAAATATAATTCTCTTATAATCTTAAAATCCCCATGTAGTTATACCTGACTTCTCTATCAGTTGTTTTAAGACTGCCCGGATAAGTACAGAATTTCCAAGTTCCCATTGCAATACACAGAAGGTATTTCTATCAAGGTTATTTAAAGTGGCTCCCACCCCCCTTTTATAAAAGTGTGTCTGACCAACCGGGTGGCAGTCTCCCCTTGGACCACAGATCATCTTTACAGAGGTAGAGGAGAAAAGGACGCAGAGTGTAACTATTCTAAACAGCTTTCCCCATTCAAGTGTGGCCTTCCTCTTCCCCAGCTGTTTTAGAAAAACTTGTATGCAAATCTTTAACCTCCCTTCACTATCTAAGACAGCAAGACATCTCGAAGGCAAGTATGAAGAATCTTAACCTGGGAAGCCCATGAATTATACCCTCTATGGCCCCGACCCAGTCTGCCAACAAAGCCTAAGGCCTCAGAGGAATCTGCAAGAAATCAGCATTTAGGAGCACCTGTGAACAACTTTAACTGGCAAAGCCTAGTGACTCATCGTTCTCATAGGAACCATATTTTAGAACTGCAGAAACAATTCTCAATGCCTTTTTACAAATTTCAAGAACCTTTACCTAGAAGAACAAGAAGAATGTACAAAACGAATCACGGTTAAGGATAAACTACACTGCACAGTCATTACAACTGTGCTTGGAGCATAATTCCATTCTTTGACTGTGGTATTTATAGATAAAGTAAGGTTACCAAAGCTCCAAGTTGATCTTCTAAAAATGATCAAATAAGAATTAATAGCCATCTATATTAGCCAATCTGTTTTATTATTTTGAGGGCCAAAACACTCTTGGGGGGTGGGGATTACTGTCAGGTGGTGGTGGCATACGCCTTAAATCTCAGTACTCAGGAAGCAGGGATAGGCGGATGTCTGCAAGTTTGAGACTAGGCTGGTCTACACAGTGAGTTCCAGGACAATAGAACTGTTACACAGGGAGACTCTGTCTCAGAAAAACAAACCACCACCACCACCACCACCACCACCACCACCACCACCACCAAGTAATTCCCATCACGATACAGTTAAGTGATACAGCACTTGTCTAGCATGTGAGGGGGCTGCCTCTCCGTCCCCAAAGTCTTAGCTGTCAAATAAATGAAGACCAACTGGTTGGTGCCCAGTACTTAAAAAGGGGGGGGGGGACATAATTTACAGAGAGACTAATTCTATAGGATCAAAAAGGTAGAATAAATTTCTATGTGCAGAATAGCTAAATTAGCTGTACAATAATTAAAAAGCAAAGATTCTTAATCCAAAAGGACCAGAAAACATTTCATAGTCTTCAAGAACCTTTAGAAATTAATACAATAGTATGTCTGGTTACAAGGATTCCACCAAGTCCTAGAGTGTTTTTAATAATCCATAATTAAGGATTAGGCAGCACTGTCAGAACAATGAAACAGTACTTGGCCTTGATCTTCCCAGTGACTAAAGCAACAAAAACAAACCAAGCTTTCGTCTGATAGAGAGAGGTGCAGCCAGGTGGAGGGTAAACCAGCAGTTTGAATGCCCAAGTAAAAGGATTACAAATGAGAGGCCGCTCTGGGCAGCATGACAAGATCTTAACTCAGAGCAAGCAATCAAAAAAAGAAAAGAAATACTGGTTTATATAGAGGAAAGACTTACATGTAAAAGTCTGGATAAATGGAATCAGATGTAGAAACAATAAGGAAAAATGTTCCAGGAGGTTTTAAGAAATCAACAGCCCTGTGCCTCAGGTCAGTTCTTGATAAGCAGCCTACTAGTTCATGCTCCATGCTTTGTGACTAGCCAACGCCGGAGCCCAGAAAGTCTACAAGAATACGGAAATACTTCTTTCTTTCTTCCTTAGTACATCTCAAATTATGTGTTCCCCACACATATACAGGATACCCAGTAAATGGTTAAATAAATGTACACTTCTAGATTGTTTTCATTTAGCTATTTATTTATTTAGAAGCAGTTACATATTATGTAACTCTATGTCAAATAGGCTAGCCTCCAACTCACAGAGATCAATCTACCTGCTTCTGCCTCCCAAGTACTGAGAGTAGAGGCACGTGCCATATGACTTTAAAGTAAAAACATGTCCCATAGCTCAGTGGTTGGATGTTTGCCTAGCGTATACAAAACTCTGGGTCTGTGACTGAACACTTACCAAAACCCAAAGAGAAGCTTGTTCTGTGCATCATACCTAGTTGTGCCAATTACAGTCTAAGTATTCTCCTTGACAAAGAATCTGTAAAATCTTGACTCATTTTCCCAGAAAGAACAAGTTTAAAACTATAAAACTACTACCCGCTGACCAGCCAGAGACTTTAACTTCAAACTTTAAGGCTTATTCTGTCTTCCGACATATGTTATGTTGCTGTAGGCAAGAACTCTTTCCGATTCCTACCCCTTTCGGTACTAATATCAAACATAGGGCCTCAAGCATGCTAGGCAAGCATTCTAACGCTAAGCTACAAACCTAGTTTAAAATACTGGAGAAAATAACTTAAGAGGGGAAACTATTTATTTTGCCTCACGGTTTAAAGGACTTCACAGCGTGCTGCACTGGCTTCACTGCTATGGGCCTGTGGTGAGATGAGCAGAACATCACAAGAGCATGAAGCAGAGAGGGCGGCTGGACTCCAGAGACAGGGACAGAGAACAATTATTATTCCAGAGTACTCCTACTGACCTACTTACTACAGCTATCCCATCTCCTAGTTTCTACCACCTACCAAAAATGTCAGCCAATCACGAATCCATCAAATGGATGGATCCATATTAGATCCATCATGATCTAATACTTCACAAAGCACCACCAGCTGGAAACCAAGCCAGTTTTATAGAAAAGAGAAAAAGGAAACACAATTTCAATAATGACCTAAGCTATAGTGTTAAGAATAAAGTTGTACGTTGTCAAATGACTGAAATGTAGCAAAAGGTGGATGAAGGTACTCAAGTAAGTGATTAGGTAAATGAACCAAACCTTAACAGACTCAAGAAAATGGATATATACAAGGTTATTCATTATATTCTTTCAGCTTCTCTCTAAATGTTGGTGCTTTTATAATAAACTATTGAGGGCAGAAAATGACACTGTTGTAATTCATAATATTAGCAACCTAATAGAACATTTCTTTCAACAAGCCATACAATGTTGCATGATAGTTAAGGACAGAAATTCTAGAATCATTTGGTTCAAAATGGAGCACTTCCAGTTTCTAGCTGTGGGATCTTCCTGGACTGACATGCTTTAACAGTACCAAGTTCATACTTTCAAAATTAAGATCACACAGCACATAGCTACTTATTCCTGGCACACAGTGGGTACAGAAGGTTCCTTCATTATGTTTATGCACACAGTGGGTACAGAAGGTTCCTTCATTATGTTTATGCTAATGTTATTAAATATTTACAACTAATTCAACGAGTGCTTCTTCAATTTCTACTCTACGATTAGTATATAAAATTCACAGGTCTAGGTCACCTCCCCTCCAGAATTTATAGCTACTCAAAAATAAAACTAGTAACACTTAACAAATAATATAAGAGAATAAACCTGGAAAATATGGGAGGTGGTGAATCCCTCATCACTGAAACTCTCTGGCCAGCCAGACAAACCAAAGTGATTAAGTTTAGATAAAACTAGAGACTGTATCAAAAAGTAAAGCTGGAAGGGGCTGGAGAGATGGCTCAGCAGTTAAGAGCACCCGGTACTCTCAGAGGACCCAGGTTTGGTTCCCATTATCCATGTGGCAGCCTCCCAACTGTCTCCTTGCAGTTCCAGGAGCTCTGACACCTTTAGGGACCAGATAAACAGGTAGTACACACATATACACTCATGTAAAAAAAATTAAATCTTAAATAAATAAATCTGGAGAGCAACTGAGCAAAGATACCAGATAGAACTCTCTGGTCTCCGCATAAATGCGTTCACAGACAAAGCTGTATCCATACAGACATACACACCCATGTTAACAACATACTGTGAGAAGACAGACAGAAGGAATTAATGTGATAAACAACGAAAGGAAGGAAGAACATTTTTATACAAGAGAAACGAACAGGATGTTGAGGTACTGGGGTAAAATATTTAAGAAAACATTCATTTATCAAGATGTATCTAGGACATTCTAATTATTTTATGTATGAATGTTTAGCTCACATGTATGTACAGCACATGGGTACCTGCCTGATACGCATGGAGACCAGCAGGGCATCAGACCCCCTGACACTGGAGTGAGCTACCGTGTAGGTGCTGGGAACTAAAAGGTCCTCTACAAGAGCAGCAAGTGCTCTTAACTTCAACCTCTTCCCAATCTTTATTGTTTAGTATTTATTTTTTTCTTAAATTTTGTATGTATGGCTCTGCATGTAGGTCTTTATACCACATGCATACAGTGCCCAATGAGGCCAGAAGAGGGTAATGGACCCCCTGAAATTAGAGTTACTACAGACAGTTGTACGTGAACACTGGGATTCAAACCTAGGTCCTCTGAAGAACAGCTTAATTGTTAAGCCATCTTTCCTGTCCCTGTTTGCTAATTTTTAAAGAGAATTTGGCATGTAGCTCAAGGGTGGTCTTCACTTCTGGTGCTTCTGCCTCCGCTTCCTAAACACTGAGATTACGGGGATGAGCCACCACATCCACCCCTAAATTAACTGCATGTTGATTATCCAGTTTAAAACTGCTTCCAGAAAAGACACATAAGCTCTAAGATATTTCCATATTTCCAGCTTTCTTTTACAGCTCTCATAAGGATATCCCCACATGGAAAAGCAGAATAAATGTCTACTTTGTAAAATATGTGCTGGGACAAAGGTAAAGCCCTACCTTCCATTCTTTTCGTCTAGTAAAATCCATTGATTTCTATTTCTTACCCATGTGTTTTTATACTATTTCCAAATAAAGTTTCAAATTCTTAGAACAATACCTTTCTGGTTCCCCAGTGTGATATAAATATTCAGTATGAACACAACATTACAAAGTAAAGATAACCTACTAATTTTGCTCCTTCTACAACTAAAACTTTTGCTGTAAGTAAGGCTTAAAGTGTTATTCTAATATATAAGAGATATTAATGACATCACTGATATAAAATACAGTGAAACTACTATTGTTTTGTTTGTTTGTTTGTTTTTCTTTTTTTTAAAAAAGATTTATTTATTATTATAAATAATAACACTGTAGCTGTCTTCAGACACACCAGAAGAGGGCATCAGATCTCATTACGGGTGGTTGTAAGCCACCATGTGGTTGCTGGGATTTGAACTCAGAACCTTTAGAAGAGCAGTCAGTGATCTTACCCTGCTGAGCCATCTCACCAGCCCCCTTGTTTGTTTTTCGAGACAGGGTTTCTCTGTATAGCCCTGGCTGTCCTGGAACTCACTTTGTAGACCAGGCTTGCCTCGAACTCAGAAACCCGCCTGCCTCTGCCTCCCGCGTGCAGGGATTAAAGGCCTGTGCCGCTGCCACCACCCAGTGAAACTACTGGTTTTGTTGGCTGTTCTTCCAACGAACTGGAGTTCAATTTGTAGCACCTACATAACAGCTCACCTGTAACCTACATAACATCTCATCTGTAACTCCAGTTCTAGGAGAATCAAACGTTCTCTTGTGACCTCCATGACTACTGTATCTATGTGGTGAAGACATACATACAGTCAAAACTCTCACACATATAAAATACAATCATGTGTGTGGCTGCCAGTATAAATTTTAATAAAAGTCTTTACCTCCCAACTAAACAGAGATTGAGACTAAACAATTGCATCTACATGCTACACTTCATAATAGCTACAAGTTTCAGAATTTAAAATCACTTTATTCCTTACTGAAATTTAACTCTGGTGGCTCTAGTTACTGTCATTATCAAATGCCTTCTTTTTCTTTACAAAATATGTATTTAGAAGTCATTGTCATGGTAGTGCCTCTTTAACAACTCAGAGAATAGTTTTCTCATTTTTCTTAAGTCAGTACTAGCTCACAACTCTATTTCTCTATTTAGGCAAAGTAAAGATTCTTAGATGGGCAGACAGTAAAATTCTATTCTAATTTAAGTTTAATAAATCCAAATGAGGAACACGTAACAGAAACCGATTCTTACTGCTTTTGTCCCCTTTCAGAACTAGGTAAAAGATGCTTTGTGCGCTACCTGGAAGTAACAGGTTGTTGAGAACTTGCCTCACTTATAGTCACTGAGGGACAAAAGGTCCCAATACCCCCAGGCAACCTGGAACAAGCAACTTAGAACAGGTAACAGAACTCTAAGGCAGTGCTTCGCAACCTCCTAATGTTGCGACCCTTTAACATAGTGCCTCATATTGTAGCGACCCTCAACCATAAAATTATTTTCACTGCGACTTTTTAATTGTGATTTTCCTACTGTTATGAATCATAATGTAAATATGTGTTTTTCCAATGGTCTTAGGCAACCCCTATGAAATGGTCATTTGACCTAAGCATTGCTCTTCATCTCAGGTAGATGGCTCACCGAGGAGCAAGTTTTAGGGGAGAGGGGGATCCTCCTAGTTTAGTCCAGTATGAACTGGATTTTCTTTCATTTACTATTCAAGGGATTTTAATGGTTAATTGCAGTTCCCTACAGCCACAATGGTACCTGTATTTAGGAAACAGAGGAGCTGGGTCCCTGCCCTGTCAAGCGCATGCATCTAGGTTAAAAGGCAAGCCATGGGATTGGTCTTTGTGTGGACCAGTCTTGGTCTTCACCTTCTAAGCCCCAATATTTCTTTTGCATTTGTCTGCTTCGTTTTTCTCTGAAATGATCAATACTTGTAAATGATCATAATTGATTCTGAAAACTATAAGGAGATCAATATACATTAGCAGTACTGAGGGAAAGTCATCCAAGAGTATGCCTCATAGAGTATTTCTTACTCTTATGCAGAATGGCATTATTAGGTAAGCCCTTAGTAGCCTTTTTACTGAACAGTAGTGACAGAGAATAAGGAAACCCCTCGCTAAAGAGAAGGAAACTGAAAAATGATAGGAGACTTAATGGCATTTTTCTTCTATTAGAAAGCCCTAATGGGCCAAATCAGTTGTGCTCTAACAACCCTCTCTATATCCTACTTCCAGATGCCCACATAAATAAGTTCTGTATTTTAGTTAATTGCAGTCTGAGAAGTTACCAAATTGTCCTCTCCTCTCCTCCCCTACAGCAGTTTTTCTTTGGTGATGCCTGGCAGTCTACTCACTCCGCATTTCATTCAGTCTTTCCTTGAAAACGCAAGAATTTACACTTTCTACTTATACTTGGAGGAGGGGGAGAGAACACAAGTGCACATACCCAAATGTATAAATCTAAGGTGGTAGAGAATAGGGGCACAAAATGATCAAGATGAAACCCAGGTCATATCAAAGAGAAAGCCACTACTTAGCTCGCTTCCAACCATTTTTTCCTTTTTTTAACCCATTTCATTATCTCCATTTTATTCTAGTACTGGCTGCTTATATTTGATGAGACAGACAGAGAACCACTAAGTTGAATGTATGTGTGTAGTCACACTCAATATTTCCAACTAGTACTTGTATAACCATAAATAATGAGCAGACAAATTCTGCCAATACAAACAGAAAAAAATTAAATAATAAAACTATTTACAGGCCAAGACAATGAGATGTCTCGGGGTTCTTGTGTATACACACACACACACACACACACAAGAAAACACTATTTACATATACAGAATCCTGCAAATGTGGTACCAATGAGAATTACAAAAGGAAGATTTATCACACAGAAATAAAGTCTAAAAGCATCATTAAAACATCTATAACTGGGCTGCTTCTTCCAGCCATTCAGGTCAAATAATTTTGATCCAATTAAAATGGTCTATGTGAAAGAACTTAAAAAAATTTTAAAAATCTAAGTACTCAAAGTGAGGCAATTAATTACTACCTTGTATTCAACCATGACATTTTTCAAAGGAATCTATATTTGGAATATGTCAATTTATATGAAACCCATTTAATGTGACAATTCTTTCCTAGAAACACCAAGCTTAAAGTCCTTTTTCTTTTATAAAAGATGTATGAAAGCAACAGCCTCACATACACTTTTAATCTACTTCAGAATTTAACTACTTCCATGATTATATAATGTTAAATCTCTACAATCAATCTGCTTCTCTCTGTGTGTCTGTGTCTCTGTCTCTCTCAGTAGCTCTGCCTCTTGTGATTTAATGAGGACAGACTCAAATGTGTACATACAAGTAATCTAAGATGAGAGAGATGCTTTCATCGCAAGCAGGAATTCCATTATCCATAAGGCAAAAAAATATACAAAAGTGCATGATAATAAGAACAAACGTTCAATGTGTTGGTTTAAAATCTACCAACAAAAACAGTGAAAAAATATAAAATAAATGGCAGCTATTAGAGTAACAGCTGTAATATTCAACAGCTTCTAATAAAAAAAGTTCTTATACTATTAGAAAAATGGGAGCTAACTACAAGTAAGTACTTGACAGAACAGAAAGATCACATGGCACACAAACAGAATTGAAACAACACCTCCTGTTAGGGAGACTATGAAGGTTATTTTCTTATGTTGGTGGTACAATAGCTACTAAGCTTAGCACTTTGTGGAAAATATCCTTTCTTCCCCTCCCTCCCCAACTCAAACATCTCCATAAAAGTAAAATTGAGAATCTTACCTGTAAAAGTAAAGGAACAAAATACAAGGGTGTATCTTTCAAGGTTAATCACTGCTACAGCACACATAATGCTTCAAAACAATTTAAAAAGCAAATGTTTTATTTAAAAAGGTGATGGTTAAATAATGTATGGCAAACCCACACTCTGGATTAAAATAATACACTTTTAATCAATTATAAGTAAACCCAAACTCAGCAATAAGAATGAGTCTTTAAAGTCTTCTCAAGACCGGAGAGCTGGCTTGGAGGTCAAGGGCACTTGTCATTTTTGCTGAGGACCCAAATTTGGTTCCCAGCACCCACACGGTGGTTTACAACCATTCATAACTGACAGCAATCAGGGCTCCGACTGCCTCTTCTAACCTCCATGGGCACCAGGCACACCATGATGCATATACAAAATATAGGAAACACACTCATACATATAAAGTAAAATAGGCAAATCTTTAAAAACAAACAAAACCTACCTTTTCTATGAAGTGCTTTTAAATAGTAACATGCAGGATTGTAAGCCATGATATCATTCATCTTAATTAAGAGAACATTTATGTCAAACGGGGGAAATGATTATAGTTTTACATTTTGGGAAAACTAAGGACTTATCATGTAAATGGAGAAAAGTATGGAAAGTACTCGTGCCAGATTGCTAACAGCGGTGTCTGAGCGGGGAAAGAATGTAGGAGAGATGTAGGTTAAAGGAAGAGAATGGAAGGATTCCAGAAGACTCATGGTGGGAACCAGACATGGCAGTAATATACAGCAGGGAAGAACAAGATTCCCAAATGAAGACTGAAGATGGCAGGCTAGAATGCAGCTCAGTAGTCAAGCAGTTCTGGCTAACTCGCACAAAGCACTAGGTTTGGAATCTAGCAACACAAAAAGAAAAAGAAAGGCAAGAGGGCTAATGTAGTCTCTCCTTTCTCCCAGTTGCCTATGCCATGTTCATAACAAAACATGTTTTGTGAAATTCTCCTAAATCTTGACTTCCCAGACATCACCAGTGAGATTTATACTGCATGTTTTTATACTGATAGCAGCTGGCAAATGGCATAAAGTACCTTCTGTTGATATAAACTTCTTTCTCCTTAGAGCATAGCACCCAATTTCTATGATGATTTTTTTTTTCAGAATCCCTTAAACCAAATATAAAGCTCTTTTGCATTGTTAGAGGGGAAGTTCCAATATTAGAATGCAGACACTGCGACCTCTCACATTATAAGATAGGAATGGGAACTTGTTTGAGTTATAATGAAGATGTAATAATAGCAACCAAAAATTAATAAAGAGTAAGCTCATGCATTTCTGTACAAGAACCAGGGTTAGGAATTAAAGACTATAGCAGATAAGCAAGTAAACAACAGAAAATAAAGTAAAATAAAAGTTCTCCAGTTGTTAAAGACTTTCAACAACCTATGATGACAAAAGGATACGAAGTTAATAAAGTGCAAAGAGTCCTGACACTTCAACAAAAGCAGCTGAATGAATATACTAAATGCCTAACAGCAATAAAGATAACACTAAGATGGATTGTTATTAATTATTGTTTAAAAAGAATAGCAATACTATATGGAACAATATATAAAAATCACCTAGTTAAGGCCACTCAATATGACATGAGAAACAAGACAAAATGGTAATACTCCACACATGACCTCCACAGGTCACTGTGTTATGGCACTACAAACTAATGCTACAACAGACAGAGAAAGGAAGGGAAGCATGGGAACTAAACACCTACTACAGGAGCAGACACGCAGAGATGGGAATTAGCTTCCTTGGGAGACACAGAAAAGGAAAGACAAGAAGAAGTATGAAGAACAAAATTTAGTGGCCTAGAAACAAAGTGAACCATAAAACATTGCTTCAAATTATAATAGCACCTGTTTCACAATCAGTGACTCATTATAAGGCTAGAAAGTATTTTTTAAAAAGGATCTTTAGGAACTGGGTGTGGGCTGCATGAATGCAATTCAGGCATCCAGAGTACATGGAGGACAGCTGCAAGCTCAAGGCAAGCATGACCACATGGTGAATCCCATCTCTATAAATACATAAACAGAAAAACCTTAACCTTTTAAGGAAATAATACTTTCCTCTTAAAAATATCTTTAGGTTAACTTGTGTGTATACGCATGTGGTTTACTATATCTACATGAAATCGTTTTGAAAGATACAAGAAATTAAATAGAAAACATATATATGGTTATAAGAGTGGTGTGAAAGGATTTCTTTTTACAAAGTCTTTTATACTCTTTACATTTGGATCACATAAATACAAAGATAATTTTAAGGTTGTTTTCTTTTTAAAAATGCTTTTAGCAAGTATAAAAAAAATAAAATGGGGTGTGTGTATTTCTTTAATCCTAGAAGCAGAGAATATCTCTGTGAGTTGCAGACCAGCCAGGGCTACAGAGAGAGACCTTGTCTCAGAGAGAAATGGAGGGAGGTAGAAGATAAAATAATAAAAATCTCAGTTAAACACTGAGATCCTTGTCAAAATATTAAATACACCCCACTATTGTTAGTTTTGGATAATATCACTAAAGCAAGTAACCGATGAATAGTTCCACCGATAACATCTGATGGCAACTGTTCACATTTCAAAAGCAGAGTGACGGTACCAGACATCCCATGAGCCTCACTTCAAAGTCAGCCCACCTTAACTATAAAGACTTTCTCTTAATAAGAATCTTCCTCTCGGTCTTTTGAAAACCCTTCAATAGGAAAACCGATTATAACATGAAAGGGAAAAAGACCTTCTAGACTTCACACTACCTGTCCCACAGTCATTTTTAGGAACATATAGACAACATTTAAACTCACTTGGCTAATTACCCAAGCAGCTATTGAGTCCCTGAAACAATGAGTTAGAGGGATGTTTTAATCAGGGGGGAAAAGCAGCTTTATACTAGCTTTCCCACTAGCATTGTATTTTTCTTAAATAAACTAGAGAAAAATACAAATACAGCCTATACAAATGAATAAGAAAAGAAACATATATAATATTCAAATAGCAAGTCAAATTTTTCAAATTCAATCATCAAATAAATCGAAAAGGAGTAGGAATGAATAATGAAGAGATTTTTATACAGAGAAGCCTATTCAAAACTCAATTCAGAGAATGAACATTGATGATCAGTCTCGCTTCCCTATGCCAAGTAACTCAGAATTAACTATGGAGTATGCCAGACTCCAGCAAAATGTACATTTTAATAGTAAGGAGAACATAATATGAATCTGGGAACGAGGCCACCAACTTCACTCAAGATAACAGGACACAATAAAATAAGCTCTGCAACAGTCAGTGGGGACATGCTTGCTAAAAAATTAATCTAGTCTTTGGCCATTATTACCAGGGTCCACATAATGACCATAGCGGAAAGCAGAGAGAAGGAAATGGATCAAAAAGAATAAGCTCTTTACCAAGAGAATGTTAAATGCAATCACCTGACAAAACCCCTGGAAACCTAAGTTTAAAAACAAAGGAGGATTTGATGTTTGATCCATTGGTGATAAAGCAAATGATCAGTTTCAGTAACCCCAGCGATGTTCTAAAGGAGCGGCCTGCCTTTGATGCAGCTCTCCAGCCTCACAACCATGCTATCTGCATGGGCACCATCATCACCCTGTGCCCAGAGGTAGCCACAGAAACTTGGGCAAGTTTAGGTAACTTTTCATACTCAATGTAGATGTTAAGTATCAGAACAAAGTCTCTCCACAGACAATTCCTACAGTTACATAATACACATGTATTAGTAAGCAAGCCATTCAAACATTCCTGAAAATAAAGCTTCAAAATAATAGCATGTTTATCCCACTACAAAACCAGCCAATCTCACCAAGGCAAAGTACAATTTTTTCATATAATTTCTTAGAAATTTCTATGCTTTTATTTATTTAGTGCATGCCATGGTCTGGTTTGCAGATGTCAAGAGTTGGTTTTTATCCTTTTACTCTGGGTTCCAAGGACCTAATTCACATTGTCAGTTTGGTGGCAAGACTTTTTCCTGGCTGAGCCATGTGAGGCCACCAGGATGATCTAAAGTAGCACTGGTAACAGTAAGCATTCCCGATAGCTTTACAGTCAACTGGAGACACACGTCCTAGCCTGCACAGGCTTTGCCATCTTCATGTCCTATCCCTGGCTCCCTGGTCCTACATGAGGAAATGCAAGTGGCGTGCAGCCCTAGGAAGCAGCAATGACGCCCTGAAGCCACCTGGCTCCTGCTCTATAGCTCACTGGGACTTACTTAGGGCAGCGATGATACATACTATTTCTCTCTGGCTGTCAATTGAGATGCCTCTCACAAATCTCTACCAAAACTGATCTTACTTTCTACCACAGCAGTAGAAATACCATCAAGTTTCTTTCAGAAAAAGAAAGAACTCCAATACAGCAACAATGAAGAGACATCACACTTATCACTATCCACTGTTTACAAGTCCTCCAGGTTCCAGGAAGCACCAGTATTTCAGTCTAAATCTCTAGACTCATTCTCTTTGTGCCCTCTCAAATCCAGATAGGAAGCTAACATAAAGTTAAGTAAGCGCTTCCACAACACTTAGAATGTTATACTCAACCTCTAGGTGAATTATATACACAATTTTCTATTAAGAACCTAACATTTAAAAATATGGTAATTGTCTCAACAGGTAAAGGTAGGTAGGTGGTATAAAGCCTAGAAACCTGAATTCAATCCCTAGAACCTACAAAAAAGAGAATCAATGCTACAAAGTTGACCTCTAACCTCTATATGCATGCAGATATACACACGAGCACGTACATGTGTGCACACACACATACCTATATACAAAGTCCTAGTGTTAATAAAATATTCTAAAGGCAAACAATTTGCATTTTAAATTACACCTGTTTCACAAAAGAGACAAAGTATATATAAAAATTAGTCAGCCTGACTTCTATTTCTCAATTTATGAACTATTGTATTTACTTATGTATTAGTGTGTGTGTATATATGTATCAGTGTAGGGTATGCTCATGCCACAATGTGGTGTAAAGGTCAGAGAACAACTTGTGGGAAAAGTCTGTTCTCTTCTTTCACTATGTGGGTTCCTGTAAAAACTTTTAATTCCTACCCAGAGTTTCTACCCTGCCATGACCATTTAGTTTCCGGAGAAAAGACACATGCAACCTATATATTACCATGAGCCTTAAACAGCATAAGAGCTGTGCAGACATTTACTTTCTATACCATTAGATTCTACTTTCCTATCGGTAACCCCAGGTTATTCCTTACTATGTTTCATCTGGGCTGCTCTTAACTTCACCGGGCCGGCCCTTTAGAGCCATGGTTTTATGGCTCACCTAACCTATAGTAGCTTCTTCTTCCTCCTACACCTTCTCCTCATGGTTTCCCCCAACCCCAAGCCCAGGAAACGTAACCCCACCTGTGTTTCTGTGGCTATTGGAGACTTTATTTACTAACCAGAAATAACTTGAGGGTAGGATCACTTGAGTCTGCATGCAGACTCCAAGTCATGGAGGCCCAATATTAGTATTAGAATACAAGCAGCATCAGGCCAACCCACTACAGGTTCTGGAGACCAAAATCAGGTCTTTGGGCTTAGAAGTAGCTACCTTTACCTGCTGAGCCATCTTGAACTATTTTTGCCCTGATATGAACAGTTTCTGATTGAGCAACTTCTAATTCAACATTTGTATAAGTAAAATAGCTACCAAAATCTATAGGCTATTATTATTGTACTTAAGTTAAACCAATTTTGCACACAATATAGGCTTTAAACACTACCCATATAATTCTCTCTGTAGTAACAGCATGGATAATGTTCAAAATGGAAAAAAAAATTCTCTACTTCTTACAGGATAGACAAATTGCCTGAATTCCTGTAGAAAATATCTTTTAGTCATCACACAAGACAGGATTCAATCAAACCTACTGAGCTTTGCCTGCCTCTGCCTCTCAAGTACTTCAAGCTTTGATATATTTTTCATTTGATATGAAACTTGGGTTTTCACATATATATATAAATAAACATTTCTTCAGGTCTACCAGCAACTAAATAAAAATACATTAAAGACCATAAATAAGTTTAGCATGTCTCCTATCCCAACATAACAACAAGTGCTCACCCTTTTTTGGCTTTGTTTGTGCTTTGTTTTGTTTTCTGTGAGAAGAGTGTCATCAAGTAGCTTTACCTGACCTGAAACTCAACGTATAACCAGGCTGGTATCAAACTCTGCCTGCCTTTGTCCCCCAAGTGATTGGATTAACGGCGTGTGCCACCTACCTCATCCAAATATCTATTTTTATATTTTTTTCTTATGTGTGTGTGTGTGTGTGTGTGTGTGCATGTGTGCATGGGAAGGGGATGTTGGTGCCACTGTGTGCATATGGAAACAAGAGGAGAATGCCGAGTGTTTTCCTCCATCACTCTCCACCTTATTTTTTGAGGCAGGGTCTCTCACTGAATCTAAAGTTGATCATTTCAGCTAACCTGGCTGGCCAGCAAGTTTTCAGGATCCACTTGTCTCCACATTCCAATGCTGGGACTGACTACAGGCAAAGCATGCCCATGCTTGACACTCACAGTGATGTCAGAGACCTAAACTCAGGTCCTCTTGCTTGCACAGCAACGTGCTCTTAGACGCAGAGCCATCTCTCACACCCCATAACCAACTTTATTTTTGTTGCATTTGCCTTGCTTGGGTTTAAAAAGTAGAAGCTAGCTCCAAGTCCAACTGTAGTGATCTTAACAGGGCCGTAAGGAATGTCAGACATTCTCTTCCTTCGCCCACATTAAATACACACACCCTAAAACTGTTGATTCACCGGATTCTTGGCTGCCAAAAAAAGTAGACTAGTTTAGTGTTTGACATTTCCTTTTGGCAGTCATTAGTGCTTAATGTGTCACTGTTTAGAGGATAAATGAAATTGTTTCCTTCATTTCTACTTCTGCAGCTCATTTTCTTGGACCTCAGAAAATGTATTAAAGATAATATAATAACAATGATGATCAAAATACCTCTCGATGACCCTCTTTTCACTAGAGTCTGAGTTAGTCCTAGCTTTTACAAAAGTACCTTCCTCAGAGAGGCAAATTAAAAAAGAGAAAAACCACCTCAGAGATTTACTAAAGTCTCTTGATATTTGTTGGTAAGTTTACTTAGTAGCATGAGAAGAAGAAAAAACAAAGTCTTAGCCAGTTGCTTGTAAAATACTAACCCACATAGCTGCTGTGACTTGTTAACTAATCACCCCAATTACTCCTGTCACTCTCTTCCCAGTAGCCACCCTTTCTTCTGTACAGATCTTAGTCAAACAGTTTCATACTTGCTCCAGGTACTCACTATATAAACCAGGCTAGCCTCAATCTCAGTGAACCACTTGCCTCTGCCTCCCAAACTCTTGAGATAAAATGTAATTCAAAACAGGAAAAAGTACTCCAACCATGAATTCAGAGTTAAATTTAATGAGTAATTAGCAAGGAAGTCATGGCATGTGATGACACACTGGATTATACTGCACTGACTAATATAAACTGCAATAACAAAACCAGAAATTAGAATATGTGTAACTATAAAGCCACAGCAGAAGATAATTGTTCTAACATATCTGAAAATAAAACTTGCAAGACAACTTACTGGTCAGAAGACACTTTAGCATAAAGCAAACTTCAAAAGAACCTTTTCCTTATAAGCTTCAAATCACCCCATTATAAAAAGGCCTTACATCCATTTTTCGAGAATGATCAAAGAAAAATAATCACTCTGTGGTTTAATATAGCAAATGTTGCACTTTTAAAGAAACCAGCTATCTAGTGATTGGCAAGCAGTGCTCACTAGCAACCATCAGAGATGACCACAGACATCCCAAAACCAATGAAAATGAGGATGTGCCCTCAGAAAGGGAAAATATTATACTCTGCAAACTTTTGCTCCTCTAATTTTGCAACACGATAAAAATGTGCCAACCGAGTCCATTTTCAAGAGAATAAGACTAAAGTCAGAGTCGGAAACATCCAGACACGCAAGACTCTGTCAGTCCTGGGGAATTTGAAACAGTGCTCACAGGAGAACTGGAACTGCCTGTCTCAACGCTTCTAAACAGGCATCTCTAAATAAATTTATTTTCGGAATGGGGGAAGACATGCCGCCCTAAAGCAAAAGGAACAAATACATACGATTGGAGGCAAAAACCATCCATCCCAGCCCCATCATCCTTTAACACCACTTTGAAAGTAGAGGCAGGAGGATCAGAAGTTCAAGGTTCAAGGTCATCCTTTCCTACATCAAACTCTATTTAAGAAAAGAAAAAAACAAAACAAAACAAAACCCATAATCTTAACGTATATTTTCTACCTTAAGATCCTTAAGCCTCTAAGATACGTCACTATTCAAAACAAGTTTTAAATGAAGAAACCAAAAAAAAAATTAGTATAGCTAAACTAATATAGTTAACTATATTAGTTATATATAACTAGTATTATAATACTAGTATAGTTACCACTTATATGTGCAAATGTATATACAATGCATATTTGTGTGTTGTTATTGGGACTCACTATGTAGTCAGGCTGGCCCAGAACTTACTAGGTTGCCCAAGTGGGTCTCAAATTTGTGACCCCTCTGTCTCCATCTCTAGGGTGCTAGGATAAAAAATGTGAATTGCAGTAACCATCAAGGGTTAATAAATATCAGGTTTTAGATATTTGTCATATATGGGCATCATGGATAAAATTAATTGGTAGCCTCCAAAAACCACAAATTTGTGATATTCAAACAATCACATTATTTTAAATAAATCATTAGCAATATATGACAGCTCTGGGCAAAGGCTAAAGCTACCTTGAACCAAAAAGAATGAGAAAGAACATGAGCCCAGCCAAAAAAGGATACATCTATAACACAAATCCAACACCTAAGGATCACTGCGGGTCAGGGCGATCAGAAATCTTGGAAGAGACAGAGAAATAGGAAGTTTGCTGTGGGCTTGTGTCTCCTAGGAATGTTAGAAGCTACACCCATAAAGCATCACCAACATGAGCTAAACATGACAATTACAATAGACGAGCTAAACCAGATAGGGTGAAGGCTTCAACCCACACAAAGAATTACAGGGAACTAAGGAACTCTGAGAGCTGGGGAAAGGCTTACCTAGGAAAGAGCACACCAGGTGGTTATGCCAAATGGTCAACTCGCGCACGCGCACGCACACACACGCACACACACACACACACACACACACACACACCCCTGAAGGGGAGAAATCGAAAGTGATTCCAGAAAAATATTTGCAAAATTTCAAAGGGACTGATATCCAAACTGAGTGTTTCCCCTTACTACAATATAAATATTAACTGCATTATATTCATGCATTCCAAACCAAACTAACAACAAATTGAATAATGTTCTGCCTGATACGCATAATGAAGGCACTTCAATACATATACAGTTCAATTAAAAAACATGGCCAGTTACTGTGTTCTTGTTTTGAGATCTTACAACTAACCATGTTCAATGTTTTAGAAAATAAGCAAATAAAGACTGGAGAGTTTGGAGCTCACCAGTTTAAAACACTTGTTTCTCTTGTAGAGGATTTGGAATTAATTCCCATCACTCACATTGTGGCTTATAACTCTAGTTCCACAAGATCCGGTGCCTTCTTGCTGACCTCCACAGTACCAGAGACACATGTAGTACAAAGAAATACATGCAGGAACAACGCTCAGACATATAAAATAATACATATTTCACACACACACACACACACACACACACACACACACACACACACACAAAGATAATATGTATCCTTAAGGTAGCTAGAAAGATGGCTCAGAACCAAAAGTACTTGTTCTTACAGAGGTTCATTTCCCAGCACCTACATCATGGCTTACAACCATTCTTAACTCCAGTTCAAGGGGGGGTCTTAAGCCCCCCTCTAACCTGAAGGTACAAGGTACATACATGGTATAGACATACATGAAAACAAAAATTTGTCACACACACACACGTTCAAATCCTTAAGAAACATCTTAGCTGGGCACAGTGGTAGCTCACATCTACAATTCCAATACTGCTCCAAGATGCTGAAGTTGTGGACAACATACTGTGAAACTAAACACAAAGGAGAAGGAAGAAGAAAGACAGGCAGACACAAATGCAAATAAATATACCCTTACTATCTTTAGCCTAACACAGCCCTGTAACCTAAAACTACAGTTCTAAGCACAAAGAAGTAAATACAAAGTACAATGGCTATATGTATGATTACTGTATCATTCTGGCCATTCACCCACCTTAGCTGATTGGTTATTTAATTAGAATTATGCAACAGAAACAATATGCAAGTCAGAAACATATACTATGCATAGGCTTTTAAACTTTCTCTCAAGTTCAATAAGGAACAAGTAAAAATAAAACTTGTTTTTATTCTACTCTCACACATTACATTTCACCTGTAGTTTTGTGAAAATAAAACTTAAGAGATTTTATTTTGATGCTTATCAATGAGCTACTTTACATTCTTTTTTGCAAACTATATTTGAAATGTAGTATTCAGTTTATATATACATTATAGCTATCTAAAATATCACCTGTCATATTTTTAAGTACTCTGTGGAAATATTATGAATGGCTAAGAGAAGAAAAACCACAAACCTAGAGCTATGTAAGCTGACAGCATAAAGCTTTGTTCTCACCAATTTTACAAGCCCTCACTGCAGTCATATGACCAGTCATAAGACTGCTCAAGACAAAACCAAATGGATGTCCTTCCAAAAACTGAGCATCCTTTATATTCCAAACATTCATTATGTTAAGCTAACCTCACAACAAACTGTAACTCCTACTTAAACATGCATTTTGTGCTTATATACAGAACCAAGAATTACGGTATAAAAATTTGTTTTGTTCCTTTGATACAGGGTTTTACAATATAGCCTAGATGGGACTCAAACTCAGTCTTCCTATCGCCTCCTGACTGCTAAGATTGATTACAAGCATGCACAGCCATACCAGCCTTAATTACTTTCAATCCACTTACTTTGAAACCCTCAAAGATTATGACACTCATCCAAAGCTGTTTTTCTTTCTCTAGAACCTCCATACCCAGTGCCACTTTAGACTGATAGACGAGAGGCAAAATAAACCGAACCACAATCACCAGATTTCATTTCAATATAACTAAGCAGACATTTGTAAAGCCACAAGGATGCATCCTAGACCCGTCTGCTGTCGTGCATCTGTAGCATTTCACTGTTCAGTAGAGTCAGCGGTATTACTTTTACGTCATCAGTATCACTGTTGGCCTGTAGAGTGATTGAACTAAAAAAGGCAAGACCACCTAACCTTCCATTCCTTCAAACTATGAAGTAAACAGGGGCATTAAGGCTGCTGGCCTCCTTGCCCTTAGAGCCTTTAATTGGGAAATTTGGTTTTCACCTAAGTAATTAAATTTAAGCTCGTTCTACTGCAAGATACCACTCTTACTAATTACCTACTTCAGAATACTGACATTCAGAAAGTAGATACACACAGACACACACATTGAACACAAAATCTGTAAGGGCGCGATTGAGGGGGTTTTCCCCTTACTAACTATTCTTAGTATCACGAATATCCAAAATTGTTGGCTTTAATCATTCTCCCATGTCATCATGAATTCCTTAAGCATACTAAGTACTTCTAGCATTATACAGACCATAAAAGGTTTTTTTTTTCATAGTTTAGTCTTCCAAAGTTTTTTGTTGTTGTTTGTTTGAGTTTTTTTGTTTGTTTGTTTGGTTTTTTTGTTTGTTTGGTTGGTTGGTTTGGTTTAGTTTTAGTGTTTTGAGACAGGTTCTCTGTCTAACAGCCCTCACTGTCCTGGAACTAGCTTTGTAGACCAGGCTAGTCTCAGAGATCCACCTGCCTCTGCCTCCTGAGTGCTGGGATAAAGGCATGAGTCTCCATGCTGGCTAGTCTGCAGCCTAGCTAGTCTTCCAAAAGTTTAAAACCTGTATGAATAAAAGAAACACAAGGAACAATTCAAGGAAGTATACAATTAGGTGCAAAACTGCAAACACTGAGGAGATAATAACTGATGGTACAATGTTAAATGGCCTTCAGCAAGAGACCCGGGGGAAGCTGGAAACTTCAGGAACAAAATGAGCGATGTGCGACTAAAGACACAGGCTTGGCTTAGTCTAATGTAGCAAGCTAAAGAAAGAAATGGAGAAAAATCAAGCAAGCTTAAAATTAGTGAAGAAATAGGGGGAAACGATGGACAACTCCTGTGAGAGCTCTGAACTGCACAGTGCTTGAGAGGCAGGACGTCTCAACCTCATGCAATTCCTATGAAGTTTTCTTATGAGAGTGCTGAGGTTAATTCATCCTTTTACTATTTTTATGTGCATGTGCGTCTATGTGTATGAGTTCTTCTTGCACATTTGTCTGTGCACCATGTATGCCAGGTGTCCCAGAGGCCAGAAGGTGTCAGATCTTCTGGAACTGGAGTTGTAGATGGTTATTAGCTACCATGTGTGTGATGGGAATGAAATCTGGGTCCTCAGTAAGAGCAGCCCATTCCATTTTAACCAATGAGTCATTTCTCCAGACCCCTATTCCTACAAAATTTTTAATGTACCTCTAACAACATTCATATCAACTCCTTGTAGACAACCATTCTGTTCCAAAAAGGAGAAATCAGAGTCTCATATCTCCCCTTATATGACGCTCAAGACATTGCTTTGCATGACATATGTTAATACAAAACTGGCCAGTTAAATTGATTATTATTGGTGGTCTGAAATGTTTCCAGATGTTTTATAAGCAGAAGCCTTTGTCTGGTCACTTATGATTCTTTGGATTTTTTTTCCCATTCTTCTGATGTGTTCCAATGCCTTCCCTTTTAGCCTGACTCTATTAATTTCCGATTTTTAAATATTTTACTTATTTGTTTGTTTGAAGGTCTTACTATGTAGCCCTGGCTCTCCTGGGCTACATATGAGATCCACTTGTCTCCTCATCCCAATGCCAGGATTAAAGGTACATGCCACCAACTCATCTCCACCATTTAAGATTAAGATAGATGATAGATAGGTAGGTGGATGGATGGATGGATGGATGGACAGATAGAGCGATCTTAAAATATCTGTATGTGGGTTTGTGCAATGCCCTCAGATGTAAGAAGAGGGCATCAGACTGGAGTTACATGTGGTCGTGAGCTACCCAACTTAAGTACTGGAAACTGAACTTGGGTCTTCTGGAAGAGTAGGAGATACTCTTAAACACTGGACCTTCTCTCCAACCCTACTGCCATTAATTTTGAGACAGGGTCTCCCTATGTATCCCTGGCTAGTGTGGAACTTATGGAGATTCAACTGCCTGTAGAGCATGTGAGCTGCCACGCCTGGATTTCTACTAATTCTGGACAAGATTGATCCCTTCCTTGTTATGTGAATTGATGAAAAGAAATACATAAAAAGTTTTACCTTCAAAAGAAACATACCCAAGGATCATTTCCCAATTTGAATCTCAAGAAAAGTTCTTTCATGACCTTACAATACTTAAAATTTTGGTCTATATATCAAGTATTATCCTAGTATCCACATAAGAGTAGATATTACATTATAGACTTAGCATATACATTCAGTATAAATATTCATACAGTTTCCTACATTCATAACATGAAGAAAAAGTAATACTACTTAACATGTCAACCAAGGAAGAAACCAGATTACTCGTGACCAGGGTGACTAGGTAGAGAGTCCAAGCAATTCCATAATTCAAGAGCTATTTTCTAGACTGTTTAGAAAGCTCTATGATTGTCATAATTGCACTGGAATATACTCAAAGTGGCTTCCTAATGACAACCACACTACATACTTCTATATGGCTTTCAGTGCTACACATTACAGCAAATGATCTATATATACACTCTGGTTCATGATTTCCACACTATCAAATACTCCTTAACCTATACACTTTCATATTTTTTAATGTTTAAGCATAGATAAGCATTTTTAATATATCTCATATTTCCACTGTGACTTATCAACCACTTTCTACTTAATTCTAATCTCATTTTTCTTAGGTAGATCACCTATAATCAAAACATGCCAATGACTTAAAATTACATGATTCGCTAACATCACAATATGGTTGAATTAAGTAAAAACAGAAAGGCATTCATTTTCCACCGTAGAAACACCATCATAGCTCACCATTACCCTTTCACTTATAAAGACATGTAAGTGAACAAAACAAGATGTGTAGCAATGAACATATGAGAAAAAATAAATAAAACCCAAAAACCAAAAAATCAGTATCTTTATGCGGAAAAGTCTTAATTGTATAAGCAAAACAAAAAAGTGAAATAAAACTATTAGGAAAAACTCATTTGTTTCATTGTTTCACCCTTTAAGATATTTTTATTTTTAAAAATATTAAAATGTATTAATAGTTACTGAAACAGTTCTCTATTGTACACAGTAACAATATCTTCACTATACAAAGTGCTGAAGGATGAAGTCATTCATACTCAGCACAGCACAGCCAAGATTCACATCTACTGTTATTTACACACAGCAGTGTCAGCACGGGGCAGCCAGCAGTGTGAGGAACAGAATCCTGTAAGATACTTCTGTTTATTCATTCCTTCCTTAGAACAGCAAAATACTGGGTACCCAGTCTAAATTACAGTAAACTTAAGCTAGAACTAAATCAGTGAGTGGCAGAGTATAAAGGAAGGAGAACAAGGCACATAAAGAGAGAAACAAACAGACACGGTGTTTTCTATGGTTAAAAGGAGCCAGACAGCAAATTTTATAATACTGCTTTCTTTCTGATATTTTTCTTTCTTTTTTTTTTTTGTTCTGATATTTTTTCTTATCTTCATGTGTACACATGTGCACATTGTGTGTGAGGAAGCCTCTAGTGTCTTCCTCAGTTGTTCTCCATATTATCTTTAAAGTCTCTTACTGAGCCAGGAACTCAAAGATTTGACTAGACTCACTGGCCAAGACCCAGGTACCTATCCACCTGCTCTGGGATTATATAGGCAAGCACCATATTGCTTAGCTTTTTAAAAAAGCTAAAGACCTGAATCCAAGTCATCATGCTTATATGGCAAGACTTTACCAACTAAAACTTCTCCCCAGTACCCAATGCAGATGAAGCACCCACACGAATGAATGAATGAATGAATGAATGATATATGAGGGGGTACCATCAGTCATAAAAACAAATTCTTCAGCCATCTTAGTTCCAAGAGAGGTTCTGGCACTTACGTTGCCCATGTATTCTGAGAGCAGGTCCTGTAGAGCCTGGCGGACAGCATTACACTCTGCCACAATGCGCTCCCGACGGTCATCACGTGTGCAGGATGAGTCAGCCATCAGGGCAGCCCCACTAATAATGCTTTCCAGGCGCTCCTCCAGGGACGGCCTAAAGCGCTCCTCGCTGAAGCTCAGAGGGTCCACAATGATTTGTTTCTACAGAGAAAGGGTTGCTAAAGTTAATCCTCATTTCTGTCCCCTCAGTTATTCAAACTGCAAAGAAAGTATTGATCAGGAATATCAAGATGTAATCCTAACAGCAAAGGCCATCCCATGTAAGCTGTCATCCCAGATCAGTGATTACTTCGCAAAGCCGGAATTAAGTATGATATCACAAATGCAAACAGTGCTACCATGTTCACACTACTTCTCCTATACATCTGAAGGTCAGCCTGTAGAATATTGGTTATTAAAATTATCACATGTTAATCGTAAGAAAAATAAGAACTCTATGTGAGGTATATAGCTGCTACAAAACAGAACTGTTTGACCATAGACAATTTAAACAACTAAAGTACTAACTTTTCCTCTTTAAGAAATGTATTTATAATGAACTTATAATCGATTAGACACATGTTCATTAAATACAACTGACTTTCATACCAATAAATGTCTATGCAAATATTTGGGCATTAACTTTTAATTTTCTTCCTTAATAATTTCAACTTAAATGCCAATTTTTTTCTGCCAAAAGCTTGGTATTTTTCAGTGAGTAAACATTTCGCCCTTTCTTTCCAAGGAAACTTCATTTTGAAAGTGATCATGCACCACCTTCAGTTAATTATTAGACTACATTTTAGCTGACCATTTTTCTTGCTAGATTTGGTTATTAAAGGATTTCACTGATCAAGGTTGAATACAGGGCTGGAGATGTAGCTGATCAGTAGCGCATCGGCCTAAGCATGTGTAGGCCCTGCAGTCACTCTCCAACACTACCCAGTCACGGAGGAGGAGACAACAAAATACCTTCTGGACAACAGATGAGAACTGTTAGAAGTCAGTTAGTGCAGACTCCTCATCTTACAAATAACAAAACTGTGACCCTAGTCTACAATTCAATTCAGGGCAAAAGCGCTCCTTACTAATGGTACCAAACTTGAAGCAGAAGAAAACAATGGTATCGATACATTACAAGACATGTCCTAACAACCATAAAGGCTATCTTATGCTTAATTCTATAGGAGAAGAACTAGAGGACAAGTTCAGTGGTAATTTGCCTAGCATGGATGAGTCCTTAAGTTCAATTTTCTGCAATTCAAAAGTAGAACTCCTGGGAAAACACTAAATTTCAACACTAAGGTCTTTAAGCAAAACACTAGCTTCTTTTCCCATGTTTTATGAAAAGCCTAAATCAGTGACTATCAGCAAGAACCAACTACCCAAGCTCAAGATACAAGTATCAAAAAAACAAAAACGAAGACCCCTGCTGAAAACAAAATACATTCCATCACATTGATGCCATATTTCACTAATTTCAACTATGAAAGACAATAGCTACCTATAAATTCTCTCTAACACACCTAAAACAAAGAATTGTAAGGCTTGCTGGCATATGCCTTTAATCCCAACACTGGAGAGGCCAACACAGATGGCCAGCCAAAGCTACACAAAGAAAATCTCAATCAACCTCCCCCGACTCTCTCCCACCTCTCACACACACACACTCACACTCACTCACACACACAACCAAAGACAGTCATGATGACACATGGAGAGATGAAGAGCCTAGAGCAAGATAATGGGCTGGAGGGTAGCCTAAGCTACATAGTCAGACCCAATTTCAAATAAAAACCAACTTAAACTGCTGCCATCTACTGGTGGCCACAACTCACTTTGGGTTAAAATTTAGAACAAAGTCCAACACATTAATTAATGTGAGGACAGAGGATAATAAATACGCATCATATACAATGGAGAGATCTAGGCACCATCTATAAAAGCATTATGATAAAAAAAATTCAAATTAATTTCAAATCTGTTTCAATGTGTTTAAAAACTCCTATGTTCATGGCTCAAAGGAAATCACAAAAAGCAGAAATCTGTCTAGGCAGTCAGGTAAGATTAAGATGACAGCAGCATGATTTATCTCCATCGCTCACTAGACCATGAGCTCCCCAGAGACAAAGCCTACACACACTTTGCTTCTGTACCTATCACAGGTCCACATTTGCCAGATGGTCAAATTCCTAGTTGGAATGAACCAGACTCATAGTCTCAATAAGAACCATATTAAAAAAGAAAAAGAACCACGCAAGGAAACACAAATTACATAAAAGAATCCTGAAGTTTAACCACACAAGAAGAGAGGGAAAAAACGCTTTAAGCCAAGTTACAATAAAGTAAACTTATGAGTCATAACAATTTCTTTCCACTTAGATAACAGATTTAATTGGAAAATGGGCTTTCATCACAAGCCTTGATCCTATTTCCCCAAGAACCAGTTATCTTTTGGCAGTTGGTGAAGAGCCCAAACTTTCCTCCCAAATATAACTTACATCAAAGTTGTTGAGAGCGTATGCCAGCTCTCCGCCACTGCCACCCTGGTGCTGGGCAGCATCATCTGATGCAGTAGCCTGGGCTGCATTAGAAATTCCTGTGACGGCCTGCTGCAGCTGCTTGTATATCAAGTCCCGGTTGGCCTTATAGGCTGCAACATCAGGGTGTTGTAGGCATGCCTGGGATGCAGTATAGAGGATTGGAACATTTTTCTGCAGGATTCCTCTAGCTGCAGCCATCTGATCACGATTGCCCACATCTTTTAGTTCCTAAAAATGAAATAAAATAAAATATTGAAGGGCTCTATTCATATCAAGACACAACTGCATTAACGTAGCCTAAAAAGTGATCACAAAGGAGGTTACATGGCAAAATAAGGAAGGACGGAGCTATGCAGTCACAGCCTTGACTTGAAACTCCTAGCCTACTTTTTCCTGGCCATTTGTTGTATCCTAACTGTAAACTTAATGTCCAGTTTCTCCTTTTGCAAAACAGGAACAATATTATAAAACTTTTAACATTTTGAGGAATAAAATGGGATAATACATACACAGCACCTAGCACTAAATAAGGCATAAAATAAATGTTACTATATAAAACTGCTTAACACCTTCATCAGGTCCATAGAAATAGAATGTGTGTGTGTGTGTGTGTGTGTGTGTGTGTGTGTGTGTGTGTGTGTGTGTGTGTGTGCGTGTGTGTGTGTGTGTGTGTGTGTGTATACCAAATAGAAAGTCCATATAGACATATTTAAATGGAAAAACATGAGAATTTAAGTTATCCTAGTTTATTACAAGAATTTTATGAACTTGGGAACACAGTTCCACGTGTATATGAACCTTGAAAACCAACTAGGTAAGTATACGATCAGCTTTACACCACTTCCTCCCCATTTTTGGACCCCAAAGACCATTCCAGATTATAACACTACTCTTCTCACAAAGTGAGATTACTCATTTTACTGGCCATTAAGTCACAAAGTGAAGGAACACATGCTACTTGTCTGCAGTTCATGATTATAAAATTCTGAAATGTGGTCTCAAGCAAAAATATCTTTTATCATTTCTTCTACCCCATAATTACAAGAATATGAGGCTGCTGACGTCATTCTAACTGGTGACATCTAGAACACAAAGAGGGATGGATGTGTTAAGTACTAAGTACACAAAAGACAAAAGGAAACACTGCTGGCATCTAGTCATTACTGAAACTTAAGGACACAGGAGTCTTTGATACATGGGGATCACTACTGGAGAGGAAGAATTACCCTAAATTCAAAGTCTGCTCCAACCGTACTTACATGTGAACATAAAATTCCAGTATTAATATCACTAACGGAATGTTAGAATACAGATTTAAATAAGATTAGTATTGCATTATAAACTATAAGAAATTTTAAATAATGTAGAAAAGCCAATTATTCAAAAAGTCTGAGTTAGTTAATGATTCATTTTTATAGCTGACATATATACATACATATGTATGCACAAATATACATATATAATTTAATTTTTATCTTATGTACATTAGTGTGAGGGTGTCAGATCCCCTGGAACTAGAGTTAACAGACAATTTTCAGTTGCCATCTGAATGCAGGGAATTGAACCCAGGTCATGTGGAAGAGCAGCCAGTGTTTTTAACCATTGAGTCATTTCTCTAGCCCCCAGATTAATTTTTTTATTTTAGGATTTTATTTATTTTTATGTATGTGAGTACACTGTTGCTGTCTTCAGACACACCAGAAGAGGGCACCAGATCCCATTACAGATAGTCATGAGTCACCATGTGGTTGCTGGGAATTGAACTCAAGACCTCTGGAAAAGCAGTCAGTGTTCTCCAGGCCCCCAAAATGACTTCTTTATAAAACAACTGAGACACCAACCCATTTCTTTCTTCTGAAACTTCATCTCAGTACATTACTGGGGATGTTTACATCTTTATTCAAATCTTGTACAGTGACAGCTACTTTCCCACCAAGAATTTTTTTCTCATTTAGAACCTGAATTTTTGAGTAATAGCTTACAACACTCCAAATGCCCTGTAGCATACTATATTAGGCTAAATATTCAGAAACAGGACCCTGTAGATTTAGAGTGTGAGCCATTTCAGTACTCAAGTTATGATAAGGGGCTGTGGCTAACATTAAGCTTAAACGTGTGGCACACATACTCTGCGGGCATTTTCTAATTATTTTGCCCTTACCGCAATGTCAAGGCCCCTTAAGTCTCCTAAGGCCATATCTGCCTTTAGTATAAATACTACGCTTAGTTTTATAAAATGCTCTACAATAAGCCTTAGTGTTGCTAAGCACTTAAAAGACCCATCAGCACAGTCTCCATCAAAGGCTGTTGCAGGTATTTATGATCACCTAAAGTTAACAGGTACCCAATGAATAGCCAAACTTCAGATTTTCCTAAGCCACTGGGTAGTCCATAGTCTAGTACAATAAACTTATTTAAAGACTGCACTAGGCTAAATATTCATAACTATCTACCCTGTGGCTTTAGAGAGTTGGTGATCATTTCAAAAATGAAGTACAACAGGCAATGTGGCTGAGTCAAGAGGTTTAAATAACTGGAAAATATTTTCTACGTGAGCATTTTTAATAAGCCCTCATCTGCTAAGCATCTATGCTGAGGGTAACAACTAAGGCTTGCTTATCCGAGGTGCTGAGGGTTCTGCCTTCCCTCTTTAGAGCCATGTTTGCATTGTACAAATAAGCAAGTGGACACTACTATGAGTACTGGTAATGTAATATGAAGAAATTAATGGAAAAGTATTCCTTTCACGCTTTATAGTGCTAACTAATAATCTAAATTTTGGTGAAAAGCGGGCTACAAAGCAACATAACAAATTACTTAAAAGATAATTCTGTGTTTTAGATTGACTTTACCAATCTGATTACAGTTCAAGCTGACTAAGGACAAACAGAAAACATATACACATATAGAAGAAAAACTAATTTCCACAAATCTGATTTACCCATCCCATGCACGGTGACTTAGTTAACCTCTAAGTCACCCAACTCTAAAAGAAACCTGGAAATCCAAGTGTAAGCTTCTTCTCACTTCCCTCTTAATGCTACGAACAGTGTAAAATCTAAGATAAAAGAATTAAACAACTATGTAAATTACATTTAGGGATGTAGCCCAGTGCAGAACTCTTGCCAAGACCCTACATTCAATCTCAGCACAGAAAATGATAGGGACTATTAAGCATGACCTCTGACACGTGACAACCCAAGACAATGGAAGCGTGCATCAAAATCTCAACATAAAAAAAAGGCAATATACTGAGTAATTAAAAGGATGAGTGTTACAAAGGCAGATAGATGGAAAGTAAAGGGTGAACAGAGGCACTGAACACGTGTTCTGAGCAGAGAAGCAAGGTATACAGTGTGACTTCTCGCCACGTAAGATGAACAGCAGGCAAGGGGGCCTATAGACAGCACACAGCTTCACTCTTTTCTCTTCAGATTTTCTGGTCATGTTTCCACTAGCCAAACCTCAACAGGAACCTAAGAGAAAGGAGCTCACGGGTACATTCCAAACAGGTTATGCCTCAGAGGCAGGAACAGGGCAAACAAGGGTAGAAAAGGGACACAGAGAGAACAAGACTTTTTTGGTATCTTATTTCAAAAGCATTCAACATTTATTGATACTTCTCTTTAATCCACTGAGGATCACGTATAACAACCTTCCTAACGCTGTGACCCTTTAATACAGTTCCTCGTGCTGTGGTCACCCCCCCAACTATAAAATTATTTCTGTTGCTACTTCATAACTCTAATTTTGCTACTACTAGGAATCCTAATATAAATATTTCGGGATCACAATGCACAGGTTGAAAACTGCTGATATGTAAGGAATTCCTACTGGACTTGGGGACACAGAGAATGAAAATTCAGACAGAATTACTTTCTAATAAGTTTCTCTACTTAGACATAAATTTTGAACTGCTGCTATGTTTTACCTCAAGAATACCATCTAGCCACGCATCCTGGGACGTGCCTTTAACTCTAGCACTCAGATGCTGGAGGAAACAGAAGGGAGGAAGATCACAAGTTTAAGGCAAGCCTTGAACTACTTAGAGACACAATATGGAAAGATGAGTGAAACTTATTTATAATACTGAAAAGCTTGCTCTCTCTCTCTGTGTGTAGCCCTGTCTGTCCTGGAACTTACTCTACAATCCAGGTTAGCCTCGAACTCAGAGTGGATCCTACCTCTGCCTTCTAAATGCCACCACCATCGGGTTGAAAGGATATCTCTTAACTTAAGCACTTATTAGAACCACAAGAACGGGGTGAAAGTAATGGTAACATTAGAAAACTTAGGCAAATCAGGTTATCCCCACTGGATATTAAAATACACTCCAACCTGGTCCACATAGTGAGCTCCAAATCAGCTAGGACTTCACAGTAAGATCCTGTCTCAACAACAAAGAAATAAGGACGGAAGTAACATAGAATGTCTGCAAGTCATGTCTGTACCTGCTGTCTTTTTGCTGCCATGATGTTCAGCTTATCTACTTCTGGTTTCAGAGCTTTGTACTGTATCCCTAAGTCTTGTTCATTGCCAGCATTCCTCAGTTTCAATATACCATCTTCCACCTAAAAAACAAACCACAAAAGCAACAACTCTAAAACAGACAAATCTATAGGTGAAAATTAATAAAGTCTAAGATGCTACCTTCTTTAACAGCTATCCCGAAAGCAACCCAAATAAGTATGCATAGCTGATATGGCCTGGCATTGTCTGTGTGATTTGGAGGCATTAAGGAGAGAGCACCTAATTAGTTTATACTTTGGCTTTCTAATTCTGGAACACCATTAGTACAAAGAAACATGGAATGAGTACTATAAAAATTAAATAAAAGGCAGTCAAAAATACCTTTGTTACAATTTCTTCAGCAAAACTGAGACAACAGTGGCCTATAGAAGAGCCTGTATCATAAATACTTGAACTAGAGAAGAAATTGAACAAAGCAATCACTGATTCAAAACCAAAAACATTCTTAAAGAATTATTTATTTATTTTATGTATGTGAGTACACTGCAGCTGTCTTCAGACACACCAGAAGAGGGCATCAGATTCCTTTACAGATGGTTGTGAGCCATCTTGCGGTTGCTGGGAATTGAACTCAGCACCTCTGGAAGAGCAGTGAGTGCTCTTCACCTCTGAGTCATCTCTCCAGCCCCAAAATAATTCTTAATACTAAACAAAATATGGCCAACACTAGCTTCACTAGGACACAAAAAACAAATTATAAATATAGACACAAACTTACAACTTTCAGCTGAACAAGTAATTTGTAGACATCTGCCATGTCAGCCAGAATCAGCAGCCGGGTGACGGCAGAGAGCAAAGCTCGAGCTGCCCGGACCATGTTGCCTCGCTTCACAGAAGAGCATGGATCATCTGCAAACTCCCCAGCAGCGCTCTTCATCAAATCTCCTATTTTACAGAATGAAAACACAAAACCAGTAGAAATTAACTCAAATAATTTATTCATTAAAAACTAACATTTTATTTAAAGGGTAAGATAGCCCACACTCCATTATTTCATATATACAAGTATTTTAAAGAGTCTTTGTTTCTGTTTTTCTCTCTTCGGTTTGTACTATTACTTAAGTATCTTCATATAACAGAGATCTGGGTACTATATAACAAAAGGGCTTAAAATACCTCTTCCCTTAACTCGGTGATAAACATTTACATCAATTATAATGTAGTCTAGCTAGATTTCAGACATAACAACTTCTTCATCTCCTATTTAACAGGTGTTTAAGAGTAATAAAATAAATAAAATAAAATAAAAAATATGCGCAAATCACACTGAACATGTAAGTGTAGAGGCCTGTGGCCTCTACTGTAGAAGAAAGAAGGCTTTCTGGTTTAAGGCTGGCAGACAACAAAGTCATATCCAGTGTCCCATTACTCACCTACAAAAATCCAATAAACAAAATGAACAATGAAAACAATTTCTGAATTCACACTCACAGAGAGAAGAGATAGAGAAGCAGGTTCTAAAAGACCTAAGTTCAAGAGCCTGCTTAAAGGCCCTCCCTGTGACTGGGCATCTTCCTCAACCACCTCCAGCCTTCCTCACCGAGGCATGGCCTCCACTGAGTCCACTCTGGACATCTTTCTTCTATCCTTGCCTTCCCAATGCTGGAATTACATGGGTATACTACACCCATCCAACATTTACGCAGGTTCTGAAGATACAAATTCCAAGACTCACACTTACAATACAAGCATTTTAACCTTCTCCCCAGCCCAGTAAAATTGCAATAAGCTTTTTGTCTGCAAAAATAAAAGGAAATCATCATGATCAGCAGCAGCAATCAGCAAAACTTGAACAAGATCAGCAAGATGACTCAGCAGATCAACGTACTTGTCACCATGCCTGGCCATCTGAATTTGATTCCTGAAAGCTACATAATGGAAGAAGAGAACCAACACTCACAAGTTGAACTATGAACGCCACATGTGTGCATACTTCCTCCTATAACATATAAAATAAGTACAAATAATTTTAAAAAATGAGAGAGAGAGAGAGAGAGAGAGAGAGAGAGAGAACAAACACGTGAGCATTCCAGATTATCCCAGGCTATCCAGTGAAACCCTGTCGAAGGAAGGAAGGAAGGAAGGAAGGAAGGAAGGAAGGAAGGAAGGAAGGAAGGAAGGAAGGAAGGAAAGGGTTGATTAATTGATTGACTTATTGATTGATTCTTAAGTGAGGAAAAATGGTTCATGCCTATCGTCCCACCATTTGGGAAGGCAACAGAATTAAAAAGTCAGATTTGAATACATAAAAAAAGTTCCAACCCAGCCTGGCTACATGAAACCTGTGTCTAAAAAGAAAATTAGCAAGCCAGCAAGTGACGGTGCACATCTATATTCTCAACACTAGAAAAACAGACAAGCAGATTTCTGTGAGTCCAAGGCCAGACTGATCCACATAATGAGCTCTAAGGTATCAAGGGTTATGTAGTGAGACCCTGTCTCAAAAAAAATAAATAAAAACTAATTGTCAGTAAGCCTTTAAAATACATTCCTAAGAGATCAAAGCGTTCTTCCTATATAAAGAGGTGCAAGGGAACTGAAGCGAACAAAAATGGTACCCCAGATCATATAGTCACCACTAAGAACTGAGAATCTAACCCTGTTTCCCAGTACCTCCTAGACAATTCTACCACATGTAGTACTAAGATACAAAGGAGACTAAACTCAAGAGAGCCTTGTACCTGGGGACATAGCTCAGGAAGTGAAAGTGCTTGTAAAATAAGGACTACTCACTTCCTGCATCACAAGCCGTAGGGCTGGAGAGTTGGCTCAGCTTACAACCCTCTGTAACTCCAGTTCCCGGGGATCTGACACCCTCTTCTGGCCTTTGAGGGCACCAGGCGTTGGCACACATATACACATGTAGTCAAAACACCCATACACATAAAATTAAAGGTGGGGTGGGGTGTTTGCCAGGTGGCGCATGCATTTAATCCCAGAACTCAGGTAGAGGTAGGTAGAGCTCTAAATTCGAGGCCAGGCTGGTCTACAGACCAAGAACCAGGACAGCCAAGGATATACAGAGAAACCCTGTCTTTAAAAAACAAAAAAATAAGTAACTTTAAAAACAAGAAAGAAGCCAGGTGTGGTGGCGCATGCATTTAATCCCAGCACTCAGGAGGCAGAGGCAGGTGGATTTCTGAGTTTGAAGCCAGCCTGGTCTACAAAGTGAGTTCTGGACAGCCAGGGCTACACAGAGAAACCCTGTCTCAAAACAAAACAAAACAAAACAAAACAAAAAACCAAGAAAGAGAACCTTCTACTATTACACCATCTGTCATGAATCCAGATCTGTCAACCCTGGTGTTTTCTTCTCCTTCACAGACAGTAGCAGTTAAGAACTTCTATTCACTCAAAACAAAGACAAAAGAGGGGAATAAACCCCTAGTTCTTTATTATAATAAGATTAAGATCAAGACCTTTCTTAAGAATCAATTACCTTAACTATACTCCCTCAACGCAATCAAACTTTATAAAGTTATAGGAAAAGAAATATGGGCAAAAAAATAGGGGGGGATGACTATAAGGAGAGGAGGTTTTTCTTTTCTTTTCTATTCTTTTCTTTTTTGAGCAAAAAAAAAAAAAAAAATGTAGGTTTTTCTTTTTTAATCTGAGCCCTGAACTTTAAAAACATGGAACTTAAATTCCCAGAACCCATATGTCAGATCACAACTATCTGTAACTCCTTCAAGGAAATCAAGTGGTACACAGATATGCATGCACACAAAAACATTTACACATCTAAACTTTCAAAAACTAAAAGCATGTACTATATATCCCAGAATGGCTCCATCTCTTATATACTTGCAAATGGTCCTGAACCTCCAATCCCCTGTCTCTTCCACCTCCATAGAACTGGGATTACAGGCATGAAATGAGCTACCAGGCATAAAAATTATATTGTAGGAAAAAAACTAGAACCTAAACATCTTTCAGTATCATAAAGTAAAAAAATAAACAAATGGGGGGGAACGCTGGTGAGATGGCTCAGCGGGTAAGAGCACTGACTGCTCTTCTAGAGGTCCTGAGTTCAATTCCCAGCAACCACATGGTGGCTCACAACCATCCATAATGAGATCTGACACCCTCTTCTGGTGTGCCTGAAGACAGCTACAGTGTACTTATGTATAATAATAAATAAATTTTAAATAAATAAATAAATAAATAAATAAACAAATGAAGCAACCAAGCACACGGTCCTACTCATGTTAGCACAGTCAGGGAAAACAGCCTGTAAAGTTATTTAGTTTACATGTCTGTGTGCATGCCTGAATATATATATGTGTGTATTATGAATATGAAGGAGCCCTCAGAAATCAGAAGATGGCACTGGGTCCTCTGAAACTCAAGTTACAGAAAGCTATGAGCGAATATTTGGGTACTAGAAACTGAATCAGGGTCCTTTGGAAGAGCAGTCAATGCTCTTAACTGCTAAACTATCTCCCCAATCACAAACATATGTTTTTTGTATCTCAGTTACAAAATTATAGGTAACTTTTACTTTTCTTTTTTGACTAGAATCAAAATACATTCACTACAAATTATTATTATTATTATTATTATTATTATTATTATTATTATTATTATTACTACTACTTCTCCTCCTCCTCCTTTTTTTGTTAATGTTGCTTTGTTTTTGAAATGTAAGATTTCGATTAAAATTGTTTTGGCCAGAGTTGGTGCCACACATCTATAATCTCCCCTTTCAGGAGTCAGCAAGTTCAAGGTCATCCATATATCAAGTTGGAGGCTAGCCCGGGTTACATAATACTCTTTATTCCTAGCTACACACATACACAGGGGGGCATAATGGTACAGGACTATAATGTCTATATTCAGAAAGCTGAGCAGAAAAATCACAAATTCAATGCCACCTTGAGCTACAAGGTAAGACTGTTGTTTCATCTCAACTCCCTAGGAAGATCCATGTTTGTTTGTTTGTTTTCCATTCTACCCAGAGTAGCAAGAAATGGGCATTACAGAAAGCTCTACTACCAAGTATCCTGTACCTGAGTTTAACATCTTTATACATAAGTCTCAGATCTTAACCCCTAAAGATACAGAATTTCAGAAGAGAGAGAATAAAGAGGAAAGGAAGAGAGGGCATCACCTACTCCTCTAAACCAGAGGCAGCGTCCTCTCTCACCCTGTATTCACTGAAGGAGATCTGTCAAAGCCCTGTGCCCCAGATACAACACAGCTACAGAAACATAAGACAAGAATCCAGAAAAATCTCTGACACGTGATTTTCACACTTTATCTTTTTAGAGTCAGCCCAACTGCATCAAGTTAATATCAAGTTATTTAAATCTGAACTCACAGAGCCTAGAAAACCTTTCTATTTACCCTCCTCCCTCCTACCCCCTGGTGGCACAGAAAGAAGCTTTGCATTTTCCACTTTTATAGTTGACAGAATATTTCTTTAAATTAAAATAGAGTACCACACATATTCATGTTCTCATTTTCCTTTCTAATTCAAGTGTGCCCTGCTGCTATTCAGAAACACTCCAAAGAGAGACACTTGCTTCCTGATTACACATTCAAATAAATGCATAACATGCATTTCAACCTGGAATCGCTTTCTTTAAGAAATTAACTAGCAGTAACCAAGTTACTGCAATATCACACATGAAGTCAACACCTAAATTAAGCTGGGTATGGTGGTGCAGACCTGTAATATCACCACTTAGTATGCTTAGGTAGGAGGATTGATGCAAGTTTGAGGCCAGCCTGGGCTACAGAATGAGATTCAGTCTCCAAAACACAAAACCAAGTCAGTGGAGTGCATTCCTATACTCTTAGCACTAGGGAGACAGAGGCAGGAGGTCCAAGAATCTGAGGTCATCCTCTGCCACATGGTCAGTTGGTGGCAGGAAACTCCATCTCAAAATTTTAAAAGGGCCAACAAGCTGGCTCAGCAGGTAACAGAGGTCCTTACCACCAAGCTGGACAACCCAAGTTCTCTCCCAGACCCAACACAGGAAGGTGAGAAAACTGATTTTCTCTAATTTCCAATGGCATAGCACACAGATGTACATATATGCATACATAAACATTAAAAGAGAAAAGAATTTTTAAAAAACAAAAACAGAACAATACTGACATAACCTCTGCTACACTGTACAAATATATTAAGGCAGCAATATTACCTGCTATAACTCAAGAGCATTATCTCTGTAGGTGTTATTTTTGTGAATTTAACAAGACAGATCTTTAAAAGAGGAACAATTTCAAAATGGTAAGAAACATTAGAATTTAATGATTTCACTCCTTTCCTCACTTACAAGCTGGCTGCATTAGCACTAGAATCTCTGCAGAGCAGCATATGCTCACACACGGGCACTGATCCAGAAGCAGACAGCATCCTTGACACATCCCAAGTCAAACCAAGTGCAGCCTCAACCCTAGAGACTTACAATTTGAGACAGACAACTTAAGACATAAAGCTCTCAGGTGACAACTTGCTAATGATTTTCCAAATTTTATATTTTGCTTCCCATGCTCAAATAAAATGAAAAGCAAGAGAAGAATTAAGTGATAAGACCAGGGGTCTGAGGGTAAATAATAAACAATGTTTTTACCTAACCATAGGCTTCAGAACATATGGAGGTTAGAAAATGGGTGTACTTCTAACAGATCCAGATAGAAAAGATCAAATGCAGAGAGACATAAAGGGAGCGGGGGTTGGAAAGATCAGACAATTTTATCCATGCAGCAAAGAGAAAAAAGTTGAAAAGCAAGCCAGGGCTGAAAGGAAGACTATGAGAAAAATCAGCTGAGTTATTGGACCTAATGAAGAAAGTTATTACAGCAATCTAAGAACTTAGATGTTTTCACACTCCTCCATGAGCATCATTATGTCTTGAAACTCATACTCAGCATTCCAAAGTAGAAACACTTGTTGATTGTTTCCCATGAAAGGGCCACTGTGTAATATCAAGCTCACAACCTCCACCTGACTAGAAAGACCCACACATCCACACAAATCTCCTCATAGCTGCTTGTCTCTACGTCATAAATTCAGCAAACCCAGACTTCATTCTGCCTCTTGTTAACCTCTCAAACCTGTTCAAAGCGGTCACTGACACTTACTCTGTCCTATCTATTTTCCAGGCAGTTTACACAGATTGAATAACAGCTGTCAATGTCGACACTGGACACAGGTCCAATTTTCACTTCCTTAAATGTGACTTTCATCAGCTGGCAGGAAAATAAATAAATAAATAAATTTTAAAAATTATGCGCGCGCGCGCGCAACACACACACACACACACACACACACACCTCAAAACTTGTGCTCAAAATCCCTTTGGTCAGGAATTAAATACATCATTTAAAATTCCCTTGCCGAGATTAACAATTGAAGAAGAAAACAAACAAAACAAACAAACAAATAAACAAACAAAAAGAGAAGCATTCTTCACTGATAGCCAGAACCTACAAGTCTTGGCAGAGAGGGGGAATCCTCAGAACAGACTGGCTTGTTGCACTAGCTGGACTGGCAAGCTCTGCATTCAGGAAGAGACCTTGTCTCAGTTGGAAAGCAGTCAAGACATCCAATATCAATCTTGACAACCATTACAAACACACACACACACACACCTAAAATAAAATAAAGCTCACACACACTCACTACAAATCATTTGAACTGTACTAAAAAAGTAACAAAAGCTTTCATTATTCATCCCCTGTGGAGTGTTGTAAAAGACCACCAGTTTTACATGATTATAAAACTGTATGTCCCTGAGCTTATGTAAAAATAGCTGGAGATAACTAAGCCATTAGAGAAGTTTACAAAGCAACTGTGCTTACAAAGTCCTGAGCTTTTGCAGAAAAAGTTTCTTGCTCTGAAATGAATCAGTTATGTTTCACATAAAAGGGCTTAATAGTCTAGAACATGGTACGTGCCTATTTCACAATTCAGGAGATGGAAGATAATCAAGAATTCAGACTACATAGTATGTTCAAACCTAGCCTGAGCTAGTAAGAGCCTGTTCTCAGGAAGGGAGAGAGGTAGAGGGAGGGAGGGAGGAACTTATGTAAAGACTGATACTTAGAGCAATTTTGGTTGCTTTCAATAACTTGAAATTTTATCTCTGCAATGCATCATTACCGAATTATCTACAATGGAATACTGTCCCAAGGGCCAGAACTTAAGAAGTTTCCCCCCAAATCTTAAAACACTTACTACTTAAGTGCAAACAGACATGAAGGGAGGGAAATGCAAGCCAAAATCTCAAAGCATTCTCTTTCTATTTACTAAACGACCCCCCTCTTCACCTTCTAGCCATTTGGAGCAGATGTTTAAGGTTCACACTACAGTTTCTTTGATACTGAAGAAAAGGCTGAATTAGGTTGCCAAGCTCCTGAAGTTCACCAGGAGAACTACAGTACATATCGAGAAGTAATTTACTGTGGTTGATAAAACAGTCACAGTTATTTCAGCCGAGCATGGTGGTGCACGAGTTTAAAGCCAAGGCTCAGGAGTGGGAAGATGATCAGGAACTCGAGATCAACTCTGTACACACAGTAGATTCAAGGCCAGCCTAGTTCCTGACTCAAAACTAAGTGCTTGCAGAACAGTCCTGATTATTTTGAGTTCAATCCTCCAACTCTGCTAGGAAAGACAGAACTGGCTCCTGAAAGTTCTCTGTTCTCTATTTTCTACAAGCACATGCAAATGTTCTTGTGCTCTCTCTCTCGAGCTCTCTCTCTCTCTCTCACACACACACACACACACACACACACACACCACAAAAACTTAAAAAAAAAAACTGGTAGTTTCAATTAATAAGAAAAACAAAGGCTTCAACAAATCAACAAAAGAAAACTAAGGCTTATAGATAACCAGTACTGCACTAGGGCATTTCAAATATAGCAATAAAAAATTCAGTATCTACCACCAACAAACAGTATAATTTTCCCCTTGCTGTAGGGGATCAAATTCAGGATCCTATGCATGCTAAGAAAACATTTAACCACTAAGCTACAGCCCAGCTTCAAAAGACTCATTTTTTAAAAACTTATTTTTGTCATTTTATTTATGTGTATATATGTCACGTGTATACATTCCCAGCAGGAAAGAACAGGGTGCTGGATCGCTTGGAGCTGGAGTTACACTCAAGTGCGGGCTGCTCAGTGCGAGTGCTATAAAACAAATGTTGGTTCTTGAGAAGTAAAGCAAATGTTCTTGACCCCTAAGCCACCCCTCTGGCTCCAGAACAATTTTTTTAAAGGAAACATTTTACACTTACAAAACAAAAATCATATGAGACTATCCTAGTATCTGTCAAGACTACCATTTTTTTCCTACACAACATCACTTTATGGAGTATACATGAGCCTATAGAGAGCTCTCCCCCAGTGTCTTGTGTGTGGGGTAAAGATGTATCCAGATTTGTTTCACTGTCCTCTGCCAACAGAAAACCTATTCCAGACCGAGCATGAGTCAAACTGGGCTAGTTATAGACACTGAGGAAGAAAAGATGTTCTGCTGACGACCTAACTGAGATGACTATCTTATGTTGGCATCTGTCTAGGACATGTACACAGAGTACATGAAAACAGAGGCAAACCAAATTACCAAAACTGGGAGGTGAAAGGTTCTCAGGGGTCAAGTCCCTGGATCTTTGACCAATACCTATACTCAAGAGATACTTCTAGGAATCCCGATTGCAAAGGTTCAAAATCTCTCCCAGGTCAAACAGGTCTGAGCTGGATTTCTATGGCACATAGTAGCTGAGGTTATATGAACATCACCAAACTGAAGATAAAACTCTTCTAGAAAATGATTTACAAACACGATCTTTTAAGTTCCTAGAAACTATACCCTTGGGAAACGTTCTAAATGTAGTTCACCAAGCTGTATGCTGAGTATATGTATTTTGTTGTATGTATTATATATATATATATATATATATATATATATATTTTTTTTTTTTTTTTTTAAATCTGCCCCAGGTTGAAGACAACTCAGTGGCTTAAAGCACTGGCTGCTCTTCCAGAGGACCTAGGTTCAATTTCCAGCACCCACACAGCAAGTCACACATCTTTAACTTGCCCAGTGGATCTAACACCCTTCCTTCTCTAGCCTTCAGAGGCACTAGACATGTGTGGTATTCAACAGACACATGCAGGCAAAAGACCCATACACAGAAAACATTTTTAATAAGATAATAAAAAATATATAAAAATACTAGGCCAGAGAAATGGCTGAGATACAGGAACTTTCCATCAAGCCTAAGGATCTAAATTCAATTTCTAATGAAGTGAGACAACTCTACATGTACACCATTGCAGGGGTACCTCTCTTACACAAACACAAAATCAAGACATTTAAAAAATTACATGTATTTCTCTTGCAGCTAGGAAAATGGCTCAGCAGTTAAAAACACTTGCAGTTCTTTCAGAAGACCCAAATTCGTAACCCAGTCCCTCATTAGGCAGTTCACAAAGCATACAACTGCAGCTCCAGGAGACCCAACAACTCTAACCTCTACAGACACCCACACACTTATAAGATACATACACATACATGCAAGCTGCTCCTTGTTCTGCTATAGAAAGTTTAAAACAAATAAACAAACAAACAAACAGTGTGTTATATAACCAAATCTGTGTAGAATTGGTAGAAAGAAAATGAAGACTCATAAATTAATGGAAGGAAACACAGAACCCAAATCTAACTTTACACAATCAACCTATATATAGATTGTTAACAAATGTGCAAAATTAATTCAACTGAAAAAACACAACATTTCCAAAAATGCTGAGGCAACTGAGTTCTCCATAGGCAAAAGAAGCCGAAGGAGGTGACCTAAACACAATTGATAAATAAATAAATAAATAAATACATCACAACCCAAAACAATTCAGATTTAAACACATAATTTAAAAATACAAAAGTAAGTGGGCATAGTGGCACATGCTTTTAATCCCAGCAGGGGCAATCTGAGTTGAAAGCCAGCCTGGTCTACATAGTGAGTTCTAGGAGAGCCAGTGCTACCTACACAAAGAGATAAATAAAATGATAAAGTTTTTACTGGGGTGGGAGTTGTTAAGAGGCTGAAGAAATGGTTCAATAGTTAAGACTGCAGATTGCTCTAGCAGATGACCCAATTTTGGTTAGCAACTCTCATACTGGGCAGCTCAAAACTGTAGTAATTCCAGTTCCAGATTATCCAACATCCTCTTCTGTCTTTGAAGTGCACCTAGACACCACTACGCCCCACACACACACATCCCCCACACACACTCCCATGCAGAAATACAGACATATACAAACACATATATACACAGTTAAATATAAAACCTTTATAAACAACACACAAAAAATGTTGAGAATATTTACAAGAGGCATCTTTACTTTCCCGTGACTAAGTTACAACCATGCCATGAAGTAGCAATGAAAAGTTTAAACAATCACGTGAACATAACATCCTTAAAACGATAGAATTACAAAGTGATTCAGAAAAGAGGAGAAGAGGTAAATGAATGAGTACCAGGAAGTAAACTAGATCTTTAAGAAAATGACCTAATTCCCTGAATCTTGAAACAGTAGTTCTATAAAATCTACAGATATACTAAAAAGGACAAGAGTTGTATGTACACATTGAACCAGTGTTAGTGTCCTGATTTAGAAATTGCACTATTATATATAGTTCTAAAAGATGTAAACAAGTGAGAAGCTAGTTGAAGGATACACTGCACTTCCCTATTTTTACAATTTCCAGTGATTTGTAATTATTTCAAAAAAAAGTTAAAATAAAGCAACTTATTAACTACTGTTGTTAATCAACTAAACTACTGGACTAAATATTGTCAAGCAATGTTAACTTGACTAAGAAGTAGTTCAACTGAATTCAACTGGCTCTATCCTAAGGTTCCCCACCCCCACCCTCACCCCCACAACCCCAGAGTCTCATATAACCCAGGATGTATCTTAGGCTGGCTGTGAATTCACTATGTATCTAAGGATGGCCTAGAACTTCCTGCATCTACCTACTGAGTATTGAGACTACAGGAGGATGCCACTTCTGCCTGGTTGTATGCAATGCTGAGATCAAAACCTGGGTTTCAAGCACACTAAGCAAGTACTCTACCACCTTAGCTACATCCAAAGCACCGAGAACAAATACTTTTAACTTTCAATAATATGCCTAAGTTTTTAGCTCCCATGGCTTCAACATGTTCCTAAATTGATTCAGGTTACAAGAAAATAAATCACACGGTATTTCATGTACCACATCCCTTAACTTTATCCACTAAAAGGAACAGTTATTTGAACAAGAGTTAGCCCACATGACAACTTATTCCTTTGCATTTTTCCCTCCATCCCCCTGTTACCATACAGCAGTGATAATGGTGTCTAGACTCAGAGTCCTGCCTCTAGACTACCTCCTATCTGTCAACCTCCTGAACCTCCCTTTACTGAGTTCCAGAAACTTAATCTCCCATGAGATCACCTGTCCCTATGTTTTATGTTGTCCAGATGGTAGAACTTCAACATAAAAAAATTAAAGAAACATTTTGGATTAAATTAAGAAAAAGCTTTATAAATGCACACAAACCAATACTGGAAAGAGCTGCTGGGGGGGGGGGGAGGGGGGGCTGAGCCCTGTATCACTTGATATACTAAGCTGTAAACCTGTCCCAACAACAGAATCCTGTGGTTCTACACCATTCCCTAGAAGCCCTTCATTCCACACCTGCCATTCCAAACCACTCTCAAGTGGCACCCTAAGCCAAGAGCACACCCTTACCTTTAGCTGAGAGGCTGGAAGGCAAGCTAAAGGACAGCCTGGTTCCGAAAACAAAACACAACCAAAAACTCATACTACTTGCAGTCGTTTGAATGAGAATCGCCTCCATAGGCTCATATATTTTCATGTTTGCCCCGGGTTGATGAAACTGTTTGTTAAGGATTAGAAGGAAGCCGGGCGTGGTGGCACACGCCTTTAATCCCAGCACTCGGGAGGCAGAGGCAGGCGGATTTCTGAGTTCCGGGACAGCCTGGTCTACAAAGTGAGTTCCAGGACAGCCCGGGCTATACAGAGAAACCCTGTCTTGAAAAACCAAAAAAAAAAAAAAGGATTAGAAGGAAAAGATAAAGATGAGGTGTGTCCCTGGGGATGGGCTTTGAGGTTTCAAAAACTCACACCATCCCCAGTGTCTCTCTCTCTGCTTCATGCTTGTGACAAAAATGTAAGGTGTCAGCTACTACCCTAGCACCAGCCCTGTCTGTTCCCAAGCTCCCCACCATAATCATCATGGGCTCTAACCAACCCTCTGAAACTGTATGCACCAATAAACAATTCCTTGTGCAAGTGGTCTTGGTCATGGTGTCTGTACAGCAATAGGAAAGTAACTAAAGACTATACAAGAGGAACACATGTAACCAGCCAACTTACCCCATTTGGTTTTTTCCCCAACATCTATCCTTCCTAGAAAATTCACTTTTACCTAATCATATGCTTAATTGAAGCCTCTTCTATTTTCTTTCTGTTTTTTGTAGGTACACACACACACATACACACACACACACTCCAGACAGTGTCTCATTCAGTAGCTCAGGCTAGCTTCTTAGCCTTTTTACTGAACCAAATGTTGAATGCAATGTAGGATTATACAAAGATGTGCGTCTGCTTCTTTGAGTCTTCACTCAGACGTGCACATGAGTAGCAGGGAAGAAGTTACTCATATTAGAGCAAGTACCTACTATAAGCTTTTAAAAGCCAACTACTGACTGCAGCCCAGTGTTTTTTTTTTAAGATAAGGGTTGACTATATAGTCCAGGTATGACTTTCAATCTTCCTGCTCATGCTTTCTAAGAGGTAAGATTACAGGAAAGCCCCACAACAACCATCAAGTAAAATCCTATTCCAATGTGTGTCTAAAAGTTATCTTGATTGACAAATTTTTCAGATTTAGAGTTATGGAAACCATTTTCTGAGCATGTCTATGTGGAATTATCTAGATTATGTTAACTGAGAAAGACCTACCCTAAATGTGGACCATACTATTTAATGGGTGGGGTACTGGACTGATAAAAAGGAGAAAACAAGCTAGGCGCAAGTATTCCTGACTCTGCTTCTAGAGTGTGGGGGGGGGGGGGGTGCAATGTGAGCAGATGCCTCCTCTCCCCGCCTCAGATCTCCCTCACCCTGCTGGACAGCATGCATGTAACCCCTTCAACTTCCAGCCAAAATAACCTCCTCATGTTGCATCTGTCAGGAACGTTCTTAGAGCAATGAGACAAAGCAACTAACACAGAAACTATCCCTCAGCCCTTACTTCCAACTTACCAGCACTGGCTCTGTTTTCTAAACTTCTCATTTTCTAATCATTTGCCTCATCTTATCTGTCTGGCATCCCTTAAGCCAGCTAAATGCTTTCTTTTTTAGTCAGAACTCTTATTATTCAAGGACTCATAAAATAAACTTAAAATAACCAGAGGCAGCCCTCCTCTTTGTGAACTTTGAAATACGTATCATGATGGCACAAGATTATAATTCAAACATTTGGGAATCAGGCAAAATGATCCAGCGTCCTGGGCAAGCCTGAGGTAGATAGCAAGACCCTACTGTGTGCCAAAGACTTCGGTGACTTATGATGAGTACAAGGTGTCTTTGCGGGTGACAGAAATGCTCTGGACTTAAGACAGCAACCACAGCTACACGACCCTAAGAATATACTACAAACTCTGAACCACTGATACAGTGTGCACTGTATCAGCTTTTTATGATTCTTCACCTACATGAAAGCATTCATATTTGTAAATACACCTAAAATGTGAGAAAGGAACTTTTCTTTCTCACACCATACTCTTTAGGAAATAGCTAATTATCCTAAAACACAATACCTATCTACCACAGACCAGATACCATGTTAGGTAGCACAGAAAAGACCACCAAACTAGAAAGTAAACTGCCCTACTAGAGACTGGGAAGAGGAGGGCAATCTAATTAATTATTACTATAAAAATTAGAAAACACTTCATTGACCTAATCAAAGAGTGGACATATGGATGTGTACCCCCTAAACAAGAAAGGGCACATACAAAAAGCAGCAACGTATAAGGCTCAGCACCTAGTTTAAGCATATTGTCATTATGATGTGACCCTAGACCACATGAGTTTAGATGCTGTGAAATTGATAACTGGCTCCATGGTAGGTTCTTGGGAGGCTCATTTCATTACCTTGAAAGAAGATGGACTTGAGTTTCTGATACACTTATAGCATTTATGGTGGTATTTTAAGACACCCAAATTTTCGTACGTTATTCATATAAAAAAATTATACAAAACTGTATGCATTCATTGTTATGGTTGCATAGGGGCAGGAGAGATGGCTAAGCAGTTATGAGCACTTGCTGCTCTTCCAGAGGTCCTGAGTTCAATTCCCAGCAACCACATGGTGGCTCACAACCATCTGTAATGGGATCTGATGCCCTCTTCTCGCATGCAGGTGTATATGCAGATAGAGCATTCATACATAAATAAATAAATCTTAAAAGAAAAATTATGGTTGCATAGAAAGCACAGGGCACACACAAACCCCAAACACAGAAATCTGACTTGAAACTCACATAAACAAGTACTTCTTCTTTGAACCCAGCAAGCTTCTATTTTTAACAGTGTAGGAAAATCTTAGATTAGAAATTAGCAAACTAGATTTTGTATATCAAAACAGCATACCTCTGCTTTTATAAGTTTTATCAGATCATACTGTGCACATTTGTGTATATATTCTCCACAGCATGCTTGCAGCATGACTAAGTAGCTTCGACAGAGAGTCTATGGCCAGTAAAACTAAAATACTAGCTGGCCCTCTACCAAAAAAAAAAACCTAGAAACCCCTATCTAATCAAAAGTAGTCAACATTGATCCAGAACAAACACATCTTACAGTCCCTTAAGGAACCAAGTGTTTCCATAGATACCAACTAAGCATTCCTTAGATAAGCAATTATTTAATTGCTAACCTAAGACAAGTTAGGTTAGGTTTCAGACCACTGAAAACCTTACAGAGAAAGGAAATCATATTTTCTTCTGCTGACTAATCATTCAAAACTGAATGATAGCTTAAAAGGAGCATTTATAATCCTTTGGGGTTAGTTGGGAGTGCTGTCTTCTGAATCTTGAATGTAAATGGGTATCTGTCCAAAGTAGTCCATTCATATGTTTGGCAAAAGTATGCTGCTGGCCATTAGCAGCAGACGTTACCCCCTTGCTACATAACTTCCTAAGTGTTCCCATGGCACAGCAGCCAACTCTCCCCTGGTGAATAACCCATGAGAAAGAAGCCCAGTTAGGACCAGTGAGATGGCTCAGTGAGAGCTGCTGCCACACTTGATAACCAGATAACAGGAGTTCAATCCCCAGACTCACATGATGGATGGATGGATGGATGGATGGATGGATGGATGGATGGATGGGTGGAAGGAAGGAAGGAAGGAAGGAAGGAAGGAAGGAAGGAAGGAAGAGAGACTCCCACAGTTGTCTTCTGACTTCCATATGCCATGCTGTGGCACCCATATATAGAATCATAGACACATGTATAAATAAATGTAAATTTAAAATTTTAATGAATTTCTAGGAAAACCTGTCTCTCTTCATATATTGACCTACCTTGTTTTCGAACATCTTCTACAGCAACCACAAGCTCCTCCTTGAGAAACTGGCTCTCTTTTGCAATTTTATCCCCCTTTTCCAAGAAATTCTCAGTTGCTTGTTCAACAGATGCAGCCAAAACATGGGCCTTCTTAGAACGGCCTCTCTTTTTATTAGAGGGCCCTTTACTATTGGTGTTTACCAGGGTTGTAACCTAGAAGTTTAATTTAAAAAAAAAAAATCATTTAGAATGAAAAATAGTAGACTAGTATCTTTAAAGATAGCAATTCTAAGTTCATAAGTAAGTTAGGTGACACACTTAGAGATCGTACTAAACATGAAATAACACAATTCTAAAAATTATGCTATATTTAGTTTCCAAAATAATTTGTTTCTTAATGTATACGATAAGAAATATAATGCGGGCTGGAGAGATGGCTCAGTGGTTAAGAGCACTGATTGCTCTTCCAGAGATCCTGAGTTCAATTCCCAGCAACCACATGGTGGCTCACAACCATCTGTGATGGGATCTGATGCCCTCTTCTGGTGCATCTGAAGACAGCTACAGTGTATTCACATACAATAAATAAATCAATCTTAAAAAAGAGAGAGAGAGAAATAATGCATATCTTAAGTTCTTAAGTAATCATTAAGTTTTTAAAGAGACCAGACTAAAACTATGACTGAGGATGAGTGAAACGTCATTTTTTAAGTCAAGGTATTCCAGAAACGGCTGGACAATAAGTTTAGCTTTGCCAGAAGACTACATTTTTGTCATTGTTACTAGTCTGCAAAATGTTCTCAGACAACTTACTTCTGAAGTCTGCTCAAGTTTATTAATGCAAATCTCTGCATTAATTAGTAAAGGTCCTTAATAAAGAAATGAAACATTGCCCATAAAAGCCTCCTGTGACGATGCTTAAAAGTTCCAGAACATTAGACATCATTAATAAGTTTAATATGCCAGATGATCTGTAGGTTGAAGATGATTAAAGTTTTGTTATAGTGTAAATCTGCCAAACATAAGACCTGAAAAGTACAGTATACTGGGTTCAAGACAGCAAGTATCCCACTAACCCCCACACATCTACATATAGACATATGAAATCTTAGTTTATGATTTAGAAGGCAAGTTTTTTAAAGACAGCAAATGTCATTCTTGTTTTCTCTCTCCTCTCATATATAAATATACACATACATTAACTATGCCAAAAGAGTAAAAATATACAGCTGCTAAGTTAATCAATGTCATCACACTATGACGCATGTATTTGTAACAGAATATACCAAGCCTACACCCTCAAACTAAGTTACCTGCTAGCTAATCCTACACAATGAAGGGTGCATTAAGATAAGTGAAGAACCTTAACCGTCAAGTCCCACCTTCATTGAATTTCCTGTCTGATGGAGGGTGAAGTTATCTGCAAAGCACAAATATTTAGAAATCTGTACTATATAATACCAATAACCTTTACTATCAGCAGTAAGATTTCAGAAAAGGGAAGCTGTAGTCTAAAGAATTAAATAAAGCCAGGCATAGTGGCACATGACTTTAATACAAGTGGCATTCAAGAGGTGGAAACAGGGACCAGGAGAGTTGAAGTCTACCCTCATATTCCTAAGGAGGCTGAGGTCAGTGTGGTGATAGAAAACCTTGTCTCAATTACAACAGTAGAAAGAATTAAATAAAGAAATGTACCAGTATTCAGTAAGTACTGTCAAACTAACTAAAACTCAACCAACTCAACTCAAGACTCTGAGCTAAAGAACCTTAGTTAGGGTTTGGTGGCCAGGCCTATTGCTAAAGAATGTTACAACAACTATTTGTGTTTTCAGATTGTTACCTGTGTAACAAGAGGCTCCAACAGTCTTTCAACAGCCAGAGTCCTAATCTCCAGACTTTTGGGGTCCCATTTGAAGTTTATGTTGCCTGTGTGGACGGCAGTCATGTCTAAGAGATAAACAAAAACCCAAAGTCAGGCAATCATCAAACAGAAACATGAAATACATTATCAAGCTCTCACAGAGACTTTCCTATCAGTATAGCCGCATGTACAAGAGGAATGAGCTCTTACACATAGGAACTCTGTGTTTACATGAAGAGACAATCTTGACAACATTTTTCCAATACAAATTCACTATAGATTAAGATCTCAATCCTGGCTAGAGAGATGACTCGGTAGTTAAGAGCACTGGCTGCTCTTCCAGAGGACCCCAGGTTCAGTTTCCAGGACTGAAGTTTTCAGTTCACAACTGTCTATAACTCCAGTTCCAGGTGATCCAACACCCTAACACAGGCATACATACAAGCAAAACACCAATACACACAAAGTAAAAAATAAATTAAAAAAAAAAGAAATTTCAATCCATACAGGTATGGTGGCACACACCTTTAATCCCAGCACTCAGGAGGCAGAAGCCAGTAAATTTCTGTGAATTCAAAGCCAGCCTGGTCTACACAGTGAGTTCTAGCACAGCCAGGGCTATATACTGTAGGAAGGAAGAAAGGAAAGAAAGGAGGGAGGGAAGGAGGGAATCTCAGCCCATTAATTAAATCTCTCAGCAGTTAAAAACACTGGCCTCCCTTCTGAATGACCCAGGATTTATTCCCAGAACCCATATGGCAGCTAAACACCACCATAGCTCCAGCTCTAGCCAACCTGATGCCCTTTTCTGGCCTCAATGGTCACCAGGCACGCATATGGTACATATACAATATATATAATTAAAAACCAATCTTTCAAAAAATATAAAGAAATCCTATTCAAAACTAAATTTTGAGTTAATAGATAAAGGAAACACAGAAGTACAGTAATCATGTCTATGAGAAAACAGATTAGATATAGCTCTAAGCAGAGCACTGTGGTCCGTGACTGTAATCTTCACACTAGAGAAAGGTTGAGGCAGGGGAGTTCATGAGTTCAAGGCCAGCCTGGACTAAACAGTATATTTCCTAGTTAGTTACAAATGTCTACATACAAGACCCTGTTTTTAAATTTCTTTTTCTCATTGGGTATAGTGGTATCTGTCTGTATTTTCAAATCCACAGTAAACTGAGGCATGAAAGTCATTTGAACCCACGAATTCAGATTAATTTGAGCATATGGTAGTTCACACATATAATCCCAGCATCTGGGAAGCTGGAGCCAAAAGACTGCTATAAATTTATGGCCAACCTTAGTTACACTTGAGACTATGTATCAAAAAAGAAAAAAGAAACGTGCAAGGGTCGTCTAAGAGATGGCTGCTCAGCAGATAACCCTGGGACCCAAGGAAGGGTAGGATAGGAGAGTACCTGCTCCAAAGCTGTCCTCTGACCTCCACAAACCTAACGTGAACATACACATAGCTATCATATAAACAATAATAAATAAGCTTAAATAAAAAAGTTTTAAATGGGGTAAACAAAGCTAGGTGTGGTTTAGCATGCCTGTAATCCCAAACTCTCAGAAGAATGAGTCAGAAAAATATGATGTAAATTCAAGGCCAGTCTGAGCTATGGAGTGAGGTCCATAGGCCAGAGGGAACTATGGAGCTGGGCACAGTGGTTCATGGCTATAATCCCAAACACTCAATAGATTGAAGCAGGAATTTTGTAACTCCAAGTCTGCATAGTGAGTTCAGGCCAGTCTAATCTTAAAGAGAATGAAATCCTGTCTCGGGGGAGTAGGGGGTGTACACCAAAATTAAAGATTGGGGGGGGGGGGCTCAAATTAAACATTAGTAACACTTTACAGAAGTATATGAAAAATGTTCAAAATGTATACTACTGACAACAGAAAACAATCTGAAGTATAAATGTAAAGGGGGCCAGGCAGTGGTGGCGCACACCTCTAATCCCAGCACTTGGGAGGCAGAGGCAGGCGGATTTCAGAGTTCAAGGGCAGCCTGGTCTACAGAGTGAGTTCCAGGACAGCCAGGGCTACAAAGAGAAACCCTGTCTCGAAAAATAAATAAATAAATAAGTGTAGAGTAGGGGGGAGCTGAAATGCATCTACCAAAATATTTAACAAGGTCAAGTCTAAAAGTTGGAAACAACCTATTAAAAGTAGTATTAACATTTTTCTTTTTATTAACTGTGTTTTCTAATATTATAGAACTATATAACTACTATTCAGGGGGAAAAGCTATTTTCATAACTAACAAAATTAAACTCTTTACATAATATAATGAGGACAACAGCATCCAAGGGCACACATCATTTTAGCTACTTTGAACTTGTCTCGTTTATACACGAAGACCACCAACCAGCACCTTTTTCAAAAAGCTTTTCTACAGATTTAATTAGATAAAATAGATTATGACCCTCTGGATAGTACAGTCTATCTTAATATGAATTAAGGAAAAGGCTCTTCAAACAAAAGATCTAATAAATATAGGATAATGTATTTAAATAAGACACCATTTAGGCCAAGAATATAGCTTACTCTGTTAGTCCCAGCACTCAAAAGACTTAGGAAGAAAGATCACAAATTAAAGGCCAATCTGGGCTGAGGAATAAAAATCCTGTCACAAAATTGAAAACAAGTTTAAAGTTAAGAAAAAGGGAAAGCACCTTTTAGGAACACCCAAAGTAATAAATGATTCCTTGATTCATGTAAAATCAAGGAGACTAAAGCATGGGGCCGAAAGACAGCTCCATAGTTAAGAGCATTTACTATTCCTACAAAGAACCCCAGCCCAGACGGAACCAATGCCTCTGCACCCCCATGCACACAACCATAGACCGCAGATGTACACACACACACACACACACACACACACACACACACAGTTGTGGGGGGGCATGGCAGGGTGAGACAAGGTCTCACTGTGTAGGCCTGGCTGGCCTGGAACTTGCTATGTAAATCAGGCTGACCTCAAAATCAGAAATCCACCTGCCCCCATGCCCCTTTAACCCACTCTGGGGCTCTAGGGACAGCTCAGCAGTTAAGAGTAGAGATGCTCTTCTAGAAGACCCAGGTTCAATCACCAGCACCCACATTGGTCAGCTCACACCTCTATCTCTAACTCCACTGCACCTGACACCTCTGGCCTCGGTAGGTACCTACACTCACATGCACAAAAAACACACATACATACTCATAATTTAAAATTTAATTTAAAAAATCATTTTTGTAGTACATCACAAAACTACTTAACTTCAGTCTAATGTTGGTAAATACCAGGGTGATAGTAAGGCATATTCCACAAAATTAAGAAAAGGTCAAGAAAACCAAATACATAAAAATTTTAAATGGATTCTTTATTTTTAATAAGCATAGTATTAATTCATGTTAAATTTCCAAATTTTCATTATTTCACTTTAAATTATCCACGCATCAATAAAACACTGAATCACAAAATGCAGTTTCCAGACAATTTGTTCCCTATACTTACATTATGCTGGGCCTACATATTTTGGGTCTTTAAAGGTTATTTGTCCACTAAACCGATAAACACAAGTCAGTAATCCTTAAGAGATGGGATGGTCTCGGCTGTTAAAGACCACTAACACTTCAAGCAAATGTCATCGAATGTCATAGATAAGACGTTCAGAACAAAGTATTTGCCCTGTGGATCCTAGCTTCCTGGCATTTCAAAGAGACTGCACCAGTACAAATACGAGAACCTTTCAGGATTAGAGGACTAGACCCTGTGATTAAGGAAAGCAAACCCAGGTGGGCATTTAGAGCAACTCCTAGTTGCTGAGACGCAAAACACAATTCACTTTGAGGGGTCGGGCGCTTGTACCTGGAACTGAACCCAGAGCCTGCCCGACATGCAATACGCAAAGCTCTGGAAAAGCTCTACCATTGACACTGCCTCATTTTCCCAAAGAAACTCTTCTAATATTTTTCTGATATAAAAACTCTCTAGACACAGGAAAAACAAAACGCAAAGAAGCTTCAGTGTTTCGGGATTTATTTTATTTGAGACAGAGTCTCACTACATAGCCTTGGCTGGCCTGGAACTCACACAGATCTACCTGTCTCTGCCTCTGCAGTGCTGGAATTAGACCTACACCCACAGTGAAATTAATTTAAGGTTTATTTTTATGTCTCATTTTGCTTTCATGTATGTATGTGTACCACACACATACAGAGTGCCTATAAAGCCAGAAGAGACCATCAGATTTCCTAAAACTGAATGAGTTGCCATGTGTGCACCAGAACCAAACCAAAATCCTCTGGAAAAGCAGCAAGTGCTCCAGCCCCCAAATTAATGGAAATGGTGGTCTATGTCTATAATAGCAACACTTGGCTGAGGCAGGAGGATCATCTCAAGGCCATCCTAGACACTCAGTTGAATCCAGCTTTAGCTACAGAGTGAAACCTGATCCCAAAACAACAAAAAGCCTTTGGAATCTTTTACTTTCCTGAATCCAAGGATTCAGAGCCCCAGGACTTCCCATGTGTTAAAGGGAGCTCCAGTGAGAAAGTTAAGGCCGGGCAGTGGTGGCGCACACCTTTCATCCCAGCACTTGGGAGGCAGAGGCAGGCAGATTTCTGAGTTCGAGGCCAGCCTGGTCTACAAAGTGACTTCCAGGACAGCCAGGGCTACACAGAGAAACCCTGCCTCAAAAAACAGAGGGGGGTCGGCGGTTTAAGGCTCTGCTACTTTCAAAAATACAACAACTGACAAACTATAAATGCAACAATAAGTCAAATGACACCCGGCCTCCCCAGGTCAGAGATGGACAGAGAGACCAGAAAAGACCAACTCAAAAGCTTGTGTCCAACAGATCAACTCCAAGCAATTATCACAAAGTTACTTCAAATGACCTGAATTTAAGAGAAACCAATTTGAAATCCCCAAACTTAACTGTTGGTAGGTAACTCTTCTGAACTGGACTGTTGGTATCCTGACAGTATATAACTGGACTGCTAGTATCCTGAAAAATTACTTCTAAAAGGTACACATCCTCTTGTTCTATTTATCTTCTTTCTTCCCTACCTTTGGATGGTAGGCTAGAACAAGGGGAGGGGTGTTTGAAAGCCCTTATTACAGTAGGTTTTGAGAAATCTAAGCCTACAGATGACGCCCACCATGGCTTAGACATAATGGGTAATTCTTCTAATGTGCTAGAGGAAAGGTCAGGTTATGAGTGGTTAGCAGTGTTCCTTAAGGTTGGCAAAATAGCAGCTAAAACCAGGAAGTGATCTCCTACCTTGTTCCTGGAGGGAGGTTTTTTATTTTGTTTCCTGGTTTAAAAAAATAAAAATAAAAATAAAAAATTTTAAAACCTTATTAAAAAGATTGGGGGGAAAACTGACAATACTCTTTTTAAAGATTTATTTTATATGTAAATACTGTAGCTGTCTTCAGACACTCCAGAAGAGGGTGTCAGATGTTGTTACAGATGATTGTCAGCCACCATGTGGTTGCTGGGATTTGAACTCAGGACCTTGGGAAAGAGCAGTCAGTACTCTTAACCATTGAGCCATCTCTCCAGCCCCTGACAATACTCTTATGTTAGATAAGATTGCAGAGTTAGCTAAGCACTTAGAGAGTTTGCAAATAGAGATAGAAGTGCTAAGCCAGTGGGAGAGGAACAACAGTGTTCAAACTTGATGTCTGAGACCAGGAATGTACCACACAATGAAAAGGGGAAGGGCCGGGCGTGGTGGCGCACGCCTTTAATCCCAGCACTCGGGAGGCAGAGGCAGGCGGATTTCTGAGTTCGAGGCCAGCCTGGTCTACAAAGTGAGCTCCAGGACAGCCAGAGCTATAAAGAGAAACCCTGTCTCGAAAAACCAAAAAAAAAAAAAAGAAAAGAAATGGGGAAGGGCTAGGAGGCTGGAGAGATGGCACTGACTGCTCTTCCAGGGGTCCTAAGTTCCACTCCCAGCAACCACATGGAGGTTCACAACCATATGTAATGGGATCCAATGCCCTCTTCCAGTGTGTCTAAAAACAGCTACAGTGTTCTCATAAATAATAAACCTTTAAAAAAAGAAAAAGAAAAAGAAAAAGAAAAAGAAAAAGGGAAACTAAATAGGCTAGAAAGTAAACTGCTGCCTTACCCTGCTGCATGCACTTTCACTGGAGGTACCCAGAGCACCTCCCTGACTAGGGGCTCAGTACAGGTACCATGGGATAGTATTCAGTCCAGTGCTCAGGCCTTCACAGGCACCTCAGCCTTCCCAGTCTTTGTGCAGCACAAGCCTACTAATGATGCTGGTTCTGCCTATAATGAGCTGACCTGGCATCCAACAGAAATGCTAGAATTGAAGTATTTTTAAAGAGGCTATGGTATTATATAGCTTGCACTCTCCATTACTTAAATAAATGCTAAATACTTGGGCTATGCAGAATAGGGTTATCCCCCAAGATTGGAAGAGATTGGTGCTAGCTGTTCTATAAGCTGTTGTGGTGGAGGTACAAGCCACTAATTTGCATCTAGAGATGCAAATTACTAAAGACAAACTGCATAGTGAAGGGCGTTATGCTGATTTACAATAACAAATCCAATCTGTTGATGGCATAATTGAACAATGCTGTATTTCGGCTTTAAGAGCCTGGGATATAACTGAGAAGCCAGGAGGGGGAAAATCTACTTTATGAAGGTAATACATGGACCTGTGGAAGCATTCACCGAATTCTTACAGAGATTGGGTCCAGCTTTAATAGCCTTATCAGATCCTGAACCAGTCATTGACAGAAATACTGGCCTTTGAAAACATGAATACTGAATGTATTCATCAGAAAACAATCAGACTGAAAGCATGAGGCGCCCCAATATACAAATGGGTAAGAGAGACAACTGATACTGGTCTCGGGGAGCATCATGCTAATATCTTAAGCAATGAATAGCTACAAGTCTTAGAAATCAATACCTGATGCTTTAATTATGGTGAGTTTGGCCATTTCCAAAGAGATTTAAGGCTAGAAGATTCAGAGCTCAAAATAGCAGGTACACTGACTCTAGGGAACAAAGTATTCATAGAAGAGAACAAGCAGGTTCTGACCACAAAGGTTTCCTGGGTATTGTAGCTACTGTGGTAAGGGCAAATATTGGTCAAAGGATTGCCAGTCCAAGAGGGACACATGAGGTAACCTCCTGCTCTCAGGAAATGAGCAGGAGGCCTGTCAGCTCCAGGTCCGGCAGTAAACAATACAAGTTGTCTTCCTTTGGTCAACCAGAAAGTACCAAGCAGGAAAGAAAACCAAAACTAATTATTTCTGATCTTATACATGCTACAGAAAGGAGTGCAGGTTTGGATCTGGCCACAGTTACGCCTCTTTCCCTATCCCCAAAAGTTGAATGTTATTAGCTACCACTGGTACCCTCAGAAACAGTGGGAATAATTTTGGGAGCAGTAGGTTAACTTCTCAAGGACTTATTATGCATCCAGGTAAAGAAGAAATTAGAATCGTGGCATATGTAAGAAGAGAGATGCAAATTGATACAGGGAATAGGACTGCTCAACTGTCGTTTTCTTACATTTTTTAAAAAAGACTTTTATTTATTTATTATTAAAAATAAGTACACTGTAGCTGTCTTCAGACACACCAGAAGAAAGCGTCAGATTCCATTTCGGGTGGTTGTGAGCCACCATGTGGTGGCTGGGATTTGAACTCAGGACCTTCGGAAGAGCAGTCAGTGCTCTTACCCGATGAGCCATCTCACCTGCCCCCTCACTTTCTTACATAAAAGGCAAGGCTGCTCCAGTAGAAAGGACATAAGCTTTTGGGAATACAGAAAAATGTGTGTTCTGGCAAACATTAATGATCAGATTGGTTAATGACCAGAAACCCAAGTTAATGATGTAAATGAATGGCACTGACATAGAAGGCTTGGTAGATACAGGAGCTTGTTAGTATACTTTCCCAAAAAGTCTTAGAATCCAGATTGGCTACTTCAGAAGGCCACAGTTTATAGAATTGATAAATTATAAGGAGTAAGTCGAAGTGTCTGATGGGAACTGTGTAGGAACAGAAAGGCAAACAGGGAAACTGAAACTTATGTAGCTGATATACCCATAAATTTATGGGGAAGGGATCTTTGGATCCTTTATAGAAACGGGGCACACAAATTAATATTCTTACAATTAATTCCAGGGACAGCAAATGAGGAAATTGAGTGTTATATGGTAGATGCTCCTGGGGAAGGTATTGATACAGGGATCGAGAAAAATCACAAACTGTGCTCATGATCCAAAACCAAGGTATCACAGGAATCAAATTTCCAAATGTATAAAAGGGGCCACTGTTGACAAACCAACAGCCTTGCCCCTGAAATGGTTATCAAACAGACCTGTATAGCAAGAGCAGTAGACCATAACAAAAGAAAAATCGCGGACACTTGAACAACTAGTAAAGAACAGCTGGAGGATCAACATATAAAAGAGTCTACCTGCCCATGGAATTCCCCTGTGGTTGATGTAAAAAATAGATTAGGAAAATGGAGGAGGATAACAGATTCAAAAGCAATTAACAAGGTAATTCAATCAATGGATCCTTTACAGCCAAGACCATGGCCTATAAAAATAGCTGACTTGAAAGACTGCTTTTGAGCGGAATGAGGAAAGGTCTGCTTTCTCTGTACCTACTTCGAATAATCGTCATCCACTAAAGAGACACCACTGGGAGGTACTTGCACAGGGAATGTTAAATAATCCAACTTTATGTGGTAAGCAAGTCCCTTAATCTATCATTTATCATTATATGGATGTTATTCTGTTGGCTGATTCTGATAAAGATGTTTTAGAGAATATGTTTAAGGTAACACAAAGAATTCTGCCATACTGGGGGTTACAGATTGCTCCAGAAAAAAATACAAAGAGGAGGTTCATTTAGTTATTTGGGTTATAAAATCAATCAATCAAAAAATTCCAACACAAAAGGTACAGATCCATAGGGACCAACTGAAACACAATGATTTTCAAATGTTATTAACTGGTGTTATTAACTGGCTGTGGCCTACAATTGGATTAAGTACCTATGAGTTAAGTAATTTGTTTCAAACATTGCAAGAAGATTCAAATTTAAACAGCTGAAGCAGAAAAAGAATTCTTGTAGTTAATTAATTCTTGTAAAACAAAGACTGCAACATGCAAATGTAATCAAATTGATTCTAAATTTGCTTGTATTTTGGTCATTTTGCCTTCGATTCATTCTCCTAGTGGGCTGGCTTATTATGCAAAGAGAACATAGTATTATGGAATGGATTTTCTTAGCTCATAAACAAATTTAAAAAATTGAAGACATATATACAAAGATTTCTGAGTTAATTATAAATGGTAAAATAAGATTATGCCAATTGTCAGGAATAAGTCCAGCCAAAACTATAGTATCTCTTACAAATGCTGAGATTATGTCATTATGGGGATCAATAAAGACTGGCATAGAGCTTGTAGTAATTATTTGGGCAAAATTAATAACAAATATCCAAAAAGCAAACATATATAGTTCATAAAAAAAAACTGGAGTCTTCCACATATCATAAAGGGAACACCAAATGCAGAGACATCAACAAGATGGGGATGGCAGGTTATAAATCAGACAAAATGAGCAAGGTACTCAAAAAGTCCATGTGCCTCAGTTCAAAAGTCAGAATTATATGAAATCCTTATATTACTAGATTATCCTGAATCTCTTAACATAATCACTGATTCTTTATATGCAGAAAGAAACTTGCATGGATATAGAGACTGCTGAATTTGTACCTGATAACTCAGAAATAACTTCATTATGTATACAATTACAACAGGCCATCAGAAGTGAAACTATCCATTATATGTTACTCATATTTGGTCTTCTATAGGTTTGCCAGGTCCATTAGCTCAAGGAAATAATGAAATTGACCATTACTAATAGAAACGTGTTATAAGCCTCAAAATTTCATGAAAAATATCATATTAATGGGAGAGGTTTAAAGAATTCCCATCACTTGGCAATTAAAAAAAAAAAAGCCGGGCGGTGGTGGCACACGCCTTTAATCCCAGCACTTGGGAGGCAGAGGCAGGAGGATTTCTGAGTTCAAGGCCAACCTGGTCTACAGAGTGAGTTCCAGGACAGCCACGACTACACAGAGAAACCCTGTCTCGAAAAACCAAAAAAAAAAAAAAACTTAATTTAAAAAAAGAAGTCCTGCTTTGTTCTTTGTTATACAATTAAATTCTGTTACCTGCTGGTAGTGACCCTAGGGGACCAAGAGAAATGACATTTGGCAGATGGGTATTTGCAGAATTTGGAAAACTAAGATGTATACACCATACCACTGATACATACTCAGGGTGTAAGTTCTGAAATGCCTGACTGTGTTATTACACACTTATTGGAAATAATGGCAATTATGGGGATACCTACACAAATTAAGACTGATAATGGTCCCTCATATGTATCCAATAAAATAAAATAATTCTCTATATATTACAATATAAAGCATGTTACTGGTATACCACACAATCCCACTATAGAAAGAGCCAATCATACCTTAGAAGAGATGCTTATTAAACAAAAAGGGAGAATTAAACCCTCAGAAACAGACTAAATAATGCCCTATTAACTCTACATTTTCTTAATGTTAGTGAAGAGGAACAATGGCATCTGAGAGACACTAGGTTAACGAGAAAAAAAAAAAACTTGAGGAAGTAAGCCAACCAATGTACTATAAAAACGTTTTAACACTGGAATGGAAACCTGCAATACTTTTAAGACGGGGACATGGTTACGCTTATGTATCTACAGGGGATGAGAAAATATAGTTACCAACAAAACTTATAAAGATTAGATCTGACCAGGAAAAACCAGCTGAGACATCAATATCTTCACAAAGCAAATGGCCCAGGTGATGCACTTTCACAGACTGTCTCAGTTACTGATTTCTCAAAAATATGCATGCATATCAACTTCAAAGGGCTAGCCACAATGATCAATCACACAGAGACTGGACAACACATAGACTTGACAGACAACACATAGACTGGATAAAAACAGAGACTGGGCAACAGATGCTACAGCTAGACTTTATTTTGTTTTCCTCTTATTAACTATTCTTTTATTTATTTATTTTACTTATTCACTTTACATCCTGCATTGCTCCTCTCCTGGTCACCCCTCCCACAACCCTTTCCCCCATCCCCTTCTCCTCTGTGCATATGGGGGTACCCCTGAGTATTCCCCCACCTTGGCACTTCAAGTCTCTGTGAGGGCTAGGAGCATCCTCTCCCACTCAGGACAGACAAGGCAGCCAGCCCAACTAGAAGAACATATCCCATGTACAGGCAGCAGCGTTTGGGATAGCCCCCACTTTAGTTGTTTGAGATCTATATCTGCTACATACGTGCTAGGGATTAATAATTTTGCCCCTTGGGCTCCAAACAGGAATTCCTCACCCCAATTCAGCATGAAGCAATTATAAGAAGACCATCACCCCAAACCCCTTAAATTGGAATGGACAGTTTGTGTGTTTGATATGCTACGGTTGTTATCATCTAGGATGGTAGGTTTAAATTGTTGTACATTGATAGGAATTTAAGGTTTTGTTTTTATTATACATTGATAGAAATTTAAGGTTGTTTTGTTTTTATTGTATATTGATAGGAACTTAAGGTTGCTTTGTTTGAATCATTATATACTGATAGGAATTTAAGGTTGTCTTGTTTTTATTATATACTATTAAAATTTAAGGTTGTTTTGTTTGAATTATTGTATATTGATAAGAGTTTCAGGTTGTTTTGTTTGACTTACTGTATATTCAGTGGGTCCTAGTCACTCCCACTGACTCAAGTCAATTCAACAGAGGTCTGGCTGTGCTGCCACTGCTGATCTGTGTTTGGCGAGTCTTTTAAACTGTTGGTAACCTGACACTACAGAACTGGACTGCTGGTATCCTGACAAACTGAGATTGGATTCACCTAGAGAACTACTTCTAAACAGGTCCACATCCCCTTGTCCTATTTTCCATCTTTTCTCCCCCTACCTTTGAACAGTGAGCTAGATTAAGAACCCTTGTTAAAGAAGGCTTTGAAAAATCTAAGCCTACACCCAGGTACTCTGTGTATGTGGTGCATATATAGCAAACACTGAAGTGGAAATCTCTGGTTTCTTTGGAAACTCAGTTGTGTCATGTGATGTTTTTCTGGAAGTTTCCTGTGAGAGGGTGTTTTGCTGAAGCAGACACATGAGAGGGCATGATGTTTTGCTGGAGCAGACGCTTGAAAGGGCGTGTGATGTTTAGAAAGAATATAAATATAACCCCACAGACAGTGAGAGGACACTCTTGCATTGCTAATGCCTTGCAACACTGTACTGGCTGATTCTTGCTGCTTCCACAGACTCATGATAATTTGCCAGAGCAGTGAGGTCTCCACTGGATTAAGCTGCTGCTACTTATTCATGTTTGTTGTTTGCTATTGGACTGGACTGCTGATATCCTGACAACAAAGCTTGGAATCGCCCCCAAACAACTACTTCTAAACAGGTCCACAACTCCCTTGGTCTTATTAACAATCTTTCTCCCCACCTTTGGTCGGTGGGCTAGAACAGAGGTCGAAGCATTTGAGAACCCTAAACAAAATAGGCTTTGAAAAATCTAAGCCTTTAAAACACTCATGAACATAAAATTATAAAATAAAAATACATTTTTTATTTTAAAGATGTTAAATTTCATATTCTACATCCTTTGAGTTCTGTAATCAAAGTGTTCTTTTTATTATTAAATTTGTCCTTTAAAATGTTCACATGTGTATAAAATGCATTCCCATCCCTGACAACTCCTCCTTCCTACAAATCCCTTTCTGTATGGTGCCTTTGGAAGTCAGGGGCTTTGAATTCTCTAGACCTGCAGTTACATGTCAACTGCCTGCTTTGGGTGTGGGAACCAAATGTGGGTTCTCTGCAAGAATAATATGCATTCTTAATCACTAAGTCATCTCTCCAGCCCCCAAACAAAGACATTTAAAAGATACTTAATTGGCACTACATCAATCTAACTAAACTGTATTAAGTTCCTCATTAGTGCCTATGAGTTCCCAACCCATATTTTTGACCAAGTTTACAGTATTGTACATGGGTTTCCTTCTGTGGAGTAGGACTATATCCTATCAGAAGATGATTGGTTACCCCCGTAACAGTCACACCACTATTACACAAGAGAGCAGATCTTTCTTGGCCAGTTGTTATTGCAGTAAGGTTCATATCTAATTAAAACCACTCATGCCTTTTTCTCCTCTACCAGCCTACACAGGTAGCACCTCTCACCACTATAAAAAGTAACCAACAAGGAGTAAGCTTCCAGTTCAAACTGCATCCTGCAAGCAAGGTATGTGGCTGGTATCTGCAGCAACAGGGTCTTTCACTAATGTCAGTGGTTCTCAATCTTCCTAATGCTGCAACCCTTAAATGCAGTACCTCATGTTGCAGAACTGTATTATAATATAATAATAAAATTTTTATTGCTATTTCATAACTATAATTTTGCTACTGTTATAAATCATAGTATAAATATCTGATATGAAGGATATGGGACCCCAAGGGGACAAGACCCATAGCTTAGGACCCACTGACTTAACAGCCTTTGAACTGTTTTATTAAACTTAATTTTCTCAACCTTAATATATGTTCCATGTTTTAGGATTAAAGATAGGGGGCTGGGGAAATGGCTCAGTGATTAAATTTAAAGGCAACAATTGTTATACATTTTTATATTCTATAAGATGCTAACCAAGTACTTTGTACAGGACACAGCAGTACAAGCTGAACTGAATTTATGCAACCCATTTGAAAATATTCACAAACCTACCAAGAAAAAGTTCCTGCCTTCTTCTTAATCATATTCTCCTGGTTATTTACAATTAATGGTATTGTTTAGAATCGCTAAACAAATAACTTTTAAAGCTCTTGGCAGCTTCTAGTTTTCCAATTAACTTACAGAGTACTCCTTTCCAAAATCTATTATAAAATCTGCTAGAGCTGGCCAACATTAATAAAAAACAGCAAACTTAAGTTTTTCCAGGAAGAATTATACTTAGTGGAATGAAATGAAAAGCTAAAACGTAGTTATTTGGTCTTCATTATCTAAAAATAGTGATCTTGTCTATAATGCAAAATATCACTACAAACCCAGAAAGAGCTTCAATTGCTTGTCTGGCGGCCTGCATGAAAGGAAAAGCAAGAAAGGAAGTACAGCACAGCTCCATTAGAACCCAAGGGAGCGGACTGTTGGCAAGCTGCCTCTTTGTGAGAAGAGCTATACACCTCCTCACAAGACATTACAAGTTCATTTACAACACAATGGCCACATCATTCCTAAAGTGTGTCTTTTCCAACCTTGGGATGCAAGTCGAAGCCAATTTTTTAAACAGCAAGGTTATGTTAATGAAATGTTAGGATGGTTCATTTAAATGCAAATCAGAGGAGATTTAGAAATTAAAAGTACTCACAGCAACATTAACTTGTCACAGTGCACAGGATCCAGGATTGTGAATTACTCTATACAGTTATAGGTGTGCCAGGTTGTACCTGCATTAAGCAGACTTAACACAGCTGTAGGAACCTCAGCTCCCAAATTTCTTGGTAACTGCCCAAAAAACAAGGACAACCCTTATAATTAACTCACCCTGAAAACCAAATTGTATTTGACTAAATCTCTAAATCCCAGTCTATCATCTTCAATTTTGCACTATAAACTAGTTGAGATTAAGGGAGCAATAAGGAAATATTAAGTTTTAAATGGAGATAGTCCTCATAAAAAGAAAATTATTTTCTTGTAATTATTGCCAATATTTCTAATTACAATTTCAGCAGCAGCATCTCGGTCAGGTCTGACAGCCAAACTAACTATGTATGTATGTATGTATGTATGTATCTATCTATCTATCTATTTATCTATATAAAGCCAGAGCAAAAAGTTTCCCACACAGCTGGAAAGAGTATCCTGCTCTTGAAGAGGACCAAGAGTTCAGACCCTAACACCCATGGTGAGTACTATAATTTGAGTTCTAACCTACTCCTGGCCCTGTCTGGCCTGTGTAGGTACCTGCACTAACGCAAGCACGTACCCCATATGCATTTACACATAAGCAAAAGTAATATATATATTAAAAAAACTTTTCAAGTTTCCCTGGAGCTGGAGATGGTTTACTGGATGGAATACTGACTGCTCTTCCAGAGGACCTAGATTCAGACCCCCAGGCCCAGCATTCAGGTGGTGGCTCACAATCATCCAAAACTGGAGTTCCAGGAGATCTGGGGCCTTCTGACATCTGCAGGTACCAGGAACACAGGTGGTACACACATACATACTGAGAAAAAAACATTTACACATAGAAAACAAAGTTTTTGGGCTGGTGAGATGGCTCAGTGGGTAAGAGCACCCGACTGCTCTTCCGAAGGTCCAGAGTTCAAATCCCAGCAACCACATGGTGGCTCACAACCATCTGTAATGAGATCTGGCGCCCTCTTCTGGAGGGTCTGAAGACAGCTACAGTATACTTACATATAATAAATAAATAAATATTAAAAAAAAAAAAAAGAAAACAAATAAAGTTTTTTAAGTTCCCCATCTGCTACAAGGGTAACTGAATTGAACTGAGTCATCTATCATGTGTTACATGATCAACCCAGAGCATCTATTTTACATCAGGTATCCTCTGGCACAAAAAGTAGACGTCACTCCACTTGCAATTATACAGAACTGTAAAGGAGGAATGACAGGACAACAATGACAACTTGGCTTAATCTTAACTAATCATCATCATCATCATTGTAAATAAAGCAAAACACTCTGCCAGGTGGTAGTGACACATGCCTTTAATCCAGCCCATGGGAGAGCAGAGGCAAGCAATCTTTACGAGTTCAAGGACTGCCTGGTCTACAAAGCCCAGGACAGCCAAGGCTGTCTCAAAAAAAGAAACCCTGTCTCAATAGATAGATAGATAGACAGACAGACAGACAGACAGACAGACAGACAGATAGATAGATATAAAAAAAGAAAAAGAAACCACTCCAATCGCTCATATTTTTCCTTTTATTTTTTTTTATTTTTTATTTTTTCTAGGATACATACCAAAGGAAATAGCAAAATTAAAACAACCATACCAAGCCATAACCATCAGGAAACATACAAAAAGCACTAAGCAAAAGACAAAATCTAAATCCAATGGTATTCAACCATTGAGCATCATGCATTCAGCCAGTATTTGTGTGCCACTCCAAGAACACTATTCCAGTCAACAGTGGATACCACTAAAAAGAACTAGGTATGGAGGCTCTCACCTGCAATCTAGCACGAGGGGCTGAGACCAAAGAACAAGCCTGGATATTAAAACAAACACTGCAGTGACAGCAGAAACGTGAGAGGATATCAGCACCAGGAGAAAAATGAAAGCAGGTGGGGTGCTTAGAGGGCCAAGAACCAGGCAAACTGAACCCGTACCAGTCTAAAATCCCTGCACTTGGGAGATAGAGGTAGGAAGATCAGAACTTCAACTGTGCTACATAGCAAATCTGATGACTGACTGTTCTCCCAAACTGTACGTCAAATAAGCCCTTCCTCAATGACATCGTCTGTCAGGTATTCTGTCACAACGATAAGCAAAGCAACTAACACTTCACTATTGCAACTTCTCTCCTAGGTTTGAAAATTCCCCTCAAAGTTGTGGGAGAGCAGAGCATAGTGACACCTGCTTTTAACCTCACCACGGAGAGGCAGAGGCAGTTTAAAACCAGTTCTTGGTCTACAAAGAGTTCTTGGTCTGCTACAGCTATACAAACCTTTGTCTCAAAGGGGGAGAAGGAAGAAGAAGAGAGGGGAAGAAAAATATTCCAGGTATAGAGAATTACAAAACAAATGTAAAGCTAAGGTTGTACAGGTCTCCATTCTTCACAAGAAGCTCTGAAAGCTTAAAGGAGGTGCCCCTAGCTGTCAGAGAGGCCTAATTAAGATCTGTCTGATACCACTTCAGAGGCAAGTGGCTGTCTCAGGTTGTGAGTAACACAGACAGACACCTTCCAGCAACCACAGCATAACTGAAAAACAGAGTGGGTGGTAAAACAGCAACCAAATCAAAAACACAAACCTAAGAAATTATAAGGCATTACAGATCTCTGAACTTTGTTCTTCCTAACATTTTGTTCCTCCTAATATCCATCCTAATATTCTAGAACTATTGTATTCTTATTGTTTACAACAACTATTTTATGAAATGCTAGAAATAAATCCTCTTCAAAGGTGAAGAGAGTCTATACAGAGTCAGTTTGCTATGATTGTAACAAATACATGAGATAATCAACATTTTCTTTTGTTTCATTTTTATCCCCCAGCTGGGGATAATCAACTAACTTTTAAAACATTGGTTTGGGTCAGGCATAGAGATGCATGCCATTAAACCCAGCACTCAGGAGGCAAAGGCAGATGGCTCTCTGAGTTCCGAGGCCACCCTGGTCTATAGAGAGTTCCAAGACAGCCAGAGCTACAGAGAGAGTCCCTGTTCCAAAAAAACAAAAAAGATTGTATTTGGCTCATGATTTTAGGTATTTTAGTGTGTAACTGGTTGGCTCCACAACTTTGAACCTATGGCAGCACACCAAGAAAAACATGGTGAAATAAATTCTGCAGGCCAATGGGGAAGACCCCAATGTCCCATAAAGCCCTTGGAAGACATGCCTCCAGGGACTTCTCATTAGGCCCCATCCCCTAAAGCAGTGGCTCTCATCCTGTGGGTCGAGACCCATTTGGCAAACCTCTTATCTCCAAAAGCATTTACATTAAAATTCCTAACAGTAGCAAAATTACAGTTGTAAAGTAGCAACAAAAATAATTTTATGGTTAGGAACCAACCATGTCCCTCTAAGGAGACTCCAGGTTCTTTTCCCTTCCCTTCTCTCCCCTTCCTAGTTCTTACCTCAGTCAACACTGACCTCACAACCCTCCTACTTACTGATAAAATATACCCTGTTCTGAAAGCTCTAGCCTAGGTCTTATCTCTGGTCTGGAGGATATGTATAAGCCAGCAGTGTCAAACTCAGTGACACAGCACTTTCTTAGTAGCTGCTGAGCCCTGGGCTCCATTCCCAGAACTGCTTATAGAGTGTGGGTGGAAGGGTTGTTACCCATGAATCTACATTCCCTGCCCTTCTACAAGCAGCTCTTGTTATCACTGTCATTGGGGGTTGAACAAGGATAAAGTCAAAACCTTACTCAGCCAACTTCACCTGCACTGGCCCACTAGCCTTCCCAGCCTCACCCCAGTAGAACAGGAAGGCCTCCAGGTGTGGGCATTCACTTTCCCTCTGCCAAGAGAGCCCTCAGAAGTTTCCAACTGGAAAGCCACTCATCTTCTTTCAAGACTCAGACACATCCTGTCCTCTACCTCATGGAAAGGGTTGTTCCTGCTTCTCTAGATTCCTCCAGAATTTGCCACAGGAAACTATAAAACCGAGTCACTGTGAACACACATGGATCACGGCTGTCTGTTCTAAGACAAGATACTGCCATTAAGCCCTTACATGCCATTAAGCCCTGCCTCGGTCTTGTGCCTCGGGTATGTGCCACCAAAACCATAAGCCAGTACTTAGAAACAAACAAACAAAACAACACTTGCCAGACGGTGGTGATGCATGCCTTTAAGCCCAGCACTCAGGAGGCAGAGGCAGGCGGATTTCTGAGTTCTGAGGCCAGCCTGGTCTACAGAATGAGTTCCAGGACAGCCAGGGCCACACAGGGAAACCCTGTTCCTAATCCTGTTTAACAATTATTTACAGGAGTTAAGGACAGGGGACAACTTTGTTAATTCTCTCCTATTCTGTGGTTTCCAGGAATTCTAATCATCCTGCATGAAGGCAGGTGCATGGACAGTTGAGTCTCTCTGGCCCAGCTTCACTTTTCTGATTCAACTAAAATAACACTCTACCTAGGTGCAAGGGTACATGCTTATAATCTTGTATGTTCAACTTACATGACTCAAAGCTACTTCAGTTTTCATCTAGCAACACTGGCATATAGAAAGAAATAAGGGAAAAGATTAGCAAAAATCAATACAGATTGCAACTTCACCTATCACTGTACTACCAGGGCTAAGGTCATTAGCTAGGAAGCATCTTGCACAGTCTATATTTAAGTAAATATTTCCTAATGTTATTGACATGCTGCATAACACTTCCTTAGACTCAATAACACTACCTAGAAAACAGCCTTTATCTTTCACTAGTCTTAAATAAGTTTAAATTTTTCCCCAAAGGTTAGCTTCTTTCATTTCCTTGAATTTCACCCCCTCCCAAGGGATCAAGCTCACATTTCATTTGACCATTTCTCTCTAAAATGACAGGTCTTTAAAGATACACTTCAAAGTCACTGTAAAGTGACTTTGGTCCTTGGTGATGTAACCTACCTCTCCTTTTCAGCATCTGTCTTATTCACTCCCCTATATTTTACAAATGATTAAGAGCCCAAATTAATAATGAAGTATATGATATAATAAAATATCCAGTGCAGTATAAGTAAATGGTAATTCTGCATCTTATCTTGGAAAGAAAGCATGTATTGGAGCCACCGTGCAAGGCAAGTGAACTCATTAGCAAAGGCCCCTCTCCTTCAGGTACCAGATAGAAATGGAGCACACTGGATGTGTTTCCCGAGTTAGGACGATACTCCCAGCTTCAAGAACACTCTGCAGCTTAGCCTGACTAATAAAGCAGCGCATGGCTATATAACCTAATCTTATTCAGGTTTCCATCTCAAATCTTCAATTCTGGAGTCAAATACTAATAAAATAATATAAACTAAAACAATAAAACATTTTCTTTTTTTTTTTTTTTTCTTTTTTTTTTTTCCCCCGAGACAGGGTTTCTTCTCTGTATAGCCCTGGCCGTCCTGGAACTCACTTTGTAGACCAGGCTGGCCTCGAACTCAGAAATCCACCTGCCTCTGCCTCCCGAGTGCTGGGATTGAAGGCGTGCGCCACCACGCCCGGCTACAATAGAACATTTTCACGACAACCTTCGATAGTCCACTTATTTTGCCAATTTTAACAATAAAAGCTCAGAAAAAGACAAAGAAAAAACACAGCTTTATATAATGACAGGAAACCAAAATTAAATAATTCAGGAAATAGTCTTTAAATTAGCAATTCAAAAATTAGATAAATTATAGCACTAAGATTAAATTGGATTAATCATTATAAAATTTCAAGACTAAATATTTTGGAATGTCTTTTCAGTCTTTTTTTTTTAAGATGGAGGCCCGCAGTGGCTAGACCACTTGTAGCTCTTAGAGAGAGGATTGGATTCATTTCCCAGCACCACAGAGCAACTTACAACTAACTGTCTACGACTCCAGTTTAGGGGATCCAATGTCCTCTTTTCTGACCTCTGATGGTACCAGGAACACACATGGTACACACACATACATACATACATGCAAGCAAAACATGCATACACATGACATAAATAAATCAAAAAAATAAATTTTAATGCTAAAAATGAAAGTTACATAAATTCCACAATTCCATGTCTTCTTTTAATAAATCAAGACTAAGGAAAGGCTAACATTTTAAAAATCAAATCATACACCCACACTACTTGTTTCAAATCTTAGTTACAAATGTTTATAGAGAATCCAAAGTTGCCTCTGGAACTCCATTACACCATGTGCATGACTCCAAACCTACAGGGAGTATAAGTTAAATCACAGTCCAAAAGTAAGTCTAGGGGGTAGGGGTGTGAGTATGAGTGGAAATGGGAGAAGAGAGAGGGGAGCTGTGATAAGGCTGTTAAATAAATAAAGAGAAACTGAGTTTGATTCCGTCAAGGAAATAGAAATATATGCTCATTTCGCGCACCATTAGAAATAGAGTAGAAGCACACTGAATTGAGTTCAATTCTCAGCAACCACACGGTGGCTCACAACTACCTGTAATGGGATCCAGTGCCCTCATCTGGTGTGTCTGAAGACAGCTACAGTGGACTCACATAAATATAAATAAATAAATCTTTTTTTTTAAAGAAAAAATTTCTAACCAAAACAAAACACAAAAAAGACATTTTATTGTGAAACATGGTTAAGTTTTACATACTTTGAGAACTTTAAATAATGGTTAATTCAGTACTGTGCCCTCACCACTTACAGAAAAATTAAACTAAGCAATTCAAGCCAGATTGTCCCTGATCATTACACTGTTAGGTCCTGATCCCCAACATGAGGGCAGAGTAGACGCATCATCTTCAGCAAGCACTGGCACCGCTGCTCTGCAGGCCTCTCCCGCATGCCCAATACTCAACTCCCTATATCCCAAAAGGAAACAGAAGGTGCTAAAGAGGTCAAATTCCTAATGTTTTAGTTCATGTTACTACCACTTTATCCCCATACAGAATGTAAAATGTGTTCTCCTCCACTGAATTGTTTATTTTTTTTTCAATTTTTCTCTATTTTGTCTGCATATATTTCTATACATGTGTGTTATTAGTGGAGAAAGAGATTGCTAGAAAATGTGGACCTGAGCATACTCAGCACACAGAGGTCAAAGGATAACCATGAGTTATCAGAAGGCTGATACACAAGGACTACTTAGTCCAGGATTCAAGAATGACCTATGAAACACAGTTCTTTGAAATACCATCCCAAAAAAAGTTGTGTAGTCACCCAAAGCAAGGTAAACCAAGAACTGTACAAGCATACAACTAAGCCATCTGATGTTAAGTTCCAATTAATACTGAAAATACATAATATATAATCTGCTTTCAGAGCTACAGCAACACAAACTCTAGAGAGGCGGAAGGAAGATTACAGATGAGAAGAAGGTGAGTCTGAAGCCATCTGAGACACAGAGCACTGCTGGACACAGACAATTGAGTTATACTCTAAATGACACCAGCACCAACGTGGAACTCTCACAGTCTTCACTACACAGCAGAAAGGACAGACACCGGCATTCGCATCCAAGGAACGTCATCTGTCATCCAAGTCTTCTAGCTTCACTCAACAACTAGTCTATTAAAAAACAGAACATCAACAGAGCCTGAATTCTAAAGTGTAAAATAATATGACATATCACAGATAAAGTAAATTTATGGAGAAGAAACTGGCAAAAAAAAACCTTTTCTTTTTTGGGGTGGGTTTTGGTTTTGGTTTTCGGTTTTAGACTGGGTCTCTCTATATAACCTTGGCTGTCCCGGAACTCACTTTGTAGACCAGGCTGGCCTCGAACTCAGAAATCTGCCTGCCTCTGCCTCCCGAGTGCTGGGATTAAAGGCGTGCACCACCACGCCCAGCTGACCTAAAAATTTTAAAGCTATAAGAAAAAGCTTAACTTCTAAGTAACCCAAATGTCCCTAAACAAATAAACAAATAATCAAAACGTCATGGTATATAGACTCCTGAGAGATGGTTCAATAGGTAAAAGCACTTGCCTCACAAGCCTTGCCATCTGAGTTCATGGACCAAGATGAAAACGCCAGATGCAGGGGGCAGCCAGATGGCACGGCAGTTAAGGTGCTTATCACCAAGCCTGGCAACCTAAGTTCAAATCCTTCGGCCCTGCATGGTAGGAGGAGAGAACCAATTCCTACAGGTGACCCTTCTATCTCCATACTTGGGCCATGGCCCACATATATACAAACTAAATTAATGGAGGGGCTGAAGAGATAACTAGTAGTAAGCAGCTAAGGAAGGCACCTACTACTCTTACAGAGGGGGCACTGAGAGCAGGCAGCTGACAACAACCTGCAAATGCAGGTCTAGAGCTCTCTCTGGCTACCAGCATACAGTGCCCATACTCAGGAACACTCACATACAAATAAAATTAATGACTGTAATAAAAGAAATTATTTCAAGCTAAACTGATGATCTGTCTGTAATCCCAGCAATCATACAGAGTGATGGAAGTGGAATCACCTACCCACAGCTCCAAAGCAGCCATCCAAGAGCACAATGGCAAGAACAACTAGATAGTCAGCTAGATGGTTCATTGGGAAAAGCCAACTGCAACCAAGCCTGATCATCTAAGTTCAATTCTCAAAACTCTCACTCTGTAAAGAAAAAACAGATTCCCATAATTTGTTCTCTGATCTCCACATTCAAATGGTATGCATGTATCCACACACATACAAAAAAAAAGTTTAAAAAGAGAGCATCTCCCTCAAAACAGGGTGCAAGACAAGAACAAACACCCAAAAGTGGTCCTCTTGTCTACACACACACACACACACACACACACACCCTTGTATACATATTATACATGCACACTGTACACATATTATACTACACAAACATACAAATACAAAATATTGTACATGTGTACAATGTAATGATATTCAACTTTAAAAGACAAATTCTGGAAGAAAGACAGCATTACAGGGAACACCAATAATCCTACACACCTAAACAACTATACTGGCAGAGTCTATCTGATTTAACTACTTTGGAACACTTGAGGTCCTACAGCCAGTGTTTGTGGCGCATGCCTTAAATCCCAGAGCTCAGGAGGCAGAGGCAGATAGATTTGAGTTTGAGACAGCTTGGTCTACAGAGTTCCAGGACAGCAGGGATATACAGGCAAACCCTGTCTTGGAAAAGAATGAAAAAAAAAAAAAAATTCTTGAAACTTCCAGGGAAAGGATTGGATCAATGCAGACTGGGCAAATTCTACTCCATTTTAGCTTCGCTTAGCAGCTACTCTATCCCCCCAGCCAGGCACATTTATTTTACCCAACAGCCTACCAGGTGGGCAAATAAGGGTCCTGCCCTCCAGATAATGAGAAATTGTACTCTTATTGCTAATTACTGGTTCTAATCAGGGAGATAGAGAAACAGAAGAGCATCCACTATTACACTTCTGCTAATGCTAGTTCTCCTCCAGCTAAATATAATTCCTCCCCAAATGTAATGAACCAACACCTTTCTTCCCTCCTACTTAATTTTTCTCTTAATTCTCTTCTGGGAGATGGGGGTTTAAGAAATGTCAAAGCAACCATATAGGGGAAAGATGTTATCATGGTGCTTCTTGGTCCCCGGTGTTTTTTACATATGGATTGAGGATGTTAATCCCCAGTTGGCAGGACTGAGCATGGTAACATGGCTATAATCCGTAGCTAGTATTAGTACTGGGTAGGCTGAGGCAAGAGGATCTTGAGTTCAAGGCAAGCCTTTAAAGATTTTGTCTTCAAAAGGAGAGGGAGGGTCTAGTGAAAGATCATTAAGGTACAGGGGTGCTGTCCTAAAGGCACACGTGCACTTGTGTGTGTATGTGTGCATGTGTGTGTTCAATATATAATTCTTACTTATAAAAAACATGGTATAGATATACAACCAGCCAGGCATAGTACTGCATGCCTTCCTGTGGGCAGGACTGAGCTAGTATGCCCACTTTTTTATGTCCATGAGTGTTGAGAATAGGAGCTCAGACCCACATGCTTGTGCAGCAACACTCCCAGTAACTTAGCATTACTGACTACTATGGACAAAGAGACAAGTCTGGCACCACAGATGCAGAATGATAAAAATGAACATCTTCACTTGAAGGATTTCATCATCTAGCAGAACACCTAGCAAAATAATCTTTACTCTCAGAATTTTTTTAAAGACTTATTTTTGAGTACACTAGCCTTCTTGAGACACACCGTAGAGGGCGTCAGGTCCCATGACAGATGGTGTGAGCCACCATGTGGGTGCTGGGAATTGAACTCGGGACTATGGAAGAGCAGCCAGTCCTTTAACTGCTGAGCCAGCTCTCCAGCCCTACTATCAGAATTTTAAGGTAAGGAAGTTAACAACATGGGAATATTGAAATTTTAAACTTGATTCATCGGTTTACCCCTAAGAAATCCCATGTAATATAAATAAAAATATAGCTTGTCCAGCACTTTATAACAGAAAGACTATTAGCATTTTATCACAACAGAAGTGAAAATAAACATCCTTTATACATCGACAACATCATCATCACCATCATCTTATTGGACAGATGAAAAAGTTCAAACTAAGGCTGAGTCTCGTAAGAGTAAAAATTCCAAAGGTCATGCTAACATAATTCAGATAACAGACATATAATCAGTGAAAAATTAGAAACAAGAAATACCTCATCACATAATTCTAATTCTACTGTTTAGTTTAGCCTTTTAAGAATCATATATTGAGGGCTGGAGAGATGGCTCAACAGTCAAGAGCCCTGACTGCTCTTCCAGAGGTCCTGAGTTCAATTTCCAGCAACCACATGGTGGCTCACAACCATCTGTAATGAGATCTGATGCCCTCTTCTGGTGTGTCTGAAGAGTGCCAGTGTACTCACATACATAAAATAAATAAATAAATCTAAAATAAGTAAGATTTACACGAGAATTATATATTAAGGGCTGCAAAACTGGCTCAATAGTAAAGAGCACTTGCTACCCAATCACTGAGGACCAGAGTTCAGATCCCAGCACAGACATTGGCCAGTTCACAAATGCCTGCAATTCCAGCTCCAAGGGAATAAACGCCCTCTCTGGCCTCTGTGAGCACCTACACACACACACAAGTATGCACACATTTCAGCATACACCCAGATACACATAGTCACATAAGTAAAAAAAATATATTTTAAAAATTCTATTATGGAGTTAGACATGGTGGTTCATGCCTGTTATGTCAGCACTTGGAAAACTGAGACAGCAAGAGAGCCATTGAGTTTGAGGCCAGCCTGAGTTAGAGAAAGCTTCAAAGTAAAACAATAAGGAATGCAGTCTCAATTTTAAACTTCAATGCCCAATGAACAGAGGTGAAGTGGTTAGAATAACTTAATTCCTGCTCTTATAGTGTCCAATTTACCTGAAAGGGGTAGAAAATAAAAAACCCACTGGGGAAAAGTTCCACGTCTTTGGATTTCATGACACCAAAAGCAGAGAAAACTAAAGTACAAATTATACTTCATCAAAAATAGAAACATTTTGAGCTGAGCAGTGGTGGCACATGCCTTTAACCCCAGCACAGCACTGAAGCAGAGGCAGACTAGCTAATCCTGGTCTACAGACAAAAACAAAAAAACAAAATAGCAAACTGGGCTGGAGAGATGGCTTGGTGATTAAAAACACTGACTGCTCTTCCAGGGGTCCTGAGTTCAATTTCCAGCAACCACATGGTGGCTCACAGCCATCTGTAATAGGATCTAGTGCCCTCTTCTGGTGTGTCTGAAGGCAGTTATGGTGTACTCACATAAAATAAATAAATCTTTAAGAACAAAAAAAATTAAAAAAAAAAAAAACCACACATATACACACACACAAACTTTTAAGCTGGGGCAATGGTGGTGCACACCTTTGACTCCAGCTCTCAGGGGACAGAGGAAGGCAGATTTTCTGAGTTCAAGGCCGCCCTTGTCTACTGCCACATTGGGGGTTGGGGAGGTTGCAATAGGACTTTTGTCTAACAAAGGAATACAATCAACAGGGAGTAAAAAGACATCCAATGGAACCAGAGAGAGCATTTACAAATCACTTCTCTGATAAGGGATTACCATATAGAATATTTTTAATCTTTAGCACTGGAGAAGCAGAGGCAGGCAGGTATCTGATAGAACCAGCCTACCTAAGGGGTTCCAGGATAGCCAGGGCTACATAAAGAGAGATCCTGTCTCAAAAAAAAGGACCAAAATATATAAAAGCTACAGCTCAAGTACACCACCAAAAAAAAAATTTTTTAAAGCCCAGGCTAGGGATCTGATCAGTGGTATTGCTCTGGCCTAGAACACATAAGATCCTGTGGATTCAATTCCCAATACCCAAATGGTAGCTCACAATGGTCTTTAACTCTGCCAGTTCCAAGGAAATCTATGCAACCACCGGGGCCTACAGAGTAACAGTCTGCATGGAGCAAGAATGAAATCCAGTTCAAAATAAATCGTTACACTGGTTCAAACTTCTGGAGTCTAACACTGGGCAGTTTATTTTAGATAAATTAAAGTTTGGTTAAATTTAAAAGTTCCCTGGTATAACACAATTCTCTTTGCACAGGAGGCATAACTACATCAAAACTCTTCTCAAAATACATGTCACTTCTTTTGTGAAGATGGGGTCTAGAAATAGGCTACATGTATTATCTTAAGGGCTTAGGGGATCTGGTGTGGCCCGTGTCAGACACATAGTACAAAGGTCATTTGGGCTGTCAGTCACCTCCGGTCCTGGTTATGGAAGCTTGCCATACAGACAACACAAAGGACAACTGACTATTAAGCATTTCTGGAAGCTGGAGAGACCGCTCAGCGGTTAAGAGCACTGGCTGCTCTTCCAGAGGTTGAGTTCAAATCCCAGCAACCACATGGTGGCTCACAACCATCTGTAACAGGGATCCAATGCCCTCTTCTGAAGACAGTATACTCACATACGTGAAATAAATAAATAAGTCTTAAAAAAAAAAACAAAAAACATTTCTGGTCCTGACTGCAGGGGGTTGGGGGAGCCCCTAGCCATATAGATAATATAACAGCTGCCTAGATTATTAGCCTCCCCTGGTCCTGCTTGGGGGAGCTTGGTATGGCCTGCCCCTACAGATAGCACAAGAATCACCCAAGTTATTAGCCACCATTCCCAGTCTTCCGGACAGAAAGCAAGTCATACATCTTTTCCTTGTAAACAACAACCCTGAATATTTAACATTCTTGGTTTCCCTAGTGCCATCTGTGAGCACAAGAATCTCTGTGCTGACAACAGAAATCCAACACCTTCTTCTGGCCCCAGGGCACCAAGCACACGTGGTGCACAGACATCCATGCAGGCAAACCCAGTACACATAAAACTTAAAAACTTACTTTGGTGGGGGGGAAAATCATAAAAATGGTTAAACTCAAAGAGAAAAAAAGACTGGTTAGCTGCCAGGAGAGAGGTGAATGAGAAACTACTGTTTAAGGAGTACAGAATTTACTTTAGACAGATAAAAATAGCTCTAGAGAATCAGGAAACATTTTCCCATGTTGTACTATACTTAAATGTGCCTGCAATAAACTGTCCAGTGTCAGACTTAAGTCTGAACCGATGCCAACCACTGAGTTGGGTTGAACTGGATTTCCTTCTGGCCCCATGTGGATTGTCACTTTGTCAGCCCTGGTGGCACAAAGACCCTCACAGGTTTCCCTGGAATTGGCAGAGATTGCATAATAATGTTCATTTGCTTAAAGTCAGTGAGCGTGCACACACACTCACAAAAAGTTTAAATGCTAACTTTTGTTGTGCACATCTTACCACAAAAAACCATAATCAGTTCACCATCCACCTGGTAGCACACAACTGTCTATAGCTCTCATTCCAGGGACCAGATACCTGTTCTGACCTCTCTATGGATACTACACACACATGATGCACAGACATACATTCAGGTGCACACACATGAAATGAAATAAAATAAAATTCCTAAAAAGAAATGAAGGATAGTAAATTACACTACCATTCATCTTTCCAAGTTTTAAGATTTTTGGATCCTTTCTCCAAGGGGGGGGGGGTCATTCAGTTTTTGGAGGGTTATCAAAGCAATTATTACAAAGCATTCCAACAAATGGCCAACAACCCATAGTAGGATACAAAAGATAGGAAATAATTTACAGCAGAAAATCAGCCTGGTATGTAGCTCAGTTAGTAAGTGCTGTCACAAGAGTCACTACTGGAGTGGGTATAGCAAAAGAGGTCCTAGGTTAATCCCCAGTACCACATACACCTGATGGTGAACCTTGTAATTCCAACACTCAGGTTGTGGAAACAAGAGTTTCAAAAGTCCAAGGTCATCTGGGGCTACATAACAAGCAGAGACCATTCTGGGCTACATGAGACACGGTCTCAAAAATAAGAATTACAGGCTGCTAAATGGCTGATTGGGTAAAGGCACTTATTAATAAGACTGAAATTTGAGTTAGATCCCCAGGAATCACATGGTGGAAGGAAAAAAAACAATTCACAAAAGCTGTCCTGTATCTTCACTTGTGTGAGTGTGGAGTACATGTATGTAAATATTCTTATGAAAAATATTTTGTTCTGAAATAGACTCTTACTATATAGCCTTAGCTGGCCTGGAACTCCCTATATATACCAGGCTGGCTTTGAACTCAATTCTGCCTCTGCAGTATGAGCCATTGCACCAGCCCCTGCCCCACCTCCCCCCACTCCCTCAAAAAATTAATGAAAGTAAATTGGTCTGAAATTTTAAGTAAAAGCTAGAATTTAGAAGATCTTAAACCCAACCATAAGACTAACCAGCACAATTACACAGCAGCATTAGGTTTCAAACATAAGTGTGGGAACTCTGGGCTGCCAAGGTGGCTCAGCAGATAAAGATACCTGCCACCAGCCTACCTAACAACCTCAGCTGGGTCACTGGGACCCACATGTTTATTCAAAGAAGAGAAGCAACGTTTCCAAGTTGTCTTCTGACCACACTTACACACACAAACACACAAAATAACAGGAACTTCTCAAAGGGGTTTTCTCTTTTCTTTTAGAAACTTTAAGAGCTCAATCACCCTGAATAGCGCCCGGTTTCAAAATACAGAGGCAGAAGGGCAAATAAAGTCAACTGCTACTGGGAATTCCTGGGGTGCTAACAGTGTGCTGTTTCTTAGTGGAGATACATAGTGTTTAGTTTATATCAATTCACTGGACAAGTGATCCTAATTTGAGCACTTTTCTCTAGTTATACTTCAATTTTGATTAGGTTCCTATTAAAGATTAAGCCTTAGGGGCTGGTGAGATGGGTCAGTGGGTAAGAACACTGACTACTCTTCTGAAGGTCCTGAGTTCAAATCCCAGCAACCACATGATGGCTCACAACCACCTGTAATGAGATCTGATGCCCTCTTCTGGTGTCTACAGTGTGCTTATGTATAACAATAAATGAAGCTCTGGGCTGAAGCAAGCAGGGACTGAGCGAGCAGAGTTCGAGCAGAGTCGACCAGAGGTCCTAAAAATTCAATTCCCAACAACCACATGAAGGCTCACAACCATCTGTACAGTGTACTCACATACATAAATTAATTGAAAAAAAAAGAAAAAAAGATTAAGCCTTAAACCAGGAGTGATGGCACAGGTGTTTGATCCTGGCACTGGGAAGCAGAGGCAGGTGGATCTCTGTAAGTCTTGAGGCCAGCCTGGTCTACTTAGAATTGTAAGACAGCCAGGACTGCATAGACAGACCCTGTCGGAAAAACCTTTTTACCCCTACACATACACTTCCCAGCAAAAAATATTTACCAAAAGTATAAAAGAGGTAATATAAAAACTGTATACGATACCAAAGCACTGAACACCAAGAGAAAACCCAGAGGCTTCAAAATATAAGTTTGCCAGGTGATTAAGAGAAAGCAACATGGTCCAGAAGGAAAAACACAGGGGGAATAAAATATAAAGTGAGGTGGTACACAATTAATCCCAGCATTTGGGAGACTAAGGCAGGAAGATCACTAAATTCACTCCAGACCCTTTGCTAAATAAATAATAAACCAAACAAACAACTAAACAGCTTACTCAAATACTAGTGAGTAGTCCACAGCACCAAAAAGAAAAGAAAAGTCAAGTCTAAAAGTGGAGTGGAAGCAAAGAAAGTCATGTAAACAAAACACTATAGAGCGGATTCTGTTACTGACTAGATCTGGGTAGAACGAAAGAAAGGGGACAAAGTTGAAGAAAGCTCAAGTTGCCCAAAACAGAAATTTGATTGTAATCAATTGCCTCACCTGTCATTGTACTTACTGTCGGACGCTTAGAATCCAGAAAGACTTCCTGCCTCCTTCCTTCATTCAATAGAGCATCTAATTTGCCCCCCTTACCAATTACCAAACCAAAGGTTAGGTAGGGCATGCACGAGCCCTGCCTTAAAGACACAGCAAACAGGGATATCAATACAACACAAACATAAGTTACTAAGAAAACTGACACAAAATTTGCTACCAGAAATGAAAATGCTGGATCTTGAGATATGACCAAGAGTCCAACACTTCCGAAGCCTTACCCAGATGCCTGGGTGCCACCCTAACCCAATCTTTAGTTGGATCCCTTCCACTGATCCAGATCGCCTTTACCCACATGACCTTCCCCACTCAACTCCTTGCTTTACACACACACCAATTCAAGTTTTCTCTAAGCATCAGCAATGAATAAAATGCTGCTCAGATCATGAAAACCTCTACAATGGCATCATACAGCTTTAGAATAAAATCTAAACATAGACATCTGTGACCTGGCCTTTGACTTCCCTGACAACCTTAGGTGAGACCTTCTCCCTACTTCAGTACTCAATAAATAGATCTTCTTTAAACCTCTAGGCCTCCAAATGCTTAGCCAACGCTCAGGCCACTTACTCCTGTTAAGGATCCTATTCATCCTATTCCTTCATCCTGTCTAAGTCTCAGCCAGTACTCAGACCACTGCTGCCTTCAACAAGCAGGGATATCTGTACTATCACTAACGTGACTTTCCTTAAAATTACAAGATAGAAGGAGACCCATGTGGGTCAGGAGAGAAACTACACTCAAAATACAGAACTGGATGTTTGCAGCTAAGGCTTAAGACAGAGGTAGGGGGTGCGCAGCTCAAATACAGAGCACTTGCCGAGCAAGTATAAGGTTTGCTCTCCAATACCACAGTGGTGGAGGTGGGGTTTGATGAGAAAAGGCACAAGGCAGTGAGTGAGAAGAAAACAGACACCCCTCACCTCTGATCACTATAAAATGTCTCTGATGGGAATGGAAATGGATGGTACCACATAACTGGTGCTGAAAACCAATATATTCGGTTAGAATCATATGCAAGAAAAGGAGGAGTTGAAAAGTATAGGGGAAAAGAACAGAATAATATCATGATTCCACTTAAATGCCCCTTCAACTCATGCTTCATCCAGTTCAAAAGCCATCACCTCAGAGCCACCAGACTTATAAACTTACTAACACCCCATCCATGCTCCCACTCGCTTCTGTTGTTTGCATTATACACAATATGACCCAAACAGGTGTGATGGCACACATCTGAACCCCAATACTCAGGAAGCTTGAGCTAGTTTGGGGCTTCATAGTGAGATCCAGAATGGAATTTAAAAAAAAAAAAATGATAGGACACTAGTGACACTAGAGAAGCTTTCAGGCCTCAAAGAAAGAATTTTTATAACCTGTTTGTTGTTTTTTTTTTTCACTTAATAAGTCAGAAAGGATGAACAATTAAACAGAGGCTATGAAATTATTTCCCCGTTCAATCCTTTAGTAAAGCAAAACAAATTCCATTTCTTAAGGTAACATCCACCTGTAGTCTTTAAAACTCAACGCTAAACACAAAATATCCTCATTAAAACCCCTGAAAGATACAATGATAAAGCATAGATTTACATCATAAATTATTGTAAATTCCATATACACTCACATCTAAAATCAAACCAAGTGTTATGAAGGCACGGAACATGAGAGGATATCAATCCTTGACTTGAGCCAACCACTCACCGGATTATTGGGGTGGCCACTGCTTGAAAACCAAGGTTACGAATCCAGTCAACAACATCCCCGCCCCCAAGTTCTACACGCACATTAACAAGTTCCTTTTAAAGTCGAAAGGCAGGTCATTGACATCGCATGCCAGCGATGCCCGTCCTCGGGAAGCTGGGGCTGGGAGACCCAGCGTCCCAGGCCAATCTTGGCTACCCGCTCTCGGTAACCCAAAGTTAGTCACTCTAAAGCCACTCCTGAAAACTGAGCGTAATGTCAGTGAGGTTTCACAGCAAAAGAGACTGCGTAATTTTAAGGTAAAAATTAAAGTCCTTGCCACAAGTCCACACCACACGGGTGTGGCGCACCTTAAGGACAAGAGCGCTTGAGAACAGGAAGCTACGACTCCCATTCTCCGTGGGCCGGACTGGAATGTCGGCTCCTCCGACCTCTGGTCCCGCAAACGCCCAAGTTTCAGCAGCGGGAAGGGGGAGGGGAGTGGCCGGAACAAATCCAGGGAACAATCGCGTCCCTACAACACCCCACTGCCCGACCGCCAGGGACACGCCGCGGTTGTCCCTCGGTGAAGGAGGCGGCCTGAGGCGCGACGCTGGTCCCGCGCGCGCTCCCTGCTCCGGGAACAAAGTTTAGAAAGAGGGAGAAAGTTTTCCAAGAAGGCGCCCCGGCGGTCGGCCCGCTTCCCGAGCGTCGGGCTCCGCCCGCCCAGGCCCAGGCTGCTCCGGGATGCCGCCCTAGCCCGACGCTCTAGGGCGGCAGCAGCCGAGAGCCCGAGCCGGACACCCGGGACCCCAGCCTGAGGAGCCCCGCGCCCCACCAGGGGGCCCCGCGCGCCCCGAGGGGACGTACGAAGAGTTACCTGCGGCGAACGGGGCGAGCGCGGGACGACTCCTGAGGCGCCAAGCCGACAGCCGCCGCTTTGTCTCCCGCCCGTCCGGCTCCCAGGAGGAAATGGGCCGCCCTGCGCCCCCGCCCCCGGCCCGCCCCGCGCCGCGCCCGCCCTTCCCGGCACCTCCCTCCGCGCGCTCTTCCCGGCGCCTCCCGCGGCCTCCACACCGCCGGTCCCGGCCTGGCGCAGCCGGCGCTTTCTAGGGAGAGCCTCCCGCCCGGAAGGTAGCCTGGCAACTCCAGGCCGGGACCCCCAGAAGTCCTTTTGGTTTGGCCTCCGGGCACGCAGACCCGGACCCACGACGGGAAGGAGGGGCGGAGACTCAGGGAACAGCCCGCGGCGGGGACAGGCGGGCGGAGGGCAGGTGAGTCACCGCTCCCGGCTCAGGTGAGTCTCGGGGCGCGGCCCCGGAAGGCCCCGCCCCGTCCGGCTCCCGGGGACCCGCGCGGCCACGCCGGGTCCTGCTGGGCGCACTGCTGCGGCCAGGCACCCTGTACCCTAGTCCAAGGCGCCCAGAAAAGGGGCAGCCTTCTGCTTTGCTTTACCGAAGGAGAAACACAGCAAGTGCAAGTTCTACTTCTCCTGGCAGAGTGGAACGGGATCCTCAGGACCTGGGGTGTTGGGTTTTTTTGAGGGTTTTTTTTTTTTTTTTTGCTTTTGTTTTGTGGTATTTGTTATTTTTTTGTTGTTGTTATTTTATTTTTGAGGTAGGGTCTCACAGTTTAGGCTGGTCTCGAACTGGCTGTGTAAGCAAGAATGACCTAAAAACTTTTTTATTATTACAACCATTCTTTTAATTGCAGTGTCCGGAAGGCAGAGGCAAACTCATCTCGGAGAGTTTCTGAACTTATGTGGAAATCAGGATGTGTGGGCATTGAATTTACTCAAGTGCCAACTTACCTTAAACTCCTAATCCTCCAGCACACCCCCGCAACTGCTGCGATTTATAGGTCTGCACCATTATACCCGGTCTTTTAGGACCTCTTAAAAAGAGGGAGCAAATGAGAGCGATGGCCCCGTGGGTGAAGTTGTTTGCCACTGTATCAACAATGCTAGCCTGACAACCTGAGTTGTGGAAAGACAAAATGAAGGCCACAGAGATGTCCCCTGACTTCCACACTGGTGCAGATGGCAAATCCACCCACCTACGTGTCAACACACACATAGCAACAATAATAATAATAGGCATATCCACCCACATTCATATCACACAATAATAATAATAATAAATAAATTTTAATTTTAAGAGAGTTGGAGATGTCTCAGTGATTGAGTGCTAGCCTAGTATGCCCTGATTTAATCTTCAGCACTACAAAAAGGAAAAAAAAAAAGACATACCTTCACAAAGTCATTCTTGTCCAGCCACTCTTTTCTGTTTCTAGCTTTGGGGTTTTGTCTCCCATAGTCCTCTCTGACTAGAGTGTCTGCTTTATCCTTACTTCACTTGGCTATGTCAGGACATAACAATCACATAATAAATATTCCTTTGGTCTAGCTATGATTCCAGTACTTGGGAGGCTTAGGCAAGTCTCAAGGATTATCACTAGAAAAAAACCTTTCTCAGAAGGGGATGTTGGGTGGGGAGGTGGTGTTCTTTATTTGTTTGCTTGAAGTAGTAATAAAAGTCTATTGGCTCGAAACACTTTGAGAAAGAGAGAGAAGAGAGAGAAAACAGAGAGAGAGAGAGAGAGAGAGAGAGAGAGAGAGAGAACCTGCCCTGGAGAGTCAGAGGACTTTCCGAGTTTGAGGACAGCCTAGTCCACTACAGAGTGAGTTCCAGGATAACCAAGGCTACACAGAGAAACCCTGTCTAGGCTAGGGGATGACTCAGTGGATACAAGCTCTTGCCCAAGCCATTTGACCTGAGTTCAATCCTGAGGACCCACATGGAGGAAGGACAGAACTAACTCCCAAAGGTTGTCTTCTGACCTCTATGTAAGCACCATGGCATGTATGCATGCAGGCAGGCGAGGGAGCACACACACATAAGTAAATTTTAAAGGAATTGAAAGAACTGGTGGTATGTGCCTGTAATCACAGCACCCAAGAGATTGAGGAAGGAGAAGTGCTGCAAGTTTATGGCCAGCCTGGGTCACATAGTAAAGGATACATGGTAAGACCGCTTTAGATTAAGTAAATCAATAAACAAGAAAAAACATTGTGAAGGGATCTTGAATTCAGAAAGCTCTAAGAACAATGGCTGGCATTTTCTATGTGTTGTCAAGCCATTGGTGATGATCTTATCTAGACTTGACAATGAACATGCTGACAATCCAGAAGTACATTACCACCTTAGACCTTGTCCCTGAATTTGAGACAATATATTCAGATCTCTGCTATCTCTTTCTGTTTGGCTTCTGCTAGGTCTATCAGACTTCCAGGACCACATATCAAAAGCTGCTTTCCTGATACCTCTGCAGACTTGCTGACCCCACAGCAGGGGCCATCAGCTTAGTTAGAAACTCTAATCCAGAAACCTTGGAGTTGGGGCTGGAGAGGTGGTTCATCCATTAAGAGCATTTGTTGTTCTTACAGAGACCTACTTTGGGGGCCCAGCACCCACAATAATGGCTCACAACCACCCATAACTCCAGTTCTAAGGGATACATTCTTCTTACCTCAAAAGGCATCAGACACATATGTGGTACAGACAGATACATATATACATATATGCAAGCATAACATCCGTGCATATGAAATGTTTTTTTTTTTAATTCTTGGTCTTTGATTATTCTTTCTCACATTTTTCATTTGATTACTTTCAAATATACTCAGAACTCATAAATATACTTCTCTGCTGCGTCCAGTCAGCTGTCACCACCTCTGCCTAAGTTTCACAGAAGACTCCAAACCTCTCTCTCTTCCGCCCTCGCCTTCCTCACTGTAGCCTTAGTTCAGCAGCCTGAGTGATCCTAGTCAGACACTGTCACCAGCTCTGCCCAAAACCTTCAGTAGCTCTCACCTGTCAGAGCAGAAGCCAAGGTCCTTATAAGGGCTTCCAGAGCTCTCTTGCCCCCACACACTTCTCTGACACAGTGGCCTCCTTACTATTCCAGGATAGGCTCTTGCCTGAGGGCCTTTCTTTCTGCCTGGAATGCTCTCCTCCGCCTGACTCACTCCTCTGCCAGGTGCTCAAGTATCTCAAGTGAGACCTCTTGACTACTGTGCCTAAAATCTATCATCTTGCATCATATAAAGTTATAATTTTGAATATGTATTTGTAATTGCATATGTTATCTCTAACGCCATATATATGATGATATATATGATTCCCTGCTTTTTTCTGACTTCCTTTCACTAAATTTTAAGCCACATGAGGACTAGAATTTTTATTTAATATGTTCAATGTTATACCGTTGGTGCCTAGATTAGTACTTGGAACGTAGCAGGGCTCTCAATAAATACTTCCTGAGTGAAATGTACAGAAGATGGGAATGGGATGAATTTTATTCTATTCCAAGGGAATGTGCCTAGGAATAGGAAGCAAAATACAACTTAAAACAGTAGCCCAGCACTTGGGAGACTAAGGCAAACATTCAAGGACAGTCTCAGCTACAGAGTAAAAAACCTACCCCAAAATATAAAACACAGGGGTTGGAGAGATGGTTCAGAGATGAAGAGGACTAGCTGCTCTTCCAGAGAACTCGACTTCTAGCTGCCTGGAAGTCAGTCTTCCACTAGCAGCCTTCCGATGAAGATGTAGAACTCTCAGCTCTGCCTGCACCATGCCTGCCTGGATGCTGCCATGTTCCCACCTTGGTGATTATGGACTGAACCTCTGAACCGGTAAGCCAGCTCCAATTAAATGATGTCCTGTATAAGACTTGCCTTGGTCCTGGTGTCTGTTCACAGTAGTAAAACCCTGACAATGACAGACAGCTTCCAGAAAAACATCACATAACACAACTGAGTCTCCAAAGAAACCAGAAATACCCACTTCAGTCTCCCTTTGAATAAAATCTACACAGTCTTGCCCTGGCTATAGACCTCTCGTTGACTTTTTCTTTCCACTTGAACCCACATCAAGGTCCAGATATCCCTATAAATTATCAGGCATTGTCTTGCCCCACAGCCTCTGTGTTCCTAGTTCCTTCCGTTTGGAATGGTCTTTTCTCTGGTAGCACCTTTGTTCACTCCATAACTTACTCCCAGACTACTCACTGTAAAACAACAATAGCATCATCCTTTTCCCTTTCCCCTGATGGGGTCATACTGGGACACACAGAAACACACCTGTCCTTTGCTGCCTTTTTTTTTTTTTTTTTTTTTGGTTTGGTTTGGTTTTTCGAGACAGGGTTTCTCTGTGTAGCCTTGGCTGTCCTGGAACTCACTTTGTAGACCAGGCTGGCCTCGAACTCAGAAATCTGCCTGCCTCTGCCTCCCAAGTGCTGGGATTAAAGGAGTGCGCCACCATGCCTGGCCGTTTGCTGCCTCTTGAGCGCTGAGAGTAATGGGCACCACCATGCCCTGCTTCCTTTGCCCAGACTTATTATGCTACTGCACTGTATTGCACTCATCACATTATTTATTTATAGTTTGGGTTCTAACTCTAGTTTGTTGTAACTCCAGAACCTAGAATAGTTCCTCACAAGTACCACGTACCCAACAGAATGAAGGAATAGTTTCAAGTCTGAAAGATAACAGCGAGCTATCACAGTGTTTACATGCAAGGAGGAGAGCAGAAAGGACTGTTGTGGCTTAAAGTGTGGGAAGTATTTTAATGTGTGAATGAAAAGAAGTAGGTATATTTGAGCATTATGCAGGAGAACAGAGGACTAGATGTGAGATTCTAGGAAAGAAGTCACAGATGAGTCCCAGGTTTAAGCTTGATCAACTAAAGAAACACCAGTGCCATTTACCCACACGAAGAGTTTTGGATGTAAAGATGTGACATTGGGGTAGAGTAATGCACATAGTTATTTTGAGTCATGCAAACATGACTCAAAAAAGAGAGAGAGAGAGAGAAAATAACCCTATATAGAGAGGAATGTCTAAATGTAAGCTTGGAAAGGCTCAAAGAAGCTAGATAGAGATATGAGTTGAGTGCAGCAAGAAAATTAAGTGACTGACACAGAAGGAAAAGTATCCAAACGAGAAAACTAAGTTCCTCTTCCCTAACACGTGCCTACTCCCTTCCGTGTCAAGTTCTTTGCTTTTTCTGAATTTGCTTCTAGGTGGCCAGGATTATGCCCTTATGTACTGAGCCATCTAACCTGACCTTCTCTCTTAATTTAAGACAGGCTGTCTTAGTCGGGGTTTCTATTCCTGCACAAAACATCATGACCAGGAAGCAAGTTGGGGAGGAAAGGGTTTATTCAGCTTACACTTCCACAGTGCTGTTCATTGTCAAAGGAAGACAGGACAGGAACCCGGAGACAGGAGCTGATGCAGAGACCATGGAGTGTGCTGATTACTGACTTGCTTCTTGTAGCTTGCTCATCTTGCTTTCTGATAGAACCCAGGACTACCAGCCTAGGGATGGCACCACCCACAATGGGCTGGGCCCTCACCCCAGATCACTATTTGAGAAAATTCCTAACAGCTGGATCTCATGGAGGCATTTCCTCAAAGGAGGCTCCTTTCTCTGTGATAACTCCAGCTTTTATCATGTTGACACACAAAACTAGCCAATACACAGGGTCTTTCTTTTTCTCTTTCTTTCTTTCCTTTTGTTTGTGTTGGTTTTGTTCTATTTTCTGAAACAGGGTTTCTCTGTGTAGTCCTGGCTGTCCTGGAACTCGCTCTGTAGACCAGGCTGGCCTCCAATCACCTACCTCTGCCTCCCAAATGCTGGGATTAAAGGGGTGCTTCACCACCATCTGGCTATCTTTGGAGCTTTCTAAAGAGGAGGATAGATGGTTGTCCCCTGGAAAGGAATGTTCATAATAGCTCTGCCAGTGAGCAGTGTTCCTTGTCCTCTTTTGACTTTGTACTTTTTTTTTTTCTAGACTGTGTCTCACTAAGCTATTTAAGCTCTGCCTTGAATTTTCTCTGTAACCAGGCAGACCATAAGCATCCTGCCTCGGTCCTCTGAGTTGGTGGAGTTACAGGCTTACACCCTGAAGTGAAAACTTAAGGGTTCTTTAAAAGGTCAGTTGTGTTAGATGGTGTTTCATTGGGTCAAACACATGAAGGAGTCTTTTCTTAAAGTTGATAGAGGTGAAAGGCTAAGGCAGACTCGTGAAGGAATGTTTCTCTGAAGCAGACACAGGAGAAAGAATGTTCTGCTAAAGCAAGCATGTGAAAGGACATGTGATGAAGGATGCTTTGTTAACAACACATATGTATTGGTCTATCTTACATTGCATAATTGAGCTACATTTGTCTGGACTCCATAGAGAAAAATACACCAGAAAAACATCTGGTAAGATGTTGCTGCTTTTTTGCCACTTCTGTAGACTCGGACTGATTGACAAAGTGATGTCAACTGAGACAGGCACACATGAGACAAGACCCATGAAAGACATGTGATGTTTAAAGGGAATATAAAAGGGACAGTGACAAAGACTAAACTTGGCTTACTTCTAGATATAGAGCTAGCTATACAACACTTGTTGGTCTCCCGTCTTCATTGATCTTCGCTGAGAGAGACACAACTGAGAACGTCTTTGGACATTCCTGCTGGTCCCTCCTGCTGACTCATGCCTAGGCTGAGGCCTGGCTGCCTCTGTTAGATAGCGTCACTGATGCTGATTCATGTTTGCTATCCCAACTCTACCAAACTAGACTGCTGGTGCATCCATAAAGTGTTCACTAGTAGATGGAGCTGCCACTGCTAACCTATGAACTAAACTGCCAATTTCCAGACAACACAGATAAGATTTACTCCAAAGAACCCTTTCTAAACAGGTCCACTTCCCCCATATCCTTTCTTTTCCACTACCTCTAAAAGATGATGGGCTAAAAAAGAGGTTAAAACATTTAAAAACGCCGGGCGTGGTGGTGCACCCCTTTAATCCCAGCACTCGGGAGGCAGAGGCAGGCGAATTTCTGAGTTCGAGGCCAGCCTGGTCTACAAAGTGAATTCCAGGACAGCCAGAGCTATACAGAGAAACCCTGTCTCAAAAAACCAAAAAAAACAAAAAAAACAAAAAAAAAAAAACATTTAAAAACTGGAGTCTGGAGAGATGACTTAGTGGTTAAGAGCACCGACTGCTCTTCCAGAGGTCCTGAGTTCAATTCCCAGTAACCACATGGTGGCTCACAATCATCTGTAATGGGATTCAATGCACTTTTCTTTTTTTTAAGATTTATTTATTATTATACATAAGTACACTGTAGCTGTCTTCAGACACACCAGAAGAGGGCATCAGACCTCACTACGGATGGTTGTGAGCCACCATATGGTTGCTGGGATTTAAACTCAGGACCTTCAGAAGAGCAGTCAGTGCTCTTAACCTGTTAGCCATCTCACCAGCCCCCAGTGCACTTTTCTAGTATGTGTCTGAAGACAGCTGCTGTGTACTCATATAAATAATAAATAAATCTTTTAAAAAAAAAACATTTAAGGACCATCATTAAAAATAAATTTTTAAAAATTAAAGTTATACCTGACACTGTATTTCTAGCCTTTGTAGTTTTAATACTTCTCTGGAATTGTCTACCAGTTAATTTTCCTTTTATTTATTTATTTTTAAGATGTTTATTTAGTGGGGTGTAACATTTTGTGTCTGAGTGTAGAAAGCATAAGGCTACTTGGAAAAGTCAGATTTTTCCTTCTACCATGTAAATCCGGGAGGCCAAACTCAGGCCCTTGGGTTTGGTGGCAAGTATCCTTACCTGCTGAGCCAGGTCACCAAGCCAAATTTTCTCCTCCCCACCCCATTGTGTGTGTGTGTGTGTGTGTGTGTGTGTGTGTGTGTGTGTCTAGGCCAGGAATCAATATTATTGAGTATCTTTTCTCACTCTTGATATTATATTTTTTAATTGTATTTTGCTTATTTTTAAATGGGGATGTACTATGATACATATGTAGAAGTCAGAGGCAACTTTAGGCCATCCTTGGATGTTGTGAGTCTTAGAGAGCAAACCCAGGTCCTTGAGATTGGTATGAAGCCTTTACCTGCTGAGATGTCTCACTAGCCCTTCCACTTGTTTTTTGAGGCAGAGTCTCAGACTTAACCTGGAGTTTGCTATTTTAACTGGGTTAGCTAGACCGTGAGCTCCCAGGATCTACCTGCATCCACACATCCCCAGCCCTGGGGTTGGGTTTACAGGTGCCACCTTACCTGACGTTTATGCCAGTGCAGGGTAAATAAACGCATGCTTATGCAGCAAGTTCTGTCTCCCCATCTGTAGTTTATTCTCTTTCTCCTCCATTTTGGGGTATTTCGTAAGGACACTGTCCTTATCTGGTTGGTTGGTGGTTTGTTTGTTTTTCAGGTTTCTCCCATAATTTAGCACAGTACCTGAAGCATAAAATATACATGAAAACAATTTGCAGGGGCCCAGAGAGAGAACTCAGTGATTAAGACAGTGGTTGCTTGCCAAGTAGGGGAAGTCCACACCTTTGATCCCAGCACTCAGGAGGCAGAGAGAGGCAGGTCTCAGAGTTTGAAGCCAGCCTGGTCTACAGAGAGAGTTCCAGAACAGCCAGGGCTACACAGAAAAACCCTGTCTTGAGAAACCAAAAAGAAAAAAAAAAAAAAAACAGTGGCTGCTCTTCCAAGGGACCCAGGTTCAATTCCAGCACCCACCTAGTAACTTAGAACTGTCTATAACTCTAGTTTCAGGAGATCTGATACCCTTCCTTTTCTAGCTTCCATAGGCACCAGGCATGCATATGTGCAGTGAAAACACCCACAGGCATAATAGTAATAATAATAGTAATAAATAAGATACATAATAAAATAATGAAAATGAAAAAAATTAACACTATTTGCATAGGTCAGGGGAAAAGGGCAGTAGCATAACTATAACTTCATCGCTATATAGCAAGACCCTGTCTCAAAAGTAGTTTTTTGCTGTGTAGCGTTGTCCACCTTTAATCCCAGCACTCAGGACAAAGAGGAAGGAGAATTGCTGTGAGTTAAACATCACCCTGGCCTACTCAGAGCAGTGGCTCTCAACCTTCCAGATGCTGCAGCCCTTTAATACAGTCCTTCCTGTTGTGGTGACCCCCAACCATAAAATGATTTTCATTGCTACTTCATAACTATGATTTTGCTAGTATTGTGAATTGTTATGTAAATGTTTGTGTCCTGGGTATCTTTTGGGGGGTTGCAACCACAGGTTGAGAACCACTGACCTAGAGAGCTCCAGCATAAGTTTCAACCTAGATATACCATCAACTGACATCAGCAACCAAGTCTTGGGCTTAAAATGCTTGGTGTCCCTCCTAGGTCCATGGCCCTTCATATATAATAAGATACTGTCTCAAAAGAAGTGGGGGATAAAAAACGAAATGGCTATGATAGTACTGTAATCCCAGCTCTCAGGAAGCTAATTAACAGGAGGATTATGAATCCATGCCAACTGACCTATGGAGAACAGGCGGAGACTAGGGATGTAGCTTAATGGTGAATACAAGCCTAGCATAGGTTCAGCTGCTCAGGACTGAAAAAAAAAAAGATAAATTTGTAGAATGAATGAGTGGCATGGACCTCAGAGGGAAACCAAGCATCTTAAGCCCAGATTCGGTGGCTGATGTCAGTTGACAGCATCTTCATCATACCTTACCTTGCTGAAGATAGATCGCACACACAGTTTGAGCTGCACTGAGAAAAACTGAAATAATCACAAAACAGAATATGATGAGACAGTGATACTGGCTTTGGGGGCTCTCTGCTCACTAGCCACTCCATTCTTAGGAGTGAGTCTTCCTCTTTCAATAAACAACTTCTCCCCCATGCCTGACTGAAACCACGTGAAATTTTTCTCTGTCTCTCCTCCTGGCAGCTGCCAGGATTTTGACCTAAGCTGTGCTGTTTTTTTCTTAAACTCTTAATAAAACTGTTCCTGTGGTTTAAAAAAGGAAAGAGTAATATCAAAATGTCAATAAAGATGAACTAGCAGAGCTCGTTTTACAGAATCTTTGCATCATGGGCACTTCATTAGTATTTACCTACATCGTGCTGGGAAACAGCTTCACAGTTTACAGAGCCTTTTCCTGGATGTCAGTGCCTTCGTGACACCAGCAACCCTAAAGGAAGGCACAGTAATAAGTAAAATTCAAGAGTGATAAAGAAAAAGAACCGGTTCTGCAGGCTGTAATAAAAGTTACAAACTCTTGAGGTGGGTATGTTGACTCACGCCTGTAATCCCGGCACTTGAAGGTGGAGGCAAGAGGATTGTGAGTTCAGAGACAGCCTATCTCAAAAAAAAAAAAAAAAAACAACCAAAAAAATAAATAAATAAAAAATAATGGTCGCAAAATGATGATCACTCTCCAGCCCCCATTAAATCCCAAAAGGAAAGATGAAAGGGGCTGAGCCTAAGGAGAACTTACAGAGAATTCAGCAACAACAAAAGGTTGTTGTGGGTGCCTAGTGGGTGCCTAGTTCTAACTGCCTCTCATTTCATTTCAGATGGAGGAAGGAAGGCCTACCCTCTGTTAGCTTAGGTAGCAACAAGGTATTTTCCTCAGGTCTGTAGAGTTCAGTCATTCTCAACTAAGTCACCAAGCTTTTTAAAAATATACCTAGGTACCACCCCTAGCAGCTCAAATTCAAATCTTCAAGAGGCATTTAGCAGTTTTAAGTCTCTCAGGAAAGCTGTGGTGTTTAAGCCAGAGCTGAGAATCACTAATTCATTGCATTGTCGAAGCCAGAGAGGAGAAGAATGAGTCATAAAAGCTTAAGATGTGTTTACTAATGCATTCTTCTTACAATCGAAATTGTTTTAATATCCTGAGTGATGAAAACTCACCACTCTCTCTCCTATGTCCTTGTTGTTGGATAATGACCTCAGGTCATGAACAACTGAGTCAGAATACACTGGCCAGTAGCCCCTAGCCATAGAGCCATAAAGCATGGCTTGACCCCGGCCTGGCCTGTCCCCTCCACCTGCACAAACTGTATGTCCAGGTCCCAAGACCCACTCTGGTCCCAGTCAAACCACAAGAAAGTGGCTGTAAGTTCTTGGTGGTCAGTCATGTGCGAGTGCACGTATACACACACCTGCCCCTCGGCCCCTCCACATGAGCTCAGCCGTCATCCCTCGGAAAGGGTGAAGCTCCTCAGTGCTTCAATAAAGCTGATTCAGCCTGGTGAGATGGAGTGTGTCCCTTTCTTTGCTTCATCTTTCCTAGACTTGTTGTATGCCAGTCTGGGTGCTCAGAGCTTCGTAGTTCGTTCCAGCCTCCTCCCTGTCCTCGGACAGTTATTATTATAGTCCTCATTCTGTACGAGAACGAGGCTTAGGTGTGAGAATGTGGCAGCACTGAGACCCCCAACAGCCAGAATCCAGAACCAAATTGTGTGTGTGTGTGTGTTCCACATGCATGCCCACACCTGATGAGGCTAGAAGATGGCACCGCAGCTCCTAGAACTGGAGTCACCAATATTTGTGAGACACTGTGTGGGTGCTGAGAACTGAACCCCAGTCCTCTGCAAGTGCTCTCTGGAGAGCAGCAAGTATTCTTAACTGTGGAACCATCTGCCCAGCCTCAAAAACCCAACCTCCTTCTACCCTCCCCCTCAGCTTTTCCAGAGAGGGTGACTCTGTGCAGCCCTGGCTGTCCTGGCCTTGAACTCATAGTCTGCATCCTGAGTGATGGGAGTAAAGGCATGCACCACCACCATTTTAATTTTTTTCTTCTTATTTTTAATCAGGGGGCACATCCTTGCAGATGCTTGAAGAGGTGGAAGACATTGGCTCCTCCTGGGGCTGGAGTTGCCGGGGTTGTGAGCCACTGGAATGAGCGCTGGCAACTGAACTGTCATCTGCAGGAGCAGTGTGAGCTCTTTCTTGCTGAGCCGTCTCTCCAGCCCCAGAACCAAACTGCTCTTTTGACCAAATAGTCTCTTAGTCTCTGAACTGCCAGTGTTGTATTCTTTTAAGTACAGAGTCTGTTGGGGATTGAACTCAGTTCATCAGATTTGGTGGCAAGCACCTTTACTTTACCCACAGAGCTCTCTCGCCAGCTCAGTGTTGCTTTTTAATATACAATAATTCCGAATAGTTTTCATGCCAAGAGTACACCCCATCAGAGAAATGTGTATTGCTGTATATTATACACTTTATCTTTGTGTACACCTTCAAGGAGTATGACAAGGAAGACTTTGGGGGTGGAATAGAAGACCCAGTACAGGGCGCCACACGTTCCAGGCCGGTTCTAACAGGATACCATTGGTTTTAATGGTGAGTTAAACTTGGGCCCTTAACTCTGAGGGGAGATGGGTAAGCGCCTCTATTCATGCTATTCATCTTTCTTGCAAAACTGGAATCAAGAGTTCTCAAAAGCTGCAGGAGTGGCTATTCATTCCTTCATCTCTGGTATGATCAAAGATGTGCACAGAAAAACAAATGCCTCCCACTTCTTTCATGTTCATATTTTTGTTGATAACAGGCCTAGGTAGGGAACCTGTGTGGGAGAAAGTTAAAAACTGACAACAGCAAGATTACACCTAAAAGACGTCATTATAAAGGAGAGATGGAGGAAGGGAGGCTGCACTTTTTTTGTCTTTATAGTATCGGTGGGCTTTATTGTGGAAACCTGGCTCTGTGTATTCAACCATTCTAAAATTTCTTTTATGTATGGCATTTTCAGATTTTCATCAGAGTATGAAAAGGGCTATCAAAATAAGAATTGTTACATTGTACTATAAACCAAATTAAATTAATACATTTTAGCTCTCAGCTGCATTGGCAAATGAGTCATCTGTCTTCATTCATTGTTTCTATTGCTCACCAACAGATGTTTTTTTCTTCCAAGAAACTTGAGGAAAAAGAAAGCCTGCTCTAATAGAGCAGAGGCAAACGTTGGTCAGGAATCTTTGCCTGCCCCATAGGGCCCACTGTGGGCATTCTGAATATAGATGCACATAAAGGAGAAGCCAGGGCAGCCCCTGGTTTTGGTTCATCTGTGTGAAACTGGTCATAGGTTGGCTGGAGTCAGTCAAGCTGAGCTGTTCCTGAGACTCTGGGTGTTGACGATGGGATCTGGCAAAAACACGGTTCATCCTGGCTCCCTCTGTCAGCTCTTAGCAGGCCAGGTTCTTTATTTCTTTAATCACAATCTATCACTCTTCTGTCTGATTATAAGTGTTGACAGGACTTGCCCTCTGCCACAAGAGGCTATTATAGTCATTCATTCATACCTTTAATTTGTTCAGTCAAATATTTTAAAGCTAAGATTGGTGACTCAAACCTCTAATCATAGTATTTGGGAGGCTGAGTCAGGAAGATTGCTGAAAATTCAAACCCAATATAAATATAAAGTTAGACCCTGCCAAAAACAAACAACCAAAAAAACCAAACAAACCAACAAACCCGACACACTGCCCACAGGTGCCCTGAACTGAGATTCCAGAGAGACAGCAGGGTAGTGAGTAGGTAGAGGACGAGCAGTGTGATCTCAGACAGGATGAGGCTGAGCGACTGTGGAGAGGAGTGCTCACATACAGGGCTCACTGAAAGACAGCATTTGACTAGATGGAGACCCTGCGATGGAGAGAATGTCCAGAAGAACAAAAAAACGAGTACAGAAACCCGGGGGTAGAAATAGGAGGGATGGGACATGGTAGAGCACACATTTATCCCAGCTCTCAGGAGGCAGAGGCAGGCGATCTCTATGAGTTCAAGGCCAGTCTAATCTACATAGTGAGTTTCAGGACAGGCAAGGCCATGTAGCCAGACCTGTCTCAAACAAACAAACAAACAAACAAACACAAAAACAAGCAAAGGGAAGGCTAGGGTGCTGAGCAGCGGTGAATGGGGCAAGCACAACAGTGGTAAGAACAGAAAAGCAGCCAGGAGGCAAACCAAACAGGCTCCTGCGGGAGATGGTAAGGAGTAAGGCTCTGGTGGTGTGTGCTGTGATAAGGGGGCGGAAAAACACTCTAGGATGAACTGGGCAAGGCCAGTTTGTAGTTTTATTTTGTCTTTTGAAATAGTGTCTCAAGTAGCCTAGGCTGGTTTTGAACCCCTAATCCTCCTGCCTCCCCCTCCCAAGTGCACTATGCCCTCAATTATCCCCTCCACTCCATCCCCAAATCTGGAATCTAAGCATATAGTAGACACTTGTTCAGCTACTGAGCAGGAATCCAAGAGGGGATTTTGTTATTGTTTCGCTTTTGCTTTTGCTTTTCTGAGTGTTTAGTAGCCAGACAATAGGCGGGGCACTGGGAAATTACGGTGAGCTAACAGTCTTCCCCCCCAACAAGGGGTGTCCTTGTTAGTTTTTGTCAAAGTGACACATGCTGGAGTCATTTTGGAAAACAAACCTTAACTGAGAAAATACTACCATCAGATTGCCTGTAGGCAAGCCTGTAGGGTGTATTCTTGATTAATGATTAGTGTGGGAGGACTCAGCCCACTGTGGGCGGTGCCATTCCTGAGTTATATAAGTGAACAGACTGAACAAGCCTGGGGGAGCAAGCCAGTAAACAGCATCTTCAAGGTTTCTGCTTCAATCCTGCCTCCAGGTTCCTTCCGTAACTTCTCTCAGTGACGGAGTGGGACCTGAGAGCTGTGAGATGAAATAAACCCTTTGCTCTCCAAGTTGCTTTTAGTCATAGTGTTTTATAACAGCAATAGAAAGCAATGTTAAGACATGGGACTTACAAGATAGCTAGGAACATAGAGAAGTGGGGTCCTGGTAATACAGTGCTGTAGTTGGGTAAATAACCTGCATGTGTTACAAGAGTCCAGAGCAATTCTTTTATTTAGTAAATATTCCGTTATAAACTCCTGTAACATAGTGGTAGAATAAACAGATAAGGCACGTCCCGCATGGTGTTTCCAGAGTGGTAAGGGAGATGGAATATGTAGCAAGCCTGGAATAATGAAAGAGGATTCAGGAGAAACTGTTTGAGCTAACACCTGCCCCGATGATGGAAAAGAAGTTAGGGGAAGCATGCTGTGAGTTGGGAAAGGTTCTGGCTTCTGAGCCAAATCCCCAAAGAGGAACAGCGGTTACTGCAATGTGGGGGAATTGTGCAGGAAAAGTGGCATTCCAGAACAGCATCAGAGGCATGGGAAGTAGACACGGTGTGCTGAGGGGACAGCAAGTGGTGCAGTATGGCTGGCTGCAGTATGGGAACACAGAGGGGTCCAAGAGAACGGAAACAGTGACGGCAAGCCTCGCTAAGAGCAGCTTTTGAACATCATCCCCAGAGCTGCTAGACAGTTTTGTATGAGTTTTATTTTAGTTTTTTTCATTTTTAAAAATAGAGTCTCAGCCGGGCGTGGTGGCGCACGCCTTTAATCCCAGCACTCGGGAGGCAGAGGCAGGCGGATTTCTGAGTTCGAGGCCAGCCTGGTCTACAAAGTGAGTGCCAGGACAGCCAGGGCTACACAGAGAAACCCTGTCTCGAAAAACCAAAAAAAAAAAAAAAAAAAAAAAAAAATAGAGTCTCATATAGACCAGGCTGGCCTCCAACTTGCCATGTAGCTGAAGATAACCTTAACTTACTCCTGACCTGCTGCCTCCACTCTCCAAGTGCTAGGATTACAAACCAACAGTACTGTCTGAGCCTGATTGTATGTGGTGCTGGGGTTAGCATACACATGGCTCTGTGTAGCATCTGAGGTACATTTTAAACAGGACAGTGACCTGGACAGATGAGTGTTAGAAACTGCTCTGGCCATAGACAGGAGGCTGGGCACTATACCCCATGGTACCACACTTCATCTAACAATGGAGTCTGCTAAGCGTATTAAGCCCTCAGTGAATCCCTGTTGTTATTTTCTTTCTTTCTTTTTTTTTTTTTTTTTTTTTTTTTTTCTGTTATTTTCTGAGCTAAGCAAAAACCAGGTTAGCAAGTGACAGTGGTCTCCTCATTCCAGTTTCTGTGCACTGGAGCAGCAGGAGTCATTCAGTCATTTACCTTCAGTGTCAACCAGCCTCTACAATTGCCCCTGCCCCCCGACACTCCCAATTCCATAAGCCTTCACAATGCACAGTACTACACAGTCCTTTTAGATAGGAATGGATTGTCTCTCCCCATTAATTTGCTTAAGGAACTTCTGTACTCTTTATACACACACACACACACACACACCTGACTGCTGTCTGCTTTAGCTTTCTCACCTTTTTTCTTTTTTTTTTTTTTCTTTTTCTGATTTATTATATGTAAGTACACTGTAGCTGACTTCAGACACTCCAGAAAAGGGTGTCAGATCTCGTTATGGATGGTTGTGAGCCACCATAAGGTTGCTGGGATTTGAACTCATGACCTTTGGAAGAGCAGTCAGTGAAGCAGTCAGTGATCTTACCTGCTGAGCCATCTCACCAGCCCCGCCTTCTCTTTTCAAATACCTAGGTATTTGATTCTTTGTGAATTTCACATCATGCACTCCAGTCTGACTCATCTCCTGTCCCTTCCTATCTGCCCTCTGCCCTTGCAACCTCCCCCCAAAAAGAAAATAAAAAAATAAAACAAACAAAAGAAACATGTTGTCCTGGAAGCTGTACTGTATCCCACAATATACCCCTCTGTCCATACATCTTTACTTGCAAATGTTCATTGCAATGAGTCATTGGTCTGGTTCGAGGCCTCTGGCTTCTGTGACACCATCAATATTGGATCCTCACCAGGACTCCTCTCAGATATTGTGGTGTTGCTGTGTCATGGGATCCTGTGGCTTTAGATCTTCAGGCCTGGCCCCTTCACATGCTCCAGCAGTTCATAGGTGAGGTAGATGTTGGAGTGAGCCAACCCAAAGCCCTAGATATGGGCCTGGGTGGTAGCTGAGTGGGTCAGCCTGCCAGCTCTCCTTCACCCACTCCCCAGGGCAAGCTCTGTAGCCCTGCCCAGCTAGCTCACCCTATGTCACAGCCTGCAAAGGGCAGGGCCAGCCTGCTATGCCCTCTGGGTAGGCTCTTATTTGATAATGAAGTTTCTTCTGACCACCCAAGAAGCTCTAGATTTAAGGATGGAGAGAAAAAGATAGCTTCTGTGTCCTCAGAGGCTGAGACCACTGTGAGATTCTAAACTGAAATAATCTGAGGTGTCCTCCTGCCTCCAATGTCTCTCAGCCATAAGGTCCAATGACTCACAGCCTGGCCTAGAGAAGCTCTGTTCTGCTTTTTTCCACCATCTGTCCCTAGTGTGTGGCTCTTTCTTCCTGTGTCTACCTGTTAGCTGCACTGACCTGCCTAGCCACTCCTATCCCACCTCTGTATTATGTTTTCTTCATAACACACATCACCATTTGAAATCCCTCTAGGATGTGGCCTGAAAGCATCGACCTTGTCTGTCCTTTTTGCTCACCATTTAGCTCAGTTCCTAGAAAATTGCTTGGCGCTTATTAGATGCGAGGGAAAAGCGACTATATGGCCGTCATATATTCATTCCCAGCCCAGCCCAGCCCATTCCTGTACTCACTTCTCGGGCCTTGCAAGGATGGAAGTCCATCGCTTTTAGATCTGCCTCGATGATCGAGGCCCCTTGTCTTTTCATCCTGGGCCATCTCCCTTCCTCTCCTGGTCATGCAGTCATCCTTGTCACCACATGTATTCTCACTGATCTTATACATTCTGAGTCCTCCCACTCAGCCCTGGCACATGCCTCCGTCAAGACTCCCCTCGCTGTATCTCAAAGCACCTGTTTCACTTGTCTGAGCTCATAAGAAAAAGCATCCATTTATCTCCTTGGCCCCAGCACACCACAGGTAGCCAACATGCAACAGCTGCCTCACTGTTTCTTGATTGATGTGGTTTAAAGAAATATAAATTAGGAAACTGTGGTCATTTTTATGGCAGTGGGAGGAAGGGTTGGTCAACCTAATACTACAGTGGATCTGTTGCCCCTTCCTATGGACCACACCAAAAAAAATAGCATATTAAATTCTGCTCACTCAGCAGAAAGAGGGGATGTGACCTGAGCTCACCACCTCCATACACCCAAGGGGAAGAAGGTATTAGTTCAGTAGCAGGTCTCTAACCATACTGGTAGGATCTATCAGAAGTCCAAAGACTTCTCTCTCCACCAAGCCCACTCCCAACCCTTATCTCATAGCGATTGGGTTGCAGGGTGGAGTCTCATTCTATCCGTGAGCCTTAGTCCAGCAACCAACAGGGGAGACTTGCTCTACAGCTGTGCCTTTATTATACTACCTTGGAGCCCTTAACTGGCTCATCAAGCTTGAGTTGCTAAGCTTCTAGAAGTCTGTAATTATTGTTGTCTAAAATGTAAAACAGCAGAATGGATAATTAGTTGCTTTTAATAAAGCCATTTTGTAAGATACTGATGATGGTGAAGATGGTGGCAGTTTTGATAATGAGGAGGAAGGGGCTATTGCTAAAGACTAAGACCCAGTCATGGGCTTTTTTTTTTTTTTTTTTTTTTTTTTGCTTTTGGTGGCACGTCTTTAATCCCAGCCCCTGAGAGCCCGAAGCAGGCAGATCTCTTTGAGTACAAGGCCAGCCTGGTCTACAAAGTGAATCCAGGACAGCCAGTACTCTGTTACACAGAGAAACCCTGTCTCAACAAAACAAAACCAACCAAGCAACCAAACAAAACTTCTTGTGGTGAATGGAGCCAGAGCCAGCATCACCACCACCTCCCCTGTGCTGCCTGTGACAACAGAGCTCTGTTTGTGGGACCTTGACATGTGTCAGTTGGCCCAGCTCTAAATGGAGAAATCATTCCTTGAAGCAAAAGGTTGTTGGGAGACTCCTCTGAACTAACCTCTCTACAGCATCATCATGGTAGCTGTATAATACTAAGCATACTGCCTACTTGATAGCAAGCCATGTGCTAACAACTTGTATTAGCTTGTGATTCAGGTATGGTGTAGCACCCCTGTTTTATAGATAAAGAAACACAAGGAAACTGGGCATATTGGCTCATACCTATAATCCCAACACTTGACAGGCTAAGGCTAAGGATCACCATGGGTTAGAGGCCAACCTGAGCTACATAGTGAGTTCCAGGCACTCATTGGAATGAGACTGTTCTCTACAAGAGAATGAGAATGAAAGCCAAAGAGAAACAGACAGAATGATTTAGTCCATCGGGAAATAACCTCGGCAGTCTTAGGGGCCAGTATAACTGTGGCAGCCATGGAATGCACTGCTCAGATGTCCCGTGGAGACAATTGTAGGAAGCAGAGCTAACTGCACCACAGCACTTCCTGCCAGGTGCTGATGATGCACACAGGTTCAAGCCAGACAGATCCCAGCAGTGAGGTGATGGGGAAGTAGACAGATCCCAGCAGTGAGATGATGGGGAAGTAGACAGATCCCAGCAGTGAGATGGGGAAGTAGACAGATCCCAGCAGTGAGATAGATGGGGAAGTAGACAGATCCCAGCAGTGAGATGGGGAAGTAGACAGATCCCAGCAGTGAGATGGGGAAGTAGACAGATCCCAGCAGTGAGATGGGGAAGTAGACAGATCCCAGCAGTGAGATGGGGAAGTAGACAGATCCCAGCAGTGAGATAGATGGGGAAGTAGACAGATCCCAGCAGTGAGATGATGGGGAAGTAGACAGACCCCAGCAGTGAGATGGGGAAGTAGACAGATCCCAGCAGTGAGATGGGGAAGTAGACAGAAGACTCCCTCTCCAAACCAAGCAGCTATTGGCAAATGGTACCTGCTGGAAAAGGAACAATCCTCTCACTGTGTCCCTAGGTGTGTCACCACACCACAGGGCTGGTCCATGCCTAGGAGTGGCTGGCCAGCACAGCTTGGACTCCAGGGTTTTATGTGCTTTTTGCTTCATTTTCTTTTGTCTTGTTTTTGTCTCATTGGTCTTTTGTTTGCTTTGATTTTCATTTTTGTTTTTGGTTTTTGGTTTTTCTTCAGAGAGAGAGAGAGAGAGAGAGAGAGAGAGAGAGAACATGAAATTTGTGTGGGGAAGATCTGGGAGGAGATGGAGGAAGGTAAAGAAAATGATCAAAATAAATTGTTTGAAATATATATTTGTTTGTTTGTTTGTTTTGTTTTTCGAGGCAGGGTTTTTTCTGTATAGCCCTGGCTGTCGTGGAACTCACTTTGTAAACCAGACTGGTCTCAAACTCAGAAATCTGCCTGCCTCTGCCTCCCAAGTGCTGGGATTAAAGGCGTGTGCCACCTCGCCCGGCTTGAAAAGTAGTTTTAATTAAACAGTTTGTTCTTTTATTTTTATGTGCACATGTGTTTTTGTGTGAGAGTGGGTGTGCCTATGGAAAGATAAGTGTGGGTGCTTTCAGAGTACAGAAGAGAGTATCAGATCCCCTGAATCCAGACCATCTAATAATGGATGCTGGGAATTGAAATTAGGTCCTTTGGAAGTACAGCAAATGGTCTTGACAGCTAAGCATTCTCTGCAGCCCTCTTCCTTCCTTTCTCCTTCCTTCCTTCCTTCCTTCCTTCCTTCCTTCCTTCCTTCCTTCCTTCTTTTCTTCCTTCCTTCTTTTCTTCCTTCCTTTTGGGTTGTTTATTTGTTTGAGACAGGGTTTTTCTGTGTAGCCCTGGCTGTCCTGAAACTCACTCTGTAGACCAGGCTGACCTCGAACTCAGAGAACTGCCTGCTTCTGCCCCCCCAAGCACTGGTATTAAAGGCGTGGGCCACCACCAACAGGCTCCTTATTTGTATTTTTAATTAGAAGCAATTGATATTTTATTTCCTGAATCCTCTAACTCCCACTGGAGAAGTTCTATGTTAGCATATTTATATAACTAAATTATTCAATGAAATAATAATAAAAAGGTTTGTGTGCTGAAGAGCATCACTGTCTCGTGACAATTATCTTTACAATGTGACTTTTACTTTTTAAGACAGTCACAGTGTGGTGTTTTTAGGCAGAGGTGAGGTAGATACCACCGTATCCCTTTGAATAATACAATCTGCCGTTCTCTCTTCCTGGCTAGGCAGGAATGGGGCCACAGAGAGCTGGCGTCACTCTCTCCATGTCACCCTTCTTGAGAATCTTCAAGCCCCAACTCTCACCTCTAAATCCATCCTAGCAGCTGACACCAAGGAGTCAAGGAGGAACTTCTCTGACCAATGAGGCCTGGCGCCAAGATGGGCAGAGCACCCTAAGACTGACCAATGAGGCCTGGCACCAAGATGGGCAGAGCACCCTAGGACTGGCAGCTGGAGTCCTCTGCCAGGCAGCCACAAATACCAGTACTTCCTGAAGGTCTGTAGATCCTTCTGTGGAAGAAAAGTACTTCCCTAAGAGATAGGCCTGAGTGGGTCATCACTGGGGGGTGAACACCCACTGGTCTTCACAACCAGTTTGGTAGTCCAGATAAAAATATAACACCAGCGACATCATTTTCCAAAATTAAGATCGATGCTATAGCTAAATGTATGCAGATGTATACAGACACAGATGGGAACAAGTGTATTTAATTGTAAGTGAGTCAGAATGGAACAAATAAGATGTCCCTTATATCTGGGTTTCAAAAATTAAAGAGAAAATGTGCCTGAGGCAAAAACAAACCAAAAAAAAAGAAAAGAAAAAAGGAAGGAAGGAAGGAAGGAAGGAAGGAAGAAAGGAAGGGAGGAAGAAAGAAAGAAAGAAAGAAAGAAAGAAAGAAAGAAAGAAAGAAAGAAAGAAAGAAAGAAAGAAAGGAAGAAAGGAAGAAAGAAAGAAAATAGGAGGCAGAACCTTTGACACAGAAGGCTAGATGACTCTAGTCTCCTAAGGGGGCTTGTGAAATGTCCTAGCCAGATCACCTGATCCCAGAGGCCCTACATGGTCACAGAGTTAATAGAGTGGTCATGTCACAAGTGAATGCAACTCAAGGTACCTCCCCATCATCTGTCCTCTCTGTGTTGAAAGAGAGGGCTGTAACTGCACCGTCACTCATGAGAGAGCCTGAGGCCATCATCTGTGTCCTCAGAGAAACTAGGGAAGAGAAAGAACGAACATCTTTGTCCTGGTCCCCGTGTGACTACAGAGCAGTTAGTCTCAGGAAGGATGAACACATAGTTTGTACTTAGACAGCTCTGTTTCTCCTCAGCAGCTGCCAGGAGGCACCTCTTGGACCAGGAGGCTCTTAGTAGACATCAGTAAGCACTGAGAGCCAGACATCCTGGGACATGCCTATAATCCCAGCACTCAGGAGGCTGACACAGGAGGATTGCCCTGAATTGAAGGCCAGCCTGGGTTGCACGATGAGTTTCAAAAATGAAGAGAGGCTAGGGAGACAACTTAGTTTATAAAGTTCCTACCTTGAAGGTATGACGGTCTGAGTCTAGAGCCCCAGAACCCAGGTAAAAATCCAGGTAGGACCAGGTATGGTAGGGCACACCTTTAATGCCAGCACTTGAGGCAGAGGCACGGGGATCTCTGAATTTAAGGCCATCCTGGTCTACATAGAGAAACCCCATTTCAAAAAAAGACAGGAGGAGGAAAATGTAGCATTTGCCTATGATCCCAGGGATTGTGAGATGGGAGGCAGAGACTCTGGCCAGCGTGGCAGGCATGGCTTTCCCTCATTCCCTGAAGACACGTACCAAGGTGTCTTCCCTTATTTGGCCAATTCCTTCTCCTGAGACTGAATACCAGGCATAGCTATCAAAGTATTGAAGTCCACTGATCAAAAGCCCCCTTTAGCTCTGCCCAATTAAAATCAAACAACTCAATCTAACACGGGGTTCCCCTTGTACCTTCATAAACTGTCATTTGCCTATGGGCCATATCGGCTTCCTCTCTATCCAGAAGCAGTCCTTTCATTGTCCCCACCTCCAGGACAAATATCCCTGCCCCCTCTCAATTGCTCCCTTCCCCTCCTCCCTCATCCACTGTCTCCTGTCTCTGTGTCCTAGTCCCTGCCCTTTGTCTTTCTGGAGCAAATAAATCTTTGTGCAGAGAACTTGGTCCTGCCTGTCCCCCTAAGCCACTACCAATCCTTTGACAATCCCTGGAAGCTCACAGGGCAGCCATCCTAGATTATGTGGAAGAGTTCCAGGGCAATGAAAGACCCTAAACAAAAGGAAGATGGCACCTGAGGACTCAACACCAAGGTTGTCCCATTTCCCCATGGGTGCCGTGCCCTATAGGTAACACACACACACATTTTTAAAACAACAGCTACCAGGTATGGTGACACTAACTTGTAATCCTAAGAGGAAGAAGTCTCTGAGTTCAAGGCCAGCATGGCACCAGGCCAGCCATGGCTATATAGTGAACTTCAGGCCAACCTGGTCTCTACCACCAGCACCAGAAATCTAGGAAAACCTGTCCCTTCACCATGTGAAGAAACTGCCGAAGTAACAAGGACTGCCCAGGTGTGTAAACCGAACCCCCTCCCTTTTGGTCAGGATCCTGAAAGGGGGTGTGAAGGAGCCATAGCCATTCCGTAGGCACCCCCTGCCCTATAAACTCATCCCTGGCAAAGGTTGCAGCCTGACAAATGTGACAGTACCTCTGCTGCCTGAGTGGTCCTTACTAGTCCCTCAGAACAGAAAAACAATCCTGACTGCATCATTCCTGGGGAACTGGTGACTTCCTGAGCCAGCAGCAGGCTGACAGACTGGCAGGAGCTTTGCTTATCAGGACAGCCTCAGGATGGGGTCTGGTGTCCTGTGGGTACCTAAAAAGGAGTGTGGAAGGGTGTCTGTGTGAGCGTATGAACACCACAATCTGCCCACCCAGAAACCATCCATCCGTCTGTGGTTTGGGCTTATTCGTCTCTCTTTCAGGACTCGTTCCTCTGTGTCCTGATGACTTTGCCTCCCACCTAGGGAAGCTGCAAACCCAGCCTTTTTCTAGTGGGTTCAGGGAGTCATGAAACCCAGAGGCTGCCCTGGGGGGAAGGGCATAGAGCTTTGTCCTCAGCCAACCCACATTCTTTGGTTAATCACTTGTGGAGGCCTGGCCTTATCTCTCCAAAAGGCCCAGAGGGCTAGATTGCCCTTTGCTGACATTTAAGCCTAGGCTACCGCCAAGTCCCACATTTCAGCCTCTAGAATATGAAGAACTCAAACCAGATAAGGTGTGTCTGGAGTTCCACAGGTTGACTAACAGAAAGGGAGAGTTCTGAGTTCTTCAGTGCCACACACCCAGGACAGCCCTAGAGGAACACACCCTGTCAGCGGCCAGGGCACCAAAAGTGAAAGTAGAAAACGAAGAGACCAGTTCTCCATATCACTGAACTGCTCCCCAGTGTGAGCTGTGCTGCTCCTGGGCTGGTGGTCCTGGGTTGTGTAAGACTCTGGCCAAGGAAGTCAGGGGCAGCAAGCCAGTAAGCAGCAGTCTCTCATGTCCTCTGCATCAGTCCCTGCCCTGATTTCCCTGGATAATGGACCACAAACTATAAGATTAAATAAGCCCTTTCCTCCCCAAGTTGTTTTTGACCAGGATGTTTTACCACAGCCATAGGGACAGGGAGGAAGGAAAACCGTGGTGACACATGCCTGTAATGACAACACATTCAAGTCCTGAGATAAGAGAGTTCCAGGTTCAAAAGCAGCCTGAGTTCAAACATAGCAATACTGTCTGTCTCCAAGAAACTTAGAAACACAACAAAAAGTTACCAGAGCCTAGATCTGCCGGGGAACTCTGGAAGGCCCCGCAGAACATATCTCAGAGTTAGCCCGGCTGAGGAGGAAGGAATCTGGGTATTTAGCTCCCAAGTCCTGTTTCTACCACTGACAAGAGCTACTTCCTGAGCACAGCCCCTAATGCAAATGCTTCCTTCTTTCTCAGTACACAAACCAAATACCTTCCTGTGGCCAGAGCAAAACCTCAGCGGAGCTCCCAGCTCTGCAGTGAGCAACAGCATCTGGCGGGCAGCAGCGCTGGGGATCTGGAGGGATTCCAGCTGAAGTATGCCTGCCACATCTCCAAAGCCTTCTGGTCAGTTCCCTTTACTTGGAACCGGGTGGAGAGTTTGTATTCTTCAAAGTGAATATCTCCGGTCTGACATCACTCCCAGAAGAGTCAAAGCAGAACAAAGCTCTGCCTCAGTTGCCTTAAACGTCCCTGTTTGCCACCTGAGAATGTCTCCACACGTCCATGCGTTCCTTCCTTTGTCTTTGGTTGTGCACTGGATACTGTTGTCTTTCCAACAGGTGAGCTTGCTTTCTCTGAGACCATTATCAGTTGTTAAGGAGGAAGCAGCAGGAGCCAGCACTGGGGACTATGTGTGCCTCTACTCACCTGTAGGGGTGACCTTTCATGAAACAAAGTCCAGAATCTAAACTCAGAACCTTCTTGTTGCTGATGCTGCTTGCTTGAGAGAATCTCATACTGCAGTGTCGCCTGGAACCTTCTGTGTGGCCCAGCCTGGTATTAAATTTCCCACCCTCCTCCCTCTGCCTACACAATGCTAGAACTGACAGGAGCAACCAGACCTGGATCTCGAACTCAGGACCCTAACCCAGTTTACCGGTTTGGCTTCTTTATTTCTGCATTTTTTCTTACACATCTCCCTACTCAGCCAACATTTATGGAGGGGCTTATTTACTATACACCAGGTATAGGACAGGCACCAGAGGACCAGGAAAAAATAAGACGCAATTCTACAATTCTCAGAATTTACAGACTGTGGTGATGGGAGCGGGTAGAGATGGATGGAAACTGGGTGCCATGATGGGAAGCGCATTGAAGTCAGTACAGTCGGTGGTTCTGGGGTCCTGTTTGCTGTCTGGTTTAGAAAAGGGCAGTCTTCAGAGACAGCTCCTTCCACACACTGCCAGAGTTCATCTTTGTGACCAAGAGCATAAAGCAGAAATCATGCTGTGTCTCTTCTAAAATTAGCTTATGAGGATTATTTATTTTTCACTTTATATGTTTGAGCGTTTGCGTGCATATATGTGTACGTACCACCTGTGTGTCTGGTGCCCACGGAGGCCAGAAGAAGGTGTCAGATACCCTGGAGATGGGGCTACAGAGGGTTGTAAGCCGTCCTTGTGGGTGCTGGCAATCAAACCTGGGTCCTCTGCAAGAGCAGCAGTGAGATTAGCAGCCCATGGGATCTAAGGTTGAGCACTACTTTTGCAGAGGACTAGGAAGGTTGTAACTCCAGCTCCAGGGGAATCCAGTGCTCATCCTGGGTCCCACAGATATTTGCACTCACACATGTACATTTCTACACACAGACACACATAATTAAAAATAATAAAAAGTAGGGGCTAATGATCTGGCCCGGTGGCTGCACACTTGCTGCTCTCGCAGAGGACCTGAGTTCCGCTTCTGACACATCAGAAAGCTCACAACCTTCTGTTCCCGTTGCAGGGGCTTGGATGCCCTAGTCTGGCCTCCACTGGCACCTGCATACACTTGGTGCACCCAGGCACACACATACACAAATCTTAGAAAATGAACAAATGACAGCTCTCTTTCTCCGTTGTCGCCATCATTTGTTCTGCAATTCAATTGCTGTACCAGGAGCACCTTGTGCTGACTGACTGATTCTTATGCCAACTTGATACAAGCTAGAGTCATTTCAGAAGAGGCAACTTCAACCTGAGAAAATACCCCCACCAGACAGGTCAGCGGGCAACCCTGTGGTACATTTTCTTGATTGATAATTGATCTGGGAAGGTCCAGCTCACTGGATTGTGCCACCCCTGGGCTGGTGGTCCCAGGTGTTATAAGGAAGCAGGCCGAGCAACCGATGGAGAACAATCCATTAAGCAGCACTCCTCCATGGTCTCGGTTTCACTTCCTGCCTCCAGGTTCCTGTCTTAAGTTCCTGCCTCCCAGTGATGGACTGTTACTGTGGTGGTTTGAATAGCAGTATCCCGCTAGGCTTATATATTTGAATACTTGGTTACCAGGGAGTGGCATTAGTTAGGCAGGTGTGGCCTTGTTAGAGGAAGTGTGTCACTAGGGCTGGGCCTTGTTGAGTTCAAAAACCTAAGCCAGACCCAGTGGCCCTCTCTTCTTGCTGCCTTCAAATGTGGATGTAGAATTTTCAGTTACTACTCCAGCACCATGTCTGCCTGACTGGCTCTATGGTCCTGCCATGATGATAATGGACTAAACTGAAACTGTAAGCCAGTGCCAGCTAAGTGATTGCCTTTATAAGGGTTGCTGTGGTCATGGTGTCTCTTCACAGCAATAGAACAGTGACTAAGACAGTTACCTAGGAAGGTACAATGACACAAACCCTTTCCTCCCCAAGCTGCTTTTGGTCAGGTGTTTATCACAGCAATAAAAACCCTAATAGATACCTCTATGACGAAACTGAGACTTCTAACAAATGATGTCAGTGACTCGGGAGTGAATCCTCCACCCACTCAAGCCTCTGATAGCTGCAGCCCCAGACAGTGCCACCTCAGAACTACTCTGCTCTCTAGTTTCTGACCTGAAATTCATGGTAATACTCCTGCTTGTACCTCCTGAGGCCTGAGGATTACAGGCATGATTGACAATGTCTGTCTGTCTGTCTCTCTCTTTTTTTTTTATTCTTTTTTTGATTCTTTTTTTTATTAGATATTTTCTTTATTTACATTTCAAATGCTATCCCAAAAGTTCCCTATACCCTTCCCCCCCGCCCTGCTCCCCTACCCACCCACTCCTACTTCTTGGCCCTGGCATTCCTTTGTATTGGGGCATATAAAGTTTGTAATACCAAGGGGCCTCTCTTCCCAGTGATGGCTGACTAGGCCATCTTCTGCTACATATGCAGCTAGAGACAGGAGCTCTGGGAGGTACTGGTTAGTTCATATTGTTGTTCCACCTATAGAGTTGCAGACCCCTTCAGCTCCTTGGGTGCATTCTCTAGCTTCTCCATTGGGGGCCCTGTGTTCCATTCTATAGATGACTATGAGCATCCACTTCTGTATTTGCCAGGCACTGGCATAGCCTCACGTGAGACAGCTATATCAGGGTCCCTTCAGCAAAATCTTGCTGGCATATGCAATAGTGTCTGGGTTTGATGGCTGATTATGGGATGGATCCCCAGGTGGGGCAGTCTCTGAATAGTCCATCCTTTTGTCTTAGCTCCAAACTCTGTCTCTGTAACTCCTTTCATGGGTATTCTGTTCCCCATCCTAAGGAGGAATGAGGTATCCACGCATTGGTCTTCCCTCTTCTTGATTTTCTTGTGTTTTGCAAGTTGTATCTTGGGTATTCTGAGTTTCTGGGCTAATATCTGCTTATCAGTGAGTGTGTATCTAATGACAATGTCTGTCTGTTAAACCACCATGTTATAATTTGTCACATGGTAATAAGTAAGCCTCCACCTGTTACCCCTTCCTCAGTGGCCCGGGTGTTCTGCTGGTTTCAGGGGTACCAGAGTCCTCCTTTCCAGCATCTCCAGTTGGGCCCAACAGACAGTGCTACAGTATGGCTCTGAAGCTGCTTTCCACACTCGCTGTGGGCTGAGATGCTGTGTACCACTCTTTCCCTTGGCATCCCCCACCCAGTTTATGTTCCCTTATACAATGCAGAGGAAGAAAGAAGCCATAATTCCCTTATTCGTTTGCAATCGCCCGTTCCCTGGGGCTCTGTGAGAGTGATCTGCTACAGAGGTTTTCCTAAGTCCCTTAAAGCTTCTACTCTCTCCATGAACAAAAGACGGTAGCTTGCCAAGAATAAATGGAACTTAGGCATGCAAAGGTTAGAGTTGGGTTTTAAATTTGGAATTCCTGCTCTCTGAGTGGGCTCCAAACTTGGCAGCTTCCTTGGCCTCCTCTAATTCAATCTCCCTGCCTCACTAGATTGCTTTTTCCATCACAGCTATGCAAACACTTCCCAGGGAGGTTTTCTTGGCGGTCCTAGAGGAAGCGTGCACTCAAATACTGATTTATCTCAATGCTGGAGCACAGAATTGCAAATGCTTAGAACTGAATCACTGGACTAGACTCTGTACCAAATCCTCAACCTTGCATTTTCAATTGTCTTATATTTTTGAGGCAGAGTCTCTAACTCACAGTCCTGCTTCTGTCTCCTAGCAATGGAACTACAGAGACATGCCACCATCCCAGCTCTGGAGTTCCCTTTTTGTTGCAACTTTCTATCCCAAGGAGCTCAAAAACACAGAGTTATTGAGCCTCCTCCCTACCCCAAGGTATGACCTAAGATTTGGCATTAAGCACCTACCATTGTTTCATATTTCAGTGTAGTGCAGAGAAGGAGACAAGATAGAAGGAGACTTTCATGGAAACACCATAATTCCAGCCCCTGGGAGGCTGAGGCCGGATGATTCTAAGTTTAACCTAGGCTACATATGAAAACCCTCTCTCAGAGGGGGTGGGGAGGAGGGAGAGAGGAAGAGAGAGAGAGAGAGAGAGAGAGAGAGAGAGAGAGAGAGAGAGAGAGAGAGATTGAACTGAGGAGATGACTCAGCTAGTAACATGCTCACCAGGCAAGCTTGAGGACCTGAGTCAGGTCCCCAACACCTACATGAAAAGCAACTGCAGCAATGTGTAGCTGTAGACACAAAGCTAGGGAGGTAGAATCAGGCAGTCCTGGGGTTCTCTATTCAGCCAGTCCAGCGGAATAGTGAGTGTAAAACCTCAGGGCAAAAAATGGACTAAATGTCTTTAATCCCATCCCTTGGGAGGCAGAGGCAGGGGGATCTCTATGAGTTCTGGGCCAAACAGTGAAGGCTGTACAGAGAGACCCTGAATCAAACAAACAAACAAACAAACATAAGGTCTGTGATTTTCCCACTCAGATAAGAGATGGAGGGATTGGCTGACAGGGTCAGGGTACCATACTGTGAACACTTCTCAGTCAAGCCACACCCCAAATCCTGAACCCACTTCCCATCCCAGGACCAACCTACAGACACACTTTATTCCCTGGGGGCATTTGCAAAGATGAGCCAAGCATCCCTGACAGAGTGTTGTCTGAGTGTGGAAACCTGAAGCACTCTTGGGTCTGGCACCTCATTTGCAGCAGCTCAGGCCTCACCGACCCATTTCTCAGGCAGATCCTACCCTCCGAGAGACACTCTGAACCAAGAGCTCGCTGAGGACCAGTCACAACTTTTTGAAGCCAGTTGTGGTTCAGAGGTGAGGTGGTTGCCACCCTGTGGAAAAGGGACCAGGGGTCTGGTCTCTCCTCTTCCCTGTTGACAGTAGTGCTGCGGGTTCCATTTCATTAGCCTTTATACAGCCTCTGGGGGCTGTCAGACACCAGGTGCTATAATAAGTGTGAAATTTAACTTCTTTTTCATCAAGAGAAAAAAAGGAAGAAAGAAAGAAAAAAAAAAAAAAACCCAACCCAGCCCGAGGAGACTCAAGTGCTGGGAATCTGCTTGCAAGAGACAGGAACCCTGTTGTCGACTTTAAATAAATTGCAACTGAAGCATGATCAGGCACCAAATTATCTCAGCAAGTCCTCTCGGGGAGCGCTTGCTGTCCAGAAAGATCCACAATAAGAAACTGGTCTGTGAATGAGGCAGACTGAAGCCACAGCCACAGCCCTGTTACCTCTCTGGCTGGGGCCTCCAAAGTCCAGTCTCTCTCTCTCTCTCTCTCTCTCTCTCTCTCTCTCTCTCTCTCTCTCTCTCTCTCTCTCTCACACACACACACACACACACACACACACACACACACACACACACACACAGATTATTGCTATTCTCTTTACAGAAAGATACCACTGTATTCTGCAGGCCTTTGATTCCCCTCAACCCCCACCCTGTATTTCAGCCCCATCTCCCTGCTGTTGCAATTATGTCTACCGAGCCCTGCCAGCCAAGGTTTCGGAAGGCACAGCCCTGGCCATTAACCTTTCAAGAGCTAAATGCCAATAGTGCTGCGTCACAGGGAGCACACTTGCTATTTACAGCGGCTTGTTCAGACCAGGAGGTACTGGGGAAAGAGAGATTTGCTTTAATAATGAGCAGGTGCTTAGAATTAATGCAGGGAAGGAAAACTGTGAAGGGGCCTGAGCGAGCCGGAATCCAGGTCAAGCCTGAGGAGACGTCCAGCCATGTACCACACAGGTGAGTCCCAGGATGGCCTTGGCTAATTCAGAAGAAAGGGAAATGAGCATTTTCTGAGCTCTTACTAAGTAACAACTACATGAACTCCACAACTCTCCCCCCTTTATCTGTCTCCCCGACCCCCACCCCCACACATAGGATTTCTCTGTGTAGCTTGCTCTATAGACCAGACTGGTCTTCAAGTCAGAGATTCATTTGCTTCTGCCTCCCCACACCTTTTTTTTTTTTTTTTTTAATTTGAGGCAAGGCCCCACGTAGCCAGAAGCCAGAGGAAGATGTCAGATGTTCTGCTGACAGGAGAACTAAACAGACCAGCAGCCAGAAAGCGCCTGGGGTTACAAAGATGTGGCCACACCCATGCTTTTGTATGAGTGCTGAAATCTTGAGCACAGGTCCTCATACATGTGCAGTAAGTGCTCTAACACAATAAACCATCCCCCAGCCTCCGCACTTCCTCCTTTTTTTGTTTTGTTTTGTTTTGTTTTGTTTTGTTGGTTTTTTGAGACAAGGTTTCTTGGTGTAGCCCTGGCTGTCCTGGAACTCACTTTGTAGACCAGGCTGGCCTCGAACTCAGAAATCTGCCTGCCTCTGCCTCGCCACCATGCTCGGCTTTTTTTTTTTTTTTTTTTGGACAGGCTTTTTCTTTGTAGACTTGACTGTCCTGGAACTCACTCTGTAAACCATGTTAGCCTCGAACTCAGAGACCAGCCTGCCTCTACTTCCCAAGTGCTAGGATTAAAGGCGTGAGCCACCACTGAATGGTATCCCACTTTTTTTTTTTTTTTTTTAGATGGAATCCTGTTGTATATTTCAGGCTGGCTTTGAATGTGTGGTATCTTCTCGCCTCAGCTTCCTAAAATGTTGGGATTACAGGCATGAACTACCTACCATATTTAGCTTAAATATAAGTGGTAATTAAAGTTCATTCCTTGGTCTTACGCATTTTGAATGCTCACTAGCCACATGTGACCAATGACCACATATTCGACAGAGCCCTATGGGATAGCAATGGTCTACAGTATTTATTTATTTTTCTGCCCTGGCTGCTTGGAACTAACTGGCTATTTAGACCAGGCTAGACAGAAGCTTGAAGCAACCTCCCTCTCCTCCCTTCCATGTGCTAGGATCTCAAGCATGACCCACCACGTGTGCATGCCTGGTTTATAAAGCTGGCTTTGAAGCTATGTTTGCTGGAAGGGAACTGATACCTTAGAAAACGATTTGAGCAAATAAGCAAATGTCATGGCTTCTGTTCTGCACCACTTCCCTCACGAGGAGTACCCGGGAAATGTAGGTAGTCCTGCTGTGGGCAAGGTGCTTGCCTGCAATCCCAACCAATCACTTCAAAGAGGAGTTTACAGTTTAGGCTGGGGTTCCAGGCAGGAACCATCATACTGGCTTGAAGATCTGACTTCTGTAAAGCTAGTCTACGTGCATTCTGGGCTTTTAGACTTTGTAAGATCTTTGGTATCATTGACATTTTTTTCCCCAGAATTGTGCCCCTGACTCCATTTTTCTCATGTCCTGAGGAGTTTTGCATACCTGGGTGATTTTTAGGCTCACACAGGTCACCTCAAAACAGAACTGACTATAATTGGGGCTCTCTATCATCCACAACAATCCACAATAGGATCTTTAAGACAAAAATTATGTTTTATTTGTTCATGAATTCCATACCATGGCCCCTTAGGATGGAAATTTAATATGTTATAGATGCTCACAAAGTGTTTGCACGTGTTTGCTACTCCCCAGGCTTCAGAATCTCCATCCACACCTTCAGTACATTCTACCAAACACAAGGAAGTACCCTAGATAGAACCTGTTTAGGGATTCTTTGCTCACAGGGAAGTTTCAGGACCTACTGTTGAGATGAACACTCCTCTGTAATGTGGTGTGAACACACACACACACACACACAAACCCACTTTCAGTTGAAGTAGTCAAAGCTACATCCTCCCACACCCTCTCCTGTCTGCAATAGTAGAGCATCCCTGTATGCAGTTGGAGCAAACCCAGGGTCCCAGGGTCCTGGTACTGTAGGAACAGCTCTCCCACCCCCACCCCCAGCAGCATGCTATGGATGTAAGGGCTTGTGCTAACAGGAGGCTCCACATATTATATTAACATCACAAAAGTTAATGGGCCAGAAAGGAGAAAAATTAACATAAATTACCTTTAGCTGCCTTCTCTGGCAGCTAGAAAACAAATCCTATGTAATGCCTGAGGAAAGTCAGGCCTTGGGAAGCTGCATCCTGAACAGGCTACATAATAATAACCCCAGAAAACAATAACTCCCCATCTTGCCGGTTTATTGTGACAAATTGTGCAGAGCAAGCAACAGAAGGAGAGGAGCTTCATCTCTGTGGCTCTCTGGCGAGTGTTTGCCTAGAGAGAGTTCCTGAGGGCACAATACTCTGCACTCAGGACCTCTCTCTTAGGTACTGTACCGGGCACCTTTCCCGCATCCAGGGTCTCTCTCGAGTGTCTTTGGGTCCTGACAGTGAGAGAAACGATTTGTTAGGAAACTACCTCTTTGTATGTGAAAGATAAATCTTTATCTGTTCATGGAGAACTTGGATGGACCACTATGTAATGGAGGATTGGAGAAAAACAGTTCTTAGAATGTGGGGCTGGGAAAGTGAGATGTGAGGAGACAGAAAGCCAATCTGTATCTCTAACAAAGCATCCCCAGCATTGAGAAGGAACATGATACCCAGAGGCAGCAGTGACCAGGGGACCCAAGGGCGCGACCATGCCCCAGACACAGCTCTAAGTGCTTCCTGTGGTATGACTGATAATTCAGGCCTGTGTCATGGCCCTGCAGGTAAAGACATTTGCTGCCAAACCTGATGATCTGAATCCATTCTGGGAACCTACATGGTCAAAGGAGAGAACTGTCTCCCCCACACCCCAGGTTGTCCTCTCACCTCCCCACAAATGCCACGGCACGTGTGTGCACACACAGACACAATACACACAGAGAAAGAACTACATATAATACTGCTACTAATCCAGTCACCACGCTACTGCTAGGAGTGAGGAAGCCATCATCGCCTCATTCTATATATAGGAACGCCGAGGCTCTTTGAAGGTGTGTACTTTCTGCATTGCAGCATCAATAAGTAGCAGAAGTGGGAAGAGACCTACAATTCCAACGCAACACTTTTATTTATTTATTTATTTATTTATTTTGGTTTTTTTGAGACAGGGTTTCTCTGTATAGCCCTGGCTGTCCTGGAACTCACTTTGTAGACCAGGCTGACCTCGAACTCAGAAATCCGACTGCCTCTGCCTCCCGAGTGCTGGGATTAAAGGCGTGCGCCACCACGCCCAGCAACGCAACACTTTTAAACGTCTCATACTACTGCACCTTGAGACTCCCAAAGAGACATGTTATGAAATATAATACCGCAAGGGGGTACCTGGCAGGCCTGTGCCAAGGTGTTCCCCTGGGGAATGACACCATGCAACAGATCTGGTATATGGGGATGGGGGTGGGGGTGGGGGTGAGGATAGGAGGATAGTAAGGACCTGGAGAAGAGTAGAGACAGACAAGTGGATACGTAGATGGTAGTCAGTCAGACAGGAGCAGAGCTGTGAGGGCAGAGAAGAGGCAGACAAAGAAGGACAGATCGGGGAGAGAGACCAGAGGGAACAGGAGGGAACAGGGAGAGCTGGAATAGTGGAGCAGTTCTTTATAGGAAGCCCACACCTGAAGCAGCTGGCTGCAGAGGTCCCTGGGAGGAGCCTAATGGAATGGCCTGTAAGCTAACAGTCAGGGTTCAGGACTTGGGTCTCATGTCGTCTACACTGATGAGATAAGCCTAGGCCTTCTAATCAAGAATGATGACCCTGTGGAGGCTGGGAGACTCACAGATTGATTGTTGTTTGTTTTTAATCAAGCCCAGGTCCTCCCAGATGGTCAGCACTGACTCTACCGCTAAACTGTATCTCCAACCCCGGCTCTGTTTACTTTGAGTTTGTTTGGTTGGTTTTGTCATTGTCCTTGTTTTGTTTTTAGCTTATTTTGACCCTGTTTCTCTATGTACCTCTATGGTTGTTCTGGAAATCCATATGGAGACTAGGCTGGCCTCAAACTCCCAGAAATTGGCCTGCCTCTGCCTCATAAGTGCTGAGATTAAATGCATGCACCACCACGCCCAATTTGTTTGATTTTTGAGCCAGGGTCTTGCTGTGTAATCCAGATTACCTAAAATTCATTCATTCATTCATTCATTCATTCTTTCTCTCTCTCTTTCTTTTTGTTTTGGTTTCCCTGAGACAGTCTTGTCTGTTGCCTGGCTGGCCTGGAACTACTGCCTAGGATCCTTAATCCTCAGGTATCAGCCCCGCCAAGTGTTGCAATTACAGGCCTGACTCACACCAGGCCTGGTCTAGGGCTACATTTTAAGTTAGCAAGTGAGAAGTAGGTAATGTCTAATATACTGTCTGTCGGAAGAGAGTCTGTGAGTCAAAGGGTCCTACCTTGAAAGAGGTGATGTCAATTCTACTGCACACTATCTAGAACAAACGGAACTGCTCTCTCTGTAACACCCAGACCTGCCTGGCAGTAACAGATTCAACGTGAGGTCCTTTGGTTCAGAATCATGTATGGCAGATGAAATGCTTTACAAGAAGGAAAATCCAGGGAGACTTCACGGTGGTGGGGAGGTATGTTTATACCTAAAGCATAGAGGGCCTTATGCTCTAGAAAGAAAGTTAAGCTTTTCTCAGTCCTAGCCCTCTTTCTTCAGGTCCTCCTTCCATCCTTCCCTCCCTCCTTCTCTCCCTCCTTCTCTCTCTCCTTCTCTGCCTCCCTGCCTCCTTCCCACGGTTCTTCCTTTTCCCAGGCCCTGTTATAAAATCGTCAGAACACAGAACAGCCCCTTGTGGAGCAGGGTAGTCACAGTCCAGCTTGGCCAGTCAGTGTGAGAGGCTCTGGTTCCAGAACATGATCTGATCCTCAGAGTCTGAAGGTAAATTAGGACTTCTCAACCCAAATTATCTTTGATTTTCAGTTGAGACAGAATTTGCAAGGCAAAATGATCACCACCCTTAATTGCACAATGTAGGCAGGGCAGTGGTGGTGCACACCTTTCGTTCCAACACTCAGGAAGTAGAGGCAGGCGAATCTGAATTCTAGGCCAGCCTGGTCTACAGAGTGAGTTCCAGGACAGCCAGGGCTATACAGAGAAACCCTGTCTCGAAAAAGCAAAAAACAAAAAACAAAAAATAAAAAACAAACAAAACCAAGTTCAATGTAGACTGTGCCAGCCATCATTGCAGAGTCCCAGGAAGAAGTCCTGCTGCTGTTAGCAGTCACCCTCTTGTCCTACCATCCCCAGCTGAAAATCACCAAGGTCATTCTGTCTCTAGATAGGATATTTCCTATCTATGACATCTTATTCTATTCTGTCTTTTGTGTCTGGCTTCATTCATTTAGTTCATCCATTTGTAGCATGGATCAAGACATCATTCCTACTGTTCTGTTTTAGTGTACTGGCTGGTTTTGTGTGTCAATTTGACACAAGCTGGAGTTATCACACAGAAAGAAGCCTCAATTGAGGAAATGCCTCCATGAGATCCAGCTGTAAGACATTTTCTCAGTTAGTGATCAAGGGGGAAGGGCCCAGCCTATTGTGGGTGGTGCCATCCCTGGGCTGGTAGTCCTGGGTTCTATAAGAAAGCAAGCTAAGCAAGCCAGGGAAACAAGCCAGTAAGCAGCACCCCTCCATGGCCTCTGTATCAGCTTCTGCCTCCAGGTTCTGGCCCTGCTTGAGTTCCTGTCCTGACTTCCTTTGGTGATGAACAGCAATGTGGAAGTGTAAGCTGAATAAACCCTTTCCTCAGGTCAGGGTTCCTATTGCTTTGATGAAACACCATGACAAAAAGCATGTTGGGTTTATTCAGCTTGCACTTCCAGCTCACAATCCATCACTGGAGGAAGTCAGGACAGGAACTCAAGCAGGGCTAGAACCTGGAGGCAGGAGCTGACACAGAGGCCACTGAGGAGTGCTGCTTCCTGGCTTGCTTCCCCTAGCTTACTCAGCCTGCTTTCTTATAGAACTCAAGTCCACCAACCCACAGAGGGCTGGGCCCTCCCCTGTTGATTACTAATTAAGAAAATGCCTTAAGGGGCTGGTGAGATGGCTCAGTAGTTAAGAGCACTGACTGCTCTTCCAAAGGCCCTGAGTTCAAATCCCAGCAACCACATGGTGGCTCACAACCATCCGTAATAAGATCTGACTCCCTCTTCTGGTGTGTCTGAAGACAGCTACAGTGTACTTACATATAACAATAAATTAATCTTAAACAAAAAAAGAAAGAAAGAAAATGCCTTACAGTTGGATCTTATGGAGGCATTCCTCAAGTGAGGCTCCTCCTTCTTGTAATGACTCTAGCTTGTGTCAAAGTTGACACAAAACCCACCAGTACAATAGCTTTTGTCTCACATTTGTAATCACCTACCTTTCCAGTCCCACTTCTGGGGGTGAGGGTTGGGGTGGGGCAGTTTATCCTATGACCATAGTTCTCCAGTGGTGCAGAGGAAAGTTGTAGATTTTTAGTTTGGCCAAATGTTTTTCCTTTTGTGTGTGTGCATGTTTCTGTTTATGGAGTTTTTTGTTTGATTGATTAATTGATTGATTGATTGTTGAGACAGTTTTGTTATGCATTCTGGGCTGACCTCCCAACTCAGTATCCTCCTGTCTCAGCCCCCCAAGCACATTCTGGGCATGCGACACCACTCCCGGGCCTAACCTTTTTCTTAAACTAGGACTTTGACTAAGTTGTTTTGAGATTCACAGACCACTGCCGTCAGTCCTGCTGGTCTCTGATGACCCTGGTGCTGGCTGTCATGAGAGAGCAGTTCTGCTGCAGTGCTGCGTGGGCTGCTGCAGGTCACCCTGCTTGGCTTCGCCCCTCTCTGACCACTCACTGACTCCCAGGTCTTAAATGCTGGGCTGGGGAATCAGTCAGCCTCGTGATTCCAGGAAAGCACCTTCTCCTGGGCCAGCCTAGAGCAGCAGCCCCCATTGACTTGGAAGTCTGCTCCCAGATCCTGTATCCACTGTGTTTCCTTTTGCCAGGAAAGACAAGGTGTCTTCTCCAGGAATGTCACTGGCAGAGAGGACGAGAGCTATGTAAATTATATCCCCAAACTTTTGCTAATCATATCAGAGTCATATGCAAGGAGCCTTTTGGCCTAACTGGAGTCTGATAATTACAAATTATTTCTAGCAGAAATGCTGACTGTGAGACCAGGTTAGAGCAAATTTGATTCATATTAAAGCCATGGTCATATCTTCATGAACCTTCGAGTATTTTATTTTTCCATCGGCTCTCCCCTGCCTCCCCCACCCTCCCACTTTGGCCTGGCTGAGTTGGAGACTCGCCTAATACAAATAACTGCATTAAAATAAAATCATGCGAACACTCAGGGGAACATGCCTGAGTAATGGCAAAGATAATAAACTCAGACAGCCACCCCAGCTCTCTTCTTACTCCCTCAAGGCGGGAGAAGGTCCACAGCTGATTTGGAATCACTTTTAACAGTAAACAGGCAGGGAACTAGAGCTTAAGTGGCTTAAAGAGGAAAAAATGTAATAATGTATTGACTGCAATCCTCTCCTGACCCTCACTCAGTGCCGGCATCTCTTAAGTCATTTCCACTTTTTGGGCTATGATAAGAGCCGTAGTTGTTTAACAGAACAGCAACAGACCAACCTAGACATGTCTTCATTCACACTTCCGTTCATCAAGCATTGGCAGTCGGCTGTGCCTGGCACTGGGTTGGCCGTGGGAGATGTAGACCCTTCTCGCTCATATGTAAACCTGTTGCTTCCAATGATCTTCCAATTACAACTTCCCCAGCTTGGGTTGAAGTGGGGCAGGGAGGGTGAGAGATGGTCATCTAGTTTCAGACCCTAGGAGCTGGAAATAGGAGTTGTAATCCATCATTTAAAAATATATATATTATTAATATATATTATTAATATATATAATATTAATTATATAAATATAAATATAAATATAAATATATATATATATATATATATATATATATATATATATATGGTGGGGCACACTGGAGAGCTAGTTCCAGGACATCCAGGGGATATACAGAGAAAATATACAGAGAAAATCTCTTTCTCTCTCTCTCTCTCTCTCTCTCTCTCTCTCGCTCTCTCTCTCTCTCTGTGTGGGCATGCGTGTGTGTTGGGGTTGGCGGGGACAGATTGGGAAGATGGCTCAATTGGTTAAGAACCCACCATGTAAGCATGACTCTTGAGTTTGACAACCCTAACTCAAACACCCTAAAAGACCAGACAGAGTGGCCTCTGTAATCCTAGCCATTCGAAGCAAGGACAGGTGGATCCTTGAAGGGTGGTGGCAGCTAGCCTAACCTACTGGACCAGTAAGAGATCCTGTCTCAAAAATTAGACAAAACAAAATAAAACAAGACAAAACAAAAAAACCAAGGGGAACACTGAAGAATAACACCAAGGGTTGTTCTCTAGATGACACACAGACACACACACACACACACACATTCATATTCACCTGTGGGTTGAGATCTCCTTGGAGTTGCACATCAGATATCCTGCATATCAGATATTTATGATGTATAACAGTAACAAAATTACAGTTATGAATTAGCATCGAACTGTATTGAAGGATCACAGCTTTAAGAAGGTTGAGAACCACTGCTCTAGAAGAACACGGTGGCACTCATACACACACACACACACACACATTTAAAGATTTGTTTTTTGCCAGTTGTGGTGGCACAGGCCTTTAATCCTAGCATTATGGAGGCAGATCTCTGAGTTCGAAGCCAGCCTGGTCTACAAAGTGAGTTCCAGGACAGCCAGGACTATACAGAGAAACCCTGTCTTGAACACCCTCCCCCAAAATAAGATTCATTTTTATTTGTGTCTGTGTATGTACATGCTCACAGTCCAGAAGGTAGCTAAGGAGGTCAGAAAGAGCTTTGATTTCCCCGGGGCTGGAGTTACAGACAACTTTGAGCTGTCTAGCATGGGCTCTGGGAATTCTGGTCCTCTGAGAGAGCCACAATATTCTTAACAGCTAAACCATCTCTCTGTCTCAATAATAATATTTTCTTGGTTTGTTCATTTTTCAAGACAGAGAGTTTTTCTATGTAGCCCTGGCTGTCCTGGAACTCTTCACCCTGTAGACCAGGCTGGCCTCAAACTCAGAGATCTGCCTGCTTCTGTCTCCTTAGTGCTGGGATTAAGGTGTGTGTACCCCCATGTCTGGACCTAAGCTTTTGTGTACTTGGAACTTGCTCTGTACCAGGCTGGCCTTGAATTCAGATATCTGCTTGCCTCCACCTCCTGGGATTAAAGTTGTGTCTGTATTCCAGCCAGGGTAGCCATGGTGCTGGATTAAAAATCCTCTGTAGACCAGGCTGGCCTTGAACTCGTGGAGATTCACCTGCTTCCCAAATGCTGGGATTAAAGGCAAGAAGAACAGAGGCAGGAGAGCTGTTCTTCTCATAGGCAAGCCTTTCACCTGATCCAGTCAGTAGCTTTGGGAATGAGTGACTCCCTCACTTCAGAATTCTACTTCTTTGGACATAAAGCCTGGTTAGAGAGGTGAGGGAAATAATCAGGACATGAAGACCAGGAAGGGCGTCTGAATCTTAATGGTGAAGAAGGCAGATGGAACCTTGTTCTGCTGTTATGTCCCCCACTGCCTGCCTGCCCAGAAGATGGCGGGAAGCCAGAAGATGGCCAAGAAGGTCCTGGGGACCAATGAAAAAGCACCCAGAAGCAAAGGTCTCATGCCACCAGGACAGAGGTCTCATGCCACCAGGACAGCGGCTGGAAGCAGCTGGGGCTGCTTTTCTTTATTATCACAAAAAAATGCCATGACATCCAGGGTCGGGTACCATGGCCAGACTTCTGGCTCTTCCAGTACCTGGTTTTGGTGAGATTCATCCTCAGTTCTCCTCTGAGTATGAAATGGATTGCTGCATTTCCAGAACTTAATTGTCCACACCAACTAAAAGCTCTGCCAGTAATGAAAATACATCCCCTCCTTTTTATCAGGAAAAAGGGATAATAACTCAGCCAGCTCCAGCTTACATTTTATTGACTATCAGCCTTGCCTGTTTCCAAGGACATCTGATGTGACACATAGAAGCTTGCTGGGAGGCTAGGGGCTGCTGGGGCTGCTGAGGAAAGGTCTGGGGAACCAAGGGCCAAAGAGCAGTAAGACTGCCCTCCCCACCCCTCAGGCATTTTAAAATGTCAGGCATCCCTCCCAAGGAGCAGAGATTGTGTTTGAACTTCTGCACTGAGAGTGTAGTTAAGTGAGAGAGAAGATGCTTAGCTTGAGCCACGCCCTAGGTTCAAACCAATAACGTAATTAAAAGACGGTGTCTTAGGCTTTTACTGCTATGAACAGATACCATGACCAAGGCAACTTTTCTTTTTTTTTAAGATTTATTTATTTATTACATGTAAGTACACTGTAGCTGTCTTCAGATACTCCAGAAGAGGGTGTCAGATCTTGTTAGGATGGTTGTGAGCCACCATGTGGTTGCTGGGATTTGAACTCAGGATCTTTGGAAGAGCAGTAGGTGCTCTTAACCACTAAGCCATCTCTCCAGCCCCACAAGGCAACTTTTATGAGGATAACATTTAATTGAGCTGGCTTACAGGTACAGAGGTTCAGCCAATTATCATCAAGGCGGAAGCAAGGCGGGCATGGTGCAGGAGGAGCTGAGAGTTCTACATCTTGATCAGAAGGCTGCTAGGAGAAGACTGGCTTTCAGTCAGCTAGGATGAGGGTCTTAAAGCCCATACTCACAGTGACATACCTACTCCAAGAAGGCCATACCTTCTAATAGTGCCTCTCCCTGAGCCAAGCATGTACAAACCATCACATTTCACTCCCTGGCCCCCATAGGCTTGTTCAAACACATAAGTATATGGGGGGGGGCATACCTAGTCATAGCGTAATAAAAAAGTACATTTAGTCCAACTTCCAAAATCCCCATAGTCTATAGCAGTCTCAACAATGTTAAAAGTCCAAAGTTCTCTGAGAATCATCCAATCACTTAACTATAATCCCCAGGCAAGACAGCAAACCAGCTGGGCAAACTCCGGACGCTGCATCTCTATGTCTGATATCAAAGCAGTTTTCAAATCTCCATTCCTTTTTTATTTTTGTTGACTACAACAAACTTCTTTCTCCTGGGCTGGTTCCACTCCCTGTTAGCAGCTTTCTTCAGCAGATATCCCATGGCTCTGGCATCTCGAACATCTTCAGGTCTCCAAGGCAACTTCAATGTTACAGCTTCTTGTTTCAATGTCTGGGATCCACACATGATATTCTGGGTTCCTCCAAAGGGCTTGGCTCACTTCTCCAGCTCTGCCTTCTGTAGCACTCTAGGCTTTGATTGACTCTACTCCACTGTTACTGCTGCTCTTGGTGGTCATCCCATGATACTGGCATCTCCAGTACACTGGGTCTTCCACTGTAACTAGGCATCACTAATAGCCTCTCATAGGCTCTCTTCATGGTGCCAAGCCTCAACTCCTGTGTAGGACTCCTTCAGTCCTGGCCATCAACTGCAACTGAGGCTGTACCTTCACCAATGGCCTTCCATGGCCTCTCTCAGCTGTTCTTCATGACTCCTTCATACCTTCAAAACCAGCACCACTTGGGTAATTTCTATACATTACCAAGTCTAGCTACAGCCCAAGGCACAACATTGGTTATCTTTGGAACACAGCTTCTTTGTACTCTCAGAAAACAATTCCCAGAAGATTTCACCTCAGTGATGTTAGTCTCTTCTTAATCATCACTAATTCTTTAGCTCCAGCTAACCAGCATCAATTGCAGTCTCTTCTAATCTTGACTCTAAAGCCAGAGCCACATGGCAAAGCTGCAGAGTTCTGCTGCTTGCCAGGACTGGAACATGCCCCTCTTATTCTATTACCAGCTTTCTGTTTTCCAACTCCCTCACTGTCTAAGCTTGGCTGTCCTGGAACTTGCTCTGTAGAACCTTGAACTCAGGGATCTGCATGGCTCTATTTTTTGAATGTTGGATTAAAGATTTTTACCACCATGCCTGGACTTTTTCTTCACCAGAACCTGCTCTGTCTCAGGCTGGCCTTGAACTCTGAGATCTGCTTGCCTTTACCTCCTGGTATTAAAGACTTGTACTACCATGCCTAAACCTAAACTTAGCTGGGTGAGATCTTGCCTCAAGGTCACCACTCTCTTAATTCAACTTAATATCCTTGAACACAGGATTCAGTTCCATTTCACTTCCTGGTGCCCCTTTAATTACTCAAACCATATATTTTATATTTTTCCTTTCTAAGCTTGCTATAGTTGTTCAAAATGTTCTTCCTCAGGCTTAACTAGAGAATAAAGTTTCTGCTGGGCCTTTTTGAGACTTCCTTTGTTAATACAATTAATACAAATCTCTTTACCTTAGACTCTTCAGACAATAGCAAAAGGAGCCACATATTTTTTTCACCAAAATATCACAAGAACAGTCTCTTGGCCACATATTAAAATTCTTCTTCTCTGAAACCTCTAGAGCCAGGCTTCCACAGTTCAAATTATCCATAGCAACAAAGTCTTCCATATTCCTACTAGAATGACCCATTAAGCCCCACTTAAAGCATTCTACTGTTTTCCAAATCCAAAATCCCAAAATCCACATTCTTCTAAACAAAAGCATGGTTAGGCCTATCACATCAATACCCCACTCCCAGTACCAACTTCTGTCTTAATTAGGGTTTTACTGCTGTGAACAGACACCACAACCTTATAGATAACTCTTATAAGGACAATATTTAATTAGGACTGGTTTACAGGTTCAGAGGCTCAGTCCATTATCATCAAAGCAGGAGCATGGCAGCATCCAGGCAGGCATGGTGCAGGAGGAGCTGAGAGTTCTACATCTTCATCTAAAGTCTGCTAGAAGACTGACTTCCAGGCAGCTATGGTGAGGGTATTAAAGCCCACGCCCACAGTGACACAACTACTCCAACAAGGCAACAAGTACTTCAAAAAGGCCACACCTCCAAATAGTGTCACTCCCTGAGCCAAGCATATACAAGCAATTATAGGGGCTGGAGAGATGGCTCAGTGGTTAAGAGCACTGACTGCTCTTCCAAAGGTCCTGAGTTTAAATCCCAGCAACCACATGGTGGCTCACAACCATCCAAAATGAGAACTGATGCCCTCTTCTGGTGTGTCTGAGGACAGCTACAGTGTACTTAGATATAATAATAAATAAATCTAAACAAAACAAAACAAAACATTATAGACAGAGATAGCACCAGGAAAGGCATGGTGGCACATGCCTATAATCTCAGGAGTTCGAGGCCATCCTTGGTGATACAGTTTGTCTTAGTTAGGTTACTATTGCTGTGATGAAACACCATGACCAAAAGCAACTTGGGTAGGAAAGGGTTTATTTCACTCAGTTCCATATAACAGTCCATCATCAAAAGCTGTGAGGGCAGGAACTCAAACAGGGCAGGAGCTGATACAAAGTCCATGGAGGGATGCTGCTTACTGGCTTGTTCATCATGGCTTGCTCAGCCTGCCTTCTTATAGCATCCAAGACCACCAGCCCAGAGATGGCACCACCCACAATAGGCTGGCTCTCCCTCATCAATCACTAAGTAAGGAAGTACCATACAGCTGGATCATACAGAGGCAATTTCCAATTGGGGTTTCCTTCTCTCAGATGACTCTAGATTGTGTTAAGTTGACTTCACACCAGCCAACAAACAGTTCAAGGGTAGGCTGGGCTACATGAGACCCTATCTCAACAAAACTAACAAAGCAAATATATGTGTGCACATATATGAGTATGTATGTGTGTGTCTGTGAGTGTATATCTATTTCTCTGTGTGTATGTCTGAGTGTCTATATCTGAATATGTGTGTGAGTGAGCCTACGACTGGTGTGTGTGTGACTGTATGTGTGTCTGGGTCTGGATATGTGTATATGTTTATGTCTGAGAATGTGTGAGAATGCATTGTGTCTATATCTGAGAATCCCTCTGCTTCTCATGAAGAACCACAATGGCAACAATAACAACTCTGGCCTGTGTCATAGTTTTCCAGAGACATTCAGATGTCCTCTCCTTTGATGCTTTCAATACCCCTGAGTGGCTAGCAAGGAAAACAATGTTATTGTATGTGTGTGTCTCTCTCTTAAAAAACAAAACAAAACAACAAAACAAAACAAAGAGAGGGTCTTACATAGTCCAGACTGGCCTCCAACTCACTGTGTAGCCGAGGATAACAGGAGGAACTCATAATCCTCCTGCCTCCACCTCCCCAGTGCTGGGATCACTTGTGTGTGCCACCATCAGTCACTTGGATCATGTTATAGACATTGAAGCTGAGACTTAAAGGAGAATCAATCTAGCCAGTGTTCTCAGCTGATGTTTGGTGTCTAATGCTGGCTGAGCAGTTTCCCGTAACTCCATACCCAGGCGTGGGATGAGTTCTTCATGGGAGTGTTAGAGCGAGTTTCTGGTGCAAATCAGGTGAAGTCTCTGGAAAGTTAGGCAGTTTTGAAAGAGCACATTTCAAAGAACCTAAAAATTAATCCTGTAATCTCTCAGCTACATCTCTGTGACCTCCTGCTGATGGTGTAGCCACGGTGACCTCCAGAACCAGTTTAGACCTGAACTTGGGCCAGTCATTCCCCACTTCAGTTGTGAAGCCTGGTGTTTGCTCTCAGAAGCCTGACTTTGACTTTTTTTTTTTTTTAAATCAGAAGGAGGGAGCAGTGGCTCTTCAGTGATGCTCAGCTTTTCTGTTGCCCAGCTCAGACACAGGATTGGTCAGCGTTCCTTCCTCCAGGTCCAGCTTGGGAGTGGGTGTGCTGAGCACTGTCTTGTTTCTTTCTCACTTGTTATTACTGTGCATCTTTGATGTTGTTGATTTGCAAAATTTAACAACCTTAGAACCCTGTCTCTATATCCCTAGGCTCCCTTTGTGTGCAGGTTGGGTTGCAGATGGGAATGTGTTTGTGTATGCACAAGCACACAGTCACATGGGAAATCCAGAGATCCAGGTGTCTCCCTAGATCTCTCTCTCTCTTCTTTTTTGAGACAAGACCTCTCACTGAGCCTGGAGCACACTGATTTAGCTACACTAGTTAGTGAGTGAGTACCGAAGCCCCTCCTGTGTCCGTCTCCCTAACCCGAGCATTGGACCCATTCCTTTCGGGTGCTAAGCCTCCAAACTCAGATCCTCGTGTTTGTGCCATATGCATTTGCCACCAGAGCCTTCTCTCCAGCTCCTTCCCTGGACTTCTTTATGTGAAGTAAGAGAACTCTTTCTCATCGTACCACTTTAAATTTAGACTTCCCTTTCTTTCCACTGCAAGCATCCTCGGTGGCACACTGGCTTTCTGGTCCCCAACCCTCTGAGCCTGGTCTCATTCAAGACACCTTTGTCACTCTCACCGTCTGGAAGAGTTTTCTTCCACCTCGTGTCACACGATGGTCTCCCTGTCACCAAGGTGTCAGCCCAAATGTCATTTCTCAGAGACACTGTACAGACCCTCAATCCAAATTAGTCTCCATCCAGGCATGGTGGCTTGTACCTCTAATCTCAGCACCTGGGAGGCTGAGGCAGAAGGATTGCCATGGATTCAAGTTCATCCTGGGCTGCAGAGTAGGGCTCTGTTTCGAGAGAAAAACAAAACAAAACAAAACAAAACAAATGTTCTTCAAGTAACTGTTTCCCTTACAACATTTATTTGGCATCAGAGCTCATCTTTTCCTGTATTTGTTCTATGTTTTCCTCACTACAGTGAGAGCTGTATGTGAGAGCTCTGTTTAGTTTGCTCACTCTTGGCTCCCAGCTCTTGGTTTGGGGCCCAGTACACAGTAGGTGCCCAATAAGTAGCTTGTGGATGAATATAGGAGATTACCTATGACATCAGCACCATTATGTTCCCCAGTCTCCCTCTTCCTTGTGGACCTTTCATTGATTCCTTTTACAAAAAAAGTAGAGTAAAATCTAACTCTCAGGACCAGAAAGAAATGGAGAAGGCAGCAGATAAGGGAAACATCATAAAGCGAATTTATTTTAGGCTTAAATGTGAAAAGGGAGCAGGCTGATTGCATAACGTATGTAGATCTATGCAAATTACCAGGCAGGTTAAATACAAGTTTGAAGTAGTGGGAGGTCCAGGGCCTCTTTGGGTGCGGTGTTTTAATCCTTGCTGGGAACTGGCATTAACTGCCTGGGCTCAGACAGTAGGAAAACTGACAGTCCATGAGAGAAAAATCAATGAGCATTACGAAAGTAAAAAAATAATTTTATTTTGCTGCTGGGTTTTTCTGAGACAGAAATAAAAAGCATCCAGACTTCCAGTTCAAATGGTAGGAGCAGGAGGCACAGACACCACTCATGGCCAGCCTTACAGAAGAAGAAAAGCACCAACAGGGAAGACAGAACTGACAAGAGAATGAAACTCAATCTCTCTGAGTCACTCCAGTGCTTCCATGTCCAGAACATTATCAGGGGCTGGGTTGGTAGAGCACTTACCTGGCCCTCATAAAGCCCTGGGTCTGATCTCCAGAACCCATAACATCCCACACCCCACATGATCCAACACTTGGGAGGTTTGAGGACAGAGGCTCAGAGTTCAAGGTCAGCCTCCATCCTTGACACAGCAACTTTGAGGTCAGACTGGGATACATGAGACCTCATCTCAGGAAAAACAAAACAGCACAACAGCAACAAAAAGCCCCAGGACAGCAGCCAGGGCTCCATAGAGAAACCTTGTCTTGAGGAGAAGAAAAAGGGAGGGGGAGGAGGGAGGGAGGGAGGGAGGGAGGGAGAGAAGAGAGAGAGAGAGAGAGAGAGAGAGAGAGAGAGAGAGAGAACATTTTTTAAACAACTATTTTTGGAGTATTGCCTGTGTGCTGATCCATGCGTGCAGGCTATGGACACAGCACCTGTCCTCAAGACGCCCTATTAGGCTGGGTGGAGAGAAACATCCTTTACCTTTCATCTTTGAAAGAATAGATCACCCACCAATTTACAGAGGGAAATTCTGCTTTTTGGAGCCATTGTCAGGTCCATGGGGCTGGGGAGCCAAGGATCCCAAAGGGGTACTGATCGTCTTACACGGTGGACTTTCTATGATATTATTAATTTTGAACGTTTATTTATCCATTTATTTTGTATACCTCTTTATTCACTCCTTTATTTTACATGCCTCTGGGTGATTCCAGAATGACATTAGTGAGGAGGGGAGGCAGACCCTCAAAGTTTGCAAAGCCATGATGAAATTAATCCCAGCCTCAGTAAACAGAGAAGGAAGTCATCAGTGTTCAGCAGTCTGCTTCCTGAGTGCAGACTGGGAGGAACTTGCCGGCCGCGTGCTCCTGCCGTCAAGCCGGCCCCGCCATGATGGATGGAATTCCCTGAGATTACCACACAAAATAAACCTTCCTTTCTCTAGGTTGTTGTTCTCATGAATCTGGTCACAGCAGCAAGAAAAACTACTGTCCCTCCTGTGTCTTCTCAGCCACCAGCTACAGCCACCCTGCTAAGAGTGTTTCTTCAGTGCATCAAAGCCTGCATGAGCGAGCTCCCTGCTCACTCAGAATGAACAGTCTTCATCCTCTTGCCCCTTTCCTCTCCCCACCTCACCTCTCCCTTGAGTTCACTCAGCTCCAGCCAATTGGCCTCCTCCTTCCACAGGGCCAAGCTCACCTTCCCTCCCAGCATTCCTCTGCTCAGAGCACCCCCTCCCATGGCTCCCCAGTTCCCCTCTCCAGGCCCTGACTGGGTTGTCACCTTCTCATCAAGGTCTTCCCCAGATACCCTATTTAAAGGCACAGACTCCCCCGCCCCGCACACTCCCACCCTCGGTCCCTGCTTTGCTATCCTCCAGTGCTCTCATTGCCTCTAACTTACTGCATATTTTACTCGTTTGTCTTGTTTATCGCCTGTCTCTCCCCCATAAAGTAAAGCTGTGGGAGAGTGGGGAGTGTGTCAGTTTTGTTCACTGCTGCATCCTTAGCCTCGTGAAGAATGATTGACAAATTAAACACTCAAAAGTATTTTCTATGCTTCTTTACTTTGAATTAACCATTTTCTCATGGAGAACGTAATGTTATTGTTATTTTACCAAGGACCAGAAGATTGCCAAAGGCTCACATTCATGCTTGAGAAGCCATGGCCCCAAGGCTGTGTAACCTTATGGATGCAAATCCTGACTTTGAATCCTCAAACGGGCCCCCACAAGGGTGAATCCTCTTTGACACTCAGCTAGTATCCTCTAGGTGCCTGAACAGCAAATGTCAGAGCCTCCTAAACGCAGGCAGATTTACTCCGCAGCCGGTGAGGATGCATTTTAATTTGTTGATGTGAAATCTTAATTGAACTAAACTGCTAGAGGTAGTCTCTGTTCTCTGTCATAGTCTTAATTTAGTTGGCAAAACAAGATATCATCAGAGGAAAATCGCAGGCGATGATGCTGTGCCCAGAGGGTTTGAGGAACACCCTTATGCGTTTGAAGGTGGGCTGTGTGTGACTGGAATGAACACAAACCTAACCAGGCCACTGAGGGTGCCACCTTCATTTTCCAGGGATACTCAGCTCCCACGCCCACCTCTCACAAGCAGTCAAGCACAGCACAGCACAGCACAACTAACTCTCCCCCCCCCTACTCATGTGGCAGCTGTAGCACTCACTTCTGTGAGACCTTGAGAAGGTCACTTCCCTACCTGTACCCTGGTTTCTCTACCTATGTAGGAGGCTGGAATACAAGGCCCTACAGGTTTCTATTGTCAATGTGTCCTGCATGAGTCTCTCAAGACCCTTGCATCTGTGTCGATGTCTAGCCTCGTACCCTGACTCTTGGCCTTGCAAATATTTACCTGTGCTCTTGACTATGCATACTGTCACTCCCTTGGCTTGTCTCTGGCAAAAGACCAAGTTATAGGGCTTTTGGGCCTTACTAGTAGAATCACAGGTTGCCCTTATCCAGTCCCAAGCTAAACTTAGAAGTTACTAAGCCGCTCTCCAAGCTCTGGTCCTTAGAGGCCTTCTCCCTATACTCCTTGCCCCACCCCAACAGCGCCTGTCTTCTGGGCCTGTTCATATGTGTGCACTACAGCACGCAAATGGGGAGAGAGCAAAGTCAGGCAGTGTTTGGCAGGAACTGGCGACCTAAGCTTTCTGCCATACCACAGCAGCATTTTATTCCAAATGTATATAGGGAGAGCCCAGGGAATTACTCAAACTTCAGTATCTCCCTCTAAAGGACAAGACCTTGTGGCTCTAGGTGGTTACGGAACTCGGCAATGTCATCCACGTGGTACCAGTTTTGCTGGCATGAAGGATACCTGATTGAGGAGATCTTGGAGTTTTAGCTCATAGCTGTGGAGGCCAGGCAGTGTGTGCAGCAGGGTCGGAGTTCCTTCCACGTGGCCCTGAGAGGCCACTGCATGAAACTTTGAAGACAGAGCTTACGTTGCAAAGGGAATCTTATGATGGTGGAGATGTCGGGACCATGAGAACCTTGCCAATGAGAGCATAGTTTAGAGCTAGCTCAAGACGAAGTCTGTGTGCTGCAGGCAGCAGGTCTGGGGAGACATGTCTACCCTCTGGGTGTCAGTCTCTCTTTGATCCTGTCTTTATCTGCTGTGCTGTCCATTCCTCCTTTTTGGGGAAAGGAATGTTTGTTCTGTGCCATTAAATATCAAAACCATGTCGTTTATTCATTCGGCCTCTCACAGAAATCCTCTTGCCTCTGCCTCCTGAGTGCTGGGATTAAAGACATGAACAACCACACCAGGTTACACTTATATTTTTAAATGATGATGGAACCATGGAGGGAGGGGCTTCTTGAAGTTGGACTGAGTGTATTTTGCATTATCAGATGGATATAAGCCTATAAGAACAAAGAGGAGAAGGGGATGGCTTAAAAAATTATATCTTCAGGCCAAGGAAATGGCCTAGTGAGTAATGGTGCTTGGTGCTTGCCTGACCACCTGAGCTCCACCCGAGGCAGTGTGGTGAAAGAACTTACCCTTGCAAGTTGTCCACTAACAGTGGTTTGTGTGTCCCCTTATACAATAAAATAATGGAATAAAAATTTTCTTTTGCAACGCTTAGTGGTGTAGGATCTCTCTCTCTCTCTCTCTCTCTTGTATTTTGAGACAGGGCTTCTCTGTATAGCCTTGGCTATCCTGTAACTCACTATGTAGACCAGGCTGGCTTCAAACTCAGAGGTTTCTCTGACTCTGCCTCCAAAGTGCTGGGACTAGTGGCATGTGCCACCACACTCGACTGGTATAGGACTTTAATCCCAGCACCCAAGAGACAGAGGGAGGTAGATTTCTGTGAGCTGTAGGCCAGCCTGGTCTACATAGTGAAATGCTGTCTCAAAACAAACAAACAAGCAAAAAGGAAAAAATAAAAAGTCCCCAAAAGATGTGCTAGAGAGATGGCTCAGTGGTTAAGAGCACTAGCTACTCTTCCAGGGGATCCAAGATCAATTCCTAGCACCCCATGGTGGTTCACAACTGTTTGTAACTCCAGTTCCAGGAGACCTGATGCCCTCTTTTAAGCTCCTTAGTGCCCAGACATACATATAAGCAAAGCACACACATAAAGAGAAATTTAAATTAAAATTAAAAATTAACATTAACAGCCAGGCTTTAATCCCAGCACTTGGGAGAAAGAGGCAGACGGATTTCTGAGTTCGAGGTCAGCCTGGTCTACAGAGTGAGTTCCAGGACAGCCAGGACTACACAGAGAAACCCTGTCTCAAAAAAAAAAAAAAAAAAAAAACAAACCAAAACAAACAAACAAAAAGGATTAACACTAACAAAACAAGCCAGGCTTGGTGGCACACAAATTTAATTCCAGCATGTAAGAGGCAGGGGCAGACAGATCTCTATGAATTTAAGGCGTGTGTAGAGGAATTTTAATCCAGCAACAAGGCTGCTTCGGCAATGGATCACATCCAAAGATCTAAGTCCATGCGATCTAGCTGGAATGCAGACACGCCTTTGAGATAAAGTTACTTTGTAGAAGGGAGCAGCTGTGTTTGAAAGTGACTTTTCATTGAGAGGCAGACAAAGTGACCAATCAAAGAAAGACCTGACAGAATGAGTCAGAGAACGGCTACACCCAACTCTCAGGAGAACAGCACAGGAAAGAGCAGCGCGGGGAGGGTCAGTCACTTGGGAGGCAGTGCGCTGAGTGCAGTGCAGTGCAGTGGAGTTTTTGAGTTCATGCAGGTCACTGCAGGTCAAGGAGGCCGTCAGAACCAGGAGCCATAGGATTAGAACAGATTGTCAGAGTTAGTTTGAGGCCAAGCAGAACAATTCTGGCAAAATGGAGAGAATCCAGATTGAATCAGTCAGCTTGGAGAGGAGTTTGAACCAGAACAGCTGAGTTGAATCAGTCAGCCAGAGATCAGAAAGAGCTGAAAAGTGTGTGTTCAGCAGTAAGTCTCAGAGATGGCAATTTCATCTGACAAAATAAAAGTTACTTTTAAAGGCTACCAGGGTCTACATGGTGAGTTCCAGGCCAACTGGATTCCCAGAATGAGACCTTATCTCAACAACAAAATAATTTAAGTGATAGGTTTATTCCAGTTAAAATTGATTATCAATTTAAGAGGATCTACTTATTGTTTCTGTGAGGGGTTTTTTAGATGAAGCTAACTGAGGTGGGGAAACCCACCCTGGATTTTCCATGGATCACCATTCCAAGAGCTGAGGTCCCGGGCTGAATAAAGAGGAGATGAGCATTCATTTGCTCTGTGCTTCCTAACTACAGATGCAATGTGGCTGGCTGACTCAAGCTACTGCTGCCATGACTTCCATCTTTATGATGGTCTGTACCCTGGAACTATGAGTCAAAATAAAATCCTCCTGTGTGTGCGTTCCTGCATTTGTGCGAGCTGATAAGGAAGCCAGAGCAGGACTGAGGACATCCTGTATTGCTCTCGTCACTGTCTCCTCGAGGCAGGGTCTCTCACTGAACCTGAAAGATTGCATTTCAGCTAGTCTAAGTGGTCAGTAGGATCTGCCTGTTTTCATCACCCCAATGCTGGGAATACAGGCATATGCAGCTATGCTAGGTTTTTTATGTGAGCTCTGGAGATTCAAACTCAGATCTTTATATTTGGAAAGCAAGTTCTCTTATACACTAACACTTCATCCCAGCCCCAACCCTTCCCTTCCTCCTTCTTCTCCTCTTCCTCTTTTTTCTTTTTTTTTTTTTTTTTGTTAGATATTTTGTGAGGATTTTATTAAATGATTTTGTTATATTTATTTATTTGTTTGCCTGTTTATTATAATAGTTTGAATAGAAATGGCCTCCAGACATTCAGATGTATGAATGCTTGGCCATAGGGAGTGGCTCTTTTAAGAGGTGTAGTCTGATTGGAGTAGATTTGATCTTGTAGGTGTGGAGGAAGTATGTCACTGTGGAGACTGGCTTTGAGGTCTCCCATGCTCAAGCTATGCCCTGGAGCAAGCAGGGTTGACTTGAGAGAGCAGAGGTTCTAAAAAAAAATCAATTCCCAACAACCAGATGAAGGCTCACAACTATCTATACAGCTGCAGTATGTACTCATATATGTACACAGTCCCCTTCAGCTGCTAGGAGATCAAGATGTAGAACTCTCAGCTCTTTCTCCAGCACCATATCTGCCTGCAGGCAGCTATGCTTCTTGCCATGATGATAATGAACTGAACTTCTGAACCTGTGAGCCAGCCCCAATCAAATGTTTTCCTTTGCAAGAGTTGCCTTGGTCATGATGTCTCTTCACAGCAATAAAACCCGAAGGTGTTTCTTTATTTGTGTGTTTATGGGGGTTTTTTTTTTGTTTTTTTTTTTTTGTTTTTTTGGGTTTTTTTTTTTTTTTTTTTTTTTTTTGAGACAGGGTTTCTCTGTACAACCCTGGCTGTCCTGGAACTCACTTTGTAGACCAGGCTGGCATCAAACTCAGAAATCCGCCTGTCTCTGCCTCCCGAGTGCTGGGATTAAAGGCGTGCACCACCACACCCAGCGTGTGTTTATGTTTACTGCGTGTTGATATGTATTTGTGTGGACGTGTGTACCAGTTGAGATCAGAGGACAATTTATGGGAGTCAGCTTGTTCCTTTCTCTGTGTAGCTTCCAGGGATTGGACACAGGCTGTCAGGCTTGGCAGCATGCATCTGTACACACTGGGCCATCTTACCAGGCCTCAAGTGCTTTGCTGAAGCAGCAAAGGAGGACAGCTGTTGGGCGTACGCTCCCTTCACCGTGTAGCCCTCAGGGATTGAAGCCTGGTTATAAGGCTTGGCTGCAAGTACCTCTATCCACTGAGCAATCTTGACGGCCGTATTATCCTTTTTCTCTTTGAGATGTGGGTAGGGGAACTAGCTCACTATGTAGCTCAGACCAGGATGAAACTTACAAAATTCTATATCAAGTTTTATACCACTCTGTCCTTTTAAAGAGACTCGATCTTATGCAAGCTAGGCAGATCTTAAATTTATTATATAAACAAAGCTGGTCTTGAACAAAATCCTCCTGCCAGCATGAGCTATACAAAGAGCTATAGAATTTTTTTTTAAAAAAAGAAAAGACTGAAGATGTAAGGAGTCTCAGAGCACTTGCCTACCACATATGTAGCTAGCTCTTCAGTACTGTAATGAAAACAAAGAATAATGTGGAACTGGGAATCGGTAGAAGAGGGGAAGGGACTAAGCAGGGCCTTTGTGGTCTGAGGTGTAGCAGTGATGGTAGAGTGGTCAGCACAGCTGCCTTCCAATGTGGTTTATCGGGAGAGGAACCAGCATAGGGAAGTGACTGATATACAAGGCAGAAAACCAGCAGACTACGGTGTCTAGAAGCCACAGCAATTCATATCAAAGAGGAAGCAACAGTCAAGCGGGCTGGGATGTGGCTTCTGAACCTGGCAGCACAGTGGCCAATGGTGATGTTTCCATGATCCATTAAGTGGGGTGGAAGGAATGGGAGCCCAAATGAAGAGGCTATAGAAAGGACATGAGGGAGGAATGAAGGGAACAACTGTAAAGCTCTCTCAAGAAGTTTGACATGAAAGGCAACAGAAAATAAGAGTTGGCCATAGCAGGGGGCATTGGATGATGGGAGGGTAACTTGTGAGTTTTTTTCTGTTGAGACAAGCTCTTACTAGGTAGCTCTGGCTATCTTAGAGCTTACTATGCAGACCAGGCTGGCCTTGAACTCATGGAGATCCATCTGCCTTTGCCTCCCCGGTGGTAGGATTGAAGGCATTTGTGTTTTAAAGACAACGTGTATGCTCTGTTTTGGGTTTTGTTTTGTTTTTTGTTTTTTTGAGATGAGGTCTAATGTAGCTCAGGCTGGCCTGGAAGTCACTGTTTTGCCAAGGGTGGCTTGGAACTCCAGATCCTCCTGCTCTGCCTCCTGAATGCTGGGACACAGGTGTACACCAACATGCCTGGCTACTCTCATGTTTCTTTCTTTTTTAAGATTTATTTATTTATTTTACATATATGAGTACATACTGCAGCTGTATAGATAGTTGTGAGCCTTCATCTGGTTGTTGGGAATTGATTTTTTTTTTAGAACCTCTGCTCTCTCAAGTCAACCCTGCTTGCTCCAGTAGACCCCGCTTGCTCAGTCCCCGCTTGCTCAGTCCCCGCTCGCTCCAGCCCAAAGCTTCATTTATTATTATACATAAGTACACTGTAGCTGACTTCAGACACACCAGAAGAGGGCGTCAGAACTCATTATGGGTGGTTGTGAGCCACCATGTGGTTTCTGAGATTTGAACTCAGGACCATCAGAAGAGCAGTCGGTGCTCTTACCCGCTGAGCCATCTCACCAGCCCCTTGAGCATGTTTCATGTAGCAGATGTATATGGATAAGAGCAGAGACAGGAAGAGGTCATGTGAACACACATATAGACAGGTGAGTAGAAGAGACACAAGAAAGATGACCACACATCTGTGAGAAGGACAGATTCTGCTTTCAGTATGAAGCATGAGAAAAAGCTGTCAGCTGAGAGGGTAGGGGTACTGAGAAAGACAGGTGTTTAAAGGGACTGAAGATATGATGGGATTAGGATGGGAGTTCGTTGTTATGTGTTTGTATATGTGTATTGGTAAGGGTTGAACCAGAGTCTCACACAGGCTAGGTGCACTTTTTATTTTGAGACAGTTTCAATGAGTTACCAAGGCTTACAGTGAACTCACTCTTTTTCCCAGATCAACTTATGACCCTTCTGTCTCAGCTTCCTGTATAGCTAGGATTGCATTACTGTACCCCTAGGCCAGACTGGTTAAAATATTAGTTTTGAAGAGTGGGAAAATCAACATGTTAAATGAGGGGCTGGAGAGATGACTCAGCATTTAAGAGCATTTGCTGCTCTTGCAGAGGGCCTGGGTTTGGTTCCCAGAACACACATGGTGGCTCAAAACCATTTGTAATTCTTTTTCCAAGGGATCTATCCCCTTCTTCAAACCTCTCTGGGTGCCAGGAATGTACATGGTGCCTGAGTTCAAGATGACCCAGCTAACTTGTCTGAGCTTCTGTTAAACTTCCTGCTTGTACAGACCAACTAGATGACTGTTGGCCTTAGCTTCTGTTCAACTGCTTGCTTGCATAAAATCTCCTCCTGCCCCTTCCCAAGTAGGGTCGTGGGTTTTGCCTTTAAAAACTCATTAACCTTGCCAGGTAATGGTAGTGCACACCTTCAATCCCAGTACTCAGGAGGCAGAGGCAGGCAGATCTCTGATTTGTAGGCCAGCCTTGTTTACAGAGTGAGTTCTAGGACAACCAGAGCTACACAAAGAACCCCTATCTTGAAAAACAAAAAAACCAAACCAAATAATATGAACAAAAAAACCTTACCCTAAACACTTAGGTTCCAAATACCTAGCCGGGTGTGGTGGCGCATGCCTTTAACCCCAGCACTTGGGAGGCAGAGGCAGGCGGATTTCTGAGTTCGAGGCCAGCCTGGTCTACAAAGTGAGTTCCAGGACAGCAAGGGCTACACAGAGAAACCCTGTCTTGAAAAACCAAAAAAAAAAAAAAAAAAAAACCAAAACCCCAAAAACCCAAAACCAGTTACCTGAGTGTAGTCCCAGCTGTCTGGAATACAAACTTTCAGTTGGTTATAAACTGTCTGAGTAGTCAACTCTGGTGGGCTCCTCATGACAACGGTGCCTATAGCATCTGCTCTCATCACTGACCAAACAGGTCAGATAACCAAACTGTCTCCAAGGGGTGGTAAAGCCTCTTCTACAGAGCGTTCCTGAAAGTCATGTGGCAATATATTTTCATTTTAATTACTAACACTCTTAGAATAAAGTGAATAATTAGGAAGATATCTTCACAAAATACACACAAGATTATATTATATTATATTATATTATATTATATTATATTATATGTTAGAAAATCATGATTCAAAGTCAGGTGTAAAGGCTCATGAATTTAATTCATTTAGGACACAGAGGCAGATAGATCTCTGAGTCAAGGCCAGCCAGTTCTACAAGGTAAGTTCAGGATAGTCCAGGACAGCCAGGGCTACACATTGAAACCTGATCTCAAAAAAACCAGAAACAGAGAGAGAGAGAGAGAGAGAGAGAGAGAGAGAGAGAGAGAGAGAAACGGACAGACAGATATGATCCAGGTATCAGAATAGCAAGAAATGCAGTATTTTCCAGTTTGGGACATCTAGAAAAGACCCTGGAGAGGTCTTTTGGAATTGATTTTGGACCAAGTTAGTAATGCTTTTAAGACAGGGCCTCTGACTGGCCTCAGACTTACAAGGAAGCCAAGACTGACCTTGAACTCATATCTCCCTGCTTCATCTCCCAAGTGCACTCCCACAGCCGGCTTTAACCATGGTAGAGGGTTCTGACAGGTATAGGAAAGGCAAGGCACTTAGCAGAGGGCTAGCGTGATGCTTAGGCAGAAGTGGCTGAGGCTTAGCCAGCCCAAAGTAGAGGACCTGGGAGACAGCAATGGAAACATGACTCCTGTCTGAGGTGTCTGAGGAGAGGCAGAGTCCAGCTCTACCTGCTAACCCTCCCACCTCAGTCTGCTGAGAGGCTGGAATGTCAGGCCTGTGTATTACTAGGCCTGATTCACATTATTTACAAGAGGCTCAGATCCTACATAATGGCCACAGTGAGTCAGCAACCGATCCACAGTGGGCTGCTTTGGGCTGCATTTCTTTCTCCTGTGAGCTGAGGTTGGCCAGCTCTCAAAAGTGTTGCTGGGAATTCTATTCCTCTCTCTCTCTCTCTCTCTCTCTCTCTCTCTGTATGTCTTTCTCTCTCTGTGTGTGTATGTGTCTGTTTGTATCTGTGTGTCTGTGTGTGTGTGTGTCTGTGTGTCTGTAGGAGACTGAACCCAGTGTCTCCTGATGCTATATCTTTCGCCCCTCCGTCTTCACCCTGCCTGCCTATCAATTCTGCAGAAATAAAACACATTGTTGTTTTGCTTTGTTTCAAATGAGGCCCCATCCTTTATTATGTTCACAATGTCATGAAAGAGGAATATATCTCTTTACAGTCATATCCATTACACTATACATTTCACTGTCTTTTTGGGTTAAGCTTATTATTACAGCAATAATTTGAGCTCAGTATTTATATAACAGGAATTTTCTGTTTTTATGTGATAAGGATGTGATGATCAGTAAAAATTAACTTTATAATAGTCTCATTGGTTTTCTTTGTAGTTATCAGATCCAGCACGCATGTGGAGAAAGCCTGGCTTTTGTGAGCTAAGTGTGGGCTCGTTAGAATTAATGAGCTGCCCACATGGTGGGCGTGTAGCCTAATTGATACTGGCCCTGGGCAGGGTTGCACTTTTAATCACTAATGGCCTGCAGCCTGCTGCAACCATAGCCAGGATGAGGCTAACTAGGAAGTGCCAGGAGACAGAGCAGAGCCACAGGGAGGTCACCCACTGCCCAGGAGGGGCCTGTCTGAAGGCACACGTGGAGCTCAGAACCCAGTATTGGCAGTCCTGCCTTCAGAGAGGCAGAAACGTCACTCCCTTGGTGGTCTTCAATATCAAACATCTCAGTAGATGTCAGGTCCATCTGAGGACTGAGGGACACCTGCATGCCGTTCTTTCTATCATTTATTCTCTCAAACATATATAGTACCTACTAGCTCTGCACCAGGCGCTGCATCTGAGGGGACAAGAAGCAGAGGACAATGACATAGGGTGAGCCGAGAACCTGAGTGTGGAAAGCCTCTGCTGGACATAAGGGAAAGATGCTTAGCACAGCTCACATTTGTGCTGAGACCTAAGACATGGGAAGGAGCAGACTTTACCAAGCATCACAGAGAAGCATCCTAAGCACTGGGAGCGGCAGGTGCGCAGACCTCCAGGGCAGGAAAGGTGTGTATTGTCATCTGTGGAATAGAAAGGAGACAAGTGTGGATGCAGTAACGTGAGCAAGACGGAGAAGGATGGGAGATGGAGGTTGGAGGTCAATAAAGGTCAGACCATGAGAAGTCCGCTACAGCCCAGTAAGCTAGAACCAAGAAAACTCAGAAGTTGCCCTGGGTATCACTATAGTATAGCAGATGTAATTCGAGAGATTGGGAACAGACATGTTGGAAGGACTGGAGGAAGAAAAGGAGATGAAGTTACCACAAAATTAGCAATCCAGAAAGTCAATATTGGCCCAGTACCAGAAAAGCAAATGGGAAATTGTAGTAACAGTTGCTGTGTAGGAACTGAACTGCATGGGAGATAACATAAAAATAAGTAATGCAAGCCAGGCCTGAGGCAAGACCCTGAAAGTCCAGTTACCCAGGAGGTTGAGGCAGGAGGATCAAAAGTTCAAGACCTACCTGGCTACCAGGTGTGGTAGGTAATGCATGCTTCTAATGCCTGCAATCCTTTACCTACCTGGAGGTGGAGGAAGGAAGATCTGGAGATCAAGGCTACTGTCTTGAATCCCAACATGCAGGAGGCCAGCCTTGTCTACAGAGTGAGTTCCAGGATAGACAGGGCTACGCAACGAATCCCTGTCTTGAAAAAACAAAAACAAAAACAAAAATAAAAATAAAAACCCAATACCGATAAATCAATAATAAAGAAAAGAAAAAAGAAAGGCCAGAAAGAAGTGAGTCCACGGCTAACCTAGGCAATTTAGTGAGATCATTTCATAATAGGGATGGAGGGTAAAGATCAGCAGGAAGCCCCAGGTCGTCCCCAATACTGCAGGAAATGGCCGATGATGACAACAGCCACGATGATGATGGCGTGGTCATTGCTAGAGATGTCATCAAAATGCAGAGAAGAGAATGGGTTTGCTTTGTGCCTGCCTTTCAGAATAGCCAGTGGGTCTACAACACAAAGCAGAAGAGGAAGCACATGACATTAAGGGGCCGTGGACTCTGTGGCCTGCAGGATGTCAGGACTAGAGGTGAAAGTGGAGGAGAACAACTCTTGAGCGGCCGGCCACAAAGCAGCCTGCCTGCATGCTAGAGGCCCTTACACTAGCTTTCTTCCTGTGATAAATACTATGACAAAAAACACATTGGGGGTTTTCTTTTTAAATTTTTAATGATTTTTTCTTTTCAGGGTTTCTCTGTGTAGTCTTGGATGGCCTGAAACTCACTCTGTTCAGGCTGGCTTTGAACTCACAGAGATGTGCCTGCTTCTGCCTCCAGAGTGCTGGGATTAAAGGTGTGCACCACCACAGCAGGTCACAAGCACAAGCATGTATGTAGACAGAGACAGAGATCAGTTACATTTTTGTATATGTGGATCATAGAGGTCAGCCTTGGGTGTCATTCTTCAGGAGCTATCTAGAGATCTACCTTGTTTTTTGAGACAGAGTCTTTCACTGGCCTGAGGTCATGGCTTGTGACTAGGCTCTGGCCAGCGAACTCCCAGGGATCCTCCAGTCTCTACCTCCCAAGTGCTGGGATTACAGGCATGCATACCACCGAGACCAGCCTTTTTAGTGTCCTGTGGGGACTGAATTCAAGTCCTCCTGTTTGTATAACAAGCATTTTGCTAACGGAGTTATTTCTGCAGCTCAGAGAGTTGGAATTTATTTGAAAAAGGCATGATCCATTTAGGCATGGATGTTAGAAGGGAGTTAGGTGTGGGGAGGCTTAGGGGAGAGATAGTACACAATCAAGACATGGTACAGGCTTTCCTAGAAAGAACAACCCAGCCCTTGTTAAAGTTCTTCATAAACCAGGCACAATGACTCACACATTTAATCCCACACTTTTAATCCCTCCCTCTTGGTAAAGGCAGGTGGATCTGAGTTTGAAGCCAGCCTGGTCTGCAGCGTGAGTCTAGGACAGCAGGGGTTAGACAGAGAAATAATCCTGTCTTGAAAAAAAAAAAATCAGAAAGACCGGGAGGTGGTGGCGCATGCCTTTAATCCCTGCACTTAGGAGGCAGAGGCAGGCAGATTTCTGAGTTTGAGGCCAGCCTGGTCTACAGAGTGAGTTCCAGGACAGCCAGGGCTATACAGAGAAACCCTGTCTCGAAAAAACCAAACCAAAACAAAACAAAAACAAAAGAACGAATGAGAGAGAGAGAGAGAGAGAGAGAGACAGAGACAGAGACAGAGACAGAGAGAGGGGGAAGGAAGGAAGGAAGGAAGGAAGGAAGGAAGGAAGGAAGGAAGGAAGGAAGGAAGGAAGGAAGAGTTCTTAGTGTATGTTGGCTCTCAATGAAGCTATACTCAAAAGTTTGACACCAGGTGGGTATACACAGAGCCTTTTTGATGAAACAAAGGAAGGCTTTTTTCATTTTTTGGTTTTTTCGAGACAGGGTTACTCTGTGTAACCCATCTTGGCTGTCCTGGAACTTGGTCTGTAGATCAGGCTGGCTTTGAATTCAGAGATCCATCTGCCTCTGCCTCCCAAGTGCTGGGATTAAAGTGTGTATCACCACACCCATTGACAAAGGATGCTTTAATGCTCACAGAGCTTGATAAACAGGTACCCTAGGGAACCCAGCTGAGCAGATAAAACTCATGAGAGATTATCCATGTGCAGTTTGACTGCCACAGAGACTACTTGAAAAGGCTTTGCCATGCTTAGGTTTTGCGGGTTCTGTTTGGGATGATGTGGGAAATACAGAGTGTGTGTAATGAGCTGGGAATTTAAGGAGTCTGTTGGGAGAAAGGATCGCAAACAAGATGGTAGCACTCTTTCAGTTATCTGTTGCTAGGCAGCAACACAGTTCAGACTCAGAGTTTTTTTTGTTGTTGTTGGGTTTTTTTGTTTTTTTGTTTTGTTTTGTTTGTTTGTTTGTTTGATTGTTTTGAGACAGGGTTTCTCTGTATAGCCCTGGCTGTCCTGGAACTCACTCTGTAGACCAGACTGGCCTCGAACTCAGAAATCTGCCTGCCTCTGTCTCCTGAGTGCTGGGATTGAAGGCATGTGCCACCACGCCCGGCTCAGACTCAGAGTTTAAGAGAGTATTATTTACACCAACAACTGTCTGGGCTAAGAATTTAGACAGGGATAGCCGGGCGTAGTGCTGGGTGATATGTGACCCCAGCACCTCAGAGGTCAGGGCAAGAAGAACAGAAGTTCAAGGTCACACATACCTAATTCACAGCCAGCATAGGCTATACAAGATTCTGTCTAAAAAATACCAGATAGAGGACACATTATCCTAAACAGAACCTACAGGGAGTCAAGATGAATCATGGGAAGATGGGGCAGGAGGAGCTATAGTTTGAGGCTAGCCTTGTCTATCTAAAAAGAAAAAAAGAAAAATAGAGAGAGAAAGAGAATGAGAGAGAGAGAATGAAAGAAGGCTGGAAAGATGGCTTAGCGGTTAAGAGCACTGACTGCTCTTTCAAAGATCCTGAGTTCAAATCCCAGCAACCACATGGTGGCTCACAACCATCCATAATGAGATCTGATGCCCTCTTCTGGGGTATCTGAAGACACCTACAGTGTGCTTACATATAATAAATAAATATTTAAAAAGAAAAAAGGAAAGAAAGACTTGCAGACTTGGGGTGCAACTCAGAGGTAGAGTGCATGTTCCATATGAATGAGATCTTGGATTCAATACTCCAGCACTGGGGGGAAACATCTGGTGAGCAAGGGACATAGCTCAGTGGCAGAGTACCTGGCTAGTATGTTTGATGCCTCAGGCCCAACCCCCAGTACCACCAATATGAATAACAATAGTAATAATTGAATTAAAAACTTGGGAGTTGGATTTTTCTGAATGGGAATGGACTCTATAGACTCATGTGCTTGAACGCATGGCTATAGAGAGTGGCACTCTTAGGAGATGTGGCCTTGTTGGATGAAGTGTGTCACTGGGGGCTGGCTTTGAGGTCTTATATACTCAAGCTATGCTCAGTGTGGCACACAGTCACCTCATGGCTACTTGCAGATCAAGACGTCGAACTCTCAGGGCTGGAGAGATGGCTCAGCAGTCAAGAGCACTAGCTGCTCTTCCAGAGGTCCTGAGTTCAATTCTCAGCAAACACTTGGTGGCTCACAAGGGAATCTGATGCCTGCTTCTGGCACACAGGGGTACACTCAGATAGACACTCATATACATAAAATAAATAAATCTTAAAAAGAAAATATGTAGAACTCTCAGCTCCCTCTCCAGCACTGTCTGCCTACAGGCTGCCATGGACTAACCTGTGAGGCTGTAAGCCAGCCCCGGTGAGATGACTGCCTTAGTAAGAGTTACCTTGCTCATGGTGTCTCTTCACAGCAATAAGACTCTAAGATTTCCCACGTTTTTGGTCTCCATTAATAAGATTAGAAGGATCTGGAAGATCAGAGCAACAGGGAGCTGAATGACTGAAAGCCCTATCATTAGCGTGCTGGCTGCCTGGGCTGGGCTGAAAGATTGGGACTTTAGAAAGACACCCCTGTGCAGCTTCTCAGGATGGCTTGTCTTCCTTGCAACATGGCAGCCACCAGGTGCCCAAGACTCCCAAGTAGCTCTAAATGTGAGTTTTTAGCCACCCGGTTGACAGTTACATGGCCTTTCTTTGTTTCTTTGTTTCTTTGTTTGTTTCTTTCTTTCTTTCTTTCTTTTTTTTTTTTTTTTTTTTTGGGTTTTCAAGACAGGGTTTCGCTGTATAGCCCTGGCTGTCCTGGAACTCACTTTGTAGACCAGGCTGGCCTCGAACTCAGAAATCCGCTTGCCTCTGCCTCCCAATCTTTCTTTCTTTTTAAAATAATTTATTTTAACCTTATTTTATGTGCATTGGTATGAGGGTGTCAGAGTCCCTGGAACTGGAGTTACAGACAGTTGTGAGCTGCCTTGTGGTGCTGGAAATAGAACCCAGGTTCTCTGGAAGAGCAGCCCAGCCCACCTGCAGCCTTCTCTCCAGCCCCAACTGCATGGCTTTCATGGGAAGAAGACCTCAGCTTCACCTCTGTGTAATGTGGTATGAGTCATAAACCTGGCAGATCTTGGGAAGATGGAATTATGGCCTGTTCCTTAATGGCTGAAGAACAAAGTCCCAGAGCAAGTAAGATGAGAGATATTATTGTGGCCATCTTTGGAAAATATGACAAATAGTGGCCCGCAGGTTAGAATGCACACTTCCCAAATGGCCTATGGCTTTGTCAGCCATCCCAAAAGGTTTAAGTAGATTATGGGAGCAAGCACAGCCTTCTTTATGCCTTTTCTTAACCTAGACAGAGGTTCCTCAAGAGCCTCCAAGAGGAAGAGAACTGAGACCCATAAATAAGTCCTCAGATGTCACAGCTGAGGCCACGATTGCTGGGAACTGCTGGGGAGTCCCCTCACACCCGACACTGCATACAGACAACAAAGACTGTGATGTTATTACTGAGTGCCTCTCCTGAACCAGGCACTGTTTGGTTTTGTTTTGTTTTTTTGTTTTTTAAAATCTCTTCAGGTTCCAAGAGGAGATGTATAAGCTTATATGCTCATTTTAGAAACACAAACAGATTAAAAATTAATAAGCCAAAAATCTATCTTAATAAATTCGGATGGGGAACTCACAGCAAGATAAACTCAGGGTAAACAGAAAGTAAAGTAAAGAACAGGAATTGAACAAATAAACTGGGTGTGTGGTAGCACATGCCTGGAACACTGAGACAGGAGGATCACAGCAAGCTCAAGGCCCACATGGGCTAAATAGAAATCTGGGCCTATAAAGTGAGAAAAACAGGACAGATAAACACACACACACACACACACACACACACACACACACACGCACACATGGGGTGGGGGGAGCAGGACACCATGCCTGTCGCCCCCCCCCCTAAAAAAAGTAAAAGTACTTTAAATTAGAAATGAAAAGAAGGGGCTGGAGAGATGGTTCAGAGGTTAAGAGCACTGACTGCTCCTCCAGAGGTCCTGAGTTCAATTCCCAGCAACCACATGGTGGCTTACAACCATCTGTAATGGGATCTGATGCCCTCTTCTGGTACATCTGAAGACAGCTACAGTGTCCTCATATACACAAAATAAATAAGTCTTTAAAAGAAAAGGGAAAAAAAGACTATTGGTATATACAGATGTTTGTGGCTCAATAATAAAAGGATATTATGAATATTTTATGACAATAAAACAGAAGATAGTTGTGAAACAGAAAATTGCTTAAAATATGTCACTGACAGAAAAATGATTCAGGTTGGATATTGTGATGGTTTGAATATGCTTGGCCTAGGGAGTGGTATAAGGTATGGCCTTGTTGGAGGATGTTTGTCACTGTGGGGGTGGGCTTTGAGACCCTCCTCCTACCCATGTGAGAGACAGTCTTCTCCTGTTTGCCTTTGGAACAAGATGTAGAACTCTCAGCTCCTCCTGCACCATGCCTGCCTGGATAGCTCCATGCTTCCCACCTTGATGATGATGGACTGAAATGTCTCTTATAAGAATTGCCTTGGTCATGGTGTCTCTTCACAGCAATGGAGACCCCAACTAAGGCAGATGTGGATAATCTTATAAGCACTAAAGAACTTGAATCAGAAATCAAAACTTTCCGGTAACTCCAGGTGTGGTTAGAGAATAAATACACTTTTTATGGAGAACCTGAGTCTGGTTTCCAAAATCCTTAGCTAAGCTGGACATAGGCCTGCAGTGCCAGCCACAAAGGGACTGAGCAAGAAAATTTCTTGAGTGCCAGAGTTTCAAGATAGCCTGAGCTGGGCCATGGTGGCACACGCCTTTAATCCCAGCACTGGGGAGGCAGAGGCAGGCAGATTTCTGAGTTTGAGGCCAGCCCCAGCCTGGTCTACAGAGTGAGTTCCAGGACAGCCAGGGATACACAGAGAAATTCTGTCTCAGGAAGAAAAAAAAAAAGATAGCCAGAGCTAGCTGCATGGCAAGACCTTGCCTGTTGTTGTCATTGGCAAGGTCTAGCAGGACCGCTCAGTGGGTGAGGATGCTTGCCTTGCACTCAGCCTGACAATCTGAACTTCCATAAGGTGGGAAGAGGGAACTGACAGCCTGTCCTCTGACTGCCACGTGTGCACCATAGTATGAGTGTCCTCACATGCTGCATGAGTAAATGTAAAGGGGAATGTAAGGGCTGGGAATTAAACTCAATATAGTGCTTGTGTATTATGCACACAGCCCTGGGATTTATCCCCAGCACCCCATGAAACAGGCATGGTGGTGCACACCTGTAACCCCAGCATTCCAGAGGTGCAAGCCAATGTACCAGAAGGTTAACACCATCAGCTACATAGTAAGCTCATGGCCAGCACTCTAGAACCCCAAACAAAATCAACCGGGCAAACAAACACGCTCCCTCCCATGTCCATGATGGCACTGGGATTCCCTTCCTGGTGAGAACCATACACTATGAGAGTTCAGGCTGCCAGGGGGCTTAGTCTAATAACTGTCAAAGCCAAGATTTGAGTCCTAATTGTCCAGGCACCAAAGCCCACAGCTTAGCCATTACACTCCCCAGCCTCCTTCCAGTGCTATGCATAGCATAGCATCAGACAGGTGAAGGCAAAGGAAAGGGCATTGGCCAGAAGCCCTAGACAAGAGGAGTTTGATTGAGTCCACTCCGAGGGGAACTGGGAGATCATCCCTGGGACTGTCCCACCATCTTCCAAATGCCATCAAAGCACACCTCTGGGCCTCTTCTATATCTTGTCTGCAGCAAATCACTGTCATCATTACTTTTGCAGAAAATGCATAGACCCCCAGAGACAACAGACTCCAAATTGAGAAAACTGCATCAGAAAGATAAATGCTGGCCTCCAGCTATTACTGGGGCTCTAAAACTATAAGGGTGCAATCATAGTATTCCAGAACGCCCAAAGCATGTTCTTGTTTAAAAGCACTTTAAGAATTTTACTCAAATAAAATCTGAAAATGTAAATAATCTCATATTAAACTTTGTGGTCCCTGAAGATAACATCTCTCTCTATAACAGGCATTTTATTCTCTCTCTAAATCACAACTAAATCCAGTCTAAGTTCTGTGGGACACTAGATTGATTTCTGGTCCTTCTACCATAACTGGCTCCCAGTTTGAGTCTCAGAACCATAATCTTTGAGCAAGTCACATCATCTTGCTTTGATGAAAAATGAAAATGAAATGAAAAAAAACCACAACAGTATCAACTTTCTAGAGTTCTTTTTTTTTTTTAATATTTTTTATCAGATAACCTTTTTTTTTTTTTTTTTTTTTTTGGTTTTTCGAGACAGGGTTTCTCTGTGTAGCCCTGGCTGTCCTGGAACTCACTTTGTAGACCAGGCTGGCCTCGAACTCAGAAATCCGCCTGCCTCTGCCTCCCGAGTGCTGGGATTAAAGGCGTGCGCCACCACGCCCGGCTCAGATAACCTTTTTTAAAGATTTTTTAAATGTATATATGCACATTGTAGCTGTCTTCAGACACACCAGAAGAGGTTATCAAATCCCATTACAGATGGTTGTGAGCTACCATGGGGTTGCTTGGAATCGAACTCAGGACCTCTGGAAGAACAGTTAGTGTTCTTAACTAACTGTTTAGTGTTCTTAACCCCTGAGCCATCTCTCCAGCCCCTTCCTAGAGTTCTTATGAGAAATACTTAGACACAGAAAAAGTGCTTAGCAAGCTGCCTAGTGCACAGGGATGGTGTACTATGTATCTGTTTCTCACATTGCTTCCTTCCTTCTAGAGCACAGACCTCTGCCACTGATGGAGTCAGGGTTTCCATTCCCTTTATAGTCTTGAGTTTTAGCGAACTTTGAGTTAGAGGTCATCCCTCTTCAGCCTGGAGTCACTTGGCCTCCAACCCTAAGCTTTGTTTTAAAACCGATTTGGAAGTTTTCTTGCACTCAGCCCGCTGTTTATGGTTTCTTCTTTCTAAGCTGAAAGATACAGAGCCTTATGGGGTCAAGAAAGTCCAAAGCGGGCTGGTGAGATGGCTCAGTGGGTAAGAGCACCCGACTGCTCTTCCAAAGGTCCTTAGTTCAAATCCCAGCAACCACATGGTGGCTCACAACCATCTGTAACAAGATCTGACTCCTTCTTCTGGTGTGTCTGAAGACAGCTACAGTGTACTTACATATAATAAATAAATAAATCTTTAAAAAAAAAAAAAAAAAAAGAAAGTCCAAAGCCCAAGAGCACAAAGTCTGGCTCCCCCCACCTCTCCCCAGGAAGGATGGGAATGTCTCTCTGAAGCGAGCCTGCAGCTCAGAAAACACAGACACTGCTGTTTCTCAAACGCCATTCTACTAAAAGCTTTGTTTGTTTGGTTTTTCTCAATTTTTGAGATTAGGTCTTACTATGTAGGCCTGGCTGTCCTGGAACTTGTTCTGTAGAACAGGCTGGCCTTAAACTCAGAGATCCACCTGCCTCTGCCTCTGCCTCCCAAGTGTTAAGATTAAAGCAGGCACACTATGCCCAGCCTACATTTAATTCTAAGTAAGCCTTCACTACTAGACTGGTGATTTGTTGTGTTCCCCCAGACCACAGGACACACCACCACCTCATAGGTGCTTGATGAGTGATGAGTAAGTGAATGACGCCTGTATGAGAAATGGAGATATAAACATAGGCACATGCTATGCTACCTTCTCGTCTTCTGCTGTGGTCTGCTTTAGAGAGAGCTTGTAAACTCACACTTCAGGCCTCATCTCAAACCCCAACCCCTGTCACTGCCTCTGGCCCACATCACTGGTGCCCAGTAAACTGTTGGCTCACACACTGCGGCGGGCTTGATTGAGGAACAGGAGGCCCTAAGGAGGGAAGCAGGGGTAACCTCGGGTCTGCAGGTCTGAGGCTCAGAGGCTCTGGGTGGTGGCCAGCACAAGCTTATCAGGTGTCTGAGGCTGTTGAGTTTGCTATTTGTACCTGGTTTGCTGGGGACCTTGGGATAGGAGTCATGGGAGGTAAGTTTCACTATTTTAAGCTATGACTCAAGTAGCCTGGAAGTCCAACGAACACAGGAAGTGAAGTGTGGCATGAACCCACCAGCAACAGGCACTCTTCTCTCCTCTCACTCCAAGACCTGATAAGGTATTGTTTATTGTGCCAGGGAGAAAAAAAAAACAGGGCTTCTATGTGCTAGGCAAATGCTCTGCCACTGACCTGTCCCCATCCCCACAACCCTCCACATGAGTTTGGAATCCAAGCTCCAAGCCAGGGGATCAGATATGAACCTCAGATATAAAGTCACATGTGGGCAGGGATTATAACTTAATGGTTCAGCCCATACTTAGCATGTAAGACTGCATGGTCAATGCCTGGTAAGAGAAAGTGTGTGTATGGGAGGGTGGGGGTAGGGTATGCTAAAACAATGTCCTCAACCAAAACCTACAAAGGTTGTGCCAAAAAGTGGGGATACTAAGCAAGTTAAAATAGCAGTTCTTTATTGGAGCATGTGTTCTCTGGGAAAACCTAATGCCCAGCCTTGGAGGTGGGAGTCGGGGGAGAAGGATGGAGCAGCCACCCGAGTAAACCAGCAGGCTTTTATGACTGGATCCCCTGGAACTTAGAGCTCAGAGGTGATTTCTTTAGGATCAGGGTAGCTCAGGTCAGGAAGTCTGGAAGTCTAATGTAAAAAATGAGCTGGTAGCTGCATATCTTTAATCTTAGCATTCAGGAGATAGAGGCAGTCAGATGGCTTCAAGTCTGAGGCTAGCCTGGTCTACATAGTGAATTCTAGGACAGCCCAGTGATACTCTGTCTCAAAAAAGCAAAAACAGTAACTTGGTGGTGACACAGACCCAACACTAGTAAGGTAGAGGCAGGCAGATCTTTGTGTGTTCAAGGCCAGTCTGATCTATAGAGCTGGTTCTAGGACAGCCAGAATAAAGAATCCCTGTCACACACACACACACACACACACACACACACACACACACAGGCTGAGATTAGTGGCAAACATTTGTGATCCTAGTACTGGAATGTTCTGGAATGTGAAGACAGAAGGACCTTGAGGTTTGCTGGCCAACCAGCCTATCTAAGCAGCAAGCTCCTGGTCTCAGTGACAGATCCCATCAAAAACCAAGATATTAGGCTGCCAAGATGGCTCAGTAGGTATCTTAGTCTCTGTTCTATTGCCTAGAAGAGACACTATAACTAAGGTAACACTTATAAAAGAAAGTATTTAATTGGGGACTTAATAAAGTCCAGAGGGTTAGCCCAGTATCACCATGGCAGGGACAGGGCAGCAGGTAGGCAGGCATGGTGCTAGGAAAGTAGCACAGGCAACAGACACAGAGAGAAAGACATCAGGCCTGACATAGGCTTTTGAAACCTCAGGTCCCGCTCCCAGGGACACACCTTCTCCAAGGCCACACTTTCCAGTCTTTCCAAACAGTTCAACTGGGGCAAGCCAGCATATATGAGTAAATACATTAGCCTATGGGGGGCGGGGGGCATTCTCATTCTACCACAGCAAGTAAGGGCACGTGTCAGCTGTCAACCTGAATGTGATCCCTAGGACCTACAGGGTAAAAGGAGAGAAGCAATTTCTGCAAGTTGTCCTCTGGCCTCCATGGGTTGTGGCATGCATGGATACACCCATACATACACAATAAGATAGTCGGGCAGTCGTGGCAAACACCTTTAGTCCCAGCTCTAGGGAGGCAGAGGCAGGGGAATCTGTGTAAGTTCCAGGACAGCTTGGTCTACAGATTTCCAGGATAGCCAAGGCTAGAGAAACTCTGCCTTGAAAACATAGATAGGCCGGGCAGTGATGGTGCATGCCTTTAATACCAGTACTTGGGAGGCAGAGGCAGGCCGATCTTTGAGTTTGAGGCCAGCTTGGTCTACAGAGTGAGTTCCAGGACAGCCAGGGCTACACAGAAAAACCCTGTTTCGAAAAAAACAAAACAAAACAAAACAACCCCTTAAAACATAGATAAAATATTTATTTATTTACTTACTTACTTATTTATTTTTGGTTTTTCTGTGTAGCCCTGGCTGTCCTGGAACTCACTCTGTAGACAAGGCTGGCCTCGAACTCAGAAATCTACCTGCCTCTGCCTCCCAAGTGCTGGGATTAAAGGCATGTGCCACTACCGCCCAGCTAAAATAATTTTTTTAATTATAAGAAAACAAAAACTCAAATAGTAAGGCGAAAAACATGAGGAGCCACAGCCAAGGTTGTCTTTTGACCTCCAAATTGGTGCACACTACACAACACACACACACACCCCTGCACACATATTTTTATTTGTTGGGGGGGGGGACGGCAAGTGGGTGCCAGCGAGGTCAAAGCAGGCTTCAGTAACCCTGGAACTGGGCTTACAGGCAATGGCTAGTCACCTGATGTGGGTGCTGGGAACTCAACTCAGGTCCTTCACAAGGACAGCAAGCTCTCTTAACTGCTGAGTCACCTTTACAGACCCAAGAGTCTTTTTTAAAAGATGAGGGAGGGTTGAAGAGATGGCTTAGGGGTTAGCACTTAGCTCTTCAAGGGGGGTTCCACTTTCAGTACTCACCATAAGACAGCTAGCAGTCATCTAAGGGCTCCAGTTACAGAGAGTCAAGGCCGCTTCTGACAACCACAGGCTCTTGCATGCATATGATACACATACATACACTCAGGCATGCATGCATACATATAATATAGTATATGTACTGTATAGAGTGTGTGTACATATATGTACATACATGGGCTGTCTACTGCACTAGGCTCTGGTTTCTTCCGTGCACCTTCCTGTTTTCCTATAACCTGCCTATGTGAGCAGCTCATCAGCAGCCTTTTCGGCTCACCCTGAGTGTCATTTCCTCTCTGCAGGCCCCTGTAGCCTCTTACTGTTGCACAGCAACCCAGAAACCCCCTGTCACCTCAGGCCCCTAATTGGACATCCTTGCCCAGGGCTGCCTCAGAGCAACCAACAGCAATCAAGGAATCTCGGTTCAGTGCGCTGTGTTCCCTGTGGTCCTTAGAGGTCATTCTATCCTGACCACACATGGGGGACAATGACAAGCAGGCCTGGGCAGCCTGGGAAAGGTCTTCAGCCTGTGTCCTCGGTTGCCTACCATGATGAATTCGCTCCCCTCAACCCAGCCTCTGTTCCTATTGCTGCCTTCTCAGCCTGTTCTCTGTCACTCAGTGAAAAACAGTCAGTTCTGTTCTCCGTGGACTCTTTATAACTACCCTAAATTTTAGCTGTCTTCCACTTCTTCCTTTGTTCAGAGAGACTTGTCCCCCTCCGTCCCCACCACTCTCAGAGCATGAAGGGCGCTGGGAGAAGCCTGGAATCTTCTCTGTGCTCTGTACTCCAGCTCGACCTTGGTTTCCCCTGGAAGCAACAGACCAGGGCAGACCTATCGGTCTGAAAACACAGTGGCTCATTAAGGAAGCTGAGAACCAAGTGGGATGACTAATGTATTGGGAACAGCGTCCAGCAGAGCAGATGAGTAAGTCAGATCAAAACTGACTGTGGATGAAGAGGAGTCGGTGTGCAGAGCTTGCCAGTGCTCTCTGGAGTCTCGTAGCAAAAAAAAAAAAAAAAAAAAAAACAAACCAAAGTATGGTGGCCTATGACTCTGCCTCAGCATTCGGAAGGCTGAGACAGGAGGATAGAAAGTTGAAGCCAGCCTGGACCCTACCTCAAAGAAACAAAACAAAGCCAGGCACGGTGGCACACCCCTGTAAATACCAACACTCAGAAGGCAGAGGCAGGAAGATGGCCACAAATGTAAGTGCAGTCTGGTTACATACTGAGCTCCAGACTAGACACCTTCAAGGCTATAATCTTAGAAGGAGGAACTGTTTTGTTCCTTTGTGTGGGGGAGGGGTGGCTGAGACAAGGACACACTCAAAGGTGCTACTTATTCACTCCTTACAGAGGGTGAGCAAAAAAGAAGAACAGGGGTCTTGCTCTTGTGTGGCTTACTTCCTGATGCGTTGTGCCTGCAGAGCCAAGGGTGGTCTTGGTCCCTGTCCCCTTGGACCTTAAGCTCTTCTCTCTTTGCATTTTTGGTCTACCCAGACTCTGATTAGGTCATTTCTGCCTTGGGGCTCGGGCCTGGAGCACTCTCTACCCAGACCTGGAGCACTCTCCTCCCAGACCTGGAGCACTCTCCTCCCAGACCTGGAGCACTCTCCTCCCAGACCTGGAGCACTCTCCTCCTAGACCTGGAGCACTCTCCTCCCAGACCTGGAGTACTCTCCTCCTAGACCTGGAGCACTCTCCTCCCAGACCTGGAGCACTCTCCTCCCAGACCTGGAGCACTCTCCTCCCAGACCCCTTGGCTGCTGTTTCTGCTCTTTCAAGTCTTGGCAGAACTTCCTTAGCGGAGACAAAAGTGTTCCAGGCAGTAGAAAAGTCTTCTGGAAACCTTCTGAGGTAAGGAAATGTGCAGGATTTTCTCTGACGGGAAAGCTAATGGCTCCAGAGAGCCTGAGTTGCCCTGATACCTGGGCCTTAGAAAAAGGCTGGGATCAGAGAGCAGGGGGGTAAAGTAGGAGACATGGAGAGAGGTCTTTGTGCGCACAGATAAGCAGGAGGGAAACAGGGAATGCTGAACACACAGGTTGTTCCCTCAAAAAAGAAAGAGCTAGCCTGTTCTCCAGCAGGAGACTGATAGCTATGCTCTGTGTGTCCTCACTCCAGGTGCTCCCAGACCCTTATCATAAGCTTGTTTCTCTCAGTCAATATAGAGCGCATCTTTCTAAAGAGTATCACATGAACTTTACACAGAGTTGTAATATAGTTGTGTCCAATCTTTATTTAGCTTACTTCATCCCTCCAGGAGATTTTGGGGAGCTTTATTATGCACACGGGATTGAGTTAATTATTACCAGGAGAGTTTTTCGCCAAATTGTGCTGTGCTTAAATGTGCCTAAAATAAACCACTGAGGGTCAGACTCCTGAAGTTTGAACCAACACCAGCTACTTAATTGTGTTGAAACAAACTGCCTCCCGAGAATTGTTACTCTGCTGGCTGTGGAGGTCACAGAGACACCCCCGTATCCTCAATGAGGGGCGGAGGACTAGCGCAGGAGAATGTGGCAGGTTCAAGCACCCAGAAAATCGTTATGAGCCGCTCATTAGGGACTCAAAAGGGAATTATTTGTCTAAAGAGGTACCTACCCTCACTGTCAAGAATTGCCCCAAGGTATTAACAACCTGGTCCTAGTAGTTGCAAGTAGTTCCTCGGCAATGGAGCTCAAGAAGGGCCTGATCCTGAGAGGACTCGCTGCTGTCAGGCCACAGGGAAGCCAGCGCTGAGCTGACTATCACAGCTGGTGGGCAGGATGTGAAGTACTGCAGAAGAGATATCTAAAAATGTGAGCGGGACGCAGCAAGAGGCTGGAGATAGGAAGGTGGGAAGGAGGGCGGGAGAATGTTTCCAAATTGGTGCAGGAGAGAATGTGAGGTCTGAGAAGGCGCCTCCTTTATTTGTGGGTGGTCAACTAGAACGCTGCCTACCCTATCGTGTCTCAGGGAGACTTTTTCTCACATTTGGGGAGATTTACCTAATATCCTACAGCATCCATCATTCAGGAGACGGAGGTGCAGAGCTCCGGCATTTCACACGGGATCTATATGACCTGTGGGAGGAGGAATTGCCCCAGAGATGCTCAGCATCTGCCAGGAGGCTGCAAGGCCACAGTGTGCACACGGACTTAGCAATCCATGTCTATGATGAGCATTATTACATTGGAGCCAGGCACTGTCCCACAGCATAGCAGTAAGAAGGAATGTGATTTTGCCTGGGACAAGCCCACAACCCAGTGGGTGACAGGAAGACTTGGTATTTATACTCCACATGTGTTTCACCATGTACACATAACAGGCGTGTGTTAGTTACCTTGTGTCCTATAAGGCCGTGTTATAGACTATAAGATGTCCGCGGTCCCCAACCATGCTCTGTTCCCTCACCCAGTCCATATCAAATGCCCTGGACAGATAAGTAATCCCACCCAACCCCCTTGGCACCAGCTCGTTCTGATTTCTCAGAGAAGTTTAATTTTGCCAACAGCCAGAGGCAATGACAGCCGTGCTGGAAATCTGGCTGCCTGTGCTCTGCTCTGGGATAGGCAGCCCAGAAATAATTGCCTCTTTGAGTGCTTTATTGGAATGTGCACGTGCTTCCTGCTTCTGTGGGGGCTGGTCCCTCCCAGAGCTTGCTTGCTTCATGTGAGGAGTGAATTAGACTTGGGAGGCTGGTGGGGCTGCTTCAAGGACAGAGCGGCAGGCAGACCTCAGGTACCTGTCCATCATTCATTCGCTTTTCCTCTGAAATCACATTACTCAGGCAGGTATATGGAGAGCCGCTGCAATCTGTTTGTCACAAGCGCCAAAGCGTCTCCACCTTGTGGTCATAAAGTTTTCCCCAAAGCCTCCTCAAACCACACAGTGTGCTTGGCAGTGTTTCCCTGCCCTGGCAGAGGACAGTCGGTCCTGAGCTCTGGGCTACTTCATCCTAGGAGCCTCCGGCTTGCTACTGCCCACAGTGCAGTGTGCTTGCCCCTCCTTGTTCCTGGTAGAGAAGCAGAGGAATGCTAATGACGATGAGTCCACATTTTCCCAGCCTTGGAACCAGTCAGATGGATCCTAATCCACATCCTGGTTCTGCCCACCAGACCTATGGTTGCACCAAGATGGCTGCCTCTGGGTGGCTTAAAGGAAGGAAGAATGGGAACCAACAGAGAGGTTTCTTTTCTTTCTTTTTTAAATTTATTCACTCATTTGTTCATTTGTTTGAAACAGGGTTTCTCTGTGTAGACCTGACTGTCCTAGAACTCACTACATAGACCAGGGTGGCCTTGAACTCCAAGATCCACCTTGCCTCTGCCTGCCCAGTGCTGGGACTAAAGGCGTGCACCACTACCTTTCAGCCATAATGCATTTTTCATTTTTCATCTAATCCAGATCTGGTTGGAATTTCCCAATTGTGAGAGTTTCTGTCCCCAGACTAACCAGTGCCTCCTAGAGTCCCGGGATCTCTGCCTCCATTCCTGACTTCTTGCAATTTGTGCCCTAGCCTAGGCAGCAGACACTAGGGGATCTGTGATTCAGCTGAAAGCCTCTGGAATTACAGACTGCTAACTAATTCTCCCCAAAATAATTATCCGTCATCTAGGTTCTAATCTCTCTCAAAGGATCGCCCTCCATGTAAGCTCTGGCATCATGCTGAGAGACATGCATGCGGGACTAACTATTGAGTGGGCACAGGGAACCATGGGTACTTAAGGGTCTCCAGACTCGGAGGATCTCTGTGGGAGATGCCAGCAGTTTTAGGTCTCCTGCAGACCCGCAGGGGTACCACACAACGTCCTTCCTCTTCAGGCTCTGCTCCTGAGCATAGATGACCCCAACACTGAAACTGTCCCTGGTTCCTTTTCAGGCTGGTTGATCAGTCTTTCAGTAGTGACTCAGCACTTCACTCTGTAAACACCATCACCTCAAAAGTTACCTCTCTAAAAGGAAGGTGATATAGTCCCTGAAAGGTTGTTGAGGAATTAGACAGCCAGCCTCTAAAATCTCATGTAGCTGGCGTAGCGGCACGCACCTCTAATCTCAGCACTAGAGAGATAAAAGCAGGCAGATCTCTGTGAGTTGGAGGTCAGTGTGGTCTCCATAGTGAGTTCCAGGCCAGCCAAGGACGTACAGTGAGACCCTGTTTTCAAACAACACAAAACCCATCTCATGCATCCAGCACGTGGTCAGTGTTCCAATAAGGACAGCTCCTTCTTGGAAGAGAAGGTGGTGATCACTCATTTTTTCAGGGGACAGTTTGCTGACTGTCACCTCTAACAGACTGTGGATTCCTCAGGACAAGGGCTACAGTTGAATTCTGGCAAACCCTGGTTGGCTCAGAGTAAGCACCCAATCCAGGCTAATGAGTTAACCTTAGGATACCTTGGGTGAGTCTAATTTCACTTAATCTTTGCATAAACCCAGCAAAGTAAATGTTATCATCCCCATTACATAGATGAATAAACTGATGCCTGATCAGGTTAGGCAACTTGCCCTGACACAAAGGAAGAAATGGGGATGGAGGCAGGGTTTCACCCAAATAGATCATCCTGACTCTGGGGTTTTAAGCCATACTTGACTGCCGAGCATGGTCTGCGCTGTATGGTAATCTTCCGACCACCTGTCTCTCTCTTATCCCTGGCAACAGGAGCTCGGCTTGGTTATTTCGGTAGGCCCTAACCTACACACTGATTCTAGCACAGAGGCTCTGGTCAATGTAGGTAGGCAGATAAAGAAAGGAGACAGTCAGTAGCAAATACTAGGGGCTAGGCTAGGGCAACAGATTTCTTTGGGATCCTGGGATGTGATATCAGAAGCAGGTAGAGATGAATATGGTCAGCCGTCCCTGTGACTTTCTAAAAGGTTCCAGGCCATTCCCATCACCCCGAAGGGCAAGCACAGTTGAAAAGGAGCTCCTTCCTGAACAGACAGGCTTAAACAAAAGGCAGTAGTTTCTCTGTGCCTAGGGAGACTTTGGAGAGGACAGGGCCCACCCCTCCCCCACCTGCCTTTGACCTCAAATCAACCTTTATATGGCCTACCTGACCTCACTCAAGAGGGTTGTCGGGTGGGGAGGAAGCCAGGCTGGGCTGGAGGAGGTAACCCTCTCCTGCAAGGACATTGAATGAATCTCTGTTCTAATTCTTCTGCGAGCAGCCTGAGGTGGGAGTGGGGTCCTTTGAGCCACCTGACCTCAGGGCCACTGTTCCAGGGTCCTTCTGCAGCTGCACAGCCCTGCTTCTTTGAGATGGCTTGGCAGTGGGGCGGGGGTGGGTTTCAATTTATGTTTCTCCCCTTGACTCACAGGCTGGGCAGCTATTTTGACTGCTCCACTGGAATATTATTTAATTCTGAGTTTCTCTTTCTCATTACGCCTTGAAAATTAAACTCTCTCTGCCTTGGGCAAGTGACGGCTAACTGAGGGATAGCGTCGCCACTACACATTTCTTATTTAAGTCAATTTGGAAATACTGAGTGCTTTCTTTCAGGGCAGGTGACCGAGAGAAGAGGACATGGCAGACATTAGCGTCCCTCTTTCCCGTGTCGTGGGCATTAATCCTCCTGTTACTGCAGTAGCTCTCATTGACCTGGCCTAATCACAGACTTAACAACACTCTGCTTGTAAACTCTTCCCCACGCAATACCGATCCTCCCAATAGCCCTGCGCAGAAGCAAAGCCGACGTCCACCCGCTTGGGGCTCAGTGCATTTCACTGACGAGAGCTAGAAGGTGCTGAGGGGAGGGAAGAGTGTATGGGTGGTCAAAGCCATGAGTCCCTTCAGCATCTCTTGCTTCAAGCAAGGTAGCCCAGGCAGGACCTCACTGCATTGTTCCTGGGCCCTGAGCAGAGACCCACTCTCATCAGAATGATCTCAAATAGCACACCTCTGGGACCCTCAGATCCCTCATTTAAAAGGAGAGCCTTCCCAAACTATACGCAGTCTCCAGCAGAGAGCGGGCTCTGTTGCCTGGTTCATCTCCAGGTCTCCGGCTCTCTGCCCTCAGATGGCCACTGTTCTTCCTGTGTGTGCCCATGCAGCTGTCCTCGCCCTGCCCTTCTCTCCTCTATGCACATCTCTCCCTGATTTGCTCATAGCTCTCAGAGGAACATCTGGTCCCAGCCGGGCTCCAGGACATCCTCTCAGAGGGGACTGAGGTAGCAGTCTGCTGGGAGGTGGCTTTGGGAGGACCTTAGGACCACAGCAGAAATGCTGGATGAAGTAGTGCATCTAATCCCAATGCCCTACTGAGAGATGAGGTAGAGACCAGAGAAGCCCCAGGGGCTCAGAGGCCAGCGAGCCTGGCATATACAGTAGTGAACCAGAGGCCCTGTCCCAAACAAGGTAGAATACGAGGACCAACAGCCAAAATTGTCCTCTGACCTCCACATAAGCACTGTGGTCTGTGCTCATGCAGATGCAGACACAAAGACAAACAGAGGTACATCCATGAAAGACAGCACACATACACCCACACACACCCCACCCCACCCCACCCCCACACACAGTTAAAAATACATAGCAGCCGGGCGGTGGTGGCACATGCCTTTAATCCCAGCACTTGGGAGGCAGAGGCAGGTGGATTTCTGAGTTCGAGGCCAGCCTGGTCTACAGAGTGAGTTCCAGGACAGCCAGGGCTACATAGAAAAACCCTGTCTCGAAAAAAACCAAAAAAATAAAAATAAAAACAAAATAAAATACATAGCAATATGCCTTTCAACAATTTTTCTCTCCTCCTCGACCCCATCCGTCTGTCTTTAATACAGGCTTTCACTTTCACTGTGTACCCCTAGCTGATCTTGAATTCACAATCCTCCTGCCTCTGCTCCTTAAGTGCACCACCACGCCCAGCTAGCATGCCTGCCAAAAGGTGCCTATAGGACTTCCAAGAGTCAGAAATGAAGGATGCACCCACCACACAAATGAGAAGCTGTGATGGCCTGGAGGACAAACAACACCAAACACTAAGGACAGCATCTGTGGAAAGGGACTCCTTGCTCCACTTTTGTTCCTGTCCCCAGCTCCCTTGATGACCTGTAGCTTCCCACATTCTTGTGTCTCCAGTGTCTTGCCAGTGTCTGCCTATGGAAACCAAAGCCTAAGGCACCATGTGACCCTAAACCATCCCAACAAACTCCTGCTGCTCCTGCCCCGAAGCGACTGACCAGCACTTCCTCCTCCTCCTCCTCCTCCTCCCGGAGAATGGGAGCTAAGATCTGGGCTGTTCTTTTGGTCATCACCTCAACCCCAAGAGGTACAGTGTAACTTCGAATCTAACCCGAGCTATCGGATGGACAGTCCACAAAACCTGGGGCTTTCTAGAGGCTGCACAGGCCAGAGAGAGAGAAGAGATGGGAGAGGTGAATACATATTTCCTAGAGGTGAAGGCTTTGGACTGAAAGTCAAAGATTAGGAAGATGAATTATTGGTAAGACAGAGGAAAAGAAAACCAGCAAAGCAAGAAACAGATCAAGGTTCACACCTCAGCCGTGTTTCGAGCTGTGAAGTCCTGGGCAACCTCGGGAATCCTTGGTCTCCTCCTCCAATCTCCACAGTGGTGACTGTACCATAAGGACGCTGCAGAATTAAGTAAAATAATGCACACAATGACATGGTGGTCCCTAGCATATATTAGGCATTTGGTAAACGTTGGCTGTTATTAGCAGAGTCACTGTTGTTGATGATGCTGACTATGAAGAGGCATGAATGAGGACTGAAGACCGGACTTTCCTGTTTCTAGGAACATTCAGTTCAAGGAGGTAGAAGCTCTCCACTAGCCATCAGTGCTGTCTCATAGGAGCCCAGCCCAGGATTTCTACTCTGGTGCAATTTGTTCACTCAGACAGAGAACTAAAGGCTCTGATTTCCTTTGTGCCTTCTACTTTATGCTGGGAGAAAATGGCATTGTGGGAAGTTAAGGGTCTCAGAGAAAGGGCAGAGTCCTCAATGTCACATAAAGGGGCCCCTGTTCAGATTCCCAGAAATGAAGTTCAGGCTGCCACTGAGCACAAGGGCCTGGCCAGAAGGCACACTGACTGGGAAAGTGCCAAGGTCTTGGGGGTGGGGTGGGGGACTAGGTCCCCACAAAGAGAGCACAGTTGCCTGGTGGGTACTCACCTCTCTCACCTCACTCTCTCTTACTTCTCATCTCCCTCTAGACCTTGCTTCTGAAGAAGCTGGGCCCAAGTAAGACATGAGGTGATCGCATAGACAGAGCATCCCCGTGAGGCAACTGGTTTGTGGAGTTGGGCCTCCCTCTATGGCACTAGCTCTGGAGCCCCTAAATAAGATGGGGGGCAGGAAAACAGGAGAGCGAGGCTGAGACCCTGAGAAGGGTCCATGACTGTCGTCTGAGCTGCCTCCTACTCCCTGCCACCATTCTGGTTTGCTGTTGTTTTTCTTGTAGTGTGTGTGTGTGTGTGTGTGTGTGTGTGTGTGTGTGTGCGCGCGCGCGCGCGCGCGTGAGCACATGGGTGCACATGTGTAGGTGCACAGTGTGGAGGTCAGAGGGCAAATCCTGTCACTCCCTGTCTTCCACCTGGAGACAGATCTCTGTTGCTTGCTGCTGAGTAAGTCAGCCTAGCCACCTATACCCCCAAGGATTCTCCGGTCTCTGCCTCCCATTTCATCACCAGAGCACAGGGATTGCAGACCTGTGCTTCTACTGGTGGTTTTTCCGTGGTTCTGGGTATCTGAGTTCAGGTCCTCATTCTAGCCTAGCAAGCACTTAGCTACTGAGTCATGTATACTTCCAGGCCAGCTCTGCGTCTCTGTTCTTTTCTCACACTCTCTCTCCATTCCCCCTTTTCGGTCTCCTCCCAGATCTGGCCGGTTACATCTTCAGCTTCTCTTCTCATGTTCCTTTCATACTCAAGAAAGTTGTTTGTTTACTTTCTCACTGTGTCTCTGCTTCACCTACTTCCTGCAGGGGCCCTGCCTTCCCTAATGGAGGCCTACAGGGTTGGGGTATCCCAGGAACCTCAGAAGCACATGGGGGCAGAGGCCTGGTCAGGGAGAGCAGCATAAGGCAGACACAGACAGGTGGAATACATTATTGATTGGGTTGTGACTCCCTGCCCCGGGGAGGGGTCTGGGAGTGATGGCACTGATGAGGCTGACACTGGCACCCCGCTTCCCTGAGACTTCTTCTTGCCATTCTAACTCTGCTGTATCTCTCATTACAGGGTAGGATTAGGGAGGCAAGGCTCACCTTTGGTGGCATTATCCCTACAGTTTTCTTAAAGGGAGGTCTCCTTTCCTACCTCCTCTGGTGGTGCATTAATATGCACGTGGGCATTCACAGTCTCACATGTGTGCACACTTCTTATATGTGTGCGCAGCTCATGTATAAGCCAGCACACACACACACGAAGTCACACATACTCCCACCTGCCATCTGCTTCTGAGAGTTGGGGAAAACATATAAATGAGGCTTCTAAACCAAGGGGGCTGTGCTGGAGGTGAGGGGCAATCTGGGTAAGGACCCCATATGTTCCTGTCTGCTGGCATCTTGGTGACATGTGCCTCCCGACTTAACAGCCACTCCTTTGAACACAAGAGAGCCCAATGTCAGGGTGGGCATGTATATCCTTAAGTATGTGTTTTCATTTTCATAATTAGAGGGAAGCTGGGATATCATGGTGAAGATGCAGGAATATAAGGAGAAGGATATCTGAGCAGAGCCGGAGACTTTAAGAACTTGTTTTAAGACAGATGTCAATCATCCTCTGGAATGTGTCTTTCCTTTCGCTCTACATTTAGAGAAGAGGGAAAGGTCTTGTTCTGTTTTGTTCTGTTTTTTTCTCCTCCCTCATTCCTTAACTAAATTCCAGGAATCCAGCTTAAGTTGGAACAAAACAAGGGTTCCCAAACATGCGTGTGAATATTAATGTTATGCAAATCACATGCAAATTTATCAAACACAAAAATAAATAGCTGATGAGTCTTAAATATGAACAATTAGCATAAGATGAAGCCATTGGAGGATCCAAGCATGGTATCGGGGTGACTTCTGGAGGCTGGGCCTCAGATACAGCTCCCTCTGGAAACCCTGGCCTACTCAGGCTGGTGGAAAAGAGCAACTAGCTGAAAAACCCATCCGATGTCCACCCGGGGGTTGTGGGAAGCCGATGAGGCGCAGCTTCATGGCACTACTCATTCGTGCAGACTCTTTCTGAAGCCTGCACTGACTTCTGTGGCGTTATTGTTATCATTTATTTATTGATATTGAGATGATTTCATTTGTATGACTGTCTTGGCTGCACACATATCTGTACACCATGTGCAGAGGCCATAATAAAGGGTGAACTACTGGAACTGGATCTGTAGGTGGCTGTGAGCCACTGTGTGGATAGTGGGAATCAGTCCCCACAATGAGTCTGGCTTCAGCTCAGGCTAGACTCTTTTTTTTTTTTTGGTTTTTCGAGACAGGGTTTCTCTGTGTAGCCCTGGCTGTCCTGGCACTCACTCTGTAGACCAGGCTGGCCTCGAACTCAGAAATCCGCCTGCCTCTGCCTCCCGAGTGCTGGGATTAAAGGCGTGCGCCACCACGCCCGGCCAGGCTAGACTCTTGACTGGATTGCTGGTGAGTAACTCTCAAAATGCCTGAGAAACCAGTAAAGTTGGTTTCAGTCTGTCCCTTATTTCCCCCTATCTGGGAGAAATGGGTCTTTTAGTCCCCTATTAGTACATACATACCTTTAACACATGTCAAAGTGTCTTCCATGTCTTCTGACCTCTGGGCTGATCCAATGTGCAGATGCACATGCTGACGAACACCTATACATGGGCCAGGTGTTGTAGCTCATGCCTTTAATCCTAGCACTCGGGAGGTAGAGGCAGGTGGATTTCTGAGTTCAAGGCCAAGCCTGGTCTACAAAGTAAGTTCAGGGCTACACAGAGAAACCCTGTCATAAAAAAAGGAAGAAAAGAAAAGAAGTGGGAGCCGGGCGTGGTGGCGCACGCCTTTAATCCCAGCACTCGGGAGGCAGAGGCAGGCGGATTTCTGAGTTCGAGGCCAGCCTGGTCTACAAAGTGAGTTCCAGGACAGCCAGAGCTATACAGAGAAACCCTGTCTCGAAAAACCAAAAAAAAAAAAAAAAAAGAAAAGAAGAGGGGAGGGGAGGGGAGGGGAGGGGAGGGGAGGGGAGGGGAGGGGAGGGGAGGGGAGGGGAGGGGAGGGGAGGGGAGGGGAGGGGAGGGGAGGAGAGGGGAGGAGAGGAGAGGAGAGGAGAGGAGAGGAGAGGAGAGGAGAGGAGAGGAGAGAAGAGAAGAGAAGAGAAGAGAAAAGAAAAGAAAAGAAAAGAAAAGAAAAGAAAAGAAAAGAAAAGAAAAGAAAAGAAAAGAAAAGAAAAGAAAAGAAAATTGGGCAAGACTTTTCCTGTCTTTCTATTCTTTCTCCTGCTCCCGGAACCCACTCCCACCCCCCACCCCCCCTCCCCCGGAGATAGCTATGGCAGCCTCATATTTCCAATAAACATTCCTTCTACCTACAGAATGGTCTAGTTTGGTTTCACCCTGCCCTCCCTTACACTCTGAAACAGTAGCAAGTACACTTTTGTTTGGTTTTGTTTCTTGAGACAAGGTTTCTCTGTATATTTCTGGCTGTCCAGGAACTCACTGTGTAGACCAGGCTGGCCTCAAACCCAGAGATCCACCAGGGTCTGCATCCAGAGTGCTGGGATTAAGGGTGTGTGCTGCAGCCACTGCCGCTGCAGCAGCTGCCACCGCCACCACCACCACCACCGCTGCTACCTCTACTGATGCTGCCACTGCCACCCCCATAGCCTACACCAAGTGCAACAGCCGAGCTATCTCACCAGCCCGTTGTGTTTTTTTAAAAAGGTGTTTCTTAAGTTATGTGAGCCTTCAGCCACACAACCTAGCATACTACTGTGATCCCCCTTTTTTTTTTTAGATTTATTTATTTATTTTATGTATATGAGCACACTTTCAGTGTCTTCAGACACATCATAAGAGGGCGTCTGATTCCATTACAGATGGTTGTAAGCCATCATGTGGTTGCTGGGAATTGAACTCAGGACCTCTGGAAGAGCAGTCATTGCTCTTAACTGCTGAGCCACCTCTCCAGTCCTGTTTTGTTGTTTTAAAGCCCTGTTTTTTAACCCGGACTGGCCTTTAACTCACACAGTAATCCCCTTGCTTGTATTGACAACATTGTGGGTGTGCAGCATCCACTTTCAAATGTGTGTTCCTCCTTTGAAATCATCTAGTAGAGATGTGTTTGCCCACATGCTCTTTGCTCTAGAATGGTCGAGAACCCCCAGACCTCCAGGACTCAAATTTATCTGCCTTCAGGATGATGTAAGAGGAAGAAGGAAGCTGTTACATTAGCCAAGGAAATGACCCTCTCGCCCAAACTCTGAGCACACCAGGGAAATAAACAGAGATTGCCACTGCACTCCGGTTGAGTCAGTTTGTCAGGCAGGGATGCCTAAAAGCTGTTCATGAGGCAAAAAAAGAGTTTCAAGGAAGCTTTCCTCCTGGAGTCTGGCACTCTTTTAATTCTCCATTCCCGAGTTAGTCTAGTGTATGGATCCACATGCTCTCTTTCAGTATCATCCTATTATAAGTGCCTTTTAAGATTGAATTCTGACATAGCTAAAGCCTTCTGCCAGTGTTCCAACAGTCGTAGAACATCCTTGAGCAAGACCATGGGCTTGAAATTCAGTAAGAATGTTGACTTTCAGAATAGCCTCTGGTATTACACTATCACTTAGAATAAAAGCCAAGTCGAACCCATATACAGGAATTTACAATGGTTTAGGAAGTAGAGCAGGCTGTGGTTTTAGAGTATTGCATTATTCATGAGATGGTTAGCTAGAACGGAACTCCCTAGTTAGAACCATGACTTGGGTGTGAAAGCCCTTGCCTAGGAGTGAAAAGTTCTCACACCTGGCTTCTAAGACTATAGCTGACCTTATATAGGGCTGACTTTGTCTCAGTTATTTTATTGCCCAGTTCCTGCCAGTCTTTGTGTTTGCATTCCTCTGTTTTATATAAGATTCCGGTTACCTCATTTGTACCTTGCGAATATGTCACCCAACTTCCTTATTGTCTTCTGTATAAAAAGTCTGATGCTCGAGTTGTAAAAATACATTCAGATTCCACGCGACCTCTCCTGTGTGCGTCTGTCTGTCAATTTCTTTTCTTTCTTTCTTTCTTTTTTTTTATTACGTATTTTCCTCAATTACATTTCCAATGCTATCCCAAAAGTCCCCCATACCCTCCCCCCCACTTCCCTACCCACCCATTCCCATTTTTTGGCCCTGGCATTCCCCTGTACTGGGGCATATAAAGTTTGCTTGTCCAATTGGGCCTCTCTTTCAACGAAATAATAGAAGAAAACTTCTCAAACCTAAAGAAAGACATGCCCATGATCATACAAGAAGCCTACAGAACTCCAAATAGACTGGACCAGAAAATAAATTCCTCCCGACACATAATAATCAGAACATTTACTCACTGTTTGTCAATTTCATCCTATGCTTTGTCCACCCGTGACTAGAGACCTGTTCCACGCATACAAAGGGGCCCAGAGGGTCTGCGGCAACAGATGAATAATAAGGGGAGTCAGCCAGATCGCTCAGGCTGAGCCTGATGACCTAAGTTCAATCACGAGGATCCACAGAGTGGAAGGAGGGAGCTGACTCCCAAGTGTACCCACACACATATACCTGCACACAGGCTCAATCAATCAACTAATATAATTAAAATATTTTAAAAGAAATAATAGGCTGATGTGTGGATCCCTACTACAAAGCCTTGGGACAGACACTGCAGTGCTGGACTAGAAGGCACAAAGCCCTGGGTTCAGCACAGCCCTATAAAAGTAAAATCAAAGCAGCCTCTTTGAAAGTTTCCAACAGTGACGTTGGAAATATTCACAACATTTAATATTTACAACAACCCAAGGACAATATTAGGAAACCAAGTACAGGGATTCGTTCCAGACAAGGAAATAGAGCCTCAGGGAGATGAAATTACAGTGATAACAGCTTAAGACGACACAGACTGTTGTATTACTAGAGTCTACATTCACTCTGTGAGCAGTCTAGGAGGCTCTAGGATTGCCCACATTTTAGAAATGGGGAAACCAAACAGGGTCAGCTATTTGTCCCAGTGATACCAGAGAGCAGCAAAGCAGAGTCCAAAATCCAGCTGCTGACTGTCAATCTATATGCTACTAATAACTTGAGTGGTCATGGGCCAGAATTCAAATCCAGATCTGTATGGCCTCTATATCCTGCCTCATCTCTGAACCAGGAAATGCAGGGGCCAGGAGGGAGGGTCAGGGAGACTGTGGAAAGTATGTATGACCAGTTCTAAGAACCATGGTCTTGTCACAGAAAGGACCCTTTAAGGGAAAATGTGCTTCTTGGGCTGCTGTTTGAGGGCAGGAAGTAAGCTATCACCAACCTGCAAAGAGCTTGGGAAGACAGTGAGCGAAAATGGGATTTCCTTTGCCTTCCATGCCCTCTTGAACCAATTTGATACTAAAGGAGATGGCACATGTCTGTAATCTTTGCATCTGGAAAGAAGGGACAAGAGAAGAAGTTCAAAATTGTCCTCAGCTACATTGTGTATTTGAGGCCAGCCTGGGCTACATTCAGTCCTTGGGATTTTCCAGGCAATTTAAATTAGAATTGGAGTCAGATTGTGAAGTGTGATGGCAGTAGGCCTTTAATCCCAGCAAAAGCAAGTATATCTTGGTTACTTTGAGGCTAGCCTGGTCTACATAGAGGGTCCAGGCCAGCTAATGCTATAGAAAGGTCTCAAAAAAAAAAAAAACCCAAACAAACAAACAAACAAAAACAACAACAACAAAACCCTTAAAGGTGAGTTTAGAGATATTATCACTGCAACTGGCTTTAAAGCAAAGAGACGCTGCAAGGGCAAGCAATGGAGACAGAGATGTCTCCAGCAAAAGATGCTCAAGTCATTCGGAGCTCAGCGGAAGAAGGGAAGGGAAGTAGTGAGAGACAAATGCTGAGACTGGGGGCAGGATAAACAGTGAGGCTGAGATGGGGGGGGGGGATAAACAGTGAGGCTTGTTGGATATGTAGCTCTTGGAAGCTGCCAGAATTAATAACATCCCCACTTCCTCTCAGCCTCTTTAGGTCTTCAGTGAAGCTAGCTCCCAATGGGCTGTGCGTGTGTGTGTGTGTGTGTGTGTGTGTGTGTGTGTGTGTGTGTGTGTCCGAGCGCTCGCGGGCCTAGAAGTGTCAGCTCTGGGCTCTGGGGCCACATCACAGGAATGAGCGATGGTGAGCATGGGGAAGTGTGATTTAGTGTTTCATTCCCGCTGCCCTTCAGTGTGCTGCAAGGACAGTTCAATGTGATGTATAATTACCACCGCCCCACAGGGCTGCACTGTACATAGACCCCACCTTCCCCCTCCTTCCCACCTGCTCGCACGCTATATAAATCAGTTTTCAATCCCGAGCTCTACCTGTAAATGTTCAAGCTCAAGTTCCCCAGCTCCTGCTTCTGTGTCCCAGGAGGGTAGTTCAGGCTCAGAGAAGCCCTTCCTAATCCTTACCCTGACTTGTTCTCATCCTCTGGTGCAGCGCGGGACAGGCATGGGGAAGCTGGACTTGGCTCCAGAGAGCCTCTGCGACCATACTTTGGGCAGAGGGTGTGGGTGCCTCTGGGTCTGCTTGGCTCTGCCAGCCACAATCTACCCAATCTGTGGCACTGCGGCCATACTCCAGATCAGTAGGGCAGAAGGGCACTGAAAATGACCCTGCCCAAAAATGGTAACCTCTTCTCAGCCCTGCCAGAAGGGTGACAACTTCCTGGACAATCTCCAAAAGTCAGTGTCCTTTCTGTGTGTTTATCTGGGAATGAAGAAGGAGCGGCCATGGACCGCCCTTGCTCTGGAATGGAAAAGTACATTGTGGACCTTGGAGTCGACAACGCAAATTAAGACAGACATTCTTTGTGTTTTGTTTTGCTTTTTAATTGGGTTTATTTATTTTATTTTATGTATATGAATGTTTCACCCATGTGTGTGTGCGTGTGTATGTGTGTGTGTGTGTGCGCGCGCGTGTGTGTATTTGCATTACATGTGTTCCTGGTGTCCTCAAAAATCAGAAGCAGAGCCGGGCGGTGGTGGCGCACGCCTTTAATCCCAGCACTTGGGAGGCAGAGGCAGGCGGATTTCTGAGTTCGAGGCCAGCCTGGTCTACAAAGTGAGTTCCAGGACAGCCAGGACTATACAGAGAAACCCTGTCTCGAAAAAAGAAAACCAAAAAAAAAAAAAAAATCAGAAGCAGCATCATATCCCCTAGAACTATAGTTATAGACGATTGTGAGTCACCGTGTGGGTGCTGGGAGTCAAACCTGTGTCCTCTGGAAGAGAAACCAGAGTTCTTAATCACTAAGCTATCTCTCCAACCCTCTGTTGTTTTTATTTTATTTATTTATTTTTAAATATGGTCTCATGTAGCCCAGGCTGGCCTCAGACTCTACTTCCTGACTACTAGGAATACAGACATTTGTAACTGCCCAATATATTTGGTTCTGGGGATTAAATCTAGAGCTTTGTCAAGCTAGGCAAGCGCTCTACCCACTGAGCTATATTCCCCACCCTAAGACAAGGATTCTATGTAGACTTGACTGGCTTTGAACTCAAAGGAATCCATCTGCCTCTGCCTCCTGAGTGCTAGAATTAAAGGCATGCACCACCACACCTGGCAAAGCAAGGATTCTTTTATTTTTATCATTTTTATCTATTATATTTATTTTATGTGTTTGAGTGTTTTATCCACATGTATTTCTGTGCACCACGTGTGAGCCCGGATCCCCTGGGACTGGACTTACACACATTATGAGCCATTATGTGGGTGCTGGTAATTGAACCAGGGTTCTCTGAAAGAGCAGCCAGTGCTCTTAACCACTGAGCCATCTCTCCAGCCTCAAGACAAGGATTTGATTCATACCTAGCAGGTATCTTGAGGACAATGTTGTCTAGGAATTAGATGTTTCCTTCTCCTCTTCCCTGTCTCCTGCTCGAGAGGATGACTGCATCAGCCTCCTCAAGGATCTCCTTGTACCCCTGGAGCCTCTACAAAGTCCTTCTGCTGAGGGGGAGTCCAGCCAAGCCTTTCTCTCTCCCCACTAAGCGTTGTAAGCTTTCTTCCTCTCCTAGGTTAGGATGCCCTGCCCAGCTTTGCCTTGCTGAGCTCCTGTCTTACTGGCCACCTTGATGTCTGTTTCCACAAACCCTGCCATGGAGCTTTTGCCTGAAATGATCTCACCCTGGCTCCTGTGCTCTGAGGCCTACATATACAACATTAAATGCCCCTGATTACCCATCTGAAGAAGAGCCCTCAACCCTGACCTATTTCTTGCTTTCTATCTTAGTATCCTGTCTGTTCTCTTTATTGTTCTTGTTCTAATTTTGAGTTATTATCTGATTTCCTCTTTTGTTTTCTTTAGGTTTCATCCCTAGACTGGCCTCTCCATACTGCAGGGATTAGAATGTTATCTTACTCAATATTGTATTCTTAATGCTTAGCCCCATGCATGCTGGGTGTTTTATTAAATACCATGATTCAACTCAATGCATGTGGGTACCTGCCAAGAGTCTCAGAAGCTGAAACCGCTCCCCAACACCCTCTGACATCTCTCCTTACAGATGTATCCTTCCTCCAGACATCAAGCCTGTGCCCTCCTGGTGGAAACTGAGGGCCTCCACAAATTTGGAACCGTTTCCTGTCCTTTGGGAAAACTTCATGTATGGCCTTTCTTGGCTGTGCCTGGAGCTGCCCTCTTGGAGAATGACAGTCACTGGCTAGTGTTGACCACCCTGAGTTGCCAGAAAGCCAAGGCCAGCCCAAATTGCTCTTCTGTGTGGACCAGGCATTCTAGTTGGGTGTTAAGGAGGAAACTCCTCCATGCATCACACTATCCATGAAGAAAAGACACCTGAACGGAAAGCACTTTGTGAATAAGCAGCTCGAATGGAGGAGCTGCTCTAATCCCTAAGTGGCTTTGCTGACAGCTAGAAGCTTCCTGGTGGGGGAGAGGGGGTGGGAAGTGAGGACACATTTGTCAGCAACCAACTCAGCAGTGCCCCCATGCTTTTGATTCAGGACACACTCCATCTGGTTAGTGGAACTGGGAGATCACTAACCTTAGCCTCCATATTCCACTCCTGTCCCGTACCCCCACCCCTCACCTGCCACCCTCAGAGCCTGAGCAGCCCAGGCAGCCTGGCCTCTGCCTGTGAGGGAGGCTGAGGCTATTGAAGCTGTGGTCTTAGGTGCTCTTAACCACTGAGCCATCTCTCCAGCCTCAAGTCAAGGATTTGATTCATACCTAGCAGGTATCTTGAGGACAACATTGTCTAGGAATTAGGTCTATGCGGACTGTGGCAGCTGTATGCCTGCAAAGGCACAGCTCTTTGTGTGTGACATGAAAGTGTCCCAGTGATCCAGTGTAAAGGTGTGTGTCTGTGTGCTAGTGGGTTTTGTTCATCTAGACACACCCTGGAACAAGTATCATTGTACTATTTGGGTATCCTGTAACCATCCCATATCTCTGTCTATCTCTACTCCTCTCAAGTGGTGGTGATGGTGGTGGTGGTGACCTTAGGTTTTTCAAGGACAGATAGCTCAGAATGATAATGAACCAATGACAGAGTGAGCTACCTGGATCCTGGAGATGAGCTACAGAAAAGGGATTAGAAACAGAGTAGGTGTTGGAGGGGCTTGGAGCTCCCAGAAATCTTTCCAACTCTGTTCAGCTTTAGAGGGCTAAGGAGATGGAGATGAAGAAGGCCCAGGGGATGTGCAAACACATTATCCATCTTCCTGCTTCTTCCTGAACCTACATTTATTTCCTGTTTGTATTCTTTGTTGCTCTTTGGACACATACACACACACACACACACACACCACACTACACACATACCCCACCCCACTCTCAGTATTAAGAGCTGTAAAGGTTGACTCCTACTCCTATTGTACTCTCCCTGTCTCCCTTTTTTTTTTAATATTTATTTATTTATTTTTGGTTTTTCAAGACAGGGTTTCTCTGTGTAGCCCCGGGTGTCCTGAAACTCACTCTGTAGACCAGGCTGGCCTCGAACTCATAAACTGCCTGCTTCTGCCTCCCAAGTGCTGGAATTAAAGGCGTGTGCCACCACTGCCCGGCTCTCCCTGTCTCCTTTACCTTGGAGCTGAACCCAAGCTGGCTCCTGCCCAGAGATGAAAGGAAGGCATTCCTAAGTATCGGCTAATAGAATTCTCAGGAGGCAGAGACACACAGGTGACTGGTGCAGGCCTCAGGGCACCAGAAACTGGAAAGCTGCCCCTTGGACATGGAACTTGCCAAGGCTAATTGATCTCAATATGTTTTTTTTTCCTTTCTCTCTCCCTACCTCCTTTCTTCCTTCCTTAGTGAAGGAGATAAAAGCCAGGGCTCGCTCTCTCTCAATCTCTCTCTCTCTCTCCCCTTGGGGAGTTTATGCAAATGCACTATATGTATAGATGTATTCACTCATGTATCCATGTGTTCAGGCCAGAGGGGATATTAGTATTTCTCTATTGCTTCTCCATTCTCTGCCATTTTAGCTTTGTTTTGTTTGAAAAAGAAATCTTTTTTTAATTTTTTTTTTTTTTTTGGTTTTTTTGAGACAAGATTTCTCTGTATAGCCCTGGCTGTCCTGGAACTCACTCTGTAGACCTGGATGGCCTCGAACTCAGATTAAAGGCATGCGCCACCACTGCCCAGCTGAAAAAGAAATCTTACTATGTAGCCCTGGCTGATCTGGAACTCACAATGTGCCTGGACTAAAGGCATCCTCCATCATACCTTATTATCTGTCTGTCTCTGTGTCTATCTGTCGTGTTTGTTTTAGAGACAAGGTTTCACACTGAACTTGGAGCTACCTGTTTGACCAGACTAGCTGGCCAGCTAACTCTAGGTATCTCTGCTTGTACCCCCAGTGCATGGCTGTACTTTTATGTGGGTGCTGGGGTCTGGATTCAGGTTTTCATGGTCACACAGCACTCACTGTAGTAACTGGGCATCTCCTCAGCCCTGGCACCTCTCATCTGCTGGACAGCTGTTCTGCTGAGGAACTCACCCCGAATTGGACAGCAGTGTTCTTTCCTAATGGAGTTAGGCCAGTCATCTCAGGAAAAGGGAAGCTTAAGCAACATCCATACTGGAAGTTTTCAGGACGGCATAAAACAGGACTCTTGTCACTGGTCAGAGATGATTAGTGATAACCTCAGCCCAGGGTTTCAAGGTCCTTTGTGCACCTTCTACTCCCCACCGCAGAGACAGCCTCCAGTCCCTAAGCTGGAGAGCTCTAGCCCTTAGCACAGGCTGATAGCCAGTGAGTGTTTAGCATTAGTTGGGAATATCAGCCTATTCCCTGGTGAAGAACCTCTGAGGACGGCCTACAGAGAGGCCTCATCTTCTGAAGCTCTGGGAGGCAGGTGTGTGTTAGGGTCGGGATGTGAATGTGGGTCGCATTGTCAATGTGACTGGACTTGGAATCAGCTAGGAAACACAACTCCAGGCATGTCTACGAGTGATTTCCCAAAGCATTCACCTAAGGGAAGATCCACACCGAGCATGCGCATCATTATTTCCACATGCTGGGGTCCTGGACCGAGGAAAAGGAGAAAGTGAGTCAAGAACCAGCGCTCATCTTCCTCTGCGTCCTGATTGTGGATGTCGTGTGCCCAGAGCTGTCCATGTGACAGCTGTCATGCCTGCCCTCTCCTAATGGACCATGTATGTCTCTCAAATTATGAACCAGCATAAATCCCTTTCTTCTCAAGTTGCTTTCATCACACAGCGATTAGAAAAGTAACAGAGGTAGGAAGCCAGCCTGGTGTCCAGCTCGAGGGCCAGGAGGCAGGCATCATGATGTGACTGGCACCGTGCCCCCAGGGTTTCTCCTCCTTTCCCTACCTCAAACCCCAGAAATGCTTTTCTTCTGAACCTTGCAGAGAGGGGGTCTTCCTCTGTCCCAGGCAGGCCGTGACCTTTCAGTCAAGTCTGCAAACACACTCTTTGCTAGTCTTGGAAATGAAATCGTGTTCAACGTTTGTAGAGGGCTTTTACACCACCTGGCCCCTTATAGACATTGGCTAATTAAAAGGAGGAGGAAGAGAGGAAGCAGGAGAGAGGGGAAAGATCGGTGGGTGCACTAGGAAATTCCACATTTTTGATCTAGGTAGCTCTCTCTCCTTCCTCCTTTTCTTGAAGATTGGACTTTCTCTAAAGAGTAAGAGACTCTTGGTCAGAAAGCAGGGGGAGGGAGGAGCTTGGCAATATGCTAAAGAGGAAAAGGCTTTCTAGGGTCACCTGTCCTGTAGCCAGCTATACTCAGCAACTGGGCCCAGTCTGAAAACACTTCTATCCTCTTTTGTGGAAAAGACTAGGGACTAGGGGTGGAGGGTGAAGGTGGGGACAGACAGCTGCATGGACAGCCAGGTGGACAGGATGACAATAACTACAGTCAGTGGAATTATCAAAATTCCTTCCCAGGGACCAGGGCTAACCCTTCATTGTCTCTGTGAATCATAATCCTGTATTGCAGCTGATGACGTAAAGAACATGGAACCCTCTGTCCTCACCTCTTTCTCTTCCTGCCTGTGAGTTTTGGTGGGGGAACATCCCTGAGCCAGCAAATGCCCTTTCTCCTTTCACCATCTATCTCCACCTGCCTCAAACCTTGCTTCTGAGCGGCCCTCGGCTGGGCACTCCAGCCGGCAGCTAGCCAGCTCCATCCTGGGGAAGGGGGGGGGGTGCATCTTACAGGATTCCCCCAGAAGGCCAAGAAAGCGGCCCAGGCCCTGAAAAGACATCCACATAATTACTCCCTGCCCCTGTCGCCTGCTTTCCTTACATTCTCACAGGTGCCTGGTCACAGTGTGATGGTTTGAGAGAGCACAAAATAGAAACCAAAGAGGAATGCAGGACGACCTCCCTCCTGACTGTATCACAAGGACTAGAACATAGAGACAGGTCCTGGGCCCACAGTGAGAATCACAGGCCTGGCTGCCCCTGCCCACCCTGGCCCCATCAGTCTGTTTGGTGCTGATTGGAAAGTCAGCAATTCTGGAGGCCCTGCCAAGTCTAGCAGAGGAGGGCCTGACCTCCCCTCACCATCATTATCTATCTTATAAAATACAGGCATTGAACTTCATAAAACCAATTAAGACTTCAGGGCCAGGGCACAAGAGCAGGCAGGAGTCTGTCAGCTCTGGGTGACAATGGGAGTCACCTCCAAGGACATGGCAGTTGCCTCATGGTTCTTTCCTCACAGGTTTGACTACAAAGAGCCCCCACCCTCACCCCCCAACTACTGCAGATGCAACAAGGGGCACCAAGGCCAAACCCAGGGAAAGACTGGCTGGCTGACAGGGGCAGTGAGAGCTAGCTAGAGCTGTTCCTTCCCTTTTATGACCAGCAGCCTAGCAGAGCCTGGTTCCTCCTCCCCCTCCCCTACCCCGCACATCCCTCTCTGGTTCCACAAAACCTCAAGAGCCTCCCATCAAGTTACCAAGGCAACCGCAGCCCTGCAAGATTCACAGTGATTCTGGGAGAGAGCAGAGAATGACAGCAGCCCCAGACAGGATGCCAGGGTTGGGGTGTGTGTCTGGGGGTAAATAAGGAGACAGGCTTCAGGCGGATTGAGCAGCAGCCCCCTCTCCCTGCTCCAGTTGTCTCAGGCTCTGTGCTCAGGATGCACGCCTCCTTCACAGGCCCGTCCCATGGGGGTGAGAAGACAACGGCAAAGCTTTCGTCCCTGGGGGTGGTTTGGAGAAAAGGGAGGAAGGGCTCCCCCACAGCCGACACTCAGTTCCTGGCCTGCCATGGGCCAAGAGTACTTCTGCTTTCAAAGTCCAGAGGGACTCTCATCACCACCTGCTCCCCACAGCTCCCCCGTGGGAGTCCATACTGCTAAGGGATCATGGCTTGTCTATGTGGTGGATGCAGTTTGTCTCTTGGCTCAGTTATTTTCTCAGACTCTGTTTTCTTAGATAGAAATAGGGACAATAAGATGAAGCCCAGGGTTTACTAATCTCATATAAATGTTTGCAAGAAGGCCCATCAATGGGTAAGTTTTTCTTTAACCTGCAAAATTTTTATCTTTATTTCCATGTTTAAAAATTTTGTGTGTGGGACTGGAGAGATGGCTCAATGGTTAAGAGCACTGACTGCTCTTCCAGAGGATCCAGGTTCAAACCCCAGCACCTACATGGCAGCTCACAACTGACTGTAACTTCCAGATCTGCCATCCTTAAACAGACATACATGCAGGCAAAACACCAATGCACGTAAAATGAAAAAATAAATTAAAAAAATAAAATGTGTGTGTGTACCCCACAGCTAATATGTCGGTCAGGAGTTGGTTTTCTCTGTCATTGTGGATCCCAAGGATTAAACTCGGGTTTTCAGGTGTGATGGCAAGTTTCTTTACCCCGAGCCACCAGTGGGCTCCCATTTTGATTATTAATTAGCATCGTACGCTCATCTGTAAAATTAGAATCATGGTTAGAACTGATTCAGTTGTGGCTTGTAGATTCCATGAGAAATCATGTTTCTAACCTTAGCCTCGGTGAGGAGGAGCCAGCCCTGCATCCCTTCAGTCCCTGCTGGGTTTGTTGGTGATGGGGGAGAAAGGACCACTGTGAGCCTGAGGCTAGTGTCAGTTACTTGGTAAGATCCTTGGTATTCTATTGCCATGAAGAGACACCATGACCAAGGCATCTCAGAGAAGAAAGTTTATTTAGGGCTTACAGTTTCAGGCGGTCAGAGGTTGTGCCTATCCTGGTGGGAATTATGGCAGCAGGAAGGCATGGCACTGGGGCAGTAGCTGAGATTTGACCCAGACACACAAGGCAGAGAGAGCTAACTGGGAATGGCTTGGACTTTTGAAACCTCAAAGCTCACCCCCCCACCCCCCACCCCCCGTCCCCCAGTGACACACCTCCTTCAACAAAGCCAGACCTCCTACTATAAGCCCCTCAAGGCACCAGGGTGGCCAGGTTCCTCTCCCAAGGACATTCAACTGCAAGGTTCTCCCCACAGAACACTCTAACTACCCTAAGAGACAGACCCAGCACCCGCTCTACAGAGTAAAAGCCCAAGCTCTGGATTTGAAATCCTACCAATCCCAATCCTGGAAAGCCCCGCCCCCTCCCCAAGAAACCATATACAAAACCTGTCTTCTGCTCAATTTCCTGCAGCTTCTCACTTGAGCAGAGGCAGCCAACCTCCTGGGTTCTTCCCTCCCGATAAACCTCTAGTGTGAGGTTTGCTGTGAGGTGTGACTTTGTGGTGTTCCTTGGTTCCTGCCTGCCAGGGTACCTTTCCACCTGAACTATAACACACTGAGCCTCCCCAAACAGTTATACCAACGGAGGGCCAAGAATTTAAATATATAAGCCTATGGGAACCATACTCATTCAAACCAACGCACTGTCTCAAACAAACAAACAAGCTGGACACAACGGCTCATATAATTCCAGCAGTCAATAACAAGGCAGAAGGACTAGGAGTTCTAAGTCATCTGCAGTGACAAAGTAAGTTTCAGGTCAGTCTGGGCTACCTGAGACCCTACTTTAATAAAACAGAACAGATCTAATTATATGCTAGATGGCCATCACCAAAGTCCTAGTACTTAGGCAGTAAGGGAGGCTTTAGGGGCTGGGTACAGCATAGTGGTAGAGTATATGAGGCACTGAGTTGGATTCTGCACCCCCTCAACCTCTCCCCCACAGTGGCAGGGGTGGGTGAATGGGGAGGGGAGGAGAGACAGACAGAGACCAGCTAACTTCTGGAGCTAAAGTGGGATGGTAGTGTTGTACTAAATTTTTAAATCTCAGATCAGGGTTTCTACCCCGTCTTTGATCATTCAGTTCCCAGATAAAAGACACACAACCTTTATATTTATAGTAAGCTTTTTTAAAAAAGATTTATTTATTTTATATGTAAGTTCACTGTAGGTGTCTTCAGACACACCAGAAGAGGGTGTTAGATCTCATTACAGATGGTTGTGAGTCACCATGTGGTTGCTGGGATTTGAACTCAGAACCTTTGGAAGAGCAGTCAGTGCTCTTAACCACTGAGCCATCTCTCCAGCCCCTATAATAAGCTTTTATAGCACTAGAGTTAGGCAGATATTTACCCTCTAAGCTATTAGATTTTGCTTCCCATCCATAACCCCAAGTTATAACCTGCCATCTGGGCAGCTCTTACTCCAATTGGCCAGCTCTCATAGCCATGTTTTCATGAGTCCTGCCCCATGTTTCGTCTTTCTCTCTCTCTCTCTCTCTCTCTCTCTCTCTCTCTCTCTCTCTCTCCCCCTCTCTCCTTCCTCCTGATCTCCTGCCTGGACCACCAACCAAGCCTGGGACCCCCACCCTTATCTCTTCTGCCTAGCTATAGGCTGTAGACATCTTTATTCACCAATCAGGGATGAGTTGGGGGACAAGGTTACATAGCATCACTTGGGTCTACGTGTGGATTCTCTCGTCCCTGGGGGCACTCAGGTCTTGGGGGGCAGTATTTATCAAGGAACTACCTGTGAGTTTCAACCTACTTCTAGACCAAATATGAGCCTTTGTTTCTATACTCTGCCACCTCTTCTCTAAGCCTGAGGCTTCCCAACAGGCAGATGGCTATCTAGTGCTTAGAATCCAGTAGGAAAGGGGTTTAAATGGCCATTTAAGATGGAAAAAGTTACGCCGGGCGTGGTGGCGCACGCCTTTAATCCCAGCACTCGGGAGGCAGAGGCAGGCGGATTTCTGAGTTCGAGGCCAGCCTGGTCTACAAAGTGAGTTCCAGGACAGCCACGGCTATACAGAGAAACCCTGTCTCGAAAAACCAAAAAAAAAAAAAGATGGAAAAAGTTTTGTCTCTATATAAAAAGGGTCAGACTAGGAAAAGAGCTGCAGGGAATGGACAAATCCATTGAGTGCCTCTTATGGCTTTTTGGTTTTTTGTTTGTTTGTTTGTTTGTTTGTTTGTTTGTTTTTGAGACAGGTTCTCATTCTGTAGTCCAGGCTAACCTCAAACTCCTGCCTCAGCCTCTTCAAGTACCAGCATTGTGTAAGCTATATGGTCTCATTCTGTAGCACAGGTTGTCCTTGGTCTCCCTGGGTTTTCTAGGTCCTGCTTAGACATTAATGAGCAAGGCAGCCTGCTCCCCAAACTGCAGTGTATGTCTCCCCGAAATATCAATACTTCTCCATGCTCAGTCACACTTAGGAATGATCACTTTTGTCTTTCATTTATTGAATAGTCTCATACAGCTCAAGCAAGAACTCACTATGTGACTGAGGACAGTTCCAAACTTCTGATCCCCTTTGTTATGCCTCCTGAGTGCTGGGCATGTCATGACTCACCTCACACTTCTCACTGACTGACTGACTGACTGACTGACTGACTGACTGGCTTTGGAGTCAATGTAGCCTGGCTTATCCTTGGTCTCTCCCAAAGATAGACTTCTGTGGGCCTTCTGTTTGACTTATGCTTCAAACCTACCATCAAAAAGACGCAATAGAGCTGGGCGTGGTGGCGCACGCCTTTAATCCCAGCACTTGGAAGGCAGAGCAGGCGGATTTTTGAGTTCGAGGCCAGCCTGGTCTACAAAGTGAGTTCCAGGACAGCCAGAGCTACACAGAGAAACCCTGTCTCAAAAAACAACAACAACGACGACGCAATAGATACCAGGCATGAGACGGGAAGATCTCTGAGTTCAAGACCAGCCTGCTCTACAGAGGGAGTTCCAGGACAGCCAAGGCTACACAGAGAAACCTTATCTGTGGGGGTGGGGGTAGGGTGGTGATAGACTGCCCATTCCTTTAACACCTTCCCCTACTTTGCTATTTGGACCAATGGCACGAGTGAGTATCCCAGGGTCTTGGGTGTATACCACAGGATAAAGGATAGGTCAGAGTGCAGCTGGAGGAACTCAGATGAAATCTCATGAAAAAAAAACATGCCCTGACTGAAAGACCTGACACATAAGGGAAAAAAGGGCTACAGGCCAATGGGCTTATGGGATTTAGTTTTCTCCAGAGAGGACTAATCCTTACTCCCCACTACCCTGGAGTTAGAGCCTCGGAGGGACTGAACGGCGTGACACTAGGGCGTTTGAAGAAAGTCGAGGCACCCCTACCCCTAGGCAAGCCTGTGGCCCTGAGGGACATTCCTGAAAGGTCTTTGATTTCCTACAAAGCCATAGCTAGAGAGAACTAGTGACTTGACTTGGATGGAGGGAGCCAAACTCTGACCTTCACCTCTGTGGGCAACAAAGCCTGTCTCCAGCCTGGAGGCTCTGTTCTTTCCAACTCCGTGGCTGTGTTCCCCACCCCAATCCCTTCCACAAAGAGAACTTGGAGGTGCTAAAAGCCAAAGGACCAGGCTTTTCTTTTAGGCTGGGTAACCCAAGACAGACATTTTACCCTTGCTAGGCCCGTGAATCAACAGCACACACCACACAGGCCCTGTATTGGGAAGTGGGAAGGATGAATTCTTGGGAGTCAGGTGTTTTTCATATTGGGGGAGGGGGGGTTGAAGAGAAAACCCGAAAAAGACAACTGGAAAAACACTGGCTGGGGCACGAGGGTGTGGTTGGGAAGCCCCCCTCCTTCCTCTCACTGCAGCTGCTGCCCAGTGTGAGCTTGCTCCGGGTCAGGAATGTGCCACACCCACAGACCTGCTTAGCAGCCTCAGCCCAGTCCCATCTGACTCCAGATAATCCAAGTAAGGTCAGGGACTGTGTCAGACCTAGGAGAGATAGCTTCCCTCCCCCACGTCACATGATGAAGAGTCTAGTGCACAGCACATGGGCCATTGCAACACACAGGGTAACCTAGAAGTGTATCTGAAGCAAGTTAAAATATTCTCCCCTAAGGAGGCCTGAGGTCGGCTACTGAGGACTGGCAAAGAGCCAGAAGTTACACGGTGCCAAACTAAGTGGGAACCAGCCCTGGCCGCCCATGACATCCCCAGGAGACCTGCTTCACTAACTGTCAGCGACACAGAGATTAACTTCCTACAGCCATGGAGTCCCACACAAGTTGGAAAAGCCAGTTTTCGTTGAAGTTTCTGTCTCTGTCTGCCAGTAGATTGCTTCTGGTGGTTGAATAGTCTGCCCCGCTCACCTTCATATTGACAGGCAACATTTCCCAAGCCAAGGCTGAGATGAAACAGCACAGATTTCCATATTTTCCCCCCCATCCCCCACTTTCTCTCTCTGACTCAGGAGCACCCCCTGCTGTTTAACCTGACTGAAGGCAACTGGGGGCGGGGAGGGGAGGATTCTAGCTGCAGTGCCCAAATTCTGCCACTGCAGGAAGCCCTGCCCACTAGGAAGCCCTGCCTGAATCCGAGCTAGACTTCCCTAGGACGCATATGAACCTGATAGGAGACTAAACTACCAGGACTGCCCTGCAGTGTGATCACTAGACACAGGCAAAAGCTCTGAAGAGAGGTGTCACCAGCTTCAGGAGAAAGAGTATGGTCCACGCAGCAAGAACAAATTCCTTTTCTGAGCCCAAGAGAACAAAGCAGAGACACTCAGTCACCTCTGGGCTCTGACCGTGGGCCTTGAGGAGTCCAGGAAGGGATATCCTACTGCTCCCAGCAACTCCCCAGGGGCCAGTGGGACAAGTCCATATTAACCCTTGGCAGATAATAGCTATTTCCATAAGGGCCTCTAGCTCCTTGTCTGTAAGCACAGGAGAGACCCCCAAATTCCTCATCCTTTAGTTCTAACATTCCATGAGCTGGCAAGAGTGTATAGGGCTGCCTTTGCTCACTCCCTGCCATTCACCGCTCACCCCCATTCCTAGTTCCTTCTTTGATCTCATTTAAATTCGTGTTGTACGACGTAAACAATGGCAGCTGGGAGGGAGGTTCTTCTCTCCAACAAGATTAGGAAGGGAGGGGGGAAGAGAGGAGGTGGACAGTGAGAAGCAAGTTAAATGGAGAACCAGGACTAGAGAGGTCTATTCATTTCTAACCAAAAAAAATGTCTACGAGAGTCCCTCTGACTGGCCGGAGCCGGAGCAGTCTGGAACAGGCTTCAGCAGCATTGTCCCGGTCAGCGTTTTACAGCAGCCGTGTGTGCTCACTTTAAACGTAGGCCTGGACATCCAGGCACACACACCGCTGAGCTGTGCAGGCCTGAAGGGGCAGTTCTCCTCCTCCCAGCCCTTTCCACCTGCCCCGAGGCTTCTAGCACCAGGTCTTTGTATTTTCCAAACAGCTCCTTCCCCGAGTGATGCCACAGGGCAAGGGGAGCCGATTGGTGGACGCAGGCAGTGGAGTGAACGGGGAAGACCCCCGTGGAGGACTGCACCGGCATACAGCTCCCCTTTGCTGCCAAGAGTTGGGTTGGGGGTTGAGGGAAGGGAGGTTTGAAGTTTCCCATCCCCACGGAAGTCAATACTCCATGCCTCCTTCCCCCATGATTACAGAAACAAAAGAAAAAGCCCACCCGGACAACTCCTGCAGCTACACTGCAGTCTCTAATGACCCCGAGTTTATAAAACCCCTGCCCAGGCCGCCCCAACCCTGTCCTCCCAAGGTAGCCTATATTTTTCAGGTCTTGGAAACTCTCTCCAGGATATATAACCCTGAAAGACAGATCCGCTCTGGGAATGCAAGGAGACAGTGATGAATGTGCCCACACACTGGCAACCTACTTCCATTAACTCTTATGTCCAAATCATTCCTGTAAATCACCAAGGAGGAAGCTGGGAGGGGAGGCCAGTCCCTGACATTGATCTCCAGCAGGGATTCCTTCTTTGAATGCACCCGTTTTCTAGGTGGGGAAGACACTCAGCTGGGATGAAGCAAGAGAAACCAGGCCTTTGTCCCGTCTCCTGCCCACAAGCATGTCTCCCCGACCTAACCTTCCGTTCACCTCCCCTTTGGAATATGGAAGAACAGCTCAGATATGAGGTCAGCCACCCAGTTCTAGAGTTTTCAGAACGCTGGCTGCTCCTGCATGAGGTGAAGCTGTCTTCTGGAGTATCTCCATCTTCACGGGAGCCTCAGTCAGGACCCAGGAAGGCCCAGGGACAGATGAGAAAAAAATAACTGAGATCTGTACTCAGTTGGCTTACTCATTCCTCCTCAAATGACTCTAATAATTGCCGTTTTCCTTCAGTACTTGAGATTAAACCCATGACCTTGACCATGATAATTGCTCTGCCTTTGAGCTATATCCCCAACTCTCCACCTTTAAGGAAACCTTTCTATTTATTTCTTTGTTTTAAGACAGTGTCTCGTTATAGAGCCCTGTTTGCCCTCAAACCCTGGGTCCTTTTGTCACAGCCTCCCTCCCACAGGCTGGGATGACAAGTGAGCACTGTCACTCTGGAGTCTCCCCTTCTAGTTTCAGAGCGGCTGACTGTATCAAAGCTGCCACCCAAAAAGGTACAGATCAAGGTATCAAGGTCAAGCGCCAGTTCCCACCTCCAAAGTCGTCTTTCTGGGTGATCACATCCTAGGAGGGAAGGGAGCCAGGGGCAGGTGGCATGTCGGTTTCTAAGTATGCCCACCTGCCCTTAGCTCTAGGCCACAGGCCCATCATCTCACACTTATGGCTTATGGTTGCAGCCTGTGCCCTGCTCACCTGGCCCTCCTCCAAGCCACCCTCCAGCTGGGAGGTTTATACATCTTGGGCATGGGCCAGGTGGGACCTGGGAACAGAAAAGGGAAGATTTGGTATTTCTGTAGGGCCTGGGAAGAAAGCTGGGCAGATGGGTCTGAACTGTCTGAGCCAGAAGGCTGGTTAGCGGGGAAAGCATAAGGCATAATGTGGCCTGCCTTTGCCCATTTGGCCATCTGAGCACTTCTGTCTTCTTCCATTCTCCCAATCACTCCCTAAAGTGCCTGCCTCAGGTATGATTCCATCCAAATAGGCATGCACCTCCCAAGAGGAGACTGGCACGGTAGAGGGATACTGCGGACTCATTACTTCCTGGTTGCCTTCTAGCGGCAGCAGGCTGGGGAGCTGGCTGCCCAGACCACAACAGGAACAGTTTGTGATGTTCTGTTCCAGCAGATTGGAGAGGGTTCCCCGTGGCTCAGACCTCAGGATGAGTAGCCAGGATGGGAAAGGCAGGGAAGAGGAAGGCCTGAGCTCTTGGCCAACCAGCCAGCTTGTTTGTAGCCTGGAATACTGATGTCCATATGGCTCTCCGTGCCTAGGAGAAAAGTCGGCATTACTTTGCCCCGTGATTCTAATGGCAGTGGGAGGTTTGTCTTTTAGGGTCTGAGGTCCCCAGGATGAGGGGAGAACAAGGAGGAATGAGTCACGGGTACTCATTGGGTTCCTCTGCTCTCTCTTAGCAGGACAAGCTCACCCTTTCCCTCTTTAGTCAGGATGAGATGAGACCAAGTAGGGATGGGGCAAGTAGGACTTGATACCAAATCAGAGTCTGTCCTTTGCAGCCTTTGGTGTACTTGCTGGGGTTGGAGCTCGTTATCTAATGAGATAATCACAGTCATGTCAGGCTATTCAAACAAACCAGGTAACTTATAAACAACAGACATCATCTCTCGCTGGGCGTGGTGGCGCACGCCTTTAATCCTAGCACTTGGGAGACAGAGGCAGGCAGATTTCTGAGTTCGAGGCCAGCCTGGTCTACAGAGTGAGTTCCAGGACAGCCAAGGCTCAAAAAAACAAAAACAAAACAAAACAAAACAAAACAAAAAAACAACAACAAAAAAAGAAATCGTCTCTCACTGTTTGGGAGGCTGGAAGTCTAAGATAAGAATACCAATGTGCTTAACCCACTTCTGGGATGTCAGTGATCAGCCACCTACTGCAGCCTCACATGGAAAATCATGGAGAAGAAGCAAGCTACCACGATCATGCGAGGGACCAATCCGCATTGGTGAGGTTTCCACCCTCACGTGCCATCTTCATCATCTCCCAAATTCCTGTTAAAGAAAATACATAGGAGGCCACAGGTCTAGACTGACCTTCTACACCAGGCTCAACCAGACAAACCAAACGAAGTCTCTTATGCTGAGGTTTTGCATCCAAAACTGAGTTGTTTTCCTGACCTTCAAAAGATTGAGAGACAGTAGCCAAGTGCTTGAGCAAGTCAGTTAAAAATAAATTAAAAAGAAAAATAAAAGACAGGAGACCATATAGCCTGGTCTGGTTTTGAACTCACTATATAGAGAAAGCTTGCATTTCTGAAACTCTTGCTTCCACCTACTAAGCGCTAGGATTACAGGTCTGTGTCAGCACACTTGGTTTTATGTGGTGCTGGGGATCAAACCTGAGGTTTTGTGTATGCTAGGCAAGCAGTCTGCCAACCAAGCTACATTCTCAGCCTAGAATTTTTGAACTTTGGAGAGGGATACTAGCAACATGGGAGAACCTCTCTTCCCAGCTCTAAGTACTGAGGTAAAATAATCAATGCTGGATAAGAACCAGTTAGACAAGAAGTCAGAAATTCACTTCAAGGAGGCCATTTACTTCCATCCATCCATCCTTTTTTTTTTTTTTTTTTTTTTAAGAGACAGGGTCTTATGTGTCCCAGGCTCCTCTCACACTTATATGACTGAAGCATGTGCCACAAAAAAACCCACACCTGCATTTTTGTGCAGTACTGGGGATTGAACCCAGGGCTTTGAGCATGCACTTTACAAATTAAGGACTATACAGGGCCTAAGGCCACCCTTTCCTAAACTAAGGAAGGACAATAAGATTGGGGTATGTGCAGGCTGCCAAGATGAGCAGGAAGCCTATGCTGGCACTGCTACCAAACAGTAAGTAGACTCTGGATGAACTGCTAAGTAGGGAGGAACCCACCTGGGACCAGAGCTCTGTCTAGACACTTCTCCAGCTGAGGCTGGGCACCTGGTGCAGACACAATCCCGCTCTTTCACAGAGCTGCCACTAAGGAGTCTCATTAAGAGAGCTCCGTGTGGGGCTGCTAATGTGTTGGAGACATTAAGCATAAATGGTTTCCCAGACATCAGCTTGAGTGCAACCCAGGAAGAAACAAATATTTTAACCTCAAAGAATAGAAGTGCCAGGATAAAGGGGGATCCCTGCATCATCCATTACCCCATCCTTCACCTGCAAAACTGTTTCTGCTAACTCAAGTCCAAGGATGCCCTGTCCGGGTTGGGTATGAGGAGAGTGAGGGCTGGTTGGGACGGATGTCTTGAAAGATGTCAGAAAGTCACTGACCTTTAGCGTGAATCAATCATTGATAACCTAAGCCCACTTCCCCTGAGCTGGAGAGTGGGGAGAAAGGGCTGAGGATCAGGACCACTGGGACAGGAATTCTCTCTAAACCCAAATCATTTGCTCCAGGCCCATAATTGGGACCAACAGTGTCAGCATCAGTTGGAAGTCTCTAGAAATGTACATTTTTCAAGTCCTACTTAAATCCACTGAATCAGAAAGTCTAGGTGTGGTAACAGGTAATACACACACTGCCAAGTTCCCTAAGTAATATCTATGGTCTTTACAGTCATTCATTCATTCATTCACTGGGTATATGTGGGTGTGCATGTGCCACAGCATGCACTTTAAATTTTCAGTATTGTCAGATTCACACCTTTAATCCCAGCACTTGGGAGGCAGAGGCAGGCAGATTTCTGAGTTCGAGGCCAGCCTGGTCTACAAAGTGAGTTCCAGGACAGTCAGGGCTACACAGAGAAATCCTGTCTTGAAAAACCAAAAAACTAAAATAAAATGGTTTCAGAACTTTTGCTTAAGATGGTGAGATAGGGGCTGGAGAGATGCTCAGTGGTTAAGAGCACTGGCTGCTCTTCCAAAGGTCCTGAGTTCAATTCCCAGCAACCACATGGTGGTTCACAACCATCTATAATGAGATCTGGTGCCCTCTTCTGTATACATAATAAATAAATAAATCTTAAAGAAAGAAAAAAAAAAAAGATGGTGAGATAGTAGCTCAGCCAGGAAAGAGCTTATCACTGTAGCAGGAATGGTGGGACTGCCACTGTAAATGCTGGGGGCCATGAAACCACAAAAGTATCTCCTGTAGGAAGACCTAATTGAGGATTGCCTGAGAGACCAAGGATTGTTAGTGCAAACAATGCCAGCCAATCGGGAACTGCTGTTTAAAAGAGATGCTTTCTTTGGGACCAATGGGGGTGCGGGTAGAGGGCATTAGAAGAGCTTGCAGCAGTGCTCAGAGGAGTTTGCTGTGGTGTTTCTCACCTGCTCCCGCACTCTGGTCGTTGACTCTGTACCAGCTCACCCCCAAGCCCCAAGAGCAGGTAGGGTCAGGCAGAGAGCTGTCCTGGCCGCAGTCAACATCTGGTGCCCAGCATGGTTGATGGACTACTTCATTGTCCTTGTTTTGTGGCCGCTTGCAAACCTCCTTTCCTGGGGGCTTCGTGTTTGCCTGTTGCTGCAAGGATTGTGTTCGTGGTTCAACCTGATCTGCTCTTCTTCTCCCTGAGGTACTGTTGTTACGCCCTCTTTGGTTGCTTCTTTGGTGAGTTGGCTCCTTAGTGTTTTATGTTGTGGGTCCCGTAAAGGGGAGTGCCTAGACCTCATTTCTGTCTTCTTTGTCTTTTCTGTCTGTCCATCCTGGTAATCTCGCTTTTGGTCTCGGTTTGGTTCAAGGATGAGCATGCGGCGGCCATCTTTTCTGTCTTCTTTGCCTGCTCACTTTCACTTTTGGTCTGGATTTGTCCTGGTACTTGACATAAGGGCTGGTATCCCAGGTGGTGTTACTAGGGATTGGCTCCCAAACACCTTTTCCATCCTGGCTACATTGTCCAGGCATAAGGGCTTTGAGCTCCATCTGAGGGAGTCCCCTGCTTAGTACACCACAATTTCTCCTCTGTCGTACTTGTCACATCTGTTCATCCTTTGTTTCCTTTGTGCTCGTTGACACGGGTTCCCTCCCCTCCGCCACCAAGGAGCCCCAGAATTGGGCTCTGAAGACCCTTCTGGTTATTCGTGGTCTCAAGGTTAAGACTCATGACCTGGACCAACTTTGGGAGGAGGTTGCTATATTGGTCCCCTGGATATCCCGGGAGAACATGTGGGACCCTGACCTCTGGATGCATGTTCTCTTCCTTGCCCACAAGCGTGGGGTACAGTCTGGGATTACCCTCCCTTGTTCTTTGTCCCCATCCTCCTTGCAGTCATTGCCAGTCTTATGAATTCTTCCCCAGAGGAAGTGGTGGCCGCCCATAACAAACACCCAGGATCAGGCTAACATTCACCTTCCCACACGACCTCATCCCACTTTCTCCGGGCAAACAGGTTTAGCAATGAGGATGAGGGGGCCTCTGCTCCAGCCCTACAGCAGTCAGGCTCCAAGCCGTCCTCTAGCCCTGCTGTCCCAAGTCCCTCACTCACTAGCCCTTCTGCTCCAGCCCCAGCTTACCCATGGCGTTATTTAGGGGGACTTTGCCTTCCAGGGCTCACTCCTTCTGTGGTAGCTCCTGTGATGCCCATCGTCGTCGTCATGCACCCCCCCCCCCATGCTGGACGTTCTCTTTCCCAGGGCCTCATGCTGGTGTCACAGGCAGTCCTCAATTAGGTCCGCCTGCAGGACATGCTTTTGCAGCTCCACCGCCCCCAGCGTTTACACAGAGGCAGCCCCGCCATTCCTGCTACATATCACCAAGGCTGCTGATGTAAATTCCATTTCTGGGACCCAAACACGGTGGAAGGAGAGCATCAACTTTAGCAAGTCATTCTCTCTCTCTCTCTCTCTCTCTCTCTCTCTCTCTCTCTCTCTCCCTCTCTCTCTCTCTCTCACACACACACACAGAGAGAGAGAGAGAGAGAAAGAGAGAGAGAGAATGTAAACAAATAGACAAATTAGTATAAAATAAAGTCACTAAGTGTAATACCAATTTTAAAATGGCTCTACCCCAACACAGACTCCAAAGAGAAAGAAAAGTAGGAGAGGATGCACCAGGCAGCCTCATCCGAAGTGGGAGAAATGAAACCTTCTCAGTATGGAAATCCCAAGCCAGGTCTCAGAGGAGGCCTTTGATCTTCTGTGGTAAATGTCAGAGCGGTGTCTGAGGGACCCAGCAAGGAGCCCAGGAGCCCTCAGGGAGAACAACAACCATGACCTTTTGCATTTTGCCCAGAGCAGAGAGGGAGGAACAATCTTTGGGGAAATGTATCTCGTGTTCAGTTCCAGCTTTCCTGCTTGCCTCTCCCCTTCACATGGGGCCCCTGACACTCCAAGCCCTTGTCCGTCTCCCCTAGCTGTCTGGCTATGCAACCTTTCCTCAGCTTTCCCCCATCCATTGAGTGAGAACAGCAGTGAGACGGGTCCTGCTCCAGATGGAATAAGCTAGCAGCTAGGGCTATGACATTTGATGGGGCAGCATGTCCTCATACCCTGCTCCTTCCTCCACCAAGGCCATTTCATTATGAAGCATAAGCAGAGGTCACCCTTCCATAATTCACCTGAGGGGTCACTACTGAAAAGAAAGAAGGTGTGTGTTTGTGTGTGTGTGTGTGTGTGTGTGTGTGTACTAGGCTGTTAGCCGATCTGTGTTTCCTGAGGGCCGGTACTGCTGGACAGCTCATTCTCCTTTTCTACCTATTACACCAGGTGCCTAGAAGCTGTAGACACCCAATGGATGTGTGAAACACTAAAAAGGGAGGAGGGCCTGAGCTCAGTTCCCATCATCCTTGCGGTTACAGCTGTCTATAACAAGTTCCAGGGGATTTCACACCCTCTTACAGCCTTTGTGGGCACCAAGCATTCATACGGAGTACATACAAGCATGTAGGCAAAAGGCTCACACATATGCATAAAACAAAAATAAATAAATCTTTAAAAGCAGGGCAGGGAGGAACTCCTAGAAGCAAGAAACAAAAGGCTTTGTTTCCAAACTGGAACCACAGCAAAGATCAAGAAATGGGCCCCAGGACTGGTGAAGAGCTCTTGTTATTCGTGCAGAGGACCCAGGTTCAGTTCCTAGAACCTACATGGAGCCTCACGAGAAGGGAATTCAATAACTTCTTCTGACTTCTACAGACACCATGTGATGCACATACATACATGCAGACAAAATACTCATACACATAAAATAAATAATTATAAGAAAAAAATGGATCCTTCTGAGTTGAGCCCAGAAACTTCAATTTGGCTACCCATGCTTCACAGACGGCTTTCTATACTCCTCTTCTTTCATTCAACAAATATGTCTGCATGGACTCTTGATTAATGCTGTAGTGGGGAAAAAAGATGGCCGAATAAACATATTTCTATAGTTGCTTAGTAGGAAACAAAGCATAGCTGGGCATGGTGGTGCGTGACTGTGATGGAGGCCCAGTTTATTCATGTGTGTGTGTGTGTGTGTGTTTTGATTGGTTGTATGTACGTGCACCATGTGCATGCCTGGTGCCCAAGGAGGTCAGAAGAAGGTATCAGAGCCTACAGAACTGGAGTTACAGATGGTCGTGAGTCACATATAGGTGCTGGAAACCAAACCTGGTGCTGGTAAGAGCATCAGCTGCTTGCTCTTGACTGCTGAGCAGACTTTCCAACTCCAGTACTTTTTAGTATTTTTTTTTTATCTATTTACTTTTAAACAGATTCTCACTGTGTAGATGAGGTTGTCCTACACTCACCATGTAGACCAGGCTGGCCTAGAACTCACAGAGATCCTCTTGCCTCTGCCCTCCCAACTGCTGGCCATGACACCCTGCTTGAGACTGTCTCAAAAAATGAACAAGAAACACAGTAGGGAAACTATTGAAGAAGACTATTCCTAGAGCCAAGATCTTCTTCCCAAACTTGCCCTCCCTCACATTTTAACTAGGCTCAGAAAAAAAAGATTCCATTTCCTACTCTCCCTTGCAGCTAAGTACAGCAGGTGGACAAAATGGCAGAAGACATGATATGAGCAGGAGCAATACATACGAAAGTCAAGTCATGTTCTAGACTCTCAGATAGCTGGGCACTGCGCTGGCTTCCACCACCACCCAGCTTTATCTCCACCCAGCTTTATTGAGATATAATTAATACAGGCTGCAAATGTTTAGGACTCTGGTGAGATAGTGCACTGAGCAAGGTGCTTGTCAGGCAAGCATGAAAACTTGAGTTGGGTTCTCAGAACCCACTTACAAGCTAGGCATGATAGCATGTGTCTGCAATCCCAGTACTCAGAAGGTAGAAACAAGGCAAATCCCAGGAACTTGCTGGTCCACTAAGCTGTCTAAAAGAATGGTGAGCTTCCAGTTCAGTGAGAAACCCTGGCTTGTGACGATTAAGGCAGTGGATGATAGAGAGGACGGCTGATGTTGTCCTCTGGCCTCTGCCGGACAATGCACAGTAAATAAGTAAGGTGGAGAGTGATTGAGGGAGATACCTCCCCCTCCCAAATCCAAAAGTGTGTGTGTGTGTGTGTGTGTGTGTGTGTGTGATGGTCTGTCTGTGTGTGTATAAAAGTGTGATGCTTTGTGATACATACCATTGTGAAACTATTGAAATAAAAAAGATCTATCCATCACCTCAAACAGTAGTGTGGTTCTTTGAGTAGGAATGGCCCCCATTGGCTCATCTATATTAATGTTTGGTCCTTACAGAGTGATGCCATTTGACAGGGATTAGAAGGTGTGTCCTCGCTGAAGGAAGTGTGTCACCATGGGTGGGCTTTGGGTTTGAGAAATCCAAACCAGGCCCTGTAGCTCTCTTTCTCCTTCCTACTGTCTGCAGATCTGGATGTAGAACTCTCTGCTACCTCTCCAGCACCAGGTCTGTAACTAAGTGCTTTCCTTCCTTTGTGTATGTGTGTGTGTGTGTGTGTGTGTGTGTGTGTGTGTGTGTGTAGCCTTCACTGTCCTGGAACTCACTCTGTAGATCAGGCTGGCCTCTAATTCACAGAGATCTGCCTACTTCTGCCTCTGGAGTGCTGGGATTAAAGGTAGCACTACCACTGCCTGGCTTAAATGCTCTCTTTTCCTCTTTTCGAAGAGTTGCTGTGGTCATGGCACCTCTTCACAGCAATAGCACATAAACTAAGACAAGTAACCTTTTTCATGTCATACTCATTCAAAGGGGGTTTGCCCTCCACTTCTTCCTTCTTTCCTTTCCCCTACTGAAACCTCACAGGAACAATGGCAGCAGCTGGAGGAGCCAGCAATGAGCCTAGTGGAACAGACACTTGCTGCCATATGGAAGACTGGGGATCGAGCATATGAGGACTGTGAATTACTCACTGCGATTTAGTTACCTAGTAGGCTTTATTTTTTAATTAACTGTATGTGTTTGTTTATTTTGTTGTTGAGATTAAACCCAGGGCCTTCTGCTTACTAAGTGTGTGTTCTACCACTGACCTATATATACCCCCAACTCTCATAAGTAGCTTTAAGTTGTTGAGATAGGATTAATAAGGGAGAGCAAGAATGGATAAGAACAAGGTATATGGAGCTGGAGAGATGGTTCAGAGGTTAAGAGCACTGGTTACTCTTCCAAACATGCTGAGTTTAATTCCCAACCACTACATGGTGGCTCATAACCATCTATCAATCCATAATGAGATCTGGTGTGCCCTTCTGGCATGAAGGCAGAACACTGTATACATAATCAATAATTTTCTTTTAAAAAGGAGGTTTGTGGAAAGTTTGGGCAATCCCAGAGACGGGGAAGAACGGGGAACCAATAAAGGGACAACAGAGATAGGCCAAATGAAGAGACAGGGTTTGTTTTTGTTGTTATGAGATATGGTCTTAGGCTCCCACTATGTAGCCCTGGCTGGCCTGAAACTCACTATATAGACCACGCTGGCATAGAATTCACAAAGATCCACCTGCCTTTGCATCCTGAGTACTATGATCAAAGGCAAGCTCCACCACACCTGTCTGAAGAGAAAGTTTTGAAGAAGGGGACAAATTACCATCTAAATACTTCTAGAACAAAATCGGACTTTAAAAATTATATCTGTTGGCCTGCAAGATAGTTCAGTGGGCAAGGGTGCTCGTTGCCAAGGGTGACGATCCAAGTTCAACTCCCAGGCCCACATGATGGAACTAGTTCCCACAAGTTATCCTCTGAGCTCCACATGCATGCACACAAGTGCACACACATAAAATACGTGAATAAATAAAAAATGTAATAAAAAATGTAAGCTGTATCTAAGAACACTGGTGACACTAACAGGAAAATCCCCTGTGGAGCACTGGGGCCAGTAGATACTGAGAGGAAACAAGAAGGGCTGGAAAGAAAGATGGCTCAGCAGTTAAGAGGACTGCCCTCCCAGAGGAGTACCCACATGGTGGCTCACCACCACCTGTAACTCCAGTCCCAGGGTACTCTTCTGGCACTTGTGGTCACAGTCATAAATGCAAGCAAAACATCCATACACATCAAATAAATAATTTTTTAAAAAGAGAGAAAATGGAAAGGTATAGAGCACTCAGAGTTCTTAGCAGGTAGAAGTGATTAAAACAACCTAACTTCCACAAGTCCTCTGAAGGATAGGAGGACCTCCAGCAGGTAAAAATCTCCTTCTCCCTGCCATGTGTCTGAAATGCCTCCAGTCTCTTCTCTCATCTTTTCCTGCTGCTCAAACCTTCCTGCAGCTTTGTCTCTGCCCTACCAGCTCCCAAGGCTGCTCTGAAGGACTGCTTTGACATGCTAGGCAGTCTAGCCTGACTCTCCTGGACCATAATTAGTATTGCTGCTAACAATGGCCCCTGTAGAATAGCATCCTGAGAAATTCTGATTCTTCCAATTTTCTCCCTCAGTGCTTTCCTAGATATGATTTTTTAGCCAATACCTTGTGCTCCAGCTCTGAGTGCTGGTCGCCTCTGAGCCAGGGAGAATTAAGCCTGGGTTTGGATGCCACTCCAGAGGCCCTAATCAGTTAGTAGAGGACATCTCCAGGTCATTATCACGACATTATCATATTAACACAGACTTCTGAGCAGGCAGAGGGGTTGCTATGGGAAGAGATGGGGGAACCAGGCCAGATCCACACAGCACACAGCACAGGTAACTACTTAGGTATGATCAGAAAATGGACGAGTGGAAAGAGAGGCACCTTCTCAGATGAGCTTTGAGTTTACAGCAGAGGTGTAGCTTGGCCATCTATTCTCCCCAAATAAGTATCTCACATGGTACTCAAACTCTAGAGGAGTAGCCAGAGTCCTGACCACTGCCGCGGTGGCCCAGTGCTCTATCTGAATCTAGGCCCAGCTATTCACTGTTCCAGCGGTTTCTAGTCCTGGCTACCAGCTGGGGAGTACTCAGCCCAGAGAAGCTTGTTGTTGTTTTAGATTTATTTTCTGTGCAGGGGTGTTTTTGCCTGCCTGTATGTCTATGCACCATATATGTTTGTATTGTCCTGCAGAAGTCAGAAAAGGGTATAGGACCCTCTGGAACTAGAGTTACAGATGGCTGTCAGAGGCCTTGTAGGTGCTGGGAATCAAACCCGGATCCTCTGGAAGAGCAGCCAGCACTTTTAGCCATTGAGCCACCTCAGTGGTTTTTGTTTGTTTGTTTTTGTTTTTAAGATTTATTTATTTATTTTATTTTATGTATATGCTGTCTTCAGACACACCAGAAGAGGGCGTCAGATCTCATTACAGATGCTTGTGAGCCACCATGTAGTTGCTGGGAATTGAACTCAGGACTTCTGGAAGAGCAGTCAGTGCTCTTAACCACTGAGCCATCTCTCCAGCCCTACCTCAATGGTTTTATGTACATGTATATTATAGCCCAATCAGAGAACTATCTTGATCTTACAGATTTTGTTACCTTATTTTATTACTCTAATGGGACATCAGCTTTCTGGAGCAGAGGACTATGCCTCAGAATCTAAAGGCTGAAGATACCTTTAGTTAAGAGCACCAAGATTGATTTGACCCTACTTTCTTCTGTGGAAATAAAAATTTATAAGGCATTTGCTATGTGGGTAAAGCCTTTGTTGAATCCCAGAATCCACATAAAGCCAGATGTATTAGTACACATCAAAATGTGAGGGCTGACACCCATGGTTGTCCTCTGAATATGTGCATTATAGTGCACACCCGTGCACATGACCTCGTGGTAGCAGGGTAAATAATTCTCATACTGTAATGTCTGGCTTCAGAAGTTAGTGAACCCTTCTGGACTTTCTCTGTTCCCTCATCTACAATGGGATAATTATTGCTACCTTACAGAATAAGACTAAATGACAGAAGTATGGTGGCATGTATGTGTAATGGCAGAATTTAGGAAGCTCAGACAGGAGAATGGCAAGTTTGGGCCCAGGTGGACTGTATAACAGGTTCTGTTCTGGTGAGCACAGCTATAATCCAGCACTCAAGAGGCAAAGGCAGAAGGACTGACACAAATCCCAGGCCATCCAGGACTACGTAGAGAAACCCATCTCAAAAAAGCAAAAACCAAACGTCTAAATGAAAGAACAAAAGTTAAAGGGCCTGGTGGTCAGTAGGTGGGTGCTTAATAAATGTTAGCTTGCCCTCCCTGCCCTCTGTAGGGGATCCATACTTTGTTATCCCTCATTGCCTGTTTTCTTAAGACATGTTTTGTTTTCTCTCCCTAAAATAGATCTTCCAGCCAAGCACCTATGGGAGAGAAAGATGAAATCCTTCTCCTACAATCCTGAAAGGCCAATGTCTAACTGGCCAAAAATCTCTAACTAAATTTCTTCAAGAGCAATTGGCAGAATGAGTGATGGGGTACAAAAGGTTTCTTATGTCAAAAGGAAGACAAATGTGTCCCTTGTTTGGGAAGACACTTTGATGAAATGCCTGAGACAAAGCAGACTTTTTCTTTGAAATGCTATGACACAATAAAAATAAAAATAGGTCTTCCCTTAGTTTGGGAGCCTGGGGCAGAAGGCTTATTTCCAGCCATTAATCCATGCTCACAGGAGCCCCCATAGGCCTCATTCAACCATTGACTCAACAATATTTATTATCATGGCAGAGTGGCTATCTGTAAGTTTCCTCTGCAACGGAAACATTCCATCCTGCAGGAAGGCAAAAAACTCAAAATGACTTCAGGAAGTCCCTGAAACAGACCAGATCCACTAGATCCTTTCCTACCAAAGTAAGCAAGAAAAGCTGCAAAGAAGACAGAGACCTGATGAGCCTGGGAAAAGCAGAAAGCCCAGTACTGCCTGGAAGAGGTTTAGACCAACTGAGGCACCTGGAAAGATCACTCTCCAACCTGTTGGGCTGCCTGCAGGCTGTGTGGTGTGTTCCAGGTTCTCAGCTTTTGTGAGCCATCACCTGTGCTGGGGTGGGGTTTTGGTGATGCGGCTCTATTTGAGTCATTTCTGCTCCTTTTAGTAACCCCAATAAAACTTATAGTTCACCATGTTGCACTTTGCTGGTATCCATACTTTGGTCTATTATGGCTCCATATCTGCGGTGTGTAGAAGAGTGTTCTCCCAGGAAGCTTTAGCACACAATAGTGGCTTGTGCCTATAGTTCCAGTCCTTGGGAGGTCAAGGCAGTAGGATTCCTCCAAGTTTGAGGCTTGCATGAGATACACAAGTGAGAACCAGATCACTCAGACTACATAGCAATACCCTGTCACACACACACACACACGAGAGAGAGAGAGAGAGAGAGAGAGAGAGAGAGAGAGAGAGAGAGAGAGAGAGTAATTCTATGGCTGTTTCTGTTTTCATGTTATCTTTTAAACTTTTGTTTGTTTGTTTGTTTGTTTTTGAGACAGGATTTTTTCCAGTGTCCTGGCTGTTCTAGAACTCTGGTCTCAAACTCACAGAAACCCACTTGTCTCTGCCTCCTGAGTGCTGGGCTTAAAGGTGTGTGCCACCATGCCCTGCCTAAACATTTTTTATTTAATCTTAATTTTTTTTTGTGCCCAGCAAAAAAATTCTCATGCCTTTAAGCCCAGCACTTGGGAGGCAAAGGCAGGTAGATCTCTTGAGTTCAAATCTAACCTGGTCTATAGAGAAAGTTCCAGGATAGCCAGGACTACACAGAGAAACCCTTTATCACAAAAACAAAGTTTACATTTAGTTACTGGGTCTGGGAGCACTATCCGTGGTGTGTGTACTGGGTCTGGGAGCACTATCCGTGGTGTGTGTACTGGGTCTGGGAGCACTATCCGTGGTGTGTGTACTGGGTCTGGGAGCACTATCCGTGGTGTGTGTACTGGGTCTGGGAGCACTATCCGTGGTGTGTGTACTGGGTCTGGGAGCACTATCCGTGGTGTGTGTGTGTGTGGTGGTAAGAGGACTACTTGCCAACTTGTAAGAGTTGGTTCTCTCGTCCACCATGTGGATTATCAGGCATGGTGGCAAGGACTTTCATCCACTGAGCCATCTCAATGTACAGCGAAAAGGGGCCAAGGAAAGACCAACACCCTGACCCTGACTTACCTCCAAGTCTAGGGCCAGGGCCAAGAAAGAGAATCCCACCAGTCCCTTGGTCCCAAGATCTGGCCACAGAAATTCAGCCAATCCCAGGCCACCTGGAAAGCTCCCTTCAGCCCCCATGAAATCCTAAATAAAGTCTGCCTTCTGCTGGGTTCCCTACTGATTCTTGCCTGAGCAGAGGCATTCTCCCTATTGGATTGTTCCCAATAAATCTCTTGTGTGAGGCTTGTTTGTGGTGTGACTTTTGGTATTCCTTGACTCCCAACTGCCAGGATACCTTTCCTGTCAGAGCTGTAACATCTCCATTAGGGAAGCTTTTCCTTTCAGAGCTGTAACACTTTTATAGGGGAACGTTTCCGTTTTGAACTATACCACTTACACAATGGCCCTTACTTAACCTTTTAAGTACTTTGAATAATGTAGCTTTAAAAACCACCCAAACCATCTATATATAGCTATTGTTAAGACATTTCAATGCATGTGGTGAAATGGCTCAGCAGGGAAATGCACTTGTCTTACCTGGCAACCTGAGTTCAATCTCGAAAAACCATATAAAGGAGGAAGGAAAGAACTAACTCCATAAAGTTGTCCTCTGACCTACACACACACACACACACACGCACACGCGCACACACACACACACAGGCACACATGCACGCGTGAGCACAGCACATTCCCACATACATATTGTGCACACATACAATAATTTTTAAATTTATGTATTTATTTGTGTATTTATTTATTTATTCTTGTTTTTTGGAGACAAAGTTTCTCTGTGTAGCCCTGGATGTCCTGGAACTCACCTTGTAGACCAGGCTGGCCTGGAACTTGGAGATTTGCCTGTCTCTGCCTCCCAAGTGCTGAGAATAAAGGCTTGTGTCACAAATGCTTAGCTACATAATTTTTTTTTAAAGATATATTTACACGCAACTCTTGAGAAGCCACAGCCACCTGCCTGTCTTCCTTACTGTCTGATTTTCAAAACAGGGTCTTCCTCTGTAGTCCTGGATCTTTAGGTATACCAGGCTGGCCTTGAAATCCCAGAGATTGGCCTGCTTCTCAAGGGCTGGCATTAAAGATATGTGCCACCATACCCAGACAACACACCTACATTTCTTGACTATATATAACTGTCCTTTCCCTAAGCCTCTCTTTCTAACAGAACTATTAATGAATATGCATGCATACCATGATGGATATATATATAAAGAAAAGGACATAATTTTAGTTCTTTCTTTTCTTTTTAAGAAATTTAGAGAAAGTATCATTCAGGCACTGTATCACTGAGCTATCTCCCTCGTCCTTAGACTCAGATCTTTTCCTTATTATTACTTTATGTGTCTGGGTATTTTGCCTGCATGTATGTCTGTGCACCATGTGCATGCCTTCGGCCCACAGAGGTCAGATGAGGGTTTTGGATCTTCAGGAACTGTAATTACAGATGGTTTGGGGCCACCAGCTGGGTGTGGGGAATCAAACCAGGGTCATCTGAAAAAGCAACTAGTGCTCTTAACTGCTGAGCCATCTCTCTAGTCCCCGACTCCAGAACTTTTAACAAAGAAATTAACCTACACTGGAGATCCAGATTGTGTCAAATATTGATCCTCTTCCTGAGAATAATGGGAAATTGTTGAGTTTAAACAAGATTTTGACTTGTATTTTTAAAGGATTAATTACTCTTGTTACAGTGAGGATAACACTGGGGGGAGGCTGATAATGGAAGAATAGATAATGGTGAATATCAGGGAGATACAGAGAGAAAAGGTACAGGTTATAGAGATGCTTAGGAGATCACACTTCTGGGACTTGATTTAATTGGATATGGGGTGAGGACGAATCCCTGATAACTATGTAGAACCAGATGGGGGATGACAGGTAAATTATTTCACGTGATGCCCTTGAGGTGCCTCTGAAATATCTAAGTGCCAAAAATGAGTTGGCAGTTTGATGTGTGGTCTAGAACTCCAGGGAGAGGCCAGAGCTGAAGATGATAACTGTGTGGGTTGTTTGCTTATGAGTACTTCAAAGGCAGCAGGGAAGCTTATGTGAAGAGAGAGAAGAGAGTCCATGATCCTGTCACTATTGCCTTCCCTGCCATGACAGTCTGTACCTCAAACTGAGCCACAGCAGGCCTTTCCTATCTCGAGTTGCCTTTGTTAGGTATCTCGTCAATGAGATAAGTAAGCGGTCCAGAACCTCAGAGGATCACTCTGAGCCTCTCAGGAATCCATGAGGTCTGAGCTAACTAGTCATATGCCTCCTTGGCCCGTAAACTAGAGTTATCTGAAAGGAGGAAACCTCCATTGAGAAAATGCCTCCATAGGATCTGACCATAAAGCATTTTCTTACTTAGTGATTGATGGAAAAGGGTTCAGCCCATTGTGAGTAATGCCACCCCTAGGCTAGTGGTCCTGAGTTCTATAAGAAAGCAGACTAGTCAAGTCATGGAGAGCAAGCCAGTAAGCAGGACCCCTCCATAGTCTCTGCATCAGCTCCTGCCTCCAGAATCCTGCCGTGTAAGAGTTCCTGTCCTGACATCCTTCAATGAAGAACAGTGCTTGGAAACATTAGCAGAATAAACCCTTTCCTCCCCAACTGGATTTAAAAAAAAAAAAAGATTTATTTATTTATTTAAGTACACTGCAGCTGTCTTCAGACACACCAGAAGAGGGCATCAGATCTCATTACAGATAGTTATGAGCCACTTTGTGGCTGCTGGGACTTGAACTCAGGACCTCCAGAAGAGCAGTCAGTGCTCTTAACTGCTGAGCCATCTCTCCAGCCGCCCCCACACTTGCTTTTTTGTCATGATGTTTTATCATAGAAATAGAAACCCTAACTGTGCCCTTCCCCCAGCCTTGAGCGGGCTGAATCAGACCTTGTTTGTCACAGTCGGCTAGCTCACCTAGGGTGGCGTCTTCTGACCTAGGTGCAGTCTACTGTGTGCCATATCTGCAGCTTCCTGCAAGAAGCCACTACCTGCTGAGCAGCTGAGCTTGTCTTCCTGATGAGATCCTGGAAAAGCAATGAGATCCAGGCAAAGTGGGGGATGGGTTTCCCCCTCTAAATTCAGGTCCTACAATTAAAACATTGAGACTTGATCAGAGAACTTTGTCTTGGCTCGATATTTCTCTCGCCGTCCTTCCCATCCATCCCCAGCTTTCCTTTCAGAAACCAAGTAACCTGTGGCCGCTCGTGCCAACACCTAAGACAAGATTAGAACCATTTTCTTAGTACTATACAATGCTTCTTCTCACACTTGCAATGGTGGTGCAAAAGTAACTATGGGTAAAACAGCCTGCACCTAGAAAGAGATCCCAACAGTAGTAACTGTCCCAGTAGTCGTTGGCAGACTCTTCACTATGTACACTCACTCAGGAGTACCCAGGATAAAGCAGTTGGAAGCAATTATTGATGCCTACTGAGTCCCATGCTTGAGTATGTCTTTTGAGTACTCTGACAGAACTGGAGCACTCATGAAGCCTGGCTGCATCCTAAGTGATGCCACCTTCTGCAGGAGTGACTCTTCTGCACGCGTTACTGTCTTGAGCTGAACTAGCCTTGTTTTGTTTTGTTTTTTCTTTTCAGGGAGTTCCATCTTTCTTGAAAGAATGACTGAGACACAAACTGCAGTTATTCAGATTTGAGGATGTGGCACATAGTTTCCCAAAAATGAACAAACTAAGCCTGTCACTTCAAGGAAAATAACAAGGAGTGTTTGTTGCCAATAATAAGATTGAAGCTTTCAAATGAAAAAATTAGAATTTTGGAACACTTGTGTCTGCCACCATGAACTTGAATGCTTCATAATCCTTAGAGACTTCTGTTATGAGATTGATGGTGGTTTAATGAATGTGAACTTTAAAGTAACTATATCATGAAATGCACCAACATTTAGAAGATCTGCATATTTAGTAGGTTTTTTTCTGTATTTTTTCTACATAACCAATATATAAGGTAACAAAGCCTCTTCAAAGTGTAAAATAAACCAATACATTTTACTGCAATTGCTGGGAATTCTTGATGTGGTTCCAGATTCACGTTGCAATGATCTTTGAGAAACTACTATGAAGGAGTCTGGCATGGTGGGACATACCTTTAAGCCCAGTACTAGGGAAGCAGAGGCAGGAGGATTTTTTTGTGAGTTCCAGTTCAACTAGAGCTATGGAGAGAGGCCCTGTCTTAAAACCCAAACAAAAAACAACAGCAAAAGAAACTACTATGTAGAAATCACAACTGGGCCAATGCAGAGATCAGTGGCTCCTGAGGAACCCAGCCCCAGCGGATTGACATCACAGCTCCTGGCTCAGAGAACATCCTGGAAGAGGCAGGTGGAAAGATTGCCAGAGGCAGAATAACCAGAAGTCTTCTGTGCAGCAGTCCCTCTTAGAAATGGCCGAGTAAGCTGGGTGTGGTGGCGCACGCCTTTTTTTTTTTTAATTTTTAATATTTTTTTATTACGTATTTTCCTCAATTACATTTCCAATGCTATCCCAAAAGTCCCCCATACCCCCCCTTTACTACCCACCCATTCCCATTCTTTTGGCCCTGGCATTCCCCTGTATTGGGGCATATAAAGTTTGCAAGTCCAATGGGCCTCTCTTTGCAGTGATGGCCGACTAGGCCATCTTTCGATACATATGCAGCTAGAGTCAAGAGCTCCGGGGTACTGGTTAGTTCATCATGTCGTTCCCCCTATAGGGTTGCAGATCCCTTTAGCTCCTTGGGTACTTTCTCTAGCTTCTCCATTGGGAGCCCTGTGATCCATCCAATAGCTGACTGTGAGCATCCACTTCTGTGTTTGCTAGGCCCCGGCATAGTCTCACAAGAGACAGCTATATCTGGGTCCTTTCAGCAAAATCTTGCTAGTGTATGCAATGGTGTCAGTGTTTGGAAGCTGATTATGGGATGGATCCCTGGATATGGCAGTCTCTAGATGATCCATCCTTTCATCACAGCTCCAAACTTTGTCTGTGTAACTCCTTCCATGGGTGTTTTGTTCCCAATTCTAAGAAGGGGCATAGTGTCCACACTTTGGTCTTCATTCTTCTTGAGTTTCAGAGACACTGAAACTTATAGAGGAGAAAGTGGGGAAAAGCCTTGATGATATGGGCACAGGGGAAAAATTCTTGAATAGAACAGCAATGGCTTGTGCTGTAAGATCGAGAATTGACAAGTGGGACCTCATGAAACTGCAAAGCTTTTGCAAGGCAAAAGACACCATCAATAAGACAAAAAACCACCAACAAATTGGGAAAGGATCTTTACCTATCCTAAATCAGATAAGGGACTAATATCCAATATATATATAAAGAACTCAAGAAGGTGGACTCCAGAAAGTCAAATAACCCCATTAAAAAATGGGGCTCAGAACTGAACAAAGAATTCTCACCTGAGGAATACTGAATAGCAGAGAAGCACCTGAAAAAATGTTCAACATCCTTAATCATCAGGGAAATGCAAATCAAAACAACCCTGAGATTCCACCTCACACCAGTCAGAATGGCTAAGATCAAAAATTCAGGTGACAGCAGATGCTGGCAAGGATGTGGAGAAAGAGGAACACTCCTCCATTGTTGGTGGGATTGCAAGCTTGTACAACCACTCTGGAAATCAGTCTGGCGGTTCCTTAGAAAATTGAACATAGTACTACCGGAGGATCCCGCAATACCTCTCCTGGGCATATATCCAGAAGATGTCCCAACCGGTAAGAAGGACACATGCTCCACTATGTTCACAGCAGCCTTCTTTATAATAGCCAGAAGCTGGAAAGAACCCAGATGCCCCTCAACAGAGGAATGGATACAGAAAATGTGGTACATTTATACAATGGAGTACTACTCAGCTATTAAAAGGAATGAATTTATGAAATTCATAGCCAAATGGATGGACCTGGAGGGCATCATCTTGAGTGAGGTAACACAATCACAAAGGAACTCACACAATATGTATTCACTGATAAGTGGATATTAGCCCAAAACTTAGGATACCCAAGATACAAGATACAATTTGCTAAACGCATGAAACTCAAGAAGAATGAAGGCGCACGCCTTTGATCCCAGCACTCGCAAGGCAGAGGCAGGCGGGTTTCTGAGTTCAAGGCCAGCCTGGTCTACAAAGTGAGTTCCAGGACAGCCAGGGCTATACAGAGAAACCCTGTCTTGAGGAAAAGAAAAAAAGAAATGGCTGAGAGTAAATAAGATCAGAACAATGGCAACATCAACGGACATGTTAACAGGGAAGGGGAAAGTTTAGGGATTCCCCACTCCTAGACAAAGAACTGCAGGCAACTATTGACTGCCAGGAGGAGAAGGAGCCCTGTCTGGGGATGAGGCTCTATACTGGCCATCCAATACAGAGTTTTCAGTCTTGAAACCATATATATTCAAAGAACAAAAACAAAGTCAGCGGGTTCTACTTATATATATATATAGGGGTGTGTGTGTGCTATCAACTTTAGAGTGGTGGAGACTGGGAGAGGTTCTAGAGACAATAACTGAAAGGGGCAAGAGGAAGGAAAGGGGGGGGGGTAAATGATGTAATCCTATTTCAATTAAAAACATTAACAAATTAAGGGGAAGAAATGTGTTGAGCCTATGAGATGGCTCTACAGATAAAGGTGCTTGTCATTTGTCCTCGACTGCTTTCTATTGCTGTGATAAAATACTGATTAAAATGAACTTCGTAAATAAAAGGGTCTGCTTGACTTACAGGTTACACTCCATCATTGAGGAAGGCCAGGGCAGGCACTGAAGCAGAGGCCATGGAAGAACGCTGCTTCCTGGCTCTCTTCCAGGCTCATGGTCAACTGCCTCTTTTTTTTTTTTTTAAGGTTTATTTATTTTTATTTTATGTGTATGTATGTTTTGTTTGCATGTATATCTGTTACAGTACTCACACGGGTAGCAAAAGAGAACATCCCTTAGAACAAGAGCTGTTAGCCACCGTATGGATGTTGGAAACTGAATCTTCGGCTAGCTTGTACAGTCTAGGACCACCTGCACGGGGGCAGCACTCCCAGGTGGGCAGGACCACCTGCACGGGGGCAGCACTCCCAGGTGGGCAGGACCACCTGCACGGGGGCAGCACTCCCAGGTGGGCAGGACCACCTGCACGGGGGCAGCACTCCCAGGTGGGCAGGACCACCTGCACGGGGGCAGCACTCCCAGGTGGGCAGGACCACCTGCACAGGAGTAGTACTTCCAGGCAGTACTACCCTTCTCTATTAATTAGAAATCAAGAGATGTCCCACAGACATACCCATAGTCCAATCTGATGGAGGAAATTCTTCATCCCTCTTCCCAGGAGTCTCTAGTTTGTGCCAGATCAACAAAGACTAATCAACATACCGCTCAAGCCTGAGTTCAATTCCTAGCAAATGGCCTACCTTCCAAATGTATGCCATGGCACGCACTCACTCGAAACCACACACACAGACTCGGACACAAACACAAACTTATAATAAGTAAATAACATTTAGAAACTAGTGTTCTTGGTCTGTATAGCAAGTTACAGGCTAAGCAAGGAATATAATGAGACCCTGAAAAAAAAAAAAAAGGTATGTGTGTTGCAGCTGTGTGTATTCCTATGGACGTTAGAGAGGTGGCTTATAGAAGAGCCAGGTTCAGTTTCTAGAACTCGCATGGTGGCTCACAGGTCCCAGGGTATCCAACGGTCTCGTCACACTTCTTCAGGCACTAGGCACACAGGTGGAACACAGACCGACATGGAAGAAAAATATCCATACACATAATAAAATAAATTAATCTTGAAGTTTTTTAAAAGGAACTAAAATACTACATTGAGTTGGCGGGGGGCGGGGGAGGTGCGTTATATTCAGGGTTTGGTTTGGTTTGGTTTGGTTTGGTTTGGTTTGGTTTGTCCTGAGATAGGATCTGCCTACTTTGTCCTGACTGTCTTGGAACTCACTATGTAGGGGGCAGATAGGGTCAGGCTTGATTCTAAAATGACAGAACATTCAATTTGTCCCGTATTTTGCATGAATTTCCTCTTGAGTTCACAGGCTCCTAGCTCAGCAGAATTAAAATGGGATAAAGTAATTGGAGCAGCAGCCTGTGAGGATGTTCTGGCCTGGTGTGCAAAGGAAATGTGGTGCAGGGGGAAGGAGAGAAAGGCGACACAGAGCAGAGGCCAGGCGAGAGCCCCCTGAGCCCCTAGGTCCCTGGGGAAGCTTTCCCATCCTTGCTGGTTCACCGGTCAGACACTGACCCTCAGCTCACATTCCTATGAGTCTACTACTGGCTGATTCTTTCCTGTCAGGCTCCTCGCTCCCATTTCTGGTCCTTTTTCTTCTTGCTTCTGCTTCAGATGTGTTCTGGGGGTGGGAGGTGGCCTTGAAGAGATGGCTCAGTGGTTAAGAGCACTGGCTGCTCTTCCAGAAGAACTGAATTCAATCCCCAGCACCCACATGGTGGCTCACAACCATCTGTAATGGGATCTGACGCCCTCTTCTGGTGTGTCTGAAGAGAATGACAGCGTAATCATATACATTAAATAAAGAAATAAATCTTTTAAGAAAATTTTTTTGCTTTTGTTTTGTCTTTTTTAAATTTGTTTGAGGCGTGTGTGTGTGTGTGTGTGTGTGTGGTGTGTATGTGTGTGTGAACATCAAAGGACAGCTTGCAGGAGTCACCTTCCACCATGCGGGTCCTGGAAGTTTGGCAGCAAGCATCTTTACCCACCGACCTCTCAAGTCCTTCCTTCAGACACTTCCACTAAATTCTTCCCTTTGCTCTCTCTGAACTCATTCTTTGTCACATTTGTGGTGGCTTTGTACTTGTACTGATGTACTGGCTAGTTTTGTGTCAACTTGACACAGCTGGAGTTATCACAGAGAAAGGAGCTTCAGTTGAGGAAATGCCTCCATGAGATCCAACTGTAAGGCATTTTCTCAATTAGTGATTAAGGGGGAAGGCCCCTTGTGGGTGGGACCATTCCTGGGCTGGTAGTCTTTTTTTTTTTTTTTTTTTTTTTTTTTTTTTGGTTTTTTCGAGACAGGGTTTCTCTGTGTAGCCCTGGCTGTCCTGGCACTCACTTTGTAGACCAGGCTGGCCTCGAACTCAGAAATCCGCCTGGCTCTGCCTCCCGAGTGCTGGGATTAAAGGCGTGCGCCACCACGCCCGGCTGGGCTGGTAGTCTTGGTTCTATAAGAGAGCAGGCTGAGTAAGCCAGGGGAAGTAAGCCAGTAAAGAACATCCCTCCATGGCTTCTGCATCAGCTCCTGCTTCCTGACCTGCTTGAGTTCCAGTCCTGACTTCCTTGGTGATGAACAGCAGTATGGAAGTGTAAGCTGAATAAACCCTTTCCTCCCTAACTTGCTTCTTGGTCATGATGTTTGTGCAGGAATAGAAACCCTGACTAAGACAACTGATAACACGGGGCTGCTCTTGCTTCTCTCCAGGGACCACTGCTCCTACATTTCATTTATATCCTGCCTCTTGAGTGAGCTGCCATCATAATGACAAAACTCTCTCGGTCCCTGTGTTAGTCACTTTCTGTTCCTATGATAAGACACTACGACCAAAGCAACTTATAAAAGACAGTGTTTACTTTGGCTTAAGCTTTCAGAGGGCTAGAGTCCATGATGTTGGAGCAAAGGAACCACTGAACACTCACATCTTGCTGCACAACCGCAGACAGAGAGAAAGAGAACTGGGGAATCAAATGAGTCTTGTTGAAATCTCAAAGACTGCCCCCAGTGACATACCTCTTCCAACAAGCCATGCCTTTTAGACCTTCCCAAATAGTCCTGCCAACTGGGGACCAAATTGTCACACACATGAGCCTCTTCATTCAACCACCACAGTGTCTCATAATGACTCCTATGTTTGTTTAGAACTATAAAAGTTAATCTTGATTGTCAACTTGATGGGATTCAGAGTCAACATGAAGAAAACCCACTGAGTATATTGTGGTGGTTTGAACAGGTATGGCCCCATAGGCTCATATGTTTGAATGCTTGGACATTAGGAGGCATGGCCTTGTTGGAGTAGGTGTAGCCTTCTTGTGGAAGTGTGTCACTGTGAAGGCAGGCTTTGAGGTCACAAATGTTCAAGCTATGCCTACTGTGGAAATGCAGTCCCCTTCTGCTGCCTGCAAGTCAAGATGCAGAACTCTCAGCTCCTTCTCCAGCACCATGTCTGCTTATATGCTGCCATGCTTCCTGCCATGATGATAGGTGAACTAAACCTCTGACCCTGAGCCAGCCCCAATTAAATGCTGTCCTTTATAAGAGTGGCTGTGGCCATGGTGTCTCTTCACAGCAATGGAAGCTCTACGACACACATTCATGAGGCATTTTCTAGATTAGGAGAATTGAGCTGCGAAGATCTACCCTGATTGTGGGTGGCGTCATTTCTGTAGCTGGGATTCCAGACTAATAAGAGGAGAGAGCAAGCTGGGCATCTCTTGAGGCTGTCTGACTGTGACAGTAATGTGAGCAGCTGCCTCTCACTCCTGCTGCTGTGCCTCCCCAATCTTATCTTTCTGTCAAGTATTTTGCTGGAGCAATAAGACCAATAATGTTAGCATTCCCTCTAGGCTCCATCCCAGAGTTACCTGGCAACAGCCAGGTGTGCCTGACTCAGTATAAAAGGGGCTGCCCGCCCCCTCCTCTCTCTTACTTTCTTACTCTTTGCACTCTCTGTCCCTTCTCTGAGTGTTCATGGCCAACCTCTACTTCTCTTTTCTTCTCTTTTCTCCTCCTCCTCCTCGTCCTCCTCCTCCTCCTTCTTCTTCTTCTTCTTCTTTCTCTCTCTCTCTCTCTCTCTCTCTCTCTCTCTCTCTCTCTCTCTCCACTTCCTCCTCAACTCCTCTCCCCATGCCATAAATACTACTACTACCATACTACTGCCTCTTCTTTTCTTTTTATAAAACATAACATTGTTGTCATGACTTGGATTTAGAAACTCACAGGTTCACATCTCCAGCTACCACATGGAATTGCAGCCATCACTAGACCCATCTACCCAAGCACTGGAAGATTGGCAAGATTCCAGTTCTACTTGACAGGCAGGACCCCTTCTCCCAAAGATGTTTGGCCACTCTCTACGGGCTTAAGGGATGGATTTTCCATGGTCCCTATGACTGGCCTTCCAGCAGATGCCCCAGTTTGGACTCTTTAACCCTTGGGTGACCCCTCCCTCTCAGAAGCTGTTTCTCTCCATGCCAAAGAAAAATTCTAAGCTTAGGTAAACCGTTCTCCCTTGGGCCTAGGGCCCACTCAGCCATTAGCTTCCACATGATGACCTATTAAGTATAGACTTGGCCGCATGCTCTGTGGTTATTATTCTCAGGATGCTGGTAGGAATATTTTAATAACGTCCCTCATCCAATGGGCATCTCATCTTCTTCAACCATGCCTCCAGGTTCTCCTCTGGAATGTCTCCTGGAAAATCTCAAATCTCTAAAACTAACACCTGATTTAAATGCATCCAAACATATACACCTTTGTAATAAGGTTTGGCCCCAGTACCCATTAGATAAGGACTCCAAATGACTACTTAACTGGCACTTTAAACACAAACTTTTACAACTCTCTTGCTAGTCAATTCCCCAGCTCCTTGATTCTGCTGCCTCCAAGCCCCACCCCACCCCCATCCTTTGCTCTCTCGCTCTGGGCAGCTGCTGCCTGACTCTCCTCAACTCTCCACATTCTCTCTCACTGAGACTCTGTTCCTACAAGCTCAACTCAACTGTCTGGTGTTCTGTGGCATAGGCGCCAGCTTTCTCCACACTGACCACTCTGAGCCCACTCACTCTCTCACCTAAGGAGAGTAGCTAGGAGACAGAACGCTGCTTCAGGGGCTGCTCCCCTCCCCGGCCCATTCTCTGCTCTGCCAAGCCACGGTCACACTTGAGGTGTGGCCCTCAAGCTGCGCTGCTTAGATTTCTACAGCTCCATTCTAAGGTATAACTCCTGACTTTCCTCCAGGCAGAGCCGTAGCTTCAGCGCCATCTTTGTTATGGGCTGTTCACTGCCTTTAGGAGTACAGCCTGTCAAAGTCACTTAGCAATTAAGATAAAGTTTTCATTCTATCCTGCCTTGGTAAATAATGATTTCTGATGGTAAAAAGTTAAAGATCATTGCCTTAAATATATGTTTAGCCTTGTTTTTGCTACTGTTATTAAGTCACAGTGTGTTCTCTTTATTTGCTTAGATACATCTGGAACAAGTTATTAAAAAAAAACATAAGTTGTCTAACTCAGATATGCTTAATAGACTAGCTCTCAATCTTGACAAAGATCTGCTAAATGTAACATTAAATGCTTAAGCTTATGACAGAAACTCCCAAAGCCTAACAGTGATGGCCACCCCCACCTCCCAAGGTCTCCAAGAAGATAATGGGCACAGCGACAAGACTGCCTGGATTGTGGTGTGATAACCACTGAAAAGCACTACCTTGTTGCCTTGCCTGCTGCCAGGGCTTGGCCTACACTGTGGACAAACAGCGGATACCCAGGGAGTTAAATGTCTTATATTGCCTAAATCAAGGTGGGTCATTTCTTTCAAAAGTACCTACTCCACAAGAAAACCCTTTTTGTCTTCTGGGCCTGATGGTTAGACTGACTCTGTCCAAGCTGTCATGGAGACCACAGGGACCTGGAAACTGTTTAGGTAGTGGGCCATAGACCAACCTCTGTCATTTTAATTAATACATGACTCCTAGATTATAATTTATTCTTCCCAGATTTCTGACTACATTGACAGCTAAGGTAACTATAATTTGATAGGTAACCCACCACCTTATTAGCTCAATAGTCAATTTGTTAACTAGCTAAGACTACCAGATCTCTTATCAAAAGACACAGGTTTGCCTTGCTCACAGACTTCACCATAAAGGACACACAAATTCCTATGTAAGCTTTCACAGATGTAGTCTTCTCTTACTTCCTTATCTAAACTCAGTTTCCAGGGACCAAATGCTTCAGATTTCCTCTCCTTGCTATGTCATTGTCCTAACATTAACCAATAGGTTCTTATAAATTAGCCTAACCCTAATAAAACATTCAATTATATGATCCACTTTCATAATCTCAAGTTCAGTTTCCTTTGGTTGTCTTTAACTATAGACTTAAGGTATTTCTCATGCGAAAGTATATGATTAACTATCATATTCACAAGGTCAAGGTTTTGAGTTTCCTTTGTCTTTTAAATGTAAACTTAAAAATACTTCTCATTATGCTATTAAGTCTCCTAGACAAAAGGAAAAAGCCCTTCTTGTTCCTTCTGCTCCACAAAAAGTTTTTTGTCTTCCCTAAGCTCATCTTAAAGACTATTCACGTTGTTAACAAATTTATCTCTTTTGTAAACTTATAAGCCGCTAGAAACCCACTCAGATCTACCTCTCATGGACCAAATAGACTCCATCCAGGTAAGTACACCTGCCAATCAATAGCCTAAGTTCCCATTTGCTATCTATTCCAGAGGGTGGGACTTCTCTCCTGGGCCCCGGGATCAGGACTCCTCTCCCCACCCCAACCACTGAACCTAAGGGTTTCAAATATACTCCTAAGAACAGTTTTTTCTCCCAAATGTACTTAACTTTATTCTCAACCTCTAATGTGTGTGTGTGTCTGTGTGTGTCTGTGTCTGTGTCTGTATCTGTGTGTGTTTCAGCATCTTACCAAGTCCAGGAGTTTACTCAAATTCTACATCCAGGACAGCTCCAGAGAAGCAACCCCCAGATGCTCCAGTCTACTCCCACAGACACAGACGCTTCTACTGGATCTGCTCCTTCCTACTCACAGATGGTTCCACAGACCCTGGACAGCGAGGAAGCAGTCAACTCTCCTAAGACTGGACCAAGATCCCCATACTCATTTTCTTAAGTTTCTCATTCTCAGAGTCACATCGACCCACAGTCAGCACGAAGTAATTAAAGATCATGACGACCCTATTCCTGCTTCACCTTCGCCTCTTTCTAGTTTTTCCTTTTTTAAATTAAACCAAAACAGAGGAATGTTAGCATTCCATCTAGGCTCTGCCCCACTATGCCTGACTCAGTACAAAGGGGGCTGCTTGCCCCCTCCTCACTCTCTTACTCTCTTCCCTCTCTGACCCTTCTCTCCCCCATTCCACCTGTTCATGGTCAGCCTCTACTCTGCCTCTCTCTCTCTCTCTCTCTCTCTCTCTCTCTCTCTTTCTGCCTTTCCCTCTCTCTAAATAAACTCCATATTATATCCATCCTGGGGCTGGTGCATCAGCAGGAAGGGATAAAGGGATATCTCAACGTGGGCCCGCAGAGGCACCCCCTTCCCCCCTTCCACCTCACCATACTGCACTTCTACCAAACAAATGCCTGGTTCTTTCTTTCTTTTTATAAAACACAACAAATAATACAGACCACAAGTCCTCAGCTATAAGCAGGAGTTATAGTTTGAGTTCAGGTGCTAGTTCTCTGAAGCAGGTCTGTGATTGGCTAATGATTATCCTTCAAAGAAATTTGCAGCTAAGTTATTTGTGCCCAAGCCATAGAAACACTGAATGTAAGTTTCATTTTGATAAAAGCTAGTGACCACAATCATTTATCCTATAAACATAGATTTAGAGGCCCCTCTTCTGAAATGTCCTATTCCTGTTTGACCAGTTTTTCCAGTTAAACCTGTGAATCTATCTGTAAAACTACTATCCTTCCCCACTCAGAAGGAAAGAGCCCAGGGTTCCTGGGCCTGTGAACTCCTAGACTATTGGCCATATACTCTGTGTTATTAAGAGCCACCCTTGTTTATCATTAGCATGAGGATTGGTGAATCCTGACTCCTCTTTCTCTTTGTCTTGCTTTTGTGTTTGTTTTGTTGTCTTTTGTGGGTTTTTTTTTTGTTTTGTTTTTGTCATGGTTTGAATATGCTTGGCCCAGGGAGTGGAACTATTTGGAGGTGTGGCCTTGTTGGAGGTGTGTCACTGTGGGCATGGGCTTTAAGACCTTTAACCTAGCTTCCTGAAAGTGAGTCTTCCACTAGCCGCCTTCAGATAAAGATGTAGAACTCTCAGCTCCTCCTGCACCATACCTACTGGGATTCTGCCATGCTCTCTCCTTGACAATAATGGACTGAGCCTCTGAACCTGTAAGCCAGCCCCAATTAAATGTTGTCCTTATGAGAGTTGCCTTGGTCATGGTGTCTGTTCACAGCAGTAAAACCCTAAGAGAGTTTTGTTTTGTATGTTTTATTTTTGTTACAGTTTCTCTCTACATAGCCCTGGCTGTCCTGAAACTTACTATGAAGAGCAAACTGGCCTGGAATTCAGAGATCCACCTGCCTCTGTCTCCCAAGTGCTGATATTAAAGGCATTCATATCCTGCTGGGCTTAGTCCAGGATGGCCTTGAACTCCCTGTGTAGCAGAAACTAGCCTTGAATTCTTGGCCCTCCCAGTTTTACCTAATAAGTACTGGAATTACAAGCATGTACTAACATGCTCAGTTTGAATCCTAAATCCCTTAAGACCTTAGAAATGCCCCTTCTCCCTTCTTAATGAAGGCAGTATGGGATGTGGGATTAGATTGTGTCTCATTCTCTAAACCGCGAGAAGGGCCTGCTCTCAGTCTCACCTTTGAAGTGAGTCTTTTTTCCTTTCATTCTGCTTACTGTTAGATTATTTGCTTAGTATACTCCTCTTCAAGCCAGCAGAGTGCACAGGAGAATGCTTTTCTTCTCTTGTAGCTCATCTGAGCAGTTTCTAAGTTCTAGGAAATCTGGAATCCCTGTTTGGTCCAAGATCACAGAATTTTAACCTTCCTTGGAGCCTCACGAGCATCCTGCGATTTCAGTTATTACTGCCCCATGATGAGAGAAGAGTCAAGTACTCCAAGGTTAAGGAGCACCCTATGAGAGCCAGAGACACCAAAATCCAGAGAAGGAAGACGAGAAGAGCAGGGGTGTATGAAGGGTAGTGGCCATGTGGGTGAGAAGAGCCACAGGTCCATTAGAGACAGGGTTTCAGAGAGACCCAGGTTACCAACAAGTGTGACTTCTCACTTCTAGAAGCTCCAACAAGTCCATCCCTGTGTCACTTTGGTAAACGTCTTGGCATCTTACAATCTCTCTTGTAAACTTGTCTAGCCAAGCTTGATAGCATCATCTTGTAAGTGCAGCTACTGTGGAAGCTGAGGCATCGAGTCCAGGGTTCAGGAGTAGCCTGGGAAACACAGAGTCTGAGATCTTCATTTAAAAGAAAAGAAAAAATGATTCTTTTGTCTTTTTTTTTTTTTTCCAAGAGCTGAGGACCGAATCCAGGGCCTTGTGCTTGCCTAGCTCTACCACTGAGCCAAATCCCCAACCCCAAGAAAAAAATGATTCTTACCTGATCTCCCTTTAGCTTTTTTGTTTTGTTCTTGCTTGGCTTTTCTGAGTCTGGGTCTCACTGTGTAGTTTATTTTTGCCTTGCCCTCAGAATCTTCCAGCCTCAGTCTTCCAAGTGGATGGACTACAGTCTATATCACCATATCTTGGCCTCTTTTCCAAGTGGATGGACTATAGTCTATATCACCATATCTCAGTCTTTTTTTTTTTTCAGTTTTACAGTTATATCCAGTGCTAACAATAAAATAGCTTCTATAAACAAAAACAAAATCAACTCTCAGATACTAGAAGACTAGACCTGGCCTCTAACCTCCAGGCCTCTTTCCTGGTGGCTGACATATCTCAGAGCCATCAAGGCTCAGCACAGGCCCCGCCTGAAGCCTCTTTGAGCTCTGCCATTTATCTCTAGAAAGGTGCTGAATCCAGCAAGAGGGGCAGGCATGCTGACATCTGCTCTTCAGAGGCAGAAATGGATGCGGGTTTCTTTCTTTAATTTATTCCCAGGTTGCCCCCTCCCTGCCTTCATGAGCTAGTTCTTATTTCAAAGAGTCAAAGTAATAAAGTAATGAAATGACTCATCTGGCTCTGTTCTGCTTCCTTAGCCTCTTCCCTGCTTCTTCCTTGCAGAGGGAGTTCGGAAGCACCACACCTACTCAAAGTCGGACCCTCTTCCTAGAACCTTCTTGGCTCTTGCGCATCTGAGATGGTCAGCATCCTTTCTCCTCTTCTTCCTCCTCCTTTTCTTTTCAGGCAGGGTCTCACTACGTTGCCTCAGCTGGTCTTGTGCTCTCTGCATAGACCAGGCTGGCCCTGAACTCACAGAGATCTTCCTGCTTCTATCTCTTAAGTGCTGGAATTAAAGATGTGCACCACCAGGCCACGCCATATACAAAGTCTTTAAATCAATGCCTGGTTTGTGATAAGTATTCAATAAGTCCTAAAAGTTATTATGATTATATGTGAATTTATTTTAATAAGTCAGATAAAGTATTAAAATTCATTATAGGCTTTTAAATAAAAAGGAAAGTCTTCCTGCTTTCTGCAAGTATTGCCTCTAGGACTTGCTTTAATGAATTGCTAGAAAGAAGTGATTTATAATTACCATATTGTTGGAAATCAACTAGGTACTTCAAAAAGGTGAAAAAGAACTCCATTTCTTGAGTGGGATAAGTATTCTCCTTGGGGTTCTGTTTACAAACTCAAATATTTTGTAAGCAAATAGAACTAAGACAAACCCCAGCCCTCATTTAAGTGAAATGATCATCAAGCTGTTCTGAGCTTTACGCTTCTGCCTTGCAGACAAGGAACTGTTGCCCTGTGAAATTCCCTAATTTCAGAAGTACCAGGTGAAAAATGTCTATTCCGAGTCTTTGTTTCACACATCTTTATTCCAGCATTGCATAAAATAGAGTAATGGCCAACCTATTGTACAAATATAGTCAAATTTCAACCACACATATGTGGATTATCCAAGGCAGTTATTTAACCAATAGTGCATTCATTCTTTTTTTTTTCTTTCTTTCTTTTTCTGAGGCAGGGTTTCTCTGTGTTGCCCTGACTGTCGTGGAACTCGCTCCCAACAGTGCATTCATTTCTTGCTATTCTACTCACCCTCTATTTTCACTGACCTCAAAAACACAGTTGGTCAACTCACTAACACACTTGCATTTATATTCACACAGATAAACTCACATCCATGCATTTGCAGGCAGTCATATATAACCTCTCTCTCTCTCTCTCCCCCCCCCCTCTCTCTCTCCCTCTCTCTCTCTCTCTCTGTCTCTCTCTCTCTCTCTCTCTCTCTCACACACACACACACACACACACACACACACACACACACACACACACACACACACTTTGCCCAAAGCAGGCAGAGCTCAAAACTAGCATGTCTTGTTCCCTTTCGCCTCTCACTGGAGGCTTCCCTTTCTGAATCACACAGTGGGGGTGTGGCAGGAAGGGAGAGAGGAAGGAAGGAAAGGAAATCACGGGATATATCCTGGCCCAGCAGTGCAGGCTGTGAGAAGCAGAAGGCGCTTGCCCCCTGTGTGCTGGCATCCCTCCTGCCATTTTACTGAAACTTGAGGGTGTTTTTCTCTCTACAGCACCCACGCTCCCTCCCTTTCTGCCAAAGCTCCTTGTTGTGACAGAGATGCCGACGTTGGGGGTGGGGAATGCAGCTAAGTAGCCTCTAGACTGAGTTACAGCTCCCCCTCCAGGAACAGTGCTGGAGGAGATAGGCTACAGATAAGTTTTGGATTTACTGACCACCTTACAGTCCAACAGTACTGGTATGTACACAGAGCTGTATACTTCCCTGACATCCATACAGGGACACACACACACACAGATCTAGAGGTGGACAGGCATAACCTAACAGTGATGCTCAGGGAGGAAATCCCATACCACACTGGCATAGGTCTGCAAAAGCTCTGTGAATAAGGGTACTTGCTGCCAAGGCTGACAACCTGAGTTCAATCCTCAGAGCATGGATGGTGGAAAGAAAGATCTGATTCCTCCAAGGTGTCCTTGGACCACACTCATGCCGTGGAGTGCACACACACATGCACACATGATAGACAGATAGATAGATAGATGTGAATAAAAGCCACACATGACCCAAGTCCCTCTCCTCTGATCTCTCTTTCATCTGATGGGCCAGAGAATAGCACTGGGTGCTCCTGCAGCACAGGAGAATGGTGAGTCTCTTCTTAGCCATTTGGCTTAGCATAGTAAGTAAAGAGGATAGTGAATCTTGAGTGTCTGTCACTGTCCAGCGTTTTCTAATAGAACACCAGAGGCAGGACTCTAAGAATGACCCACCTCCTCCAAAGCAGCCTTTGTATGGAGGACCCTGGGGCTCTCTCTAAAGGCTCCAGCAGCATACTCTAGAAAGCACAGACACAGGTTCTGGTCAGGGGGCCCCAGGCTCAGCTGATAGTAGAGGCCCTAAATGAGTTTGAGGCAGAAACCACACTGTGTGAGGAAAAAGCACATTGTGTGAGGAAAAAGCAAGGACTCAGTCTCTCAATTTCTCTCAAGCTCTGGAAATGAAAACTGAGAGCTATGGTGAGGTGGTACTCGGTTATAACTCTTAACAATTAGAAGCTAAGCCAGAGGGCTGGTGAGATGGTTCAGTGGTTAAGAGCACCGACTGCTCTTCCAAAGGTCCTGAGTTCAAATCCCAGCAACCACATGGTGGCTCACAACCATCTGTAACGAAATCTGATGCCCTCTTCTGGCGTATCTGAAGACAGCTACAGTGTACTTACATATAATAAATAATAAATATTTAAAAAAGAAAATAGAAAAAAGAAGCTAAGGCAGAAAGACTTGTGAGTTCAAGGCTAACCTGAGCTATATAGTGAGATCTTGTCTCAAAAGAAACAAGGAAGGAAAAAAAGGGGAGGGGGAGGAAAGGATGGAAGAAGAGAGGGAAAAAGAAAGCCAGAAGGCTAGACATGAATGTCAGGAGACACAACATTGCCATCCTGATTCCCAGTTAGCAAAGCCACAAGGACATTAGTATTCTACTTCATTGGAATAGATGAGACTTTGTGGGTTCCACTGCAAGTAGTCAGTGCAAGATGGAGTCCACCCTTGTGAGCCACCACTAGACAAGTGTGCTGCCTTCCCTGCCTATATCCTCTCTACCAGGCATCTACACTAGTCCTTGAATCTTATGTGCATGCTTTCGATTTAAACACACTACTGTACTGAAGAGAAAGTTGAGAAAGCTTGTGGTTCAGAAATCTTGTATGGTTTGATCAGGACCAAATGACTAATAAGTGAATTCACCCCAAGGAGTGAATTGGGATCTTTATCCTTTCTTACCAGGGTCAAGGAGCCCACTCAGCCTCCTCTGAATCAGCAGCTGGTGATCAACTGGTGTTGGGAGGTAGAAGTCAAGGGAGAAATGCAAGGGAAATGTAGGGAGTCTCTGCCCATCTTCAACACAAGGACAGGGTGGGCCCGTCCCTTGTACTGTGCAGGCAGTCACAGGGTGAGTTATCTAAGGCCATGTCTCCACCAGGACCTCACGCTTTTTGCCAGTGCATTGCACAGCTGCAAAACGCCTATCTCTGGACATCCAAAGCATGTGTCAATTGAGAAACATTTTTAAAAATAATAAGCACATGGTGATGCAGGCTGTTTGCTTCGGCCAATGTGCTGTCTAAATTGGTCAGGTCAGCACAGAACACCCTCCTCCTTCCTCCTGTTCCTCCCCATCCTGGGTCTTGGCTGTTACCCACGAGTTATGGCCAGAGAGGATTTCTCTCATCCCCTCAGGCTGGGGATGTCTGCAAGATTCAACCTGCAAACTGAGCTGGTTGCCCAGACTTAGAGCTTAGAGGTCTCACCTAGGTCAGGCTCTGTGTGTGTGTGTGTGTGTGTGTGTGTGTGTGTGTGTGTGTGTGTGTTTCAGTCGGTAAAGTGCCTGCCATGCAAGCATGAGGACCTGAGTTCTAAACTCTGCACACAGAAAAAGGCTGTTTGGGGCAGTGCATGCCTGTAATCCCAGCACTGGGGAAACCAAGACAGGACTCTTAGAACCTGTTGGCCTGCTAGTCTAGCCGAATTGATAACGTCTGGGTTTAGGATGTTCCTATCCCCCAAAATAATGTAGAGAGCAACTAAACAAACAAACAAACAAACAAACAAAACACCTGGTGGGGAACACACTCATAGAAGCAGGGGGAAGGGGGTTGGGATAGGGGGCTTATGGAGGGGAAACCAGGAAGGGGAATAACATTTGAAATGTAAATAAATAAAATAATCCATAAACAATAATAAAAAAACCCACCTGATGTCAACCTCTGGCCTTTATATGCACCCCGCCCCCCCCACACACACACATATACACACAAAGCTAAAAACAAAACAGAAAGCCAGGGAGGGATGAGAATAGTCTCTAAACCGCTAAAAAACATCAAAGATCGAATCACAAGATTACTATCCTGCCAGGAGCTTTCTTGTAAAGAACTAGGGTATACCATTCCCCTGAGAAATAATCCAAATGGGCCTATCAATCACTTAAACGGGAACATATCCCTCAAGAAGCTGTCTGTCCCAGATTTTAAGAAACCGTATAAGGGAAGGCATGGCGGCACACACCTTTAATCCTAGTATTCAGAAGGCAAAAGCAGGTGGATCTCTGTGAGTTCAAGGTTCAAGGTTAGTCTGGTATACTTAATGAGTTTCAGGCATGCCGGGGCTATGCTGTGATACCCTATCTCAAAAAAAACAAAGCAAAACAAAAGCAGCAACAACAAAATGGATAATATAAATAGTATAAAGGCTACCTAAAACTTAGGCTGACTCATGGTCACTCTAGCCCCTGCTCCATCTCACCCTGGGTAGTGGTTTTCTTCACGGTGCTCACTTGGTCACTGTCCATGCTCACCATGGACAGGCCCTCCGTTTACCTTATAATAAATTCCACCTAACTCCTACTATCTGCGTGCCTTGCTTGAAGTCTTCCAATGGAAACCACGAGACTGAAGAGCTGAAGGGAAGCCAAAGCAAGGTCCTAGTACCAATATAACTGAAATTAGGAAGGGAGAGTCTTCCCTTAAAGGTTCCAGTGTCTCTTTATCACAGCTATGAACTGTTTAGAGGTTGGCGGAAAGTCATTCCTGAAATACAACTGTAGGGTTCCCTGCTATTCTCTTTAGTCTTATAGAGAGGACACTGCATTTTTTTAATGACAAAATTTTAGGGTTTCCTTGTTGGGTTTTGCCATTGTTTATTTGTTTATAGACAAATAAACTCTCTGACTCACTCTGAGGGCTGGGACTACAGGGATTACAGATGAATGCTGTTGTGCCCAGCTAATGATAGCATTTGCTTATATTTGACTGTGTGTGTGTGTGTGTGTGTGTGTGTATGCACAGGAAAAATTATAGAGCAGGTAAAAGATTTAAAAGAGGACATGGTGGGGGAATGGTTGGAAGCAAGCATAAAATCCCCTAGACACAGAGTTACAGACCACTGTAACCCACCATGTGGATGTTAGGAACCTAACGTGGCTCTTCTGGAAGAACGTTCAGGGCTCTTAACTGCTAGCGTATTAGCAATCTGAGCTAAACAGATAGGTTCTTGGCTTTTGACAAAGACCAAGAAGAATATTCCATTTCTACCCAGAGCTTTGCTTTGAAAAACATAGGGCATTCTCAGGCTAAGTATAGAGAGCTTAGTAAAGTGCTTGCTCCAGCGCCATACAAAACAGACATGGTAGCACATACTTATAGTCTCAGAACTTGGGAGGCAGGGGGCAGGGGGCGGGGGCAGGGGGCAGGGGGCAGGGGGCAGGGGGCAGGGGAATTAGAAATTGAAACTTGGGCTAGCAAAATGGCTCACTGCACCAGTGAGAGCACTTCCCCTGCAGTCTGATGACTGAGTTTGAATCCCCCAAATCATTCTCTGACTTTTGCACCATGTTTTCTCTTGCAAATACATACAAAATAATTTATAATTTATTTATTAGTTCAAGTTCATCCTTGGCTACTAGCCAGTTTTGAGTTCAGTCTGAGCTATGGGAGACAACCACAACAAACAAAGAAAGGCAGAGGACACTTCAAACTTGTGCAATAACTAGGGGTTAGACATTTCCAACTTTAGGTTTCCTGAAAAAAATTTATTTAGGGCTGGAGAGATGGCTCAGTGGTTAAGAGCACTGACTGTTCTTCCAAAGGTCCTGAGTTCAGATCCTAGCAACCACATGGTGGTTCACAACCACCCATAATGAGATCTGAAGACAGCTACAGTGTACTTACATATAATAAATAAATAAAATCTTTTTTTAAAAATGTATTTAAGTCATTACTGTGTATGCACATGCCACAATGCAGGTACCTTTGCCAGAAGAGGGCATCAGATGCCCTGGAACTGGAGTTATAGCTGGTTGTCAGTGGCCATGCAGGTACTGGGAATCTGGGACTCAAACCCAGGCTCTCTAGAAGAGCAGCCAGAACTGTTCATCACTGAGCAATCTCTCCAGCTCCTGTGTTCAGTATCTTAGGGATGGCAACTAAAATGAGTCCCTTTCCTGAGGTTTACGGTCTGCTTAGGAACAGAGAGTTTGAACTTGTGAAATAATGGTGACTACATAGTATAAGCTGATCCAGAAAGGTGAGGACCCATGTGACAGCTGCCAAAGATTTTAACAGGAGATGCCCAGTGCACTGCCTCAGTGGGCAGGGAGGATCTGAGTAAAGCCAACGGCATCTTCATTAACGAGAAATCCCAGGAATAAAGGAGATAGGGGCTGGAACATAAGCACTCAGTTGCTGACTGCACAGTGGCAGTGGCTTCTTTTCCCTCTTTCTCCTCCTCTTCTCCTTCCTTTTTGCTACTCACATTTTATAAAGCACTCTCTCATCAATCGCCCTATGTAGGCATAGTGTTACACCACTGAGCCGAGGGAGCTCAGAGGCTAAAGTAGAAAGACTAATGTGAGTTGAGGCTCGATCTGTGGTGTGACACCATCTCAAAACAAAGCAAGACAAAACAGGGCCAGGGACACAGCTTACTTGGTAGAGTTCTTGTTTAGCGTGCACGAAGCCTGGGCTCTTCCCCCAGTACCACATCGGAACTTGGCATAGCCTGTAAGCTCAGAATTGAGATAAGGAAGCAGGAGGACCAGAACTTCAGGGTCATCTTTGGCTGTATGGAGAGCTAAGGCCAGCTAGACTACCTGAGACCCTGCATCAAATAATAGAAAACTTAAAACAAATAATCTTACATGGCATTTAACAATAATCCTGTGATTATTTGGGGCAGATGGTACTGATTCCATTTCATGACTGAAAAAAAATAGGCTCAGGGTATTTAAATTGCCCAAGCCATAGAAGAAAACCTGGAAGCCACTGTTCTGATTTCCAGCACAGCTTTCCTTGCTGTGGGGAGAAGAGTGGATAATTCAAGCAGACAGAACAGAGGAAGAAAGAAGCAGTGAACTCAGATAGCACCATTACATGTCAGCAACTCTGAGCATCTCTTTAAGGAGTTAGAGCATTCTGTCCTCTCCTCTAATTAGTACACGTTTGCCCAGATCACAGGCCCAGCTCAGGAAGAGGAGAGTTCCTGGCAGACAATCTCAACACAGCAGAAAAGCTGCAAGAGAAATCCACCATGTCTACAATCTCATTAGCACTACGGATCCACACACATGCAGCAGACCTGCAGGTTGTCACTTGTACGCTACTAAGCCTGAGGCCCGAAATAAATTAGTTTGTGTCTCAGAAAAACAAAGCTATGTTCCTCATATTAAGTATTTCTGTGGATTAAAATGCCTTGTACTGTTCTGTGGGTCGGCTCTTTTCTCAGGACACTGCTGAGGGCTTGGGAGGGTTATCTACCACACCCTCCACACAAACCCACCTTGAACCTCTTGGCCCTGCTCGGTTGCTCTCCAGTGGGGATTGGCCACCTACCTGTTGTCTATCAGAGCGAAGCACTGAGGCTCTGTGTAGGGGGCTTTAGCATCTGTTTTTGGACTGTTCTGCCTTCTGGGGTTGCCCTGGCAACCAACTGCCTGAATGTGTTTCTTAGAAAAGCCTGGGAGGGAGGGAGGAGGGAGGCAGGCTCTGAAAAGAAAAATGTAGGGAACCGGCCAGGCACTCTCTGCATTTCCTTCTCCGAGTCACCACTATCCTTATCTTCTCTGGGTCAACAGGACCATTCAGAGACTTACCTTGAAGACAGTGTGTGTATGTGTGTGTGTACATGTGTGTGTGTGTACGTGTGTGTGCATGTGCAGCCCTGCTGTGAAATCCAATAACTAGCCAGGCACAGTGCTACATGTCTATAAACCCAGCACTTAGTTGGTAAAGGTTGAAAGATCATTTCATGTTCAATATCATCCTAAACTACACAGTATTTTGAAGCAAGTCTGTGCTACACTAGATCCTGTTTAAACAAACCAGGGCTGGAGAGATGGTTCAGGGGTTAAGAGTACCTGTTCTCTTACAGAGGACATGATTTGATCCTAGTACCCACATAGGGGACCAAAACCACCTGGTACTCTAGTTTCAGGGGATATGATTCCCACAGTTCTGATCTCTGTAGGCACCAAGCACACCTATGGTACAAACACAATCATGCAGATGAAGCATTCATACACACAAAAAATACAATAAATAAATCTAATTTAGGGCTGGAGAGACGGCTCAGTGGTTAAGAGCACTGACTGCTTTTCCAGAGGTCCTGAGTTCAAATCCTAGCAACCACATGGTGGCTCACAACCATCTGTAATGGGGTCTGATGCCCTCTTCTGGTGTGTCTGAAGAGAACAATAGTGGTGTACTCATACGCATAAAGTAAAATCTTTTTAAAAATAAATCTAATTTAATAAATAAATCTTTGAAAAAAAATAAATCTGCCAGGCAGTGGTGGTGCATGCCTTTAATCCCAGCACTCGGGAGGCAGAGGCAGAGGCAGGCGGATTTCTGAGTTCGAGGCCAGCCTGGTCTACAAAGTGAGTTCCAGGACAGCCAGGACTACACAGAAAAACCGTGTCTCGAAAATCTCAAAATAAATAAATGAATGAATGAATAAATAAATAAATAATAAAAAATAAATCTAATTAAAAAAAAAAAAAGCCAGGCAGTGGTGACACACATCGTTAAGTGCTCATCAGCACTTGGGAGGCAGAGGCAGGTGGATCTCTGAGCTCCAGGACAGCCAGGGCTACACAGAGAAACCCTATCTTGAAAAACCAAAGAATAAAATAAATACATGAGTAAACAAACAAACAAACAAATAACAAAACCAAGCAATCCTAACCTAGCACAATGCCTGGCACATAGGCATAAAGAAACTGCTGTTGAATGGGTAAGAGCCTGAATGAGAACATGGCAATCTGACAGAGGCAGCAGCAGAAGCGGTGGGGAGCTCTGCAAGCCCTGGCTGGAGGAAACAGCAGTATCTGATATGATTCAGCTTCAGCTACAGTGGAGGCTGTGGAGAGGAAGGTAGGCCAGGGCGAACCAGGCCAGACTCAAAGGCTGAATTAGTACATCTGGGCCAGCACACTTAAAGCAGCACTTCAAGAAGACAGATCTGACCAGGTGTGGAGGGAGGACTAGGAAAAACCAGCAGGCAGGGAAATCAGTCGGGAGACTGTTTTGACAGCCCAGATTTGATGTAAAGGGTCTAGACAAGAGCGGTGATGGGGGAAATTCGGGAAAGAAATAAACCACCCAATTCTGTTGGATGGCTTCTTCCTGCAGCCTGGCAACATCACCTGCTGCCTAACCATGGTTAATTAGGACCCTGTGGTTGTCATCTGCGCTGCCTGGTCACAGGGTTCTGTGCTTTGTAGAATGCTTACTGCCAGCTAGGGTGCTGCTACTACTGACAGGGACTGAGTGGAATTGATGGGGTGTTGGAGAGCCAAGGACAGCATTCCCTACAGCCCTAAGGTTCACTCTGCATCAGTAGATGTGTCACATAAAAAGATATGACTTCCTGTTCAGATAACGTTGGGAAATTCCAGGTTAATTCTAGGTTAATTCTATGAAAAATAAAAATAGCTTCTTTACTAGAATATGTCAAGGAGGGCATATGTTTGTCAACTTAAAATGGAAATTGGAGTCTTTTTACTGCCACACCCTAAAAGAGCACTCACAAACAGCTGGAGGATTCTGGAATCGAGTCTGCTTGTCTCCCTTCCTGCAGGATGCATCTGGACTGCATATGCTGAGCACATTGCCTGCGCATCCTTCGTCCCGCCTTAGAGCAATAACTTCACGCACAGCACTAACTCAGCAGCAGTATGGAAGCTGCTTACAGGCTCTGGCTCTGAAGAATCTCCTGCAGTCAAGTACTAATTCTACTAACTCATAGCTGCCTAACCCTGGTGTGCTTTCAGTTCATTTATGTACACAACAGGAGAAATATGAAGCCTACTTCAGTGGGGTTTGACGATTGCACCAGGGAGTTAAACCATCCAAAACACTTTGTACTAGGCCTGGTACAAAGGGATCCCTCAATTGTGAGCTACTGTTTTTGTTTATTGTTGTTTGTTTTGTCTCTTATAACTATGTAGTCTATGATAAGAGCCCAATCCCTCTGGGCAGTGGTGGTGCACCCTTTAGTTCCAGCAGTAGGGAGACAGAGGCAGTTGAATCTTTGAGTTCAGGGCCAGTTTGTTCTACAGATTGAACTCCAAGATAGCCAGGACTACACAGAGATGAACCCTGTCACAAAAAAAAAAAAAAAAAAAAAAAAAAACAAAAAAAACCCAAAAACCAAATTACAAAAAAATAAAATAAAATAAAGCAAAAACAAAAATGAGAGAAAGAGAGAGAGAGAGACCGACCAAGTCCTGCAACCATAGTTCTGAACCAGGGCAGGGCAATCTGGTAAGGTGTGAAGAGGGAGAACAACAATCAGATTCTCTTTGAAGAATTAGGAATGGAATTCGGGGCCAGAGGACTAGTGGTGGAGGTAAAGCTGAAGGCATGGAGATCGCAGCAAGGACAAAATCTCCTCATTCTTTGTGCCCAAAGTTTTGGCTATCCTTCTGCCTTAGTTCATTTTTTTATTGCTATAAAAGTAGCCTTGGGGCTGGAGAAATGGCTCAGTGGTTAAGAGCACCGACTGCTCTTCCAATGGTCCTGAGTTCAAATCCCAGCAACCACATGGTGGCTGACAACCATCCGTAATGAGACCTGATGCCCTCTTCTGGTGCATCTGAAGACAGCTACAGTGTATAGTGTACTTACATATAATAATGAATAAACCTTAAAAAAAAAAAAAATAGCCTTAAAGGGCGGAAGAGATGTTAAAAGCACGCACTGTTTGTTCTTGCAAAAGACCTGAGTTTAGTGCCCAGCACCCATGTTAGGTGGCCCAAAACTTCGTATAACTCCAGCTCCAGGAGGATCTGGGATCTGAAATCTCTGGCTTCCATGAGCACTTGCACTAATGTGCACATACCCATAGAGACAAACACATAATTAAAAATAAATCATTTTCTAAAATATGCTTGAGTATAACATATTGAGCACATTTTATATTGAGTATATATTTATATTGAGTATAATATAATTGGGTATACATTTTTAGATTTATATTTTAAAAATGCAGAGATTGGGCTAGGCATGGTGATCTACATCTTTAATTCAAGTATGTGGGAGGCAGAAGCAGGCAAATCTCTGCCAGTTTGAGGCTAGACAGGGCTACATAGTGAGACCCTGTCTCAAAAAACAAATCAAGAAACCTCCAGAGATTTAGTTTTACAATTCTGAAATTCAGAAGTTCCAGATTAAGGACCTGACATCTGCTGAAAGCCTCCTGATCCTTTCTCTTCTTGTCCTCCTTCTCTTCCTCTGCTTCCTTTTATGTATTTGTTTGTTTGAAAAGGGTCTTTTTTGTTGTTTATTTGTTTTTTTCAGATTGGGTTTCTCTGTGTAGCCCTGGCTGTCCTGGAACTTTCAGTGTACCAGGCTGGCCTTGAACTCTTGATCCTCCTGGCTTCACCTCCCAAGAGCTGGCATTACTGATGTGTAGTACCATGCCTGGTTTATGGGGATTGAACCCAGCGCTTCAAGCATGATAGGCAAGCATACTTCCAATTGAGCTCCAAATTCCTCTTCCTTCTACTTTAAAAAAAGGGGGGGGGGGCATCAGATCTCATTATGGGTGATTGTGAGCCACCATGTGGTTGCTGGGATTTGAACTCAACACCTTGGGAAGAGCAGTCAGTGCTCTTAACCACTGAGCCATCTCTCCAGCCCCAAGAACTTGTATCTGAGTAGTCTATACCCAGTTTGTGACTTTGTAGGTAGGCAGCACCCCAGATAACTAGCTGAGGTTTTGAAAGTGAATTTGGGCGTAGGGAAGTTGGTAGACGCCCTCAGGTATGCTAGGAGCACAGTCTTGGATTAGAGCTTTTCTGCCTGCGTTGTCACACGCTTCTCTCTGGGGAGATCCAGCAGCTGTGATAGGGCAGGGTTCAGTATTCTGCCCTAATGTGGTTTGACAGCAGCTAAAAGGCTGGAATGGGAAGATCCTAAGGCTGAAAATCCCTTAGTGGAGGCGTGGTTCCCATGGGCTAGGGAACGGCCAAGTCTCGGGCCACACAATTATCTGGCATTTTGAGTGTCAGGCATAAGTCATGATGAGAGGCATCGCTCCCTTTCCTTGCCTTCAGAGGGAGTCTGACCCTAAGTATCCCCTGGCAGACAATGAGTCTGTCTGTTTTGTTTTCCTTTTTAGATCTGCCCATCTCTCTCCTGCAACTCTTACAATAGCAAGCAGTTTATTCACACTCACACCCCTTTGCCCTCTGCCTAGCGAGCATCATTATCCCTCTGAGAGGATTACAAGGCACCCCCCTTTTGACATGCTGGGATTTGAACCCGGGACCTCATAGCTATTAGGGAAGCACACTGTCACTGAGCTATATACCCAGCTACTCTCCTATGTTCACATTATAGGATAAGCAATTTCTTCATTATAAGGGAAAATGTTAAATTATCTCCCTAGCTTGTGGAGCTAAAAAGTGGGTGGTCTAAGTCCATCTTATATTCCATGCAAATTGTTACCCAACCCAGCTCTACCTCAGTTGCTAAAGCCAATGATGGCACAGAGCATAAGCGGACCCATAAAATTTCCTCAGGAAACCAGGCAGTGGTAGCTCACACCTTTGATCCCAACACTTGGGAGACAGAGGCAGATGGATATCTAAGTCTGAGCCAGCCTGGTCTATAGAGCAAATTCTAATACTGCTAGGACTACATACAAAGACCTTGTCTCAAAAAGGGGAAAAAAAAAATCCTCAGGAAAAGAAAGCTAATTCTTTAGCTTTTCTTTTAAACCAGGCTAGCCTGGCCTTAAAAGTAAGTTTCAGGACAGCCAGAGCTATACACAGAAACCCTGTCTTTGGGGCTGGTGAGATGGCTCAGTGGGTAAGAGCACTGACTGTTCTTCCAAAGGTCCTGAGTTCAAATCCCAGCAACCATATGGTGGCTCACAACCACCCATAATGAGATCTGACGCCCTCTTCTGGTGCATCTGAAGACAGCTACAGTGTACTTATTTATAATAATAAATAAATCTAAGAAAAAAAAAAAAGAAAAAGAAACCCTGTCTTGAAAAACAAAAACAACAACAAACAAACAAAATAAAAACAAAGGAAAAAACATGTAAAATAGAGACTCCAAGAAAACACACAGAGAAGTTCCTATTTATTTATGCTTCTTTGTGACAGAAACACACACACACACAAGCTGAATGGTAGTCTAGCACCCAGGAGGCAAAAGCAAGTGGATCTCTATGAATTGGAGCCTGGTCTATAGAATGAGTCCTAGGACAGCCAGGGCTACAGAGAAACCCTGTTTCAAAACAAAAAGAAAAAGAGAGAGAGAGAGAGAGAGAGAGAGAGAGAGAGAGAGAGAGAGAGAGAGAGGAAGGAAAGAAGGAAGGAAGGAAGGAAGGAGAAAAGAAAGGCTGAAGGAAAAGAGACAGGGGCTCATGTAATCCAGCCTGCTTCAGATTTTCAGTTTAGCCAAGGATGACTGGTCATCCTGCCTTCACCTCTAGAGTGCTGGGATTTCAGGCATGCACCACCATGAGTGGGGAAGTGACCCATTTTAGTGTCCCCACCCATTTACCTACCCCAACCCTCTCAAGGGAGAAGCTAACAGAGTTGTCCAGGAAGAAGTTAATGGGGTCGTCTGGCAGCAACAGCTGCCAGAGCAGTGGGCCGACTGGGCAGAGGGCTTCAACCCATTTACTACAAACTGCAGCCCCCATTGTGTATTTCATCTTTTTATTTTCATTCCCATACTGTGTTACATCCAGATTACTGAAGGACAACTCTGGAGCTGAGAATCCTTCCAGTTTACACTGATGACAGATTGTGCATCATGCACAAAGGCATGAGAAGGTGAGAGACAAGGCGGTAAGAACGGCAAAAGAGTATCCATCTCTCAACACCCTGCCCAAGCAGAAGAAAATGTTGCTCTTTTTAAAAAGCTCTGGTTGGGGCTCTGGAAAGTTGGGTCAGAACTTAAGAGGTTTTGGTGTTGAGCAGAAATCCCAGGTTCAGTTCCCAGCACCCACATGTCGGTTTACAACCATCTGTAACTCTAGTTACAGGAGATCTGATGCCTTCTTTTGGCCTCTGCAAACTTCCGCACACATGTGATACACACACATATACTCATACACACATGAATACTTTTAAAAGGCAGTCCTGAAATTCCAGCAGGAGGAACTGCAAATTGACATACCAGGTGCTGTACAACATACATGTAATCCTGTATTTGGTAAGAGGAGGGACGAAGATCAGAAGTTTAAAGCCATTTCTGTTGTACACAAGATGTGTGTGTGTGTGTGTGTTTTAGACAAGTAACACTTGAATGAAAGGAACAGCACTGAATGAATTGGGGGCATAGCTAAAGAGTTGGGTATTTTTCTCCTAGCATGCATGATGTTCCAGTTTAATACTTAGCACTGGAAGATAAAAATAAAAGCCTGAATGTGAAATCTTTCTGGATAACAATTGACTATAATTGTCAAATTTTACAGCAATGTCACAAAATCTAAAGGTTAGTCTTAGGAAAATTGCTGTTTTATGTTGTTTTAGTTTCTGAGACAGGGTCTCTCTATGTGAACCAGGCTGGCCTTACATCTTGCCTGAGCATCCTGACTGTTGTGATTACAGACATGTACAACCACGCCTGATCTGTCCCTGAAGACCGGCCCCAGAGCCACCAAGAGACCAGTCATTTCCTGGTCCGACCTTTCACTGGGGTTTATTAGTTAGTTATATACTTTGCTACGTGTACCGGTTTAGAATGAAGACAATAGAACCACTTTATACTACAGTATAGGAAAATGCTAGCCTAAGTCAGCTCCACACAATCTAGCAAATTGTAGGAAGATAGTTTGATTAAAGCATAAATTCGGAGTTAGCACAGGAATCTGCCTTCAATTTTTCCTTCTTCCTGCATCTCCCAGGTTTTATGATTCTCTGAGAAGACAACCACAAATACTAAGAGCCACGGTGTGCTAGACTATTCTTCCTAGTACAACCTTCAGATTCACAGAAAAAAAAAATGTCTCCTTCAATGTGTGGTTTTCCAACATTTCCAGATAGTTTTCTGAATACTATGATCATCAGGGTATTCAAAAGAGCTGGTCTGATTAATACTTTTTATACTGATTTACAGTCTTTTTTAAAAAATTAAATTTATGTATTCCCTTTATAGTCTAATCTCAGCCCTTCCTCTTCTCCCAGTACTCCCTCACAAGTCCTCTCCCCCATTCTCCTTCTTTTGAGAAGGGGAAGCCCCCCTCTAGGTGTCAACCTTCCCCCAGCCCCAAACATCAAGTTGCTGCGGGACTAGGTACATCCTCTCCCACTGAGACCAGACAAAGCTGTCCATTTAGGGGCACCAATCTACAGGCAGGCAAATAGGCAACAGGCTTAGGGATAGCCCCTGTCCAGTTGTTTGACCTTCACAAAGACTAAGCTGTACATCTGCTACATATGTGCAAGAGGCCTAGGACCAGGCTGTGCTCCCTCTTTGGTTGGTGATTCAGTCTCTGGGAGCTCACAAGAGTCCACATTAGTTGACTCTGTTGGTCTTCCTGGGAAGTCCCTGTCTTCTTTAGGTCAATCTTTCTCCCAACTCTTCCATAAGACTCCTTGAGCTCCATCTAATGTTTGGGTGTGAGTCTTGGCATCTCTTTCCATTGGCTGCTGGGTGGAGCCTCTCAGAGGAGTTATGCTAGTCAGCCCTATTTCAGGCAGATTCAGCCAGGATGGGTGGTCCAGCAGGGTTCCAAGCTGGCTAGTTTTAGAAGGTTTCCAGAAAGAGGCAGGACACTCTTGGGGTCTTGAAAGGTTCCTCCTGACAGAGGAGCAAGGCCAGAGCTAGACAGTGGTGCTCAGGGTACCCTGATCTGAGTCTAGAAAGTACCATTCATAATTTATGTTGACCTACCGCCATTTTATTCTCTCTGAAAAATATGCTGGGAGAAATGTTATGGAAATGGTTGAGTAGTCCCAAATTCTCCTGTTACCTTTAGGTCTAAACATGAGATTCCAGATCTCTTAAGAACAAAAATCAGGCAAGGCATGGTGGCACATACTCGGGAGGCAGAGGCAGGTGGACCAATGTGAGTTCAAGGCCATCCTGGTCTACAAAGTGAGAGCAGGACAGCCAGGGATTGTTACATAGAGAAACCCTGTCTCAAAACACCAAAAAGAAAGAAACCAAGAAAAACAAAACAACAAACACCAAAGCAAACAAACAAAAAACTCAACAACATCCCCTCCAAAAAAAGAAGCATCAGGACTCAGTGTTCTCGGGGAAAAAATGTGAGTAAACTGAAGTATATGCTAGAGAGTAGGAATATTTGAGATATGCCCTAACCCTTTTATTTAGCATGTTGATAAGCACCCACAGTCCTGAATGTTACTATGAAAACATAAGTGGTGTGGGAAGAAAGAGTTCTTTGCCTCTTTAACTTACTCCATTCTCATTAAATCTCTACCCTGAGAGATCAGGGAAGCTCTCAGAAGGGGAGGGAAAAGGAGGGGGAGACAGAGAGGATGGAGGACAGTAGGAGAACAAGGCCCTCTAAAATAACCGAACAAAGCTCATATGAACTCACAGGGACTGAAGCAGCAATCACAGGGCCTATAGAAGCCTGTACCAGATCCTGTGCACAGACACTATAGCTTTCAGCTTAGTGCTTTTATGAGACTCCTGCATATGTAAATGAGTGGATCTCTGATTCTTAGGCCTTCTCTTGGGATCTTTTATTTTTCTGTTGGTTTGGCTTGTCCAGCTTCGATATGATGATTTATTTTAAGATATTTTATTTTGCTATGTTTTATTATCTCTTAGAAGCCTGTTCTTAGGCTGGTGAGATGGCTCAGTGGGTAAGAGCACTAACTGCTCTTCAGAAGGTCCTGAGTTCAAATCCCAGCAACCACATGTTGGCTCACAACTACCTGTAATGAGATCTGACACCCTCTTCTAATTGCATCTCAAGTCAGTTACAGTGTTCTTATGTATAATAATAAATAAATCTTTAAAAAAAAAAGAAGCCTGCTTTCTAGTGAGATACAGTGGGTTCCTATGGGAGAGGAAGTGGGGAGGACTTGGAAGTAGAGGGAGCATAAATTTTATTCAGAATATATGAGAAAAGAATCTATCTTTAATAAAAGGTGTGGGGGAAGTTCACTCTTATCCCAGACAGAGTCAGACTCAGATCTCACAGGGATTAATAACACTAGTGGAACAAAAATAAAGGACTAGCAAGGGCAGAGTGAGGATGGTAGAAAGAGACAGTCTCGAAGTGTAATTCTGGCTGGCCTGGAACTCACTATGTAGACCAGGATGACCTTGGGAACAAAGAGACACTCTTGCCTCTGCCTCCTGAGTGCTGTGAGGCCTTCATCACAACACCTAGCAGGTTCTACTTCTTGATCCAGGAAAATCAGGATATGAGTACATGCAAGCTTACTGTTCCTTATAAAGTATCCTGTAGGTGACAGCTGACATGACTAATGTATGCTCCTACCCAGCTCAGATCTTGACACTTGGGAGCAGAGCCATTAACATTCTTTCCTCACTCAGACAGCTCTCTTCAACCCTTGTTAGTCTCCGTTTCTTTCCTTCTGACTTTTTCATCAAGAGCAGCAGCAGCTTCCTTGTTCCCAGAACCTTTTCTTCTTTACAAAGAATTTAAGGAGGCCTGTCGCCAAGAGACTTGCCAGACAACTTTTGATTCTCAATGAAGAGACTGCACCACCTGCTTTGTAGCTGGGACTCCAAGCACCTCCTACAGACAAACTTTAGGATTGAGCCAGTGCCAGGCAAGATGCCTGAGATGCGGCCTTCTCTCTGGTCTCCAGGACAATCTGCAATGATTGGGACTTGCTTATGAAAGTGCTCCTGTTGAGTCCCTCAACTTACCCCTATTTTGGGGTTTAAGCTATTTCAATAAAATAAGTCAGATGGAACTACAGGGTAAAAAGTGCCAAGGAAAGAACACCCTGGTCCTGACTTGATCCCAAGCTAGGGACCAGGGCCAAGAGAAACAAACATACCAATCTCTGAACATGAAATCCCACCAATCCCTGGGCTTGCTCCAAACTCAGGACTTGAAATTTCAACTATCCCCTGGAAATCTCCACCCTGAAAAACTTCGCCCCACAAAGCCCTATATAAGCCTGTCTCCTGCTCAGTTCCTCCCTTCTTCTCAACCATGTAGGGGTAGCCACCTTGTGTCCATCCCAATAAATCTCTTGTGTGAGGCTGTGCAGTGTAACTTTGTGATATTTCCTGGCTCCCAACTGCCAGGACACCTTTCCCCTCAGAGCTACAACATCTCCACTGGGAAGCTTTTCCTTTATAACATTTTCCTAGCAGAAGCCTGTGCCCTCAGAGCGGTAACACAGGAACAGTCACAGGATCTGGTCCAGACAGGACAGAAACTTATTTCCTGCTCCTCTTTCATTCTGATACTGTGAGAAAACAAGATTTCTCTGAAGTGGGAATTTCTGGTTTCACTGGAGACTCAACTGTCGTGTGATGTTTTTCTGGATGCTGTCTTTTTTTTTTTTGTTTTTTCGAGACAGGGTTTCTCTGTATAGTCCTGGCTGTCCTGGAACTCACTTTGTAGACCAGGCTGGCCTCGAACTCAGAAATCCGCCTGCCTCTGCCTCCCGAGTGCTGGGATTAAAGGCGTGCGCCACCACGCCCGGCTTTCTGGATGCTGTCTTATGAGAGGATGTTTTGCTGAAGCACACATGAGAGAATATTTTGCTGAGAATAAACATGTGGTGTTTTTCTGGAAGCTGCCTGGTGAAAGGGAATGTGACATTCTGCTGGAGCAGAGGCTTGAGAGGACACGTGATGTTTGGAAAGAGTGTACGTATAACCCAACCGATGGTGCATGATGGCCTTGCATTGGCTTGCCTTGCAACTCTTTGCTGGTCTTCATTGGATTTCGCTGACACTGGTCTTCACTGAAATACTCTTGTATTGGTTTGCCTTGCTTTCTTTGCTGATCTTCACTTGTCGTGACTTCATAAGGGAGAAACACACCCAGGAACTTCTGGTGGTGTTCTGGTTGCTTCTTGATGCTTCCAAGGACTTGTGCTGCTCCATGGAGGAGCCCCCCAGTTCCTTTTGAATGGAGATGCCACTGCTGATTCATGTTTGGTGTTGTGGTAGTGGATTGAACTGCTGACAATGAAGATTAGAAGAGCCCCCAAAACTACTTTTAAATAGGTCCACAACTCCTGTTCCTTATTAACCTTTCTTTCCCCTATCTCTGGTGGGAGATAGGCTAGAAGAGAGGTCCAAATATTAGAGAGCCATTAAAGTAGGCTTTTAAAAATCAAACCCTTCAACTCTCCATTTCACAAACGTCCTGAAGGCTAGAAAGGGGCAGAGGTTTTGGTGAGAATACCATCCAAATCTCTAGTATTTATTATGAGCTGCCATCTGTTCAACTATGTAGCAGGTACTTAAAATTTACTAGCCGAAAATTATTTTCTTAAGCAGTCTATAGATTTTAATAAGAGAGTTACAATGCCTGTAAATTCAGGGAGGAATGACATTGGTAAATGAAAACTCAGCTTTGCTTTCCCCTCTGGTGTATAATAGTTTCCACCAAGGTTAAACCTTTCATCTTGGAAGGAAACTTCTGAAGATAACGATGCAAAACAGGAAATGAAACAACAGGATATTTTAGGACTGGGTGTTCACAAGGAGTGAAATAACAGAATATTCTAAGGGGAGGTGACATACTCCATCCTACAGGGTAACTAGTTAAAACAGGAGGTAAACAACTCAAAATAGCTTAGGAAGTTCATGAAACTGACCAGATTCATTAGGCCTCTCTGCCTCACCTCTAAGAGTATATAACCAATAAAGACTGCTGAGAGTCACTCTCAGACAAGCTGAACTCCTTAGAAGAGTCATAGACCAAAGAGCTTGGAGACCTGTAAGAAGTTCAGACTAACTGCGGCACCTGGAAAGGACAATCTCCAGCCTGTTGAGCTACCTCAGGCTGTGCAGTATGCTCCAGGTTTTCTGCTTTTGTGAGCTGTCATCTATGGTTAATAACACTTGTTGCTCTTTCAGAAGACCTGGGTTTGATTCCCAGCACCCATATGGTGGTTCATAGGCATCTATAGCCCCAATTGCAGGATATCCAACAGGTATTCATGTGGTACATATATAGCCAATTGTACTTATATGAACAAAGCAAAATAAACAGGATAGAAAAACAATATTCAAACAAAGCAAAACCTCAGTGGTTAACCAAGTTGGATTTTGGTGGTGTAGTACTTTGTGCTATCATTAGTTCCTTCTCTGGTGTGGGTAGATACTTGTTCATATCTACCCAGGAATAGTGTCACACAATGACCTTTCCAACCAAAGGACACTAGATTTATGCTTGGGTACTCTCAATTTCCCCAGGCATGAGAGAATTGGGCCAAGTCCTCTGCCACCCAGGCCTCAGTTCTGTTATCTCTCTTCTTTTCCTTCTCTTATGGCCTATATTCACTTCTCACACTTGCTTCTGTAGTAAATCCTGAGAGGCACATGAAAACAGCCTATCTGGGATCATATGTTAGCAAAGTCCTCTTCAGACAGGATAACAGTCTCGACAATGTGATGCAATCATTTTTATTTGTTGCATTTTCCCCTCTGGCCAGAGCTGGACCTTACATCACCAACAGTGCCAGCCCAGGTAGGCTCAAAGGCATACAAAGAGCTGCTACTCCATCTGCTGGCGTGATAGCAGCTCTAGGTGAAAGCCTTGGTTCCTTGTAAGGTGGCCTTTGGCTCTGAACCTGGAGACCAAGATGTCCTTTGAATGATGATAAAGATATCCATATCCAGCCATTTCATCAAAAGTGGTATCTACTCTTCTCACTTCAAACCTATGACACAGACCCAAACCCAATTATCTCTCTAACAGTACCTGGGGAGTGAGCCACTCAGGCAAGGACTGCTCTGGGACTATAATACAGACTTGCCTAAACTCCATAGACAATAGACACAGACTCCAACCATGATAGCGGATAAGAACGGTTAGGAGTGACATTTAGAATGGCTGACAAAATTAGCCTTTTCTTCTTTTCATCAAGCCTTTCATCTCTGTTACTTTATGAAAAATGCCTCCTCTGCCAGTTATTTAATTATTGCCTAGGGTATGTGGTCCATCCAGAGTTATCATGGTTCTTACAACTTGCTGTTTATCTGCTCTGACTGAGATAGGGGTGCATGTTTCAGATAAAGACAATTATACTTCCTCAAGAGAAAGGAAACCAATGCCATTGCCTGCCTTCTTACTCAGAAATTACCTGTTTCCTGAGATCCCGGGTACAGTAACTACCCTGCAATGTGGCGTTTCCTCAGAGATTCCAACTGAAGAATGTGTGTGTCTACCAAAGTGAAGAAATTTGCTACTGTTGTTATTGTTTAGATAGGGCCTCATTTGGTCAGCCAGTCTTCTTTATATGTAGCCAAGAACGACCTTGAGCTCCTGATCCTCTGACTCCTGAGAATAATCCACTGCCTTTTCCTGGCCTCTGCAGTATGTAACCCTCACTCCATAAACACATAATCTTTTAAAAGACAAAATCTCTTAAAGAAGGATTTGAGAGGATCAATAGGAAGTTAGAGGACTATACATATATATATATATATATATATATATATATATATATACACACACATATATATATATATTCTTTAATTTTATGTTCACTGGTGTGAGCATGTCAGATCCCCTGGGGTGCTGGGAATTAAACCCAGCTCCTCTGGAAGAGCAGTCAGTACTCTTAACCACTGAGCTATCTCTTCAGCCCCAGGAGATTATAAATATTACAAACACAGCAACTTACTCAAAGAGATGGCTCATGAACTACTCTTGTAGGAGACCCAAGTTCAATTCCCAGCATCCATACCACCTCCATCCTATCTCCAACTCCAGGTGACCTGACACTTCTGGTGTCTACAAGAATCCATATACACACATAGACATAATCAATAAAAATAAATGATGGGTTGGAGAGATGTCTTAGTGGTTAAGAACATGTTTTGTTCTGGCAGAGGGCCCATGTTCAATTCTCAGTACCCACATCAGGCAAGCTTGTAACTCTAGCTCCATGGAATGCACTAACCTCAGGTTCATGCATATATACAGACATACACACAGCCTATGAAGCTGCTAAAAGTAGATAACCATTCACTTGAGGTTATTAACCACAGGTCATTAGAAGGATGATTACTTTGAACAGGTGGCAGGGAGGTTGATTTGTTCAAGGCCTAGCTTATTTTCATTTGTAATAGAGAAGCCTATTGGTGAAGGCTGAACAGGGCAGCATGCATAGAAGCCAAAGGACATAAGGCAGAATGAACTACCCAGCGCAGCCCTGGCCATATACCCTGATAAATGGAGCTTGAGCACCATTACTAAGGCACATTCCAGTGCTGGCAGCAGCACTAGGAGGCTGCTCCTGTTGATGCAAACCAAGAAAGCATGATTATTAAAGCAGTAAGGAAACCTGGCCCCTTCTTACCTTCATTCCTTATCCTCACTGTACAGCAAGCTGGTCTTACTAGCTCATGGAGATTCATTCGCCTGCCTCTGCCTCCCAAGGGCATGTAGAACCTTACCTGGCTTAAATAAATCTCAACAAACAAACAAATATGGGACTAGAGAGATGATTCAGTGGTTAAGAGCACACAACGCTCTTCCAGAGGATCCAGCTCAAACCTCTAGCACCCACATCAGGCAGCTCACTACTGCCTGTAACTCTAGCTCTAGAAGTATGTGACAACCCTGGCCTTTCCAAGTACCTACATACATGTTACACAGACAAACACACACCTAAAAATATTTTCCTTGGGGGTGGGTGGGTGGGGGACTGGGGGGGGTGTATTGGGGACTTTTTGGATAGCATTGGAAATGTAATTGAGGAAAATACCTAATTAAAAAAAAAAAAAGAACTCCAATGGCTCAGGCTCTAAGATCAAGAATTGATAAATGGGACTCATAATACTAGAAAGCTTAAGTAAGGTAAAGGTCACTATCAATAGGAACTATCAGCAACCTATAGATTGGGAAAAAGTCTTTACTAATGCCACATCCATAGTAGGCTAATATACAAAATAAAAATAACTCAAGAAACTAACCTAAAAACAAACAAACAAACAAAAAACAACCAAATCAAAAATGGGATGTAGAGCTAACAGAATTCACAACAGGAGCTGGTCAGAGCCCCTGGATTCATATAAAGCAGAGAACTCCCTGGTCTGGCCTGAGTGGAAGAAAACCCAAGACACTCAAGAAAAGCCTTGAGGGCCAAGGCAGTGGGGAGGCCTGGAATGGAAAAAATATATATTTTCCTCTTCAGACAGGGTTTCTCTGTATAATCTTTACTGTCCTGAAACTTACTAGACCAGGCTAGCCAGAAACTCAAGCAGTGCGTTACCACACCCGGCTAAAAACAATTTTAAAATTAAAAAAAATTATACTAGTCAGATGTAATTAGAACATATAGAGTTTATCTTTACTTAAGAATATAGCACTAGGGCTGGTGAGATGGCTCAGTGGGTAAGAGCACCCGACTGCTCTTCCGAAGGTCCAGAGTTCAAATCCCAGCAACCACATGGTGGCTCACAACCATCCGTAACGAGATCTGGCGCCCTCTTCTGGAGTGTCTGAAGACAGCTACAGTGTACTTACATATAATAAATAAATAAATATTAAAAAAAAGGGGGGCTGGTGAGATGGCTCAGTGGGTAAGAGCACCCGACTGCTCTTCCGAAGGTCCAGAGTTCAAATCCCAGCAACCACATGGTGGCTCACAACCATCCGTAACGAGATCTGGTGCCCTCTTCTGGAGTGTCTGAAGACAGCTACAGTGTACTTTACATATAATAAATAAATAAATCTTTAAAAAAAAAAAAAAGAATATAGCACTAAGCCGGGCATGTTGGTGCACGCCTTTAATCCCAGCACTCGGGAGGCAGAGGCAGGCGGATTTCTGAGTTCGAGGCCAGCCTGGTCTACCAAGTGAGTTCCAGGACAGCCAGAGCTATACAGAGAAACCCTGTCTCTCAAAAAACTAAAAAAAAAAAAAAAAAAAAGAATCTTTCTGAATCCTCAGGGAGTTCTGGGATCTTTCTGTAGATTCTGAATAAGATGGAGCCCTGATCTTCATTTCTGCATAATATCACTAGAATTTCTACTTACTTTCTCAGTACATTTATTCAAATTCTTACTTTTTCACACTTGACCTATAGCAATTATAGTAGGTCTTAGCATCTATACATTATGATGAAATACAACTTTAAAAAATTTTGTCCTAAGCCGGGCGTGGTGGCGCACGCCTTTAATCCCAGCACTGGGGAGGCAGAGGCAGGCGGATTTCTGAGTTCGAGGCCAGCCTGGTCTACAAAGTGAGTGCCAGGACAGCCAGGGCTACACAGAGAAACCCTGTCTCGAAAAACAAAAAAAAAAAAATTTGTCCTCTCCCAAGGCTATATGCTAATGCTCCGGGGGGCAGGCTCATATTAATAAAAGAGATTTAGTGACTACGTTTTTACTTATGTCACACATATAGGGTACTAGTAATAGCAAGATTACTAAAACTGTTCCTACACTTGAGATACCAACCATCTATTGGGAAGGATGATACACTAACAGATAGTTAAATCCTCTTTGGTATGTCATGACAAAACTGCACAACTGCTCTGGAAGTGCCAAGATTCAAGAGACAAACTTTGTCTCAGGAAGCCAGATTAGACTTTCCAGAGAAGGTGAGAATTAAGTTTTATAAGATGAGAAAAAGGTTGACATTTGGATAAGAAAGAGAACATTCTAGAGTATGGGGAAAGAATGCATAAAGGATAGAGGCATAAAGAACTATATTTTTACATTTTTATTTTTACTTATATATGCTGTATGTATTTTTACATATATGTGCTGTATGTGTGCTGATGCCCGTGAAGGTTATCAGATCCCTCTGAAGTCAGTACCCCTTTGACCCAGTCATCTCCCTTGAGGCTTATCCCTCAACAATACTACTACATTGAGGATGAAGCTTTCAGCACACAAGTGTTTGGAAGGAGAAACCACATCTAAATCATAGCCGAAAGTCCAAGTGAGAACTTGATTGCACTCAGTGAAAAAACAAGTGGTTCTGCCTAGAACTGGCCCATGCACAGTCACTACAGAAGAACCACTGAGGAAGACCAAAGGGAAGAAGTCACATGTCATAGGCTCTATAGTCTTGTTCTGGCAATCATACCTTGGAAATGTTAATTATTTCTGTCAAAACCATTTTCCTGTTTTCTCTACAGTTTCACTACAATCATATGCTTTTTACCAAAAGCACTAGTAGTTTTTCCATCTCAACAATAATCAAATATATCTTTCTTTCTTTACCAAGTGAGGAACTTTTAGAAGAGGACAAAACAAGACTCACCTTACTTCTTGGATAGTATGTTGTGCACTTGACTATGCTGTCCTGGAGATGGCTTCTCTTTAAGCCTGTCTCCTTCCCTGCCTTATGTTATGGAAGAGAGCTATATTTACCTAAGTACAGTATATCTTTAATTCACGGCACCTTCATGTAAAATTATAGAAGAAAGTAACTCCCCTCACCAACTCCAGAGAGGTCCCCTCCCCGCTAAAAATGAGCAAGATTTATTGAAATATCTAAATCTCATTAGCACATTAAATCTCAGCACATTAAAGATCTGGATTACAAATGTTTGTGATACATTTTAGATAAAATTCAGACTTCAGGGAATAAAAGGCATTGATATTTGACAGTGAAAGGAGAATCTCAGAAAACTAACTCTGGCTTTAAAAGATTATTTGGTCTTAATTTTCAGACAAAAATGTCATTTGGGTTTGAAAACAATCACAGGGACTCACATCTTTGTGTTTAACCACCGCCTTGAAATTGGCCGGCCTCAGATGACAGCATGATTCTGGGCTACCTCAGCATGAATGATTTATGATATTCATGAACTTGGCAACCACATCAGCTTTTCTAAACCTGGCACCTAACAGTACCTGCATGGTAATTGAGGATTTATGACTTATAAAACTCATCTCATTATGCAGAGGTACACGAATTGTCTTCTATGTATAGTCTATAACTCCCAAGACAGATAAGACAATCATGTCACAGAATTTATAGCTCCTTTCTTCTAAAGCTGAAGTTTGAGGGAAAAAAACTGAAGAAATAACTGGCCTTTTGGAGAAAAAAAATGGCTTAAACTAACCATTACCTTCAAATGATGAAATAACTGTAACCCACTATCATATCTTACAACCAAAGAGGTCAATAGCATAGGTCACCTTAATCACAACCCTGAACTATATGTTCTCAACAATGCGGTAATAGACAAACCTCAGTGACTCCTTGGAAATATCAACTACTCTGTCAGTTTAATTTTTCCTCAGTGTAGCATGAGGCTTCTTGCTGGGATTTCTCAAGTGGCCCAGCCAGATCCACAGACATTTGACTTGAGAAAAGACAGTACAGTATGTTGTATTCCGTGGCTTCCTGTGGATACCCTCAAAATGAAGAAACTCAAATGCTGACTTGTGTTCTGAGATGTAGCTTGTTTTCAGAAATATTTTGGCAATATAGCAGATCTTTCCCTTTACTGATGTGAAAAAAAAAAAAAACCAAGAAGAAGAAGAAGAAGAAGAAGAAGAAGAAGAAGAAGAAGAAGAAGAAGAAGAAGAAGAAGAAAGTGGTAATCAAGGGACTCAGTGGAATAAAAACTATCTCAAGAAATAATATAACTATATAGATAACCATTAAAAACATAGGACCAGCATGACATACAGAAAACTTTAGATAACATCAAGAAGGGGAAAAGAAGAACACAAAAGTGACAGAAAAGAAAAAAAGGTGTATGTGGCTTAGAAATTTGACATTAAAAACAATGAACAGAAAAAACTGAAATGCTAAGCATTTTTTTTTTCATTTTCAAAGTTCCCCATCAATCAGGAAATAGACACAAAGAAATGACTGCTGATGGTACTGAATGCAGAAGTCCCTCCATGCACTGCAAACCTTGGTAAATAGTGATCTTCCCTTTTGTTTTTAAGAGTGTATGGGCTGAGGCTTAGTGTTCTGACACAAGCCTCCAGTCCTAGCATTTGGGAGCAGAGGCAGGTGAATCTCTGGGAGTTTCAGAACAGCCAGCGCTACATAGAGAGACTGTGTCTCAAAAACAAAACAAACAACAATAAAGAATATATAGAAAGGAGAGATGGGTCAGTAGTTAAGAGCACCTGTTGCTCTTGCAGAGTACTATCTAGGTTTGATTCTTAGCATCCACATAATAACTCACAACCATCTGTAATTCCAGGGGATCTGACACCCTCTTTTGACCTCCTTGGGTACCAGGCACCTACATGGTGCACATACATACATATAAGCAAAACTCTCTCTCTCTCTCTCTCTCTCTCTCTCTCTCTCTCTCTCTCACACACACACACACACACACACACACACACACATCTAAAAAAAAAAGTAAAATAATTAGCACTCAAAGGATATAGGAAAAAAAAAACAATCCTGAAAATTAAAAAGTCTTCGATTAGGGGTAGGAAATTACTTGAACAAGAGGAAGGTAATGATTAGGGGTATGACTTAATTGTTTTGGTTGTTGCTGTTTGTTTGTTTGCTCAGCATATATGAGTTCTTAGTTTCAGTTCCTAGACTACACACACATAAACACAAACATATACACGTAATCTACCTTCAAATTTAAAATCTATCTTTTAGGAAGATGTTCCTTTGGTATTTATTACATCTGTACGCAACCATAACCAGGGCAAATCAGACTTCTTTTTTGGAATTCATGCTAAGTTGCTGTGCATAGGCAGTACATAGCCATACCCACAGTCTCTGGATTACCTGTATACTTTACCAACCTTATAAACAATTCAATAGCTGAGTTCAGTAACAAATATAGCCTAGGAAGGCAGCAGACTCATTATGTAGCCAAAGATGGCCTCCAGCTCGAAAACACTGGGATTACATGTGTGAACCACCACTCCTCATTAAGAGCAAATCTCTGCTTTTGTCATTCCTACCCTTCCCACAAATAAGAGTCTTCCATGAAAGCTCTGATGATTTCTCTCAAATGAACAGGTAATAGACATGCCATAAAAAGGGTCATAAAGTCAAGTCCTGCTATGCCCAGTAAGAGAGATATAAATGAGGACAATGAAGGAAAAATGGCCTGTAACTTTTTCAGAATATCATTTGCTATACTAGCAGCATCAAAAGACAAAGGCTTTGCATTTTCTTCAACTTACACCATCCTTATGCAGGGCTAACAAATCTAAAGAAGTATTAGTATTATGCCAAATACCCTGAAGGTGCCTTTTTACTCTGGTCCGGTTTTGTTGACTCTCATTATACATCTTTGGATTTATACAAGTCCAAAGATATCAAGCATGACACTTCCAAATGGATTCTGACTTTCATTCCTTGTACCTCATCTCCCATTATCTGCAGCATATCATACAATGCATCAATTCTTTGTTCTCAGCACCTACTGAAATCCCCTTGTATGCTCAGGGCATTGGTTACGTTCTCTGCAGGATGATTAACTAAACTAGCCGTTTGTATCTCGTGTGCTGAAGCTCATGCAGAAGTAGTAGCACTGGCTATGAGAGTTATGAGAGCAACAACACCGACAGTGATCAGCCCAGCCATACACTTGCTTCTTGCCAGAGCATGATCTAATTCTTCCAATATTTGTAAGCCTTTTTCAGAATACCAAGGTTCAGAAACATTTACAGAAATCATAGTAAAAGCTGGTTGTTGTACTACCATTACAGATTGACCATCATACAGTACAGAAACACAATTGGACAAAAGACAATTAAAACATGAAACACTGCACTCATTATCAGAGTGAACAACAAAGGTAACATTCCCATTAGGTGGGGTAACACAGGGTGTCACATTTACCTTAACCCTAGAACCTGTTCCAATTTTATCCACAGCAAACATAACATCACACAAGGCAGCTGCCAATTCCAAATATGTCTCTGAAAATGTCCAGACCTAGCCCTCCAAATGTCTACTATCTTTTCCTTTTGTCCAATATTGGATTGATTTCTAGGCCAGTCCATAACTGAGTCAGACCAGCTAGTCACATTAAAGAAAAGAGGAGGGCCATTATACCGACTTCTCCATTTGCTTGATTTTTCTTTTTTTTCTTTTTTCTTTCTTTCTTTTGTTTTTTTGTTTGTTTGTTTGTTTGTTTTTGGTTTTTCGAGACAGGGTTTCTCTGTGTAGCCCTGGCTGTCCTGGAACTCACTCTGTAGACCAGGCTGGCCTCGAACTCAGAAATCCACCTGCCTCTGCCTCCCAAGTGCTGGGACTAAAGGTATGTGCCGCCGGGCGTGGTGGCGCACGCCTTTAATCCCAGCACTCGGGAGGCAGAGGCAGGCGGATTTCTGAGTTCGAGGCCAGCCTGGTCTACAGAGTGAGTTCCAGGACAGCCAGGGCTATACAGAGAAACCCTGTCTCGAAAAAACCAAAAAAAAAAAAAAAAAAAAGGTATGTGCCACCACTGCCCGGCCTTGATTGATTTTTCAAAGGCAGAGTCCACAGTCTCCATGTTCCCTGTCCCACAAGATCTAAAAGCCTGAGACAAGGCAACTTGTCCAGTCTGGGACATAGACATTCCCATCTTAATGCTTTGCACTACAGTCTTAGAGATATTCTTTTTTCAAGTCTAAGGGTGCACAGAAACACATCCAGCATTGGTAGTACTTCTAGTAAACAGATGGGGAGGCCCTGACCCATAGCAGTGTAATTCACTAATTTGGAATACTTTTTACTCTTTTTACTCTCAGACCAAGGAAATCCTTTTGTTTTGTTTTGTTGTTTTGTTTTGTATGGTTTCTAGACAGGGTTTCTCTGTGTAGCCCTGGCTGTCCGGGAACTCACTCTGTAGACCAGGTTGGCCTCGGACAGAAATCCACCTGCCTCTGCCTCCCAAGTGCAGGGATTAAAGATGTGCGCCACCACTGCCCTGCAACCAAGGAAATCCTAACAGCTGAATATTATAAGAGGTCACAAGTACTCCCAGCCTTGACCATTCAGAACAGTGTAGCAAAGGTGGGTCAGGAACATGTGCCCAATACAGTTTCCCTGCCAACATCATCAAGGCCCTTAGTGAGATCACAGTCAGCATCATTCTTTGTTCCAGCATCAGCACATCTCACCAATCACTCTTGCAGCCACTGTGCTACTTCAGCATCCTGTGAAAAACACAAACCTGCCCTCTTCCCCATGTTAATACTGGACCGGGACATGCCGTATTCCAGTGAGGGGGATCCTTCCATTTCACCTGGACATAAACATGCCAAGTTGTAGGGTGCCAAAGACACTCAGCAGCAGAGAGTCTCTTGGCATCCAAGGTCAAAAAAATTTTAAATATTGTAGTGAAGGAGAATACAACTCTCTTTATTATTTATTCATAACTAATTTTTTTAGAGATCCATGGGCTCATTCCATAATTTCCTGTCCTTGAGGACATGTGAAATGTATATTACATAGATTATAACTTATATTTTATAGATTTAGCTCATAGTTAATTCATATCTTAACATATATGATTTATATTTGATGTATATACTTTTAATTTAAAGTAATTATTTAATGCATATAATTTATATTTACTGTATTAATATACTAACATAAAATCATATTCAATGTATATGATTTATATTTAACTTGTATAATCTTTTTTTGGGGGGCGGTTCGAGACAGGGTTTCTCTGTGTAGCCCTGGCTGTCCTGGAACTCACTTTGTAGACCAAGCTGGCCTTGAACTCATAATCTATATTTAATGTATAATTTATATTTAATATGGACAATTTATATATAAATGTATGAACATGCACATAATGATTATATGCATGTTTCAATGTATATAATTTCCAACTTGTATGATATATGTTAGTTTATAAACATTATATTTGGGGCCACCTGCTGGATTGGATCTGAACAGGCAGGTGTACTTATCTGGAGTCCATTTGATCTGTGACAGGTGGTTCCAAGTCTTAGGACTCTTGATTCCCTGAACTTTAGTTTACAAAAGGATGTATATTAGTATTTACCATTGTATGGAAATCCATATTTTAGAAATATAATTAACAGGTGTCTGTTAGACACTAGGAGTGCACCCATGCCTTTGAGCTAGTAAAAGCTGTAGGTTTGGGTTAAAAGGCCCGGGACATTTTTCCTCAGTCCAGAGGAAACTCTGTAGTTATACAGCATGAACATAGATGATTTAAGCATGATAGGAAGCATCTTAAGTTTATATTCAGGAACGACTAGAGAGAAATTAAAATCTTCAGCTTGTGACTGAATTGTAAACTGCCAGTGTTCCATTAGCTTATCAGAACTCCACTGATCAATGCTAACATTCTGAACTTTAAAATAATAGCATGTGGGGTAAATATGAGACATTTCCCATTTTTATACCTTAAATCATTTCTCTTTTGTTTGCTTGTTTGGTTTTTTTTTGTTTTGTTTTGTTTTGTTTTTTGTTTTTTCGAGACAGGGTTTCTCTGTATAGCCTTGGCTGTCCTGGAACTCACTTTGTAGACCAGGCTGGGCTCGAACTCAGAAATCTGCCTGCCTCTGCCTCCTGAGTGCTGGGAATAAAGGCATGTGCTACCATGCCCGACCTTAAATCATTTCTTGCATCTCTATAATTTGTATTTATATACCTTAAAACATCTTCTTAGACCCTCCAATACTTATAACTTGCATTTAGCAACTTTAAACATCTTTACTTGCAATTACTAACTTTAAATATTTTAAAAATGTCTGCTGCCTCTGAAACTGCCCATGAAGGGAGCAGGGTCAAGCTCAGGCTATGTTCAAAAAGGGAGCGGTGGGAGCAAGCCGGATGCAGCTTTGGGATTGGTTACTTTCCCTTTCTCTTTTCCTTGCTAAAGCATCCTGGGATGGGAGAGTGACCGGGGAGGACTGCTTCTCTGAAACCCACTTCTCTCTTCTAGCTCTAATCAGGGTCCAAAGACTGAAAGTATCTACAGACACTTTACATAGTCTATGCACATCATAACAATCTTGAAGTCTTTCTCCAACTTTCTTGCAGGTTGCTAAATCTACTGCATCTTCCTCAGAAAGCCAAGGACAAACCCTGTCTACAGGTGTAAAAACTCTGTCGCTGCTGTTGCTCTATTTGAGCACAGGAAGCATCTGCACAAAAAGTACACGGCTTTCCAGCTTGTCTTTCCCTTCTCTTTTTTGACTTTTACTTTTTACGACTTCCCTTATTTTTTCTGAGTTCCCTTATCTGATTTCCTGTTTTTAATCCCGATGAGTACTCACAAACTCCCTTTTCCAAGCTCCCTTTTCTTTTTCCAAGCAATCACTTTTTCAGAGGTGTCCTCCTCTTCATCCCCCATAGTGGAGCCACAGGCTGGATGACGGTCTGCCAGAGCTAGTTTGTCAGTTAACTTGGGAACCACCACTGAGGGGTGAGGATAATTGCAGGAAAGGCAGGAAGATCATGCAAGAGACAGAGATGCACGGGTGGCTGCTGGTTAATACCATGCCAGTGAGTAACTATATTTTCTCAATGCCTTTTAAAAGCAAGCAACACAAAGTATGACCGCTTCCGGGAAGTTAAGCAATAACCACATACACAGTGGCAAGTTCATAATACACAGTAGCTATGTTGGACTAAGGCCATTTTCTTCAGGCTTGGACAGTCTCTCAAGGATGTATGGGTAAGTGGAGGAACTTGGCAGGGTATGAAATGGCAGATTCATTTGTGATTAATCACAACCACGAAGTCAGCCAAAGTTAACTCCAGAAGTGCTCCCCACAGCCCTGGATGATGGTGAACATCTGTAATTCAAGGACCTGAGAGGCTGAGACTGGAAGATTTCTAGTTTAGGGCTAGCTTGGGCCACATAATATGACTCTGTCTCAATTTTTTAAAAAATAATATATAGTTCTTACAGTCCACAAGTTATAGTATAAATCCTATGGATTATATCACAGATTAAATCTTTTCTCAACTTTTTTTACATGTTCTGCAGGGCTGGGGATTAAGCTCAGCATCTTATGCTTTCTTGGTAGGCTCTCTACCACTAAGTTGCCTACATATTATGCCCTGAATTTCACTGTGGTTATTTTATAATAGACATTTTTGATTATCCTTTTTTTTATTCTACCACCTACAATTACTGCTATTAACAATGGAATAGGTCAGTATTACACTACTCATCTTTATATATGTGAACACAGAAGTAAAGACAAGATTTGGTTTTGGTGTGACATGCAGGTTCTGAAGTTGACAGACTGGCTTCAAATTCTGGCTTTATCATTCACATATACACATTCCAAACAGAGTCAATTTAAGACCAGATTGTACAACTTAGACCCTGTCTAAAACATAAAAAGTACTACGTGTGGTGGTGCACACCTTTAATAACCAACATAGAGCCAGGCAGCCCTGTTCTTTGAGGCTAGCATGACACAGTGAGACTGGATCAAATAAGAAATGGAAAAAGTAAACGTCATCTATATGTATTGTGCACAGGTATTGTACTATCACTCCTTCAGTTTGGTAAACACTGAACCTCAGGCAAATTATGCATTAGTTCTTTCCATTTCAGTTGATAAAAAAAGCCAACAGAGAAATCAAATGTAATGCTGTATAGTGAACTGCATCATTGGGCGATGGGTCTCACTATCCATTTCAGTCACTTGAACCCCTTTTAGATTCAATTTACTTTTTCCAGCCTTCAGGCTGTACATGCTCATTTGCAAGGCAGTTTGCAGTTCAGAAGGCTCTTCTTCATACTGGTAAATATTAAAGCTATTGTTATGTCCACGCTTTCAACATTTTGCTACCACATCCCCCTTGTGGTCATAAAGAATATTTTTGAGTGACTTGACCAAACCATAAGAAAAAAATTATATATATATGTATACACACACACACACACATATATATATACACATACATACCATAGAACTGTGTATATATACACATACATACCATAGAACTGTGGTCACCTTTCAGGTAATCCCTTTTGGACTAAGCTCAGTAGAGTTTTTACTTAGCATGCACATGGTTGGGTTACATGACTCAAATAAATTTAGTGAATTTGAGGTAAGTCTAGGATATAAACTAAATAAGATAATAACAGTGGGTTCCAGGGCTTTCACTCTGACTTTTAAGTATGTGGAGCAAGAAGGAAAGCAAATACTTTGTTGTTGTTGCTTCAGGGCTTTTAGACAAAGCCTTGCTATCTTAGAGCCCTGTTCATTCTGGAACTCACTATGTAGACATGCCTGTCCTCCAGATTTTGGCCATGCTAGGCCAACTTTATCTTTTTTTTTTTTCCTGGCCCTGCTCACTCCAGTCATATTTATTTTATTTCATGTATATGAGTCCACTGTCACTGTCTTCAGATAAGCAGGAGGCCCATTACAGATAGTTGTGGGCCACTATTTGGTTCCTGGGAATTGAACTCAGGACCTCTGGAAGGGCAGTTGGTGCTCTTAACTGCTGAGCCATCTCTCCAGCCCAATAAATAAGATTTTGCTATGTAGTCCAGGCTGTCCTTGAACTCCTGCTTCAGTCTCAGAGACAAATGACAGCACACCGAATTTCCAAGAATGCACTGGCTTCAATTATCTTCACCAGCCTTACTTCTTGTCAAATTCAATGTAAGGTGCGATGGTTTCACCTTTTGTTTTGTTTTAGTGTTTAGTATCTGTCATTCCTCTCCATATTCTTTCATCAGGAAATTATGGCAGCGTATCTCTGTTTTCAGGGGATCAACAATCTAGCATTGGCCTTGGCAATGTAATTTCTTAAAATGCTAGATCTACTATTAATACTAGAATGTAATGACAAGTGTAATTTAATGAAGAGAGGTGAGAGATTCCCTTTAACTGGAGACTGTCTCCTATGTAGTCTGGTACTGGTAATATAGCCCAGGCTGGTCTAGAACTTATAATGCTCCTCCTGCCTCAGTATCCTGAGAGCTGGGATGAAGTGTGCCACTAAACCTGATTGATGGGATGATGAGGATGGAACTCATGACCTAGCACATTCTAGGCTAGCACACTCCCAACTGAAATATGATTCTAGTCCTTTTACTTTTTGAGACAGAGGCTTACTGTGTAGTTGTATTAAAATCAGACCCTTCACACATCTTTGATAGATCACAAGCATTTATCACCCCAGGCCTTTTTTTTTTAAATGCATTATCTATCACTAATTGAAATGTAATGTCTGTCCTGTTTAACTTAATTTTATTAACTTTTTAAAAACAGGTTTACAGACTCTTAGTGTCATCAAGCTGGTTCCCAGCTCATTTTATCACCAAAGGTGACCTTGCATTTCTGATTTTACCTCACCCTAGTGCTGGAGGCTGACAGCACCACTCCCAGCTACCTTCCATTCCCTTCTACTTTTTTTATAACTGTATTTTATCTCCTAATTTCCCCACACGTTCTTCATAACTTGTTACAGTGATGACCACCATTACTTCTTTTTGAGATAGTTTCATGTAGCTCTTGTTGGCCTGGAACGAATGATGGAGTCAAAGATGACCGGTGGGAATTACAAGCCTGTACGAGCACTTCCTACCCAACTATTTTCTCTTGCTATCAAACTGCTACCTCCAAAACCAAGTTCTACTTCACTGTCTTTGAATCCCTGAACTGTTTTTACAACCGTCGAGAAAATCCTGACACAACATTTGTTCAGGTTTTGTCCCTAAAAGTCTCTCACAGATGTACCTCCCATCTGTAATTCAGGCATTTGAAAGGGGCAGGCAGTTGAGTCTTGAAGACAACTAAGGCTACATAGCTTAGGCTAGTAAAACCCTGGGGTTGGGTGGGGTGGCGCAGGCCTTTAATTCCAGCGCTCTAGAAGTAGACTGGTGGGATCAAGGCCAGCCTGGTCTATATATCTAGTTTTGTGACAGCCAGGGTCATATAGAGACCTTCCCCGGCGCCCGGCCATTCATACCCCGTCGGAAACCTTGTCTTTGGGGGAAAAAAAAAGTCACATTATAATCAACATCTAGCAAGCGCAAGGTTTGAAAAAGAGGCGCCCCTGGCCCAGCAAACCGGGCAATAAGACTTCATGTAGTTCTCCCCTCATCGTTCCCAAGGCAGCCTCAAAAGTGACTCGAAGCTTCGTGAATCCGATGCTGCCCTAGAGCTTAGGAACCTAACCCGACCGAAGCAATGCGCTGCCCAAATTTGTGTGAGACCGCGCACATTCAGGTGTGCACACTTCAAGCGGTGAATAAACGCAGATGGAGAACAAAGGTCCCGGAAACAACGCCTCAGGACAAGATGGCGACCGCAGCAAATCGCGGCCTCCGGGGACAACGCCCACGCGCCTGCCAGGGAGCGCGCGAGCTCGCGCCCCGGGCGCTCGCCCGCAAATTCGCGTGTAATGGAGCGTCCAATAAACGCTACAGTTAAACCCGAACCCGTTTTCTCCACGCCCCTCACACATGCGCTCCACGACCTCGGTCCGGAGCGGAGAACGCAGGCGCAGAACGCACCTCCTTTTGCGCAACTGACGCAAGGAGACTGTAATCTGTTCGTAATTTATCCCGTGTGACCTTGAGTCTTTCCCGTCCTAAGGACCGGGGCTGTCCGAAGCAATGCCTGTCCACCTCTCTTCTCCCTTTCCCTTCTCCCTGCTCCCACAGCCGCGGAAACCGTGATGAGAGAACGGGAACTTCCAACGATTAATGCTGAGGATCGTGATGGCGGCGTGCGCCGATCCCGGGAGCAGCGGACACGTAGTCTTTGGTCAGGCAGCACATCGGGCGCCTCAGCAGAAGAGCGGGCTTCATTGCTGCAGCGGCCAGCCCCCGCCCCCCACCCCACGTGGTTGGAGGTTTCCAGAAGCGTAGCCACCGCCGTGCGCGCAGCTCCGGGCCTGTGGGGTGTTGGTTCTTGCCCTCGTAACCCGCTCTGTCCAGCCACCATGATAAGCGCCAGCAGAGCCGCGGCCGCGCGTCTCGTGGGCACCGCTGTGTCCCGGAGCCCGGCAGCCGCCCGTCCCCAGGTGAGAAGCTGCCATGCCTTCTGGTGGGGGCTCCAGGCGCCGACTCGAGTGAGGCAGGCCTTGCCCTTCGGGGTCAGACTCTAGGAGAAATCCGGAGCGAAGGGATGTAACGGACCTTCCGTGGGCATTGTTGACCTTCTTGCAGGGCTTTAGCCTCGAACTGTGCTGAGTCACAATCCTTGGCGTTCCTAAGTCTTTATCCCGCTAATTGAGGACGTCTGGGTCCCCCCTCTAACCTGTGGCGCTTTGAATGTGCCTGGTCTTAGGCAGTGGACGTAGTTTACTGGAAAGGCAGAACTAAGCACGCTCGAATTTTCTTAAAAGTCGATGGACAGGTTCTATACTGTAAATATTCATGAATGTCGCTGCTATGAAGAAACATTAGGAACCGAAAATTAAATTCCAACGTTCCAACTCCATTCCTGGACGTTTTACTTTATTATTTTTGAGACTAAGGTCTCTTTGTAGATCTGGTTGCCCGGGAATTGACTTTGGACTTCACAGAGACCTCCCCCCCCCACCCCTATCCCGCCTGCCTGTCTCTGTGGTACGACGGCTGAGATTGAAGGCGAGCACACCCTGCTCCAGTGTTAGTGACCTTTTTTTTTTCCTTCTTATTCGATTTACTTGTATCTTATAATAACAAGTAGAAAAAAGATTGTGGATCTTGAAATAAGAAAATGGACGTCTTTGGAGAATGAGACCTGTAATTCTCTAAAGTACATAATAATAACTCATAAAAATAATAAAATACATAAAAATAATTCTCTGGTTGACCAGGCCAGTGGAAATGAGTACCTTAATTGAGGCCAGGTGTACAGGGTTGTGAGTTTTATTTTGAGATAGGGTCTCAACAGCCTTAGCTGTTCTGGAACTTACTAGACCAGGCCTGCCTCTGGCCTGGAAATATTGGGGTTAAAGGCATTTACCATTAGGCCCGTCGACTGAGTTTTCAATTTTTTTGTGTGTCAGCTTAGTCAGGTCTTCAGAGGAAGTGGTTCCCAGACACACACACAAACACCCTACACACATGGGGGTTTGTGTGCGAGCAAGGCACATCTGCCAGCTTCCAGGTTGTCCTGACTTTGAGGGACACTTAATTTATGAGTTTCTTGTTGGTAAAGGTCAGAGTTGCTTCTAAGCATCACATTCTCGGTTTGTCACAACAAATATTGGTACAAGATCAATAATGTCAAAGTTGGAAATCTATTGGCAATGTAATTTTTTTCTCTCTTGGGGGAGGGGAGAAATTCAAGACAATTTTATGTATGCTTAATTTTACCAGACAAGTCTGGAAAACTTGTAGATATGTGATGTATAGCTCAACCTATGTATTTTGCATACTAAGGACTAAAGCTTGCATGTGTTTCTCAGAATAATTGGGGAAAGCCCAAGTTTCTTTGTGTAGTTGATGGCTGATGCAACTTTTTTCCCCCCAGGATGGCTGGAATGGCCTTAGTCATGAGGCTTTTAGATTTGTTTCAAGAAGAGATTATGCGTAAGTACAACCTCAGTTTCTCTAAGAACCTCAGAGCTTGGATGGGTTGGGTGCGTTAAACATTTGTAGTTGTAGTTTATTCAATATGCCACTTAACACCAACATAAAACACAGTTTGTTTTGGAGACCACTGTTCAGATGACCATGGAATTTCATTTCTTACAGATCAGAAGCAATCAAGGGTGCAGTGGTTGGTATTGATTTGGGTACTACTAACTCCTGTGTGGCTGTTATGGAGGGCAAACAAGCAAAGGTGAGCATAATTGGAAGCCTGGGGTCACTTAGATACCCAGTCTGGCATTAAGTACATAGAAATGCTGAGTCAGAGCCCAGGTTTGTGGTGGGCACCTTTAATCCTAGTAAAGGCAGAGGGATCTCTGAGTTCAGGGCCAGCCTAGAGTACAAAGTGAGTTCCAGGACAGCCAGGGCAACTCAGAGAAAAACCCTGTCTCAAAAACCAAGTGGCGAATTTATAGTTTGGAGCTGGTTTTTCTTCTGAGGGACTGTATCCTGGGCCAGCCTCAGCGGTGCAGTATTCTGTGCTAAGATTACAGGCATTAACCCCTCCAGACTTCTAATTTGCATTTAAAGGCTGCTTTTGCTTTTTTAAGACTTGGGAATTAACCTTTGGGTGTTCATAATTGAGTGGGTTTAGATTACAAGAGTACTATTTAAATGTGTCATTAGAGGACTTGAAATGGCCTGCTCTGTTAAGAGTCCAGCAAGACTCAAGGTTAGAAGCTTCTACTTGCTAGAAACAAGGAGAGCTCCCACTTTTGTGTTCTGTAGAGGTTGTTGAAGCCTCTTCAGCACAATACACAAGCTTTTCCGTTTTGAGTTGTCAAGAATTAGAGCTCCTGGGACTCTACAGTTGTCTCTTTTACCCTTGCTGCTTTGTACTGCTTCTTCACTAATGCCTGGGCTGGCTACAGGCTGGAACCCCACCCGTTTGATACTAAGATAAGCCCTTCCTTAATCCTAATTTATGCTGCTCAGCCTATTTTGTTCTCTGTCTAAAATTTTAGCTTCTGTATACTTAACAAGAATAGGCTTAATAAGAGTGGTATGGCCATAGGCTTGTGGACATATTTGAAATATTTATCAGGTAGGATTCACAGCAATAAAACATGCCAGTTTAGTGCATCATCCATTTAGCTTTTTTTTTTTAAATATGATTCAAGCCATGGTTGTATCTTAAGTCATGGTTATAGAGATTAATCAGTGTCTTTGGGAATTTTAGGTCCTGGAGAATGCTGAAGGTGCCAGAACTACCCCTTCTGTGGTTGCCTTTACAGCAGATGGGGAACGACTTGTTGGTATGCCAGCAAAACGGCAAGCTGTCACCAACCCAAACAATACCTTCTATGCTACTAAGCGTCTTATTGGACGACGATATGATGACCCTGAAGTACAGAAAGACACGTGAGTAATAGGAAAATCAGCCCAGAAGACTGGTGCTTTGATCAAAGTTCTGTGGATACCTTGATCACTTTTTCATTATTTTTCTTGGGAAGAAATCACACCACCACCAGAGGCATATAGGGTTTTTTCATTATTTCTTTGTTGTTGTTTTCCTATTTATTTATTTATTTAGAGAGGGGGGGTTCTGTGTGTATTGTCCTGGAACTCATTCTGCAGACCAGGCTGGCCTCAAGCTCACTGAGATTCACCTGCCTCTGTCTCCCAGGTGCTAGGATTAAAGGTATGTGCCAGCATCACCCAGCCCAAGAATACAGTTCTAAAAAGCCCATTTTTGCCTTCCCAGATTAGAGTTTGCTTTGATTTATATGACAGTAATACATAATAACAGGTCATGTATTAAGATGCTTTAAGTTGTCGGGCAGTGGTGGCGCACGCCTTTAATCCCAGCACTCGGGAGGCAGAGGCAGGCAGATTTCTGAGTTCAAGGCCAGCCTGGTCTACAGAGTGAGTTCCAGGACAGCCAGGACTATACAGAGAAACCCTGTCTTGGAAAAAAGAAAGATGCTTTAAGTTTGTGAGACATTCCTAAATTATGTAAGTCATCAGCAGTCATGAAGTGGAATAGGTTGTATCATGTTAAGTTGTGTGTGTGTGTATCCACCCTCCTCCCCCTTTTTTTCTTCTAGATAGTAGCCCTGGCTGTCCTAGAAAGCATTCTGTAGACCAGGCTTGCCTTGAACTCAGAACTCCTTACTTCTGCCTCCCTGGTGCTCAGACTAATAAAGGCATGGACAGCCACTGCCTGGCTTTTACTTATTTATTACATTTTTGTTTTGTTTGTGGGTATGGTCATCCTCTGTCATGTGACAGGAGGCCAGAGTTATACCTTGCACAAGTCCATTTTCTTTCTAATAACCTGACCTTCAATAGACCTTATTAGACTTGTTAGTAAGAGCCTTTACTTGCTAAGCTTTCTTCTTGGTCCTGTTTTGCACTTTTTTTTTTTGGTTTTTCGAGACAGGGTTTCTCTGTGTAGCCCTGGCTGTCCTGGCACTCACTTTGTAGACCAGGCTGGCCTCGAACTCAGAAATCCGCCTGCCTCTGCCTCCCAAGTGCTGGGACTAAAGGCGTGCGCCACCACGCCCGGCGCACTTTTTTTTTTTTAAGTTGAGATTAAAAGTGAAAAATATGGGCCAGGTAGGAGTGGTGTTACATGCTTTTGATCCCATCACTCAGGAGGCAGAGAGGCTGGTAGATTTCTGAGTTTCAAGACAGTCAGGGCTACACAAGGACATCCTGTCTTGAAAAATAAAGAAATCCAAAAGGGAAAGAAAAAGGCAGACTGGAGACTGCTCAGCACTTAGGGTGCTGACTTCTTCCAGAGGATCTGGGTTTGATTCCTAACACCTGGTGGTTCACAAACTATTGGTAAATGTAGTTCCTGGGAATGTGACATCTCCTGGCCAGTACGTAGATGTGCAGAGTAAACATCAATATACATAAAATGAGAAAAAATTAGAAAAACACCTCAAGCTTACTATTATGTGTGTTTTCTTAGGAAACTGCTTTTAAAAAAAAGAATTATTTACTTTAATTATATATGTACTCTGTAGCTGTCTTTAGATACCAGAAGAGGGCATCATATCTCATTACTGATGGTTGTGAGCCACCATGTGGTTGTTGGGAATTGAACTCGGGACCTCTGGAAGAATTGTCCGTGTTCTTAACAGCTAAGCCATCTCTCCAGCCCAGGAACCTGCTTTTTTAAACTCTGGGGATGAAGTAGACCTGGTTAACTTCAAGTTACTCTAAGTCAGTGTTCAACTTCTTCCTTGCATCTGTACTTTTTGTGACCAAGTAATATTGTATGAACATTTTCTTAGAGACTATCTGGTCTTTTACAATTTAAAATAGATGTGATATATGATGAACTTACAGTGGTAAGGATAGTTTACTTACATAATTCTTTCTGTCTTTAAGTAAGAATGTTCCTTTTAAAATTGTCCGTGCCTCCAATGGTGATGCCTGGGTTGAGGCTCATGGGAAACTCTATTCTCCAAGTCAGATTGGAGCATTTGTGTTGATGAAGATGAAAGAGACTGCAGGTAAGTGGATTTATTTCACATCCAGGAAAATTGGATGTGTTGTTTATTTCTCTGCATTAATACTGATTAACTTCATATTCTGTAGATAATGGAGTCTGAAGCTTTTTGCATAGAAAATTTAGGAAGGGTAGAACCTGCAGATTAGGTTTAACTTTCATGCTGGGCTGGTTGGTTGGGTGTTTTTTTTTCCCCAGTAGGGTGCACTGTAGTATTTTGTGTTTAAAAATCAGAAAGCTACAAGTTAAATTTAAGTCTAAAGGTCACTGGATATTGATAAGTCTTGACTGAAATGCTAAAATTCCCACGAACATCTCTGCTGTTGCACAAAAGCACTTCCCAGACCTTTAAAACTTTTTTGGGGAGGGGGTGCTCAGCAACACAGGCTGGCTTGAGCTTCCGATCCTACAGTTATAACCACCTAAGTACTAACATAGTTGTACTATGGGTGATTTGTTTTTCAGACCAAATTTCATACTGTAGTCTAGGCTGACTTGGAACTCATTTTTTAGTCAAGACTTGTGTCAGACTTGTAGTGATCTTTGACCCTCAGCTTTCTGAGAGCCAAGAGTATACGCATGAGCTACTGTGCCTTGCAGGTCTTCCTTTGTAACCCGGCAGCTTTGAATTCCTGTTCCTCCTGCTGCCTCCTGGGTGCTAAGTTACAAGGTGCTAGATACAGTACTCACTCTGGTGTCTTTCTTGGGGTGTTCTTTTCCAAGGCCTCTCTACATACTAAGCCACAAAGGAGTCTGTTGCTCCTGAAGAGGGTGAGATGTGGAATATTAGGCTACAGTAATAATTTTGTTGCCTTTTTTTTTTTATTTTCCTGACATGGTACCACAATTGAATTTTATTCTTTGTTTCCCAGAAAATTACTTGGGCCACACAGCAAAAAATGCTGTGATCACAGTCCCTGCTTATTTCAATGATTCACAGCGACAGGTAAAATTAATTAGATCTCTTGTTTGCTGGGAGTGGGGGTGGGGTACCTGAGTTAAAAGATGGAAAGATAGATTTATTTCTACTTTCTCTAGGCCACTAAGGATGCTGGTCAGATATCTGGGCTAAATGTGCTTCGAGTGATCAATGAGCCTACAGCTGCTGCTCTAGCTTACGGTCTGGACAAATCTGAAGATAAAGTGTAAGTTGGTACAGTATATATTCTTACCTGATTTACAGGAGGTGTGTGTGTAATTTTACTACATTTTGTTTGGGTCCGTATGTTGTGGTACATTTGTACCATGGCATGGATATGGAGGTCAAAAGATTAAATGTGTGAACTGGCTTTTGACTTTCCCGAAGATAGATTTTGGGTCAGGTTTTCAGATGTGGTGGCAAGTGCCTTCATCTCCGATGGTTCTGCTCTTTTGTTAAGAAATTACGCTTATTTTCAATTATTTGTTTGTATATAGGTATATGCATGTTAATCCTGACACAGAGATGTCAGACTCTCCTGGAGCCTCCTGATGTGGGTACCTGAAGAATTGTGCTCTTAGCTGTGGAACTCCAACTCCCACACACTTAAAATGTATTATGTGTGTGGTGGGTCACGTTCACAGCACAGTGCACATGTGGAGGTCGGAACAATTTAGAGGAGTCAATTTTCTCCTTCCATGTAATTTTCTGAGATTGATCAGGCTTGGAACCAAAATCTATTTTGATGGCCCTTGTGCTTGTTTTTTTGTTTTGAAGACAGGGTGGTTCTTTTGGTTTTTTTTTTTTTTTTTTTTTTTTTTTGGTTTTTCAAGACAGGGTTTCTCTGTGTAGCCCTGGCTGTCCTGGAACTCACTCTGTACACCAGGCTGGCCTCGAACTCAGAAATCCCCTGCCTTTGCCTCTCAGGCGCTGGGATTAAAGGTGTGCACCACCACTGCCTAGCTGAATACAGTTTCTTTATGTAGCTCTGGCTGTCCTGGAACTCCCTTTCTAAGCCAGGCTATTCCCAAACTCAGAGATTTGCCTGCCTCCCCCTCCCCTGGGATAAGGGTGTGCACTGCCACCACCTGACTTGTTTTGTAAATGTAACCTGAATGTGAGCTAAGTTATGACAGCTGTAAGATTTTTCCTAGAGCTTTACTGTTTCATAGGGCGAAAGTATTGTGCTTAGACCAAAAAAAAAAAGTACTTTATTCTCTGCAAATCTGTATGAACACTAATTCATGACCATTTTACTGTTCATTTTAGACCTTGATAATTTTTTTTTTGTTATATGTTGACAAATACTTTGGAAATCATAGTTGGTATGTTACTAATTTTACTTGTTTCTGTATGACATGCTTATATGATATGTTAACAGGCATGCCACTTAGGTTGTTAACTACATTCAGTTATTAAGTATTTCAGGAAATATCATAGTTAATAATTAAACTTTTGGTCTTTTAATTCATTCCTTTGATTTGTTCCTTAGAACTTATTTATTTATTTTTTAGCATTGCTGTGTATGATTTAGGTGGTGGAACCTTTGATATTTCTATCCTCGAAATTCAGAAAGGAGTGTTTGAGGTGAAATCTACCAATGGGGACACTTTCTTAGGAGGGGAAGACTTTGACCAAGCTTTGTTGCGGCACATTGTCAAGGAGTTCAAGAGAGAGGTTAGTCACCACTGGTTAAGGTGTAGGCACTGGGTTGTTGAGAATTTTTGTTTGTTTGTTTGCATTGCTTTTTGCTTTGTTAATAGCTTTTTTATACTAAGGTAACTATACTTCAGATTCATGGGTAAACTAAACTAGTTTAGTTATATAATCTTAGATTGGGAACAAAAGACCAAGTGACAGTGGTTACAGTATTGGAGAAGGAATTTTAGGAACTCTGAAAAACAAAACCTTGAGCTTGACAGAGTTGATGGGAGTTCAGTCTACTGACATGGGTAGGATAAATTATTAATATTTGGTTATTTTCTACATATCTTTAAAGGTGATAATTTGTATTTCTTTATAAAGGATTGGCCCCTTAATAAGCAAACAAAACATGTTCTAAATTGCTACTGCAGTTCTATATTAATTGTCTCACTGATCCTATTTTATAGACAGGGGTTGATTTGACCAAAGACAACATGGCGCTTCAGAGGGTTCGGGAAGCTGCTGAGAAGGCTAAATGTGAACTTTCCTCATCTGTGCAGGTGAGGGATGGAAAAACCTCAGTACTGAGCATATTTGAATAGTGTATTCTAATTTACCTAATGTCAGTGTAGCCTCTTTACAGTTTTCTGTTTGCTGAAAACTTTGGGCATGAGCAAAGGAACAACTTGATGATCAGTTCTTTTCATTTGAATGAATGAAGTAGATTTATGGATGTGTGTATCTTTTGCCTGCATGTGTGTCTGTACTACATTTGTGCTTGGTTTCTGAGGCGGCCAGAAGAGAGTATCAGAACTGACATGTCAGTGTTGGGGATTGAACCTGAGTCTTCTTGGTGAGCTCTTAACTACTGAGCCATCTGTCCATTCCTGAAAGATGATAAAGATACACTAGAGCCAAATAACAGTCACGCATTGGATCAGAGGGCATTGGATCCCGTTATAGATGGTTATGAGCCACCATGTGGTTGCTGGGAATTGAACTCAGGACCTTTGGAATAGCAGTCAGTACTCTTAACCACTGAGCCATCTTTCTAGCCCTCAGGTTTGATTTTTGTTGTTGTTGTTTTTGTTTTGTTTTGTTTTAAGATTGATTATTATTATATGTAAAGTACACTGTAGCTGTCTTCAGATACCACAGAAGAGGCATCAGATCTCATTACAGATAGTTGTGAGCCTCCATGTGGTTGCTGGGATTTGAACTCAGGACCTCTGGAAAAGCAGTCAGTGCTCTTAACTGCTGAGCTATCTCTCCAGCCCCCTCAGGTTAGGTTTTTGAGACTGGGATTTTCTGTATAGCCCTGGGACACTAGACCAGGCTGACCTCAAACTCAGACCCACCTGCTTCTGTCTCCCAAGTACTGGGATTAAAGGTTTGCACAACCATCCCTGGCTTGAAGTAACAAGTGTTCTCTTAACCACTGATGTCTCCAGCCCACTCCTAATGTTCTTAGCTCTGAATTTGGATGAATCGTTCCACTTTTTCTTCTTAACCTACAACTGAAACTAATGAATGGTAACTTTCTCTTACACTTGAGGTTTACCTTCCTAAGGAAACTAATAAATAGTAAGGACTATGCATTAAATATAACTTAAAGGTGACTTATACCTGTAATCCTAGTACTCTGAAGGCTGAAGTAGTTTTAAAGGAACCTAACAGCAGGGTGTGCTGGTCACAGGAAGATAAGAGTTTAAGGTCAGCCTTACCTGACTAGTGAGACCCTTGGTGTGTGAGAGAGAGGTCTGAAGCTGAAAAAACATCTGACGAGGGCATACAGCATGTTAAGGACAGGACAGTTTGAGGTGGTAGGGAAGAGAGAATTTGTGGAGAGTAGTTGCTATCCCCTACCTCCCCACCCCCTTTTGGTTCCCAGCACCTGCTTGTAACACCAGTTCACGGAAGCTGACACCTTCTTGCTTCTTTAGACACCTGTACTTATGCAGTACACATCTACATACATTTAGGTAACACACTTTTTAAGAGAGTTTTGGAAAAAATCAGTGGCAGATTGTATAAGGCTCAGGGGTAAAGACCTGGGGTTGGAAAAGCTGAGTGCAGATGGAGGAGATGCTAAACCTAGACACAGATGTGGGTCATTAAGTACAGACCCCAGAAGAATTATTAAACATGGTCAAAACATGTGAAAAAGTGGAATAGAATGGAAAATGTTTCTTAAGGAGCCGTGGATTAACGAGTTAGGTGGTAGAGTTTAAAAGTGAGGAAGGAAGGCAAACTTTGTCATAGAATGGCTTTGTCTTAAAAGTAGTCCCATGCCTGGAACATGATGAACTAACCAGTACCCCGGAGCTCTTGACTCTAGCTGCATATGTATCAAAAGATGGCCTAGTCGGCCATCACTGGAGGGGGATCTGGATGTGTACTTCTCAGACAATGTTCATAGCAAATTCTTTGAATTTTGTTAACCTAATTTTTTTAACTGTGTTTTTTCTAGTTGTCTAGTAACATGCATTTATTTGCTATGAAACAGACTGAGTGCTGAGATTAGATATGTGCTATATATACTCTTCAGTATATACTAATTATACATAATAAATTTTATTAAGATTTTCATACAAATATATATTTACCACATCAAGTCTAAATATATCCTTGATTGCATGTGCTTTTCAAGTCTGTGGTTATGGCTTTAACTTTGAATGGAGTATCAAAGTACCAATTGTTCTCCCTACTGACATGTGGTTCCTGTGCAGACTGACATCAACTTGCCATACCTTACGATGGATGCTTCTGGACCAAAGCATTTGAATATGAAGCTGACTCGAGCTCAGTTTGAAGGCATTGTCACAGATCTAATCAAGAGAACTATTGCTCCGTGTCAGAAAGCTATGCAGGATGCAGAAGTCAGCAAGAGTGACATAGGAGAAGTGATTTTGGTTGGTGGTATGACAAGGATGCCCAAGGTATGGACTCATGGTATTTCTCCTAGAGGAAAAAAGTAACAATATGCATTCTTGAGGCAAATGGCTTGTGTTGTGTGTGGACACAAATGTGATCCATTCTTCTAGTACTTTTAGTCGCCTGTGATGGCTCATGTAGGAGGATGGCTTTGAGTTCTAGGTAAGATGCAGCTACAGCTACCTGTGCAAGGTAGGCACACACTTAAACCCAGTCTGGTAAAGACAAGCTGTTAAGCTTGATTGTAGCCAGTCCCTGGGGGATGTTTTGGACACCTTTTCCCAGTAGTACTTGGTGGGGGTGAGTAATGGGGGGCTACTTGAATTTCTTCAACAAATACTTGTGCAGTGATGCATTTTATTCAACACATCATTCTGAAAATAGATGTGTAGAGAAATGATAACTGAGCACAGATTTGTTGAAGGTGCAGTTGGGTTTTGGTAGCTAGATAGAATTATCTTACACCAAGTTAATGATGCATTTATTTTGGTAGTGGTTTGTTCTGTTTCTCTCTTTGAAACGCATAGATGTTGGAAAATGAGCCCAAAATAAGACCCTAGGATTCTGGTTTATTCTGTTATTGATATTAACAAATTCTCCTAAGATGCTGTGCACTTTTGTTACCTCTAATACATAGGCTCAGAAACTATCCCTCATTTCAGATGTAAAATTGATTATACTTCTTCCTAAGATTGGTCGATTGTGTAGAATATGAGAACTGTATTTTATAACCCCTTGTCATGTGCCTTCTATTTCAAATGACATCCTCTAGGAAGCTAGATAAGTAAACTCTTCTCTCATTTAAGTGGACAGTGGATGAGATGCTTTGAAGTTGTCAAATACAAACAAGTCTGCAATCTTGGATCTGAATCTATCTGACTTGCTGTCTGGCAAGCATATTCGTGCTCTGTTTCACTCCATCAGTTGCCCTGGGTGTTGGCTAACAGGTTCTTTCTCCCTGATGCTTAGGTTCAGCAGACTGTACAAGATCTTTTTGGCAGAGCCCCGAGTAAAGCTGTTAATCCTGATGAGGCTGTAGCCATCGGAGCTGCCATTCAGGGAGGTGTGTTGGCTGGTGATGTCACAGATGTGCTGCTCCTGGATGTCACTCCCCTCTCTCTGGGTATTGAGACTCTGGGAGGCGTCTTTACCAAACTTATTAATAGGAACACCACTATTCCAACCAAAAAGAGCCAGGTAAGAGCCATTCTTTTTTCCTGCCTATTAACAGTCCCAAGTTGTACAAGTGCTGTTTCCAATCACTTTATGAACTCTTTCTTTAAAACTTTGTTTCTAAGACTATACTAGCTGGACTGGGTGTTGAGACTATGTATTTTGTTTTTTTCCTCCCCCTTTTTTTTGCAGTTCCTAGAAAAGTTAGACCTCAACTAGCAGTGGTGATTATGGGAAAGATGATGCAATTTCCTAAAAAGGCTGTTGTTATTTGTTACCAAAGTCCTTGTAGTCTTCTGTTATCAAAAGCAGGAAAAGCCTGGCGAGGGACATGGGAGTAGGTTTGATTTCTGGGCGAATGATGGGCTGCATTGTGCACCACCAAGTAGGGACATATGGACCTGGCATGGTCTCAGATGAAGAATTATTTCTTGTGGCTGGTAGATTATTCCAACACTTGGTATGTTGAGGCATGAAAATTCAGAGTTTGAGAACTGCCATGGACCATGTATGAACATGTCTCCAATATTTTATTTCTATACTAATTTAGTTGTCAGTTTTTCTTGAGCACTCTAGTTCTGGTGTTTGTGCAATGATGTATTTATTTGTCACATCATTCTGAAGGAAAGTTTGTGGTGACTTCTTATTGCTGAGCACATGGTACATTGTCTGTCTCTAATCCTCTTTCCCTGGACTAGCAAACCAGTATTTAAGACCTTGTTTTGATGCCTTAACAGCTACTGTGTGTCTTTTTAAATTAATCCTGTTCCTGTCCTTTGTTCTTAGAGTCATATACATTAGGAATTACCCAATATCTGAATAAATTTCTCTTGTTAGCCTTTTCTCTATAATAGGTGTAGTTAAATCAGATTATCAAGTTTTCTTTTTCCCTAGGTGTTTTCTACTGCTGCTGATGGACAAACACAAGTAGAGATTAAAGTGTGTCAGGGGGAACGAGAGATGGCTGGAGACAACAAACTTCTAGGACAGTTCACTTTGGTAAGTGTTTTGAGTCTGAATATCATGCTTTTGGGGCCTATAGCTTGCAAAGCTCCAAACTGCTGACATACAGGCATATTGTGTTATTTTTTTAAAAGAACTTTATGTACATGAGTTATGAAACCCATGATTTTAGTTTTTACCTAAAAGTGCTTTGTGTTTTCAGAATTTGAAATTTTTAAAGCCCGGGAAATGTTCAGACTCAGAAGCAATGCTAACTCAGGAGTTAGTTTTATCTTGATTACTCATTTCAAAAACACTTAAGAGCTACTAAGTTCTGGTCAGCATTGCTACAGTAGAGAAGTTTATTTGCTGTAAACTCTGGGCACATACAACCATCATGGTTATTAACTCCTTGAAGCCCAATGATTTCAGAAAGCACTACAACTACCACCGTCACTTAAAATCTTAAGTTTTTGAGCATTCAGTTTTAGGAAACAAGTGGTTAGTTGGCCTGTTTGGAAATGAGAATACATGGGCCTTTCAAAGGAGCTCACTCTGGGTATTTATTTTAGGTTGGAATTCCCCCAGCCCCTCGTGGAGTGCCCCAGATTGAAGTTACGTTTGACATTGATGCCAATGGGATTGTGCACGTTTCTGCCAAAGATAAAGGCACTGGTCGTGAGCAACAGAGTAAGTAATCAGACTGTAAATGATCTGCCCAGTAACCCCCCTTCTTACCTCCCCCCCCCCCCCCCAGCATTGCTGCCTCTCTTAAACTTTTTGGGAGGGGTGAATATTGTTTTGAGACAGGGTCTCACTTTGTTTCCCTGGATGCCCTTAGAAGTTGCTGGATAGGCAAGGCTGGCCTTAAACTCTGAGATCTGATTGCTTCTTCCTTCCAAATGGTGGGATAGATGTCTGAATTTTTATATGTATAACATTGGGGGGGGGGTAAACAGGCAAGCCTGACTTTGTGGATTGTTGAAGTATGGATTGCTTAGAAGAAGATCACGTGAACCTTTTTTTTTTTTAAGAATTATTTATTTACTTTATGTATATGAGTACACTGTAGCTGACTTCAGACACAGCAGAAGAGGGCATCAAACTCCATTACAGATAGTTGTGAGCCACCATGTGGTTGCTGGGAATTGAACTCATGACCTCCAGAGGATCAGTCAGTGCTCTTAACCACTGAGCCATCTCTCCAGCCCTACCCTGCCCCCTCAAACTTTTTATACAATTTACTTACAAGGCTATGAGTGTTTATAATTTGAGTCATTCAGATTAATTACTATATAAATAGTGGTGGTCTGGCCTTGAACTCTGATCTGCCTGCTTTCTCAATGGTGTATACCTTCATGCCTAGTGTAGTAATTTCTCAGTGCAGTAAGAGAACTAAAGAGCTGTCTTATTTTTTTTTTAAACTACAGTTGTAATCCAGTCTTCTGGTGGATTAAGCAAAGATGATATTGAAAACATGGTTAAAAATGCAGAGAAGTACGCTGAGGAAGACCGCAGGAAGAAGGTGATTACTTTTGCTGAACTTGTTACAGCTGACAGTAGTTTGGTTACAGATACCCAGTTTCTCTCACCTCTCATCTCCTGATGGCTTTGTTTAATGTGAGATTACACTATGTAGTCAGGATGTTTGAGACAACCTCCCGTTTCCCAACCTCCCTAGTACCTGGGATCCGGGGCACATACTGGGTTTGGGATGATCTCTTTAGTCTTCCACTGTTAAAATTTCCATGTCACAAAAGCCAGCTCAACTCTCAGACATGCCAAGTACTTCAGCTGAAAAACTGTGGCAAGTAACTTCTCAATTGTTACTGAAGTTAATGAAACTTTGGTTGACTAATTTTTCTAAGGAACGTGTTGAAGCAGTTAATATGGCTGAAGGAATTATTCATGACACAGAAACCAAGATGGAAGAATTTAAGGACCAGTTGCCTGCTGATGAGGTAACAATTCACTGGTTCTTTGAAGCTCATTTTTCTTTGGGTTGGTAGTGATTCGGTTTCTTAAACATATGAATAAGGGTTGGAGGTGGAGAGGCAAAAACTATTTAGAAATCTAAATAGTAAATTACATGTAATGAGACAAGATACCTAGATTTAAAAGATGTGTCTGTGTATCTGTGTGTGTTTTGCCTTTTCCAGTGCAACAAGCTAAAGGAAGAGATTTCCAAAATGAGAGAACTCCTTGCTCGAAAGGACAGTGAAACAGGAGAAAACATTAGGCAGGCGGCATCTTCCCTACAGCAGGCATCATTGAAACTCTTCGAAATGGCATATAAAAAGGTACAAGGGCTGGAGGGGTAATTGGGACCTAATTACCGGGGTTCCCTCTCTACCATTTATAGAATTGAGAAAACTGTAAATAGAATGTCACGAGGAATCAGTACAAGATGAGGTTTGTATGGTGAATGAAGCCTGTTGAACAGAGAGCGAACTTGTGGATACCTGTGAAATCTTAGTGATTCTCAAGTATTTTCTCAACAGATGGCATCTGAACGGGAAGGTTCTGGAAGTTCTGGCACTGGGGAACAGAAGGAAGATCAGAAGGAAGAGAAACAGTAATCGTGGCAGTGCATTGTGGAGCCAGAAGGACATACTATGAAGCTTGGGAGTAAAGGGACTTCCTGAGCAGAAAAGGGGCAGACTTCAGTCTTTTTACTGTATTTTTGCAGTATTCTATATATAATTTCCTTAATATATAAATTTAGTGACAATTGCTAACTCATTTAATGGGTAATAAAGTCAGCAATAGCAGGTTCATACTGTTCTGTCACTAGCCTGTTATTTTCAGCTGCATGTAAAGGGGTGGGATGGGGCTGTGCACCAATCATTAAGGTAAATTTGGTTTGTGCTGAAATGGCTGTGATTTCAAGGTGGGAAGCCCATTTCACATGCAGTCGAGATAGTCTGTCGTGGCCCTTGAATTGAGATCATATGCAGATGCTTGTTGGCCAAGAGCACTACTATAAAGAATGACCTCTGTATATTTGCTCCTACAACTGATGCCTTCAAGACTGAGCTACCTGTGCCATGGTCTGTAGGTGCAGAAGCTAGGTCAGTGGATAGCGGCTGTGTTAGCCATAGCTTAAAGTGTGATATATGAGGATGATAGAAGCCTCTCATGGGCCTGAGGCATACTTCTCTAGCCACCCTCTTGGTTGGCCAATGTCTGGCATCTGTATTCTTGATGATTGTTCCTTTTTCATCCATTCTGGATTTTTTAAATAAAATTCTGAAAGCCTCTTGATTTCCTTTGTGAATGGTGATAGCTCAAGGACTATGACTACTATCAGGTTTGTAGGGAGAAAATCAACACTGGCTAAAAGGTTGAACAAATGAAACATGGGGAGTGACTAGTAAAATGCTGGCATATATGCTGGATGTGAAAGTCCACTCAGGAAGCAGTTTGAAGCCAGGCAGGGCTGTACAGTGAGAACACTGTCTTAATAAAAGTACTGGCATAAACAAATCCAGTCGTCGTAGTCTTCTATCTAGAAAAACTTAAGTGCTTTCTACCTTGATAAATTTCAAGCAGAGTTGGTTTAAAGAATATAGTGAGCCGGGCGTGGTGGCGCACGCCTTTAATCCCAGCACTCGGGAGGCAGAGGCAGGTGGATTTCTGAGTTCAAGGCCAGCCTGGGCTACAGAGTGAGTTCCAGGACAGCCAGGGCTACACAGAGAAACCCTGTCTCAAAAAACAACAAAAAAAAGAATATAGTTTTGTTAGTAAGTCCTAATGTCTGATTTCAGTGACTCAGGACAGTTTTTGGGTTTTTTGTTTTGTTTTGGCCTATGGCTATGTGCACGTATCTCCTGAAGCTGTAGTTAGAGGTAGCTGTGAGTCCTGGTGGTGGCCCTGCATTTGCTGTTGATCTCTTTAGCCTTTATTTCTGATAGGGTTTCACTGTAGAATACTGGAATGTAGGTACTACCAAGCCACCTGATTTCTAAACATTTTTGAAACATTAGGATAGGGTTTCCAAGATACAAAAATAGCAGGATATACAGCTATTATTTGCTATAAGTATTTCATGTGGAAACAAATCAAGGTTCAGACAACCAATGGTGTTTTGGTCCAAAATTCAAATACCTCAGATGAAGCAACAAATCTGTTTTCATGCTCTGCTTGACCCTTTAGGTTGTTGGAAAGCGGAAGTACTGTAAGGATTTTCCCCTTCTGGTTTTTATTTTATGTATGTCAGTACACTGTAGCTGTACAGATAGATGGTTGTGAGCTTTCATGTGGTTGTTGGGAATTGAATTTTTAGGACCTCTGCTCACTCAGTCCCTGCTTGCTCTGGCCCAAAGGTCTATTTATTATATAAGTACACTGTAGCTGACTTCAGAAGCACCAGAAGAGGGCATCAGATCTCAGTACAGGTGGTTATTAGACATCTTGTGGATGCTGGGATTTGTGCTCTTATCTGAGCCATCTCGCCAGCCACCCTTTCCGTCTTTTTAAGAACTTGGGTTAGACCCCTTCGTAGTTTTCCATCTGCTTCCACCCATCTTTCTGCTCTTGGTTTTATGGCAAAATAAATAAAAAACATGGGGTTGTTCAAACCTTTTGTTTAAAAATGTTAGCAAAAGCACAGATTCATGTACTTGTCCTAAATGTTCAATTCCAGATCAGGCACCCTCTGCCTACTTCACACCACAAATGCATGTAGTAAACTTAAATATATGGGAAGCAAAACACACTGTAGAGATGAAGCCATCTGCGCTAGCCGGTGCAACTTTTATCAAACTAGAAACACCAAGTTTTTGCAGGGTGGTTTTCTTTTTTGTTTTTGACAGGCTTGCTGTGTAGCCGAGGCTGGCCTCCAACTTGAAACAGTCCTTTAACCTGCGTGCTAGGGTTATATAAGCTTGTATCACTACACCTGGCTGAATTTATTTACATTTTCATCATTGGAGATGGGACCTAGAGCTTCAAGCCACTGCAGTAAATCTCCCAGCACATAAAGATAATTTGTCTTATGTGTGTGTTGGTGCTAAGGATCAAACTCAGAACCTTGTTTTAAGCTAGCTCAATTGACAGCCCACTACAAAAGTTTTTTGTTGGTGTATTTTGTTTTAGGGATGGTTGTGCAGTGAAGGAGTGTACATCACCATGCTCAGAAAGAGAAATTCTCAACCAGAAAATGAGTAGAAGGAAAAAATTGATAAAACCAAAAGTATAAGTGGTATTTCCTTTGCAACATATTTTGAATGGCCAGAATAAGCAGCAATCCTGTCATCTTGGTATTGCTGTACTGGTATGTCTGGTGGCTTGGAAAAGGTCTGATATCTAACATATCTTGCTACATCATCCCAAATATGTCAGAGTAGGCCAGAGATTGAGCTTGCAGCCTCAAGCCCTTTTATTAGCATCAATCCATTCAGAAGGGTGCAACCCTCACGTCTATAAGCAATTCCCTGTAGGCCCTATCTCAAAGATGAGATCTATTCATTCTTACTTCCTAGCCTAGGTGGATAAGGACTCTTTATAGGTTTCTCAATTATACTCTTTTCATGAATGGATTAATATTCCTTCAACTTTAAACCTTCAAATCTCTCAGAGAAGCTGGAACGTAACAAAACACATTTATAGTGAACACCTTTCATACAGATTGAATTAACATTTTATTTACCTTGTACATTTCACACTCATGATGCTTTTTTAACCCTAAAAGTATTTCAGCATGCATTTTACATGATCCCCATAATTATCAAAATCAGAAAACTTAACATTGATACATTTTCATCTACAATCCATATTAAGACTTCCATCAAGCATGTGGTTCACACCTGCAATTCCAGCATCAAGGAGGTGAGGGACTCCCCAAGTTTGGAGCCTGGACTGCAGTTAGACCCTGTCTTGAAAACAATAAAAAAGGAATTCCTTTGATCAGTACACAGGACACCATGAGTCCTAACGTAAACTCTTAAAGCATGACTCAGAAGGTGGAGATTAGAAACAAGGGCAGTGGTTTGTAAGTTAAAGAAAAGGTCCTTGCAAAATAGACTTTAGCCAGTCCTTAGGCACTGAATGTAGAACTAGATACTAATAATTTTACTGGGTGTTGAGGAATAGCCTTACACAATTAGCACACACTCAACTAGGGTCCCAGCCTTTTCATTGTTTTTCAAACCTAAAGATTTAATTCTTTATGTGTTGATTTGCCTGCATGTATGTATGTGTACCACGTGTGCACTGGAACTGGAATAAAGCCATCATTTGGCTGCTTCGAGCAAACCCACATTCTTTTGGAGGAGCAACCACTGCAAATACTCTTAGCTGCTGAACCATCTGTCAGTCACACACACCCCCCCCCCACACACACACACACAAAAGAGTTTCTCTGTGTAGCCCTCTGTCCTAGGATCTCTAAAGCAGACTGGTATTGAACTCAGAGACCTGCTTGCCTCTGCCTCCAAAGTGCTGGAATTAAAGGTGTTGAACACTACAACCAATCCTTGCACCGCCATCCCCATTCCATTTTTAAAAATTAACTAATTTGAGACAGGGTCTTACATAACCCAGGCTGCCCTTAAATTTATTCAGCAGCTTGGGCAGCCCTTGAACTCAAGATCTTAAGATCTTCCTGCCTCTTTTTTTTTTTTTTTTTAAAGAATAGGGACTTTAGGCTTTCCCCAGCACCTAGGGACACTCTAGTTGTCTGAGATGGTAATGTGTGTCCTGATCGTGTCTCCAATTCCTGAACTCAACTGACAACTGGGCAGAAGTAACTAGCTAGAGACCTACACTAGGTGTAGCTGGAGCTACAGACACGTACCATACAGGAGCTTCTTTTCACCCTCAGTGACACAGCTGAAATTCAGAGCCTCAGGCAAATAAGTGTTCCACCACTGTATACACCCAGGTTTATGCAAAAATCTATTGTGGGACTCTGGATGGGGCAGAAAAACAGCAGCAGCAGCAACATATCACTTAAAGACAACTTAGGAAAGGGTTGCAGATGCAGAGCATTTGGGTGGAACAGTGTTTTCCAGCATCCTTAACACCCAGGAAAGACACTTTAATTTTCCTAACAAATTGTTTACATTCAACCTCGGTAGCCAAACGTTTTAAGTTTTTTCCATACTAAACAGCAGCTGGGTGTTCAAGTCAGTTCTAACGCTACCTAGAGTTATAACACTAGATCTCACAAATAAAGAGCAGTCTCCTAGCCTACTCTAGCTTTGGATGCTCAGTAAGAGTTGCAGGTTTAGGACCTGTGGACTTGACAGGTCTGGCTGGGTTTGCTAATTTACTAGAGTGGCTCACAGAATTCAAGGCAACAGTTTATCCATCCAAAGGCTGTTACAAAAGATACAGAATAACAGCTTGATGATACAAGGAATAAGGTCAAGGAGGGTTCTGACTCCAGAACATATGTGTCCTCTGATTCTTTCTGCTATGATGATACTGCCTTTCAAATGGTAGGCTTGGCCTAAAAGATCCCTCAATGTCTTCTTCCCCTACTGCTGCAGCACACTGCCTTTTTTCTATCTCCCCAAATATTTTAGACCCTCTCTGACAAAAATCACTCATTCTCCGAGCCTCATTTCAGAGTTAGATTTCTTGTCATACACTTTCGAAGTACCTAAAGTACTTAAATATTCGTGCAATTATCTTATCGTATAAAATATGAAAAAGAAATCATCTGGGTTTAGTGATTCACACCTGTAATCCCATCTTTCGGAAGGCTGAGACATGATTATTTGTTGGAGTTTGAGGCCAACATCAAGATCCTGTCTCAAACGAAAGTATAAAAATTACAAGCGATTATAAACTCAACTAGACTGTAAGCTCCATTAGGGTTCCATTACTTTGTTCACGTTTAGTCCTAGAAAAACGAGATCTAGTACTTGCTTCGAGGTCAAATATTTGAATACACCCAAGCGAAGCGAACAGAGCCAGACAATTGAAAAGCTTAACTCATAAGTAAAAGTTCTAACGCTTTCAGCATTCTCCCTACCTCCACGCCCAACAGTTAAGAACAAATCACGCATGCTCTCAGAAACCTTGGGTCTCCGATCTCAGGCACCCCCGAATCCTTCAACACCCAAAAGTCCCAAATCCAAAGTGAACCCATAGTAGTTAGCACTGAAACCCTTCTTCACCCCGCGCAATCGATCGGCTCCAGCCTCAGCGAACTTCCTGATCTCGACCTAGCGGTCAGGATTCTGAACTTTTGTTCGCAAAGCCGCGATGCACACAGCCCACCGCACTGTATTAGCGAGCCATAAAGTTGAACCTCGTTGCGACGTTTCCTCCATGCTTCCCTAACGCAGTCGACCCCACGCTCGTACGTCCGTGACCGAGACTTTGCGCCGCAGAGCTTCAGATGTTCATTCAGATCAAGGGGGAAGAACGAAAGACAACGACCACGTTGTCTCTCTCTCTCGCCCTTTAAGAGGCACCCCCATTCTAGCCCATAGAGGCTGGGGAAATGCTCGCGAGAGCCACGGAGCTCGGCCCGCTTCCTCCTCCTGGAGAGCCGGGCCGGAAGGAAGATCGTCCCTCCCGCTCCCCTGCCCATACCTCACAAGGCAGCCAGGCCGCCGAGGCATCCAATCAGATTGCCTCTTGTAAGCGGAGGCGCGGAGAGCCAATGGGAAGTCGCGGCGCGCGCAGAGCCTCTCGTCGTCGCCCCGGCCCCCTCCCTTCCGCCCGCCGCCTTCCACTCCGCCCCTGGCGGAGGAAGTGAGATCAGAGGCCCCATGTGAGCGGATTGCAACACATGCAGCTGCCTGGAGAGAGGGAGCCGGTGTCCTACGTCAGAGCCGCCGCCGCCGCGGAGCCGCCGCCGGGGAGGAGCAGCCGCTGCCGCCCAGGACTGGGCCCTTAGGTAAAGCGGGCGTAGGGAAGGCCGGCGCCCTTGTGCGGCGGGCCGTCGGGGCGGGGAGAGGAGGGCGGCTCGGGGGGTGGCGAAGAAGGGGGCCGCTCTGCCCCAGCGGCGGCGCTAACTCTGTGGTCTTGGTGTCTCCCGGCCCCGCCGGGCCGCTCTAGGGAGGAGGAGGCGAGAAGATGGCGGACGACCCCAGTGCTGCCGATAGGAACGTGGAGATCTGGAAGATCAAGAAGCTCATTAAGAGCTTGGAGGCGGCCCGCGGGTGAGCGCCGCGTCCGGCACCCCCGTGCCCTCTTGGATCCCGGACCCCTCAGGATGGCCGCCCCCGCGCCGCATGGCCGGATGAGGAGAACCCGGCACTAGCCAACTCCCGCCTTCTGGACCTCTGGGTAGTAGCCTCTGACTGGAGGGCGAGGGTCGGCGCGGCTGGCCGGGAAAGAAGTCCTTACTCCTCTTGGTGGTAATGAGCCTCTGGCTCCCACGGCTCAGATCGCTCGGCCCCCTCTCCGGATAAAGCCACTACTACTTTTGTGTTCCTCTCGGGCCTTTAAATCCAGCTCCTCACTTTTCGGGCTCCTGGTGCTGCCACCCAACTTGGGTGCTGTTAGGGGAAAGTACTTGGCGTTCCTTTCCGAACGCTCTACCCTGATTTCCTCTCGCTTCACGTTCCTCCAACCAGGCCTCATTAAAATGGCCTCCCCCACTTGGACTTACAAGTCCTGTGTGGGTGAAGTTTTTAATAGGGTGTAAAAAGAGAATTGACCAAAAGAGATCTTCTTCTTGGCTCCCCTTTATTTTTCTGGGTCTTAGATTTCTCCGAAGATGACTTGCCCTAAGTTTTCTAATTACCGGGAGCTTCCTGGGTTTAGCTGTTCCAAGACCCGCCTATAAACCGAAAATGCCAGCGTGTGCGGGATGGAGTGGTGGTGTTTTGTCTGTTATGGACATAGTCCAGAGAAATCCAGGTAGTAAAATCCCCGATGGCTTTTCTGTGGAACTTCTTGGGAAAAAATCACTCTCCAGTTGCCTGATGGAGTAACAGTGCTTAAAACTGACTAAAAGTGAGCTTTCTTAAGTTTTCATAAGTGAGTCTCTTAAGTGTTTCTAAGAAGTTGTAGGTGTGTCCCTAGGTGTGTAAGCTAGGTTGAAAGTAGCCATATGTTTGTTTTGTGTGAGAGTGTGCCAGAGGTATTTGTGTTCCTTCCATGTGTTGCTATGTGTGGTTGTTTTCCCAGTTACAGACACTTTTTAGTACTTGGGGTGTCCTCACCCTAAAAGTGGAACGTTGTGTATTCCTGTGCTCAGAGCATTCTTATAACAGAGTGACGCTCCTCAGATGCCCTGTGGAAATTCACTGTCAGCACACACACACCATACATTCTGGTTTTCAGCCCGAGTTTGTCACTGATGTGTGGGTTGACACTGATACCTTGACCACCTTAGCACTACGCTCATTAACTTTTTTAAGTGGATTCCGGTTGGTTCCTCTTAGTGCATGGTTTTAAAGTGGTGGAGTTTCATTCTTAATAAGTGGGGAACATTAATTTCTGTTTGGGATTAGACTTCTGGAAGTTTGGACATATTTGGTGTGTTGCTCATTCCTTTGATGATTGTAAAAACTTGAGTTGGAGGTAGATTTTTTTTATTATTATTATGATTATTTCTTAGAGTTTTTTTTTTTTATCTTGAATATAAAGACTTCCTAATAGGAACCGGTACCATGTGGTAGAATGGAAATAAAAATCCCAATGTAAAAATATATCATGAGTGTTGTTAATAGAGGTAGTTGTTCTTTGTGATGCCTAGAATTAGCCAGGTACTTTTGTTTCCGTAGGCTGTCTTCTGTTGTTACTTGAAGCTTTCTGTTTGGTATTGACACTTATGAATTACTGCTGTTAACACTGTTACAAGTTGAAATTGAACCTGTAGGTTTTCTGGGTGCTTTCTTAGGGAGTTTCCTGGATTAGAATGTGGATACAATGCATTCTCTGAATTCCTTACTAATTTGTCTGGGTGAGGTAACATTGAAGAGAACACTGCTTGCTAAGTGATATATATTTCTCCTGCTTGATGAACAAATTCATTCTCAGATTTATTTGTTCCTACCATAGTTCCCAACTAGAAGTTTTAAAGCTCTCTTAAAAGCCTTTGGAAACTTAGAAAAGTTCAGTAAAGTTTGAAGGATTACACTGTCTAAAATAGTGTATTCTAGGAATTCTAAACAATTTTGTTGTGCTTTGCTTAATTTTTCGAGGATTCAGTTACACCCTGAGCACATGGTAATTAAAGGCCTGTCCTTTTCTGGTGTTAGTCAGGGAATCAAAGTTTATTGTATGTGGCTCGGAACTTTATTTCTTACTACAATGGCAAGATTTAATTTTTCATTCTGAGTTGTGTTAGACTTTATGTTTTCATAGTGATTTATACCAAAAAATAATAATGATTTTTTTTTTTAAAGGCCTCCACCTCATGTGGCTGGCTGAAACTGGTTTGCCCTCCTGGTCTGCTTATGTCCCCAAGGCGCCTGGCTAATACTAAAGTATTATTAGGATGCTTGTGATGAACTTAAAGACAAATTGCGTGGCAAATGGATCCATATGCGCCAGTGTTGGTGTTGCAGTTGGGCTTCAGTAGAAGACAAATGCATGTTGTCAGGTGCAGGTAGCACAGGACAGACGTAGTGATGGGTGCCTAGAGTTGTTTCTGAAATGGAAAGGAACTTGTGAGCTAGATGAGGATGTGGGTCTGCCTCCCTCTGTCCCATTAACTTTGATTCCTCTTCTTTTTGTATATGCATGGCCAACTTTGGGGAGTCCACTTTCTCCTACCTTAAGTCAAGTTCTGGGGCTAGGGGTTTTTTGTTTGTTTCATTTTGTTTTTTGAGTCAGATTCTCACTGTAGCCTTCGCTGGCCTGGAATTCAATATATAGCCCAGAATGGCCTCCAGCTCATAGAGAGCTGCGGATATGTGTCATCACGGCACCTACCCTAAACACTAATTTTAAAGTTTGCCAGAATAAGTAATTCTGAAGTTACTCAGTCAGTGTGTGGTTATCATTTGGTATATAACCAAATGTAGTACAGTTTTAAAAGAACTACCCACGAAATGGACTCAATAGTTAAAACACATTGACAGGATTAGGTAACCACAAAATTATTTATTGAGCATTTAGTCATAGACACTTTGGAGTAATACATTGTCATTTATTATTTACAACAATAAACATCACCATTTGATACCCAAAGTAAATGAGGCTGAGATTTTAGATAACCTACTGTCTTGAATGACATGGTGTAAAAAAAGATGAGATTAACTGCAGAGGTCTATTTGACCTATGATCGGCTGTTCTAGGCTTTGGTGTCCACGTGTGTAATTGTATAGTAATCCGAATATATGCAGACCCTAATTTGTGAACTGCTGTGCTGTATTTCGTGTTCTCCAAAATCTCCAAGACTAGTCTGTTGTTGTTTGCCTTTTTTTGAGACAGTTAATCTGTGTGGCCCTGCCTGTCCTGGAACTTACTCTGTAGATCAGGCTGGCCTTGCCTGCTTCCCTAGCATTGGAATTAAGGGCGTGCACTGCCACCGCCAGGCTGCAAGACCAATCTTAAAATTTATTCTGAGCCAGCAGGCTGTATTGTTTGTGAAATGGCATCTGTCTGCAAAGGCTAGAGTACTAAAGGGAGAACTCTGTTCTCATAGCATCCCTGTCTCATAGCATGTGGTTTAAGTTGGCTCCACTGTGCCTGCTTTGTTGTCATTTAAATGAGGATGAGTATGGTGTGTGTGTGTACTGGTAGGATAATGAGCCAGTTTTCATTCATATATGTATATATATTTCCCTTCACAATCAACTGTTTGATTTATCTCTTTGTTTATGGTTACTCTTGGTATAGTCTCCAAAGTTGGCTTATAAGGAAAAATATGTACATAGCCAAAATGGATCTAGGACCATGTGAGTTGAACCGCAGTTGGTTTCAAATAAGGAACTTAGAGCAGATGGACATTACTAGGCCTTTTCGGTTTTCTTTTTGAGATAAGGTCTCCTTTATTCTGGGCTGGGCTTGAACTCTTGATCTTCCTGCCTCCATTTCCCAAGAGCAGAGATTATAGGTATGAGTCATCATGACCAGCATCACTCTAGCTGCTGAAAAAGGAATGGCCCTTAGTTCAAGGTCAGTTGACTACAGGAGACTGTTCTCACACATTTTTCTCCTACTCTCCCTGGAAGAAAAAAAGGAACATTTTCAAACTAGTGAATTTCAGGAAGTTTTGTTTTTACTTTATTTCCTCAATGTTTTTTAAAATTCTTTTAAAAGGGGGTTTTAAAGATAGTTTAATAAGGTTTAAGCATTAGGGTAAAGAGAATGTGTTACTCAAAAGAAAGTAAGATTCACTCAGAAAGTGGTGTAGGCTTTCAGAGAAGTCTGTAAGAAAGTAGCTTTTTATAGTTTTTGACAGGGTGGTTGTAACTGGGCTAGGGATCTAGCTTTGTAATAGTTACAGTGGTAGTGTGTATGGTTTTCAGCACTTCCTCCAAGCAGAAAGTTCTCAAAGTGATAACCTTACAGTCATTCTTTTTCATCATTCCTCTCTCCACCCCTCCCTCCTCCTTTCCAGTTTTGTATGCCCTGCATTTGCAAATATGTTTGAGGAAGGATATTAGAGATTGAACTCAGGGTTGCAAACAAGGACTACCACTGAGTGAACATTCCAAGCCATTTTTAACAATACTGGTTTTGATACAAAGGGTTGAACTTAGGGCCTGTCCATCTAGCAGACACCCTGTTTCTAAGCCACAAACCTCAGCCCTCAGACTTTTGGGGATAAGAAAGGATCTCGCTCACTTTGTACTCCTAGCTTGTCTCATGGGCTTTCCTATAGCTACCTAAAGCATTAAAGACTCAGCCTCTGAAAGGGGGTTTTAATTCATCCCTTAGCTTGTGTGCCACACTGCCATCTCTTTTTAAAAAATTCTTACAAGAATCAATAATTAGAATATTTACGACCGGGGAAGAGGTGAGTATGAAACAAACTACAGGGGTCTGTTAGGGCTATTCTTTTAAGGTTTGATTTTTATGCATAGAAATCTTGAATTGGTAGTAATGTTTGGCATAATGAGGGATAAAATGTCTAACACTGTATTTCTCATATAGTGACTCTTGCTGTGTAGCCTAAGTTTACCTCCACTGACTATTCTTTGGTATTATAAGCATGTGCCACTATTCCTGGCTGCAAATGTCAGTGCTTTCCTGTTACTTACACATTGGTCCTTTAGAAATATCTTCAAAGGAATAGGTCTAATGGCACAGGAGTAATTTAGCTACCTGTGAAGCTGAGGCAGGAGGTTGTTGTATGTTCAAAGTGTGCCTGGGTAACTAAATGACATCCTGACTCAAAATATAAAAAGCAGTTGTACTGTCACTCGGGTATAGTACTTGACTAGCATGTTCAAGGTCCTGGGTTCAATCCTTTACTTTGTCCTACCAGAAAATAGAGATAACCTAATGGAGCATTGTATTAAGAGGTGAGAACAGAGAGATGGGGTTCAGAATAAAGTTAATGGTCAAGCAGTTGCCTAGCATACACTGAGCACTGAAGAAAAAAATATTAGGAGACTAGTAAAATAGTTCGGTTAGTAAAAGTACTTACAAACTTGAGGGCTGTAGCTCCCACATAAAAGCTGAGTATGCTAGCTTACCCCTAGAACTGGGGGCCTAGAAACAGGAGAGTATGGGCCTTGCTCGCCGATTGAATTCCAGGCTCAGCAAGAAACAGTCTCAAAAAAATATGGTAGAGAGCAATTGAGAAAAACCATTGTTAACCTCTGTCCTCCGCATGCATCTAGAGAGATGTGGGCAAAGAGGAAAGGGGTTGATGAGAGCATCCATAATAGGATGTGGTCATCTTCCTTGGATACCCTTCCACACATCTTAATTCAGAACTAATCTGAACAGCTGTAGTATTCTGGACAAGTGTCCTATGTTCTGTGGATCTAAAGAACAAGCAAGCATTCTTTGAGTTTCAAGCCTTGGCAGACTTCACATTGTGGTAGGAGATGTAGTTATTCTCCCAAGGAAAGAAAACTCTTTAGACAGACTCCTCAGAGAGCAAGAGTACAGTGTTAGAATACATTTAAGGCAGACTGTAGTGCCCGGCGTGGTGGCGCACGCCATTAATCCCAGTGCTCACTAGGCTGAGGCAGGCGGATTTCTGAGTTCGAGACCAGCCTGGTCTACAAAGTGAGTTCCAGGACAGCCAGGGCTACACAGAGAAACCCTGCCTCAAATAACCAAAAAAAAAAAAAAAAAAAAAGGCAGACTGTAGTAAGATTTGTCCAGTCCTTTCCCTACCATACCACATAGACCAATTGGATCCTTTAACGGGAGGAATATTTTTCTTTGAACTTAGAAGTTGAGGGTATTGTTGCATTGCCAGTTATGGTAAGATACTTGCTTAAATTATTAGCTTTATAGCAGGGTTTTTAATGGTTTGGATTCTGCTTGAAGGTTGGGAAGAAAATTTTTGCCTGCCCATTACCGGGTCTGTCCAGTTGACCATTTCCAGCAACGATTTCAAGTCTGGCCTATTATCCAGGAATCTCAGAATAGAATCTTCTCCTAGGATACATTCTGTAGGTGTCTTTTCATTCTTTAGCAGCCTGCTATCTTAAAAAGGGAGCAAGGGGGTTGAAGGGTTCGAAGCTCTTTTCTATCAGGTTAGAAATTATGTGTGACTTCCCACTCAGGCACCAGGAGTTTGGCGAGTCTGCCTCTAACAGGCTTTATTGTTGCCATATGGTATACTTTGGACCCTTGGCTACTGTCTTATTGTAGCCCTTCCTATTTTGTTAAGTGGGCTTGGCATTTTGGGATTCCTGACCATTCATTCTTGCTATACAGATAACCTGGTGGGGCTATTGGTCCATGTTTGGCGTTTAGAAACAGGATTTTGCTTTGTTGTCCAGACTAGTCTTGAGTTCTCCACAATCCTTCTGCCTCAGCCTCCCATGTGCCAGGATTATAGGTGTCTTCTTTGATGGTCTATCTTTTTTTCCCCTAGTTTAAAACGTTTTATTTTGTTTTTGAGACATGGTCTCTCTGTGTAGCATTAGCTTTCCCAGTACTCACTCAGTACACCAGGCAGATTCACCCGCCTCTGCCTCCCAAGAGCTGAGAAATCAGGTGCATCCCTATACCTGGCTAAAAAAAATGTATTTGGAAGGAAGGATTCATTCTCTGTGTATCCCTGGCTGTTCTAGAACTCACTTCGTAGACTAGGCTACAGAGATCAGCCTGCTTCTGCCTCCTAAGTACTGGAATTAAAGGTGTGTGCCACCACCACAAGACTAAAAGTTTTTTTGTTGTTTGTTTAGTTTGTTTTTTTTTTCTCTCTCCCCCCTCCCTTTGTGTTTAGTTTGTTTATTTGTCTGTTTGTTTGTTTGTTTGTTTAAAATGAGAACCTGGTCTGCTAGCCATCCCTGGAATGGTGACACAAACCATTTTCAGTCCCATGTTAAGTACAGAGTAACATAGTAGTTTAAGGAGTTATTGCAGGCTGGAGAATAATTATGTAACTACTTAGACAAAAGTTAGAAAGTATCTTAGCAAGGCAGATTGTTTGTTTTTAGTGTTACTTTGAGGGGCTGGAGAGATGGCTAAGCAGTTAAGATCCTGTTTTTCACAAAGGTTGTTACTTTGTAAGCCAAGTGATAAGGAAGCCTGGCCTTGTAATCTCCAGTAGTAGGGAAGCCAATCAGGAGGATCACCAGTTCAAGACCAGTCTGAGCAGTGAGACCTTTTCTCAGGAGAGACAGATTACTTTTTGCTTGTTTAGCATGTTCAAGACATTGTAGAAAAGTTGGCTTGGGCATTAGTGTCATATTACATGGCTGATAGTGAATCTTTGACATGGTAAGGTTATGACTGCAGTTTTATAGTTGTCATTGTGATGTTTCATTGTTTTGACATAAGATCTCTGAAACTGACAGTCTTCTCGGTATTTACCTCATAGCTGGTGTGGTTCATTCTTGTTTTATCCTGGGGATTGAACTAGTTACTAAAACTATGTGGTATTGGAAAGACCTGTAGCCCCAAAACCTGTAATGTTAGACAAGTGCTTTTACACTGAACTACATTCTTGGGCCCCCCAATTCATTGTTTTTTGTTGGCTAGTTTTATTAATGTAGTCTAATAGAGTGTGTGTGTGTGTGTTTGCACATGTGCAAGTGCTCAAAGAGACAAGGAGTCAGGTGAGTTACAGGAAGTATGGGGGGTTGTGAGCTACCTGATTTGGATATTAGGCCTTAAACTCAGACCCCCTGGGAGAGTAGTACTTGGTCTTAATGACTGAGCCGCCTTTTCAGCCCCTAGCATGCATTTTTGATTAAAAGCAAAGTAGCCTCAAATTGAGTGCAAAGGCTTGGTGTTGGTTAATTGTTGATACTGACCTCAGGAACTGAAATAGTAGCAGAGTGTTTGCATGTATGCCTACCTAGAATTTAAGATCATGTATTTAAGAATTAAGAGTGGGGCTGGAGAGGTGATGCGGAGGTTAGGGCGTTGTTAGAGGCGAGGCACATTTCTTAGTTGCTGTGCTTACCAAGCACAGGCTAAAAAGTTATGTCCTGGCCCTGATTTTAAAAAGTTTATTTTATGTATGTATGTATGTCCAAGTTTGTATGTGTGGCCCATGTTTATGTATGTGTGAGACACATATGTTTAGGAGCCCTTAGAAGTCAAGCGAAGGTATTAAATTCCCAAGAATTGGAGTTAAATAATTAAAACTACTTTTTCAAAGATAAGTAACTAGCATGCCTTTTAACCCCATAACAAACCTGCTAGTGAAACAAGAAGCTACTAATGGCATTCCATGGACAAAACTGAAGTACAGAGAATATTTAGTTGTCTAATGCCAGGCAAATTCAGAGGTCCTTTCAGTTTCTTCCCATCTTCTCATTTCAAATCTGTCTTCCTGTTTATACACACTACCCTTGTTTTTTGTTTATTTTCAGACACGATCTCACTCTGTAGCCCTGGCTGCCTGGGAACTCACTGTGTAGACCAGGCTGGCCTCAGATTGCCTCTGAGTGCTGGGATTAAAGGTGTGCACCTCCATGCCTAGCCAACATGCTTGTTCTTTTAATTTTTAGTTTTAAGTTATGGGTGTTGTGTCTTATGCAACATATATATGCTTACAGAGACCAGAAGAGGGTATCAGAGCCCCTCAAACGAGAATTACAGACAGTTGTGGGCCACCATGCAGGTGCTGGAAATGGAGCCCTGGTCTTCTGGAAGAGCAGCCAGAGCTCTTACTCCAGCTCTCTTTTTCATGAACATCTGGTGATGGAAATCTTGATGAAAGTGTATATTAAAAAGACAATTAATGGGAGAATTGTGACTTCTGCCTTATTTCAAAATGCTTCCACATGGGTCACAAGAAGGGTTTTCATTCCTAGTTCCCCCCTAGAGCACTGACTGTGATCCATCTATCACTGACTCCTTGTATCTCATTGTTTTGAGAAGATTAGGAAAAGATTCCAGCTTCTTCTGCTTCCTGGTGGAATATTCCAGTAGGTAGCATTGGGGTATTGCCCTAGGTAGAGAAACTTCCCTGTCGGCAGTTCTTGAGTGAGGAAAGGGAAAGCTACTGGCTGTTTAAATATTTCCTTTCTGAGTTTTCTTTGCTGCTTTAGTTTGACCTGGTTGTATTTGCTCTGTGTATCTACTCCATTTACAAGTTTTTCTTCTGTGTCTCCTAGAAGTTAATCCTCTGGGTAAATCATTGAAGAGAATTCTTTGATAATGGAAAGTACCCTGATGAGCATGGCAGGGGACCTTGTAAGCTTTGGCGTTGTTCTATGTCATAGCTTGTTTCTTATGTCTACCTTGAAGTTTTTAAGATCTGTGTATTAGTCATTGCTGTACAACATGATTCACTGGCCTTTTTAAAAAATTACATTAATTTATTGTTGTGGTGAAGGGTGGGGTGGGGGTCAAAACAAGTCTGTTCTCTCCTGTCATGTGGCTTCCAGGGATTGGAGTGTTCATTACCTGATGAACGATCTCATTGGTTCATGTGTTGAGACAGGGTCTTACTTTGTTCCTAGCTACCCTGAAACTGAATATAAACCACACTGGCCTCAAACGTATGGCCATCCTCCTGACTCTTGTCTTCTAAAATGTGGGATTATAGGCATGCACTGCAAACTCAAGCATGCTGTCTAATGACTTTTTTCTAATCTTCTTTGTCCTTTTCCTCTGTGTGGGGTACATGTGTGCATGTGTAGGTAGAGGACACTATCAGGTGTGACAGTTCCACCTTGTTGGAGAAGGGCTTTGTTTGTTGCTTGGCTTCCTGTTTATGTAGCTTATGGGAATTCTCCAGTCTGCTTTTCATCTCACTAGAGGAGTGTTGTTTTTCTTTTTACATGGGTTCTGGAGATTCAAAACTCAGTCCTCCAGCCCATAGGGGGAGTGTTTCCATCCATGAGCCACCTCCCCACCAGCTGGCTGGTCAAGAAGCTCCAGGGATCCCCTGTCTCTTCCCCACGCTCAGTTCTGGGGTTTGGGGCATACATTGTCACGTGGGTGCAGAAGATGGAGTGCAGATCACCATGCTTGTGGAGAGAGAGCTTGTCTGACTCCATGATCTATCTCCCCAGCCTTTATACTGCCTCTTTTCCTACTTCTTTCCTTTTCATTTATTTGTTTTGGTTTTGAGGCACAGTTTGGCCATGTAGCCCAGGCTGGCTTGAGCTGTTTTTGTGCTATCCTCCCAAGTGCTGTGTATTCACTCTGACTCTCCTTTAATTAGTAACTTCCATTATATTTACTTTATGTGTGTAGGTGTTTGAGCATCGTGCAAATGTCTGGTGACCTTGGAGTCCAGAAAGGGCATCATATCCCTTGGAACTGGCCACCATGAGAGATTCACCATGTGGATGGTTGAACTCAAACCCCAGGTCTTCTGGAAGAAGAGCATCCATTATTCTTAACTGCCAAGTTATCTCCAGTCCCCCCTCTTATTTAGGGTTTGTGATTTGGGAAAGGATATATAATGACAGCAGAGAAGATGAAAAAGAGGACTATTAGAATTAGAAAAAGCAAGCTGACCCAAGTAGTTTACACGCTTAATTCCCAGCACTGGGGAGCCCAAGGGGGGCAGAGCTGAGTGAAGCTCCAGGCCAGCCGTGGTGACAGTGAGCCCTGTCTCAGGGATGAGGATGCGGTGACAGTGAGAATACACTGTACTTGCAGTTAGCTTCTCTAGTGAGAACATTGTCTTTTTCCTAGTGTCTGGTGATCTAACTAAGGACCTTGTATATGCTAAACAAGTACTTTATCGCTGAGCTACGAGCCCTCTGATGCAAGGGTTTTATTTCTCAGTCTCTCTTTTTTTTTTTTTAAAGATTTATTTAACTTTATGTGAGTATACTGTCCCTGTCTTCACACACACACACACACCAGATTTTATTACAGATGGTAGTGAGCCACCTTGTGGTTGTTGAGAATTGAACTCAGGACCTCTGGAGGAGCAGTCAGTACTTTTAACCACTGAGCAATCTTTCCAGCCCCCCTCTCACTGTCCTCGTAATAGATATTTGTTGTACATGAACATGAAATATTCAGTATCCTTGAGATTTTATTGTGTTTACACAAACTGGTCTAACAGCTTTGGCTGCTTGTGGAGTAAATGGGTGTATCTGTTCCAAAACTCCCTGGCAGGGCGCTTTACTCTGTCAGCAACTCTGATAGTCTGAACCATTACGTCCTAAGCCTTTAGAGTACTGCTATACAGGCATCGTGCACCACCATGGCCCCCCTAAGGCATGTTTTTAATCTGGATTTCAACTCTAGTCAAGTGTCTTACAAAGGTAAGTTCAGAAACTTAAGGTTTCCTTCTACAGAATAGAGAGAGTTATACATGGAAACTAGTGAAAGGTAGTTTTATTCCTAAAATTTGGTGGGTCAGAATGAGATGGACATGGATATCTTTGGGTGAAAAGGCAGGATGTCTCACTAACCTAGAGCTAGACTGGCAGCTAGCAAGTCCTGGTAGCCCTGTCTGCATCCCACGGCCGCAGGGTTACAGATCTGTCTTTCTCTGTCTCCTGTGTGATGGGATTAGGGCACATATCTCCATGCTCTGAGCCCTGCTTCTGAAACCTAAGCAGTGGATTCCAGGAACTAGATCACATCCCATCACTAAATGTGTTTCCTTGCTTTATCTTCTCTGGAAGGTTAAGCGGGTGTGCCTGTAGGGTTGCCCTGCTGTTCTCACTGCAGCATTGCTTAATGTTTATCATCTTAACCCATCTTCCTGAAAGTAAATAGCAGTTTATCTCAAGGTCATTTCTCTGTTGTGCACAGCATTATCTGGCTTTGAGGCATTTTGCTCCTTGGGTTCACTTAGTTTGCTCCAACATTCCCTTCATTTAGCTTTAGGTTTTCCAGTCCTTTAGGTCTGGGTTCCTGTGACGTCATTCTCTGTGCTCAGAGTGCTTCTCAGTCTACTTCTAACATCACCCATGTCAGGTCCATCTCAGTGCTGACTCAGAACCAGGCCCTTTTATGAGAATGCCTGTGGTCCCTACAGATTCCAGGCATATGCCTCCTTGAGAATTGTTCAGAAGAAAACAAAACAAAAAGTTTGTACTAAAACTGACCCGTCTGGCCAGGCGTGGTGGCGCATGCCTTTAGTCCCAGCACTCAGGAGGCAGAGGCAGAGTTCGAGGCCAGCCAGGGCTACACAGAGAAACCCTGTCTCGTAAATACAAAAAAAAAAAAAACAAAAAACAAAACTGACTGGTGTGGGGCTAGAGTGCTGGCTCAACAGTTAAGAACACTGATATTTCTCAGAGAGATCGTAGGTTCCAGGGGGATTTAGTACCCTTTTCTAGCCTCTGAGGCGCCAGGCATTCAGTTATACACAAGACAGGCTTGTGTACTTAAAAATAATAATTTTCTCTGCAAAAGTTGTTCTTGCCCCCCCCCCCCCCCACACACACACACGTGCATTTGTGTACCCCGCAGTTTTTAAAACAAACAAGCCCTGACTTAAGGCGTCTGTGAATCTATAGGCTCAGTAGCAGGGGTGTGGTCCACATGTTTCTGAAAGTATCTTCATTCATGTTTATTTGACCCCACCCATTCCCGTGACACTAATAATTATCTGCTTTTTTAGCCTTAAAATTAGGGCTGATCTTTGGCTTGTTTTACATGTATGAGGGAGTGTGTGTCCCTGTCCTTGCACCTCATGTATGCCTAGTGGCCTCAGATGCCGTATGAATGGGATTACAGGTGATTGCTAATAGTTAACCTTCCTTTGGAAGAACAGGCAGAGCTTTTAACTGCAGGGCCATGTCTCTAGCTTCTGATCTTTAAGTACACGTGAATTATATAAAATGAGTTTTACGCGTTTTCGTATGTGTACATTACAGTCATTTATCCCTATGGTTTAGTTACTTTTCTATTCTGATAAAACACCACTGAAGCGGGTGTTCCTTTGGGTTTACTTATGGTTCTAAAAGGTTAAGACCATCGTGGAGTGGAATCGGCTGAGCACTCACATCTCCCACCACAAGCAAGAAGCAGAGCAAACTGGGAATAGCTGCAGTCTTTGAAGCTTCCATGTTCTCGGTGACAATATTTCTCCCAGCAATGTCATATCTCCCAGACAATGCCACCAACAGGGGCGTTCAAATGCCTGAAACTATGGTGGACATCTTACTCAAACCACCATACCTCCTCACCTTTTCTTGTTTTTTCCCCCCAATCTGCTCCTTTCCCAACTAGTGCACTTGTACATGTGTGTGTATGTTGGTCTGTCCATCCGTCACAATGAGTTTCATTGGGGTTGTATGCAGGAGCACATGCAGCAATAATGACTGGTTTCAACTTATGATGCGTCTGTTTCCCAGTGCTTATATTATAGAAGTGCTGGAGATTGAGCCCAGGGTTCCATGCATGCACAGCAAACACTCTTATCAGTTAAGCTATGTCCTAGCCCCTAACTGATTTTGTTCGTTTGTTTTTGAGACAAGATTTTTCTGTATAGCTCTGGTTGTTCTAGAACTCATTTTATAGACCAGGATGGCCTCAAACTCATAGAGATCCCACTTGCCTCTGCCTCCTGAGGGCATGCACCACCACCACCTGACTTTTTTTATTATTAAATATAATTTACATACCACAAAATATACCCCCTTTCTTTAAAAGATGTAACTCGCTGAATGTTTTCCCCCAGGGTTCTGTCCTAGTTGTGTGTTGCAGTGATAAAACACTGACAGAAAGCAGCTTGGGGAGCAGGAATTTACTTGAGCAGCAGCTCCAGGCTGTGGCCCAATGTTGTAGGAAAGTCTACGAGGCAGGAACTTCTTGGTGCAGCTAATCATGTCTACAGCCAGGAACAGAGAAGACATAATGCATGCATGGTTCCAACTACCTTCACTTTCATAGTCAGGGTCCTTGACATTCTATGGCATCTCCCTAGCTGTTAGATTGTTTTCTGAATATTTCATGTACATAGAGCTAATTAGACAGTAGTGGTCATTTATGATTGATTTTATTTGCTATAGTTTACACTTGTATATCTACCATACAATCTTTTAAAATGTGTTTTAATTATGTGTGTGGGCACATACATGTGGAGGTAAGAGGACAAGCTAAAGGTGTTTAATCTTTGTACATGTGAGATATGAGACCCAGGAATCAAACTCAGGTCATCAGACTTGGCAGTACTTTTTTTTTTTTTTTTTTGGTTTTTCGAGACAGGGTTTCTCTGTGTAGCTTTGGCTGTCCTGGAACTCACTCTGTAAACCAGGCTGGCCTCGAACTCAGAAATCCGCCTGCCTCTGCCTCCCGAGTGTTGGGATTAAAGGCGTGCGCCACCACGCCCGGCTTGGCAGTACTTTTTACCCACTGACCCATACTACCAGTTGCAATCATCCCATTTTACACTTATAACAGTATTGAGGTTTTGTTTTCCTACATCCTGTCTCCTCTCCCTTTTTTTTTTTTTTTTTTAAGATTTATTTATTATATGTACGTGTGCTGTAGCTGTCTTCAAACTGCCCAGAAGAGGGCATCAGATCTCATTACAGGTGGTTGTGAAGCCACCATGTGGTTGCTGGGATTTGAACTCAGGACCTTTCGAAGAGCAGTCAGTGCACTTAACTGCTGAGCCATCTCTCTAGCCCCTCTCCTCTCTTTTTTAAAGGGGGGAGGGTCACTTGTGTATATGGAGATCAGAGGTCAACACTGAACACTCTCAGGGCAGTGTTTGCCAGCATGTATGTTAGTGCACCATATACTTGTAGTACCCACTAAAGCCAGAAGAAGGTATCAGGTCTCAGTTGACTGGAGTTACAGACAGTTGTGGGCTGCAGCGTGGATGCTGACAACTGAGCCAATCTGGATCCTCTGCAAGAACAAGTGTTCTATAGTCACCGAGTCATCTTTCCTTCTCTTGTGTGACAAAACTTTTCAAGGAGATGCAATACACAGTTTTATCTTCCAGATAGGGAACCCACAGCTGACCCAAGTACTACCTCTTTCTATGATCTTTCCAAAATTGTCTCTTCAAGGCCTTTGCGCAGTTTTATTTTGTTTAGAGTGTGTATTGGTGATTGAACCTACGCTTTGTGCTTGGTTGGCAAACACTCTACCACTGACCTATGTCCTTTGCTAGCTTTTGTTGGTGTTGTTTATTTGTATAAGCCTTGGGCAGGCCTGGGACTCACTGTGTAGACCAGATGATCTGTGCCTGGTCTTTGTTGGTTTTTAATTTGGATTGTGGTTTTGTTGTTGAATGCTGAGTTATTTGCATGCTCTACATAATTGTCACAGAAATCTGTACCACGTGGTTCTCAGACATAGTCTCTTATCTTATATGTTAATTTTGTGTATGGTACACTCAGGCATGTCCTGTGTGTATGTGCATGTGTGGAAACTAGAGGTCATAGACAGCTATTTTTCTTCTATTACTTGACATCTCATGTTGTGAGACAATCTCCACTTGAACCTGTGAGCTCTGGGGATCCTGTTTCTACCTCCCTAGTGCTAAGACTACAGGGTGGACCAGGTGCCTTTACCTGCTGAGGCTTCAACTTTAACCAACTTGATGTAGAGGGCATTAAAGATGAGTATATTCACATTTTAAACCAGCCTTCAGAACTCTTTCCAACTTACAAAACTGGTTTATATTGCTGCTGGTACTTGCCCTGCCCTACTCCCTCATGTTAGAGTTTGAACCTGTGACCTCGTGCTTGCTAGGCAAAAACAACTAGAAATATTGAAACCAGGTGTTTCTTAGACTGCAGCTAATGATACCTATCTTGGAAGTACAGGTTAAAGAGGTGATATTCTCCGTGGGTTATACTTCAGTCTCATCTTTTGGTTCTAGATATTTGAATTTGTTTGGATACTTAACTGGATACTTTGGGGTGGGGGTGTTGAGACAGGGATTCTCTGTATGGCCCTGGCTGTCCTGGAACTCACTTTGTAGACCAGGCTGGCCTCAAAATCCGCCTGCCTCTGCCTCCCAAGTGCTGGGATTAAAGGCGTGCGCCACCACCCCGGCTTAACTGAATACTTAATCAGGCTTTTGTGTATTGCTCTTTTAGAAATTTGTGTTTGCACATGTGTGTGTGTGATAGACTTTCTGGTCTGCACATACTGGGCATGTGCAGACCACCTGGCTTGTTGCAAGGGTTCTGGGATCCCAACTTGAGGTCTTCATGACTGAGAAGCAAGTGCTCTTAGTTACCCAGCTATCTTCAGCCCCTGTGTTTCTCTGACAAAAAGAAGTTTAATTCTATCAATGTAATGAAAACACATTCTTGTTGACATGCCCCTTTAACCCAGCACGTTGAGGGGCAGGAGGATGGATCTTTGTAGTCTGGAAAAACCCTATCTAAAAAAAAAAAAAAAAGGCAAAAAATACATTCTTGAGTTACAAATTGTTTCATAACTGGGATATTTGTGGGTTGCATTACTCTCCTGTCAAGAAAGTACTTGGTATGCTGAATTAGTATTTGAGGATTTTCAGAAAGGCGTAATCAATATCAACTGGAATATTTGTCTAGACTTTGGGAGATTTGTTTCTTGGTCCTGATGTAGCTTCTCCCAAAGAGCCACCAGCATCTCATCCTCTGCTGTTTACAGACTTCATTTCTTGCCAAATTCCAGCTTATTGGTGTCCTCCAGCAACCTTCTCTTGCCACCCTTGAGACTGAGATAGTTTTCCTGGCTGTCCCTTTGCGGGCCTTCGTTACATGGCTAATGTCAGTGTTAAAATCTGAGCTGTCGCTGGCTCTTGTTAGGCTTTCTTTGGACGATGTGCTAAAGTAGCTGCTACCTTTCTTGTACTTTCTTGTACTTGTGTTCTATGAATGTCTCACCGTATCTTATTTTACCAGCGGTAAACATGAACTTAAGCTTGTGTGCATTCTTTCTCCAGCAATGGCACGAGCATGATATCGCTGATCATTCCTCCCAAAGACCAGATTTCACGAGTGGCAAAAATGTTAGCAGACGAGTTTGGAACTGCATCTAACATTAAGTCACGAGTAAACCGCCTTTCAGTCCTCGGAGCCATCACATCTGTACAACAGAGACTCAAACTTTATAACAAAGGTAAGCCTCTCCCTCTCGCTCTGTCACTCTGTCCTCACTGGCTTTCCTGCTGTGACTTCAGCCAGCTGCCAGCTCTAGCAGGCTCATGCTCTCGCTCACTCTCGCTCTCTCTCTCTCTTCTTTCCCGCCCCCATTGAATGCTCAGTACTATTTGCTGTACTTAAGGAATAAGTCCTATTGAACCATCTCAGGAAACTTTACAATAAGGATGAGGATTTTGCCTATGAGTCTTTAAGAGTTTCTGTTTTATTTAAATTATGGCTGTAGGAATAATTAAAGAAGTTGTTTATGTTCTTTGCAGTACCTCCAAATGGTCTGGTTGTTTACTGTGGAACAATTGTAACAGAAGAAGGAAAGGAAAAGAAAGTTAACATTGACTTTGAACCTTTCAAACCAATTAATACATCATTGTATTTGTGCGACAATAAGTTTCATACAGAGGTAAGTGTGAGCACAGAGCGTTGTAGGCCAAAGCCAGGGCCCATTAGCTCTCCTCCTCTCACTTCCCAGCCGTGGGCCACTGCTGCTCTACTTGCCATAGTGAATGCTACGCTCTGTCCATTTTAGGACTGTGGTAGCGTGTGTATGTACTGTTTTCCACTTTGCTATTGAGTACTCTGTGGTCTGTGTGTTTATGAGTTGGTGTAACCTTTTACATAGGTATTTTTTCCTCTCCCTTTTTTTGGTGGATTGGTGGTTTGGGTATTCACCCAACCAACCAACCATGGACAAGGTCCATGTTACAGAAGCTAGCTTTGAATTCCTGATCCTCCTGCCTCTATCTCTGAAGTTCTTGGATTATGAGCATCCTTCATCACAACTGCTTTTGTTTGTTTTGGTTTTGGTTTTTGGTTTTTAACATGCTTTCTCTGTGTGGCCCCGGCCAGTGGGACTCACTCTGTAGACCAGGCCGGCCTTGAACTCGGGTATCTATCTGCCTGCCTTCTGCCTCCCAGCTGCTAGGATTAAAAATGTGTGCCACCTCTAACTGGCCATCATGAATATTTTCAAAATAATATATGTTTATTATACTACTCATCATGGTATTTGAGGAAGGTGGAAAGTTGGATTTGGATAACTTGATGAGAGGCAGGTAATTGGCTGATTTTGATTGCCTCTCTGTGACCAGTGACATTTGTCTATAGTTTTTGCATCTTTAGCACTAAGCTCACAAATCATTGCAAATAAGCAAATAAAATGCATTTAGTGACAGGTTCTTCTCTTTTCCTGTTCTTATAAACCCTGAGTGACAGGGCAAACTATGATGAACATTAATAGTGGAAAAGAAACCTCATTAGATTGACCTAAATCAGTCAACAGTAAGCAATCAGGAATTCACAGCTGACTCCCACTTTAGTCTCTTGCCTTTCATCAACTCTTAGACAAACCTCTGCAGTGGGATTAGAGCTGACATTTGTCCACAGTTTACAGTGAGTGGTTTTGCTTACTTGACAGGAAGACCAATTCCAGTTGAATCATGGGTAACAGTATGGAAATCTAGCTTAGTTTTCCTTAGCTTCTAGTGCCCTGGCAGAGGCCTCTTCTGCTGTTAGCAATTTGCTTCTATCAACTTCTTTTTAATAAACAAAGAAACAAAAAGCAGATTTTGGATCATTCTGTTTTAAAAAGTACCTCGTGGCTGTATTGTCTGGCTTTGGCTCAGCTATTACATTAGCATAAATGGTTTTTACTTTTCTCCCAGTAATCGCTAAAATGATTAGTAGAGCTAAGGGTGTAGACTCAGCTACCCCCAGCACCCAGCATTCCCCGATACCCAGTGTTTTACATGGATACTGGGACTCCAAACTAAGGTCCTTATACATAGCAAGCACCTTACCTACCAAGCCACTCCTCAGCCCCTGTTGGAGTTTATTTTGTTGAGACAGGCGGTTCTCAAATTTATAACCAAAGATGACCTTGGATTTCTGATCCTTTGGCTCCACCTGAGTGCTTGGAGTTACAAGTGAATCCCACTATGCCTGACTCCTTTGATTAAGATAGTCTAGCTGTCTGGCCTACACTCGCATTTGGATTCAGTTCTCATGCCTCTGCTTCCCAAGTGCTGATATTATAGGCATATTACCATGCTGGAGTTAAAGTTTCTTATTTCTTGGTTAAAAAGTAATGAATAAGCCAGGCAGTGGTGTCGCACGCCTTTAATCCCAGCACTTGGGAGGCAGAGACAGGTGAATTTCTGAGTTCAAGGCCAGCCTGGTCTACAGAGTGAGTTCCAGGACAGGCAGGGCTACACAGAGAAACCCTGTCTCGAAAAAACAAAAAAGAAAAAGAGAAAGAAAGAAAAGTAATGAATAATTTCTTAAGATCTAAAGAGACGCCGGGTGTGGTGGCACACGCCTTTAATCCCAGCACTTGGGAGGCAGAGGCAGGTGGATTTCTGAGTTTGAAGCCAGCCTGGTCTACAAAGTGAGTTCCAGGACAGCCAGGGCTATGCAGAGAAACCCTGTCTCGGAAAAAAAAAAAAAAAAAAAAGATCTAAAGAGACAATATGGCAATTAATGATATTTCAGGCCTTAGTTAGGTCTCAACCTATCACAGAAGATGTGTCTCTGTAAATCCCAGGGCTGCTTCTGTGCCTCTCAGGAGAGACACTGTTAGGAAAATAAAATTCTTTAAGACTAGTTGAGTGATGGTGGTGCATGCCTTTAATCCCAGTACTGAGAAGCAGAGGCAAGTGGATCTATATCTGAGTTCAAGGCTAGCCTGGGCTACAGAGTGAGTTCCAGGATAGCCAGGGCTACACAGAGAAACCCCATGCTCTTTCAAATTGAGCGCAGTGAGTTTTTTTCTTTTTAAGACACTTAACTGTTTTCCTTTAATTGTTACTATAGAATTAACTTGCAAAATTATTTTACCTTGATAGTACTATCTAATAATGCTGAGGTCATTGATAGTAACAGAAAGTTAAATTGGCTGCAAGTGACACTGTCTCACAGTGCAAGAGTCCCCCTGGGTACATTTCAGAGCACTATGCTAGTAAAACAATAATCAAAATTTTAAATGTGATCTTTAATTTAGATGTTATACTTTACATACCATCTATCTAAATTAAATGATGAAAATGAGAAAGTGGAGACTAATTTTCTGCTGACATTTTGGTAGGTTGGTTGGTAGTTATTTTGTAGTTGGTTGATTGACTTTGAAGATGGGCTCTAACTATGCAGTGTGGGTTAGCTTTGAAGTTGAAATTCTCTGATGTCTGCTTCCCAGGTGCTGGAGTTATGGAATGGCACTGTTTACACCTTAAGTTTTGTGGTTTGTGTATGTAGTGGGTGGTGGGGGCAGGGCATGGCAAGGGGGACAGACCCTGTGGCCTGTGGAGGTCAGGACAACTTTGTGGAATTGATTCTGTCCTCCCACGTTGGTTCTGGGGATCAGGTGTAAAATCACTGGGCACCTTTAATTGCTGAGAAATCTTGCCTACCCAAGTATATGTTTTGGGTTGTCTAGTTTCTTCCTGTTATTACTGTGGTAAAATGCAGATAAGAACTGTAACTGTGGTGCTGGAGAGATGGCTCAGCAGGTTAAGAGCACTAGTTGCTTTTTCAGAGGTCCCAAATTCAATTTCCAGAAACTCCATGGAGGCTCACAACCACCTATAATGGAATCTGATGCCCTCTTGTGTATGAAGACAGGGCACTCATGTACATAAATAAATTTAAAATTAAAAAAAAAAACTGTAACTGCTTTTAGTTGTGTAGTATGAACTGTCCCCACCATCTTCTCTCTAGAACTAACCCTGTAACTGTAAACAACAAATCCTTCCCTGCACAGTGGAAAGCAGCAGCTAGTGAGCATCACATTTCACACATTACCCCCATAGTGTTGATAATACCACGGTGTTAACTAAGCATTGGCGTTCATTGTGCCTGCTTGTGTTTGTCTTTCAGGCTCTTACAGCGTTACTTTCAGATGACAGCAAGTTTGGTTTTATTGTAATAGACGGAAGTGGTGCTCTTTTTGGCACGCTCCAAGGAAACACCAGAGAAGTCCTGCACAAGTTCACTGTGGATCTCCCAAAGAAACACGGTATGTAGAGGGCTGCTCGGGTTCTTTGGCTTGTCTGTTGCGGTAGTCACTGAATAAATAAGCGCATTGTGCAGACAGTTCCGGAGGCGGTGGTTAGTGGGACTGGTTATTCTGTTGTGCTTCATAAGGCATGTTGTACTTCCTTAATAGTTACCCATTTCCCACCACTTTTGTGTCAAAGGCAGAGGAGGTCAATCAGCCTTGCGTTTTGCCCGTTTAAGAATGGAAAAGAGACATAACTATGTTCGGAAAGTAGCCGAGACTGCTGTGCAGCTGTTTATTTCTGGAGACAAAGTGAATGTGGCTGGTTTGGTTTTAGCTGGATCAGCTGACTTTAAAACTGAACTAAGTCAATCTGACATGTTTGACCAGGTAAGAGAAAGGGAACTGCCGAGGCAAGGGTCTATGTGGGAGATACGCCCATTCTCAGTCCGTGGTGCACGTGTTGGCCTTCCTAGCCATAAATTCCCTAGGTTAAAAATGGTGGCTGGAGATCCCAGCACCCATATTACATGGCTCACAAATGCCTAGAACTCTAGCTCGTGGGGGATCCAAGAACATTTTTTTTTTAAGAGTGGGGTTTCAGTAAAATATTTGAGGTCCTAATGCTTTTGTTTCTGTTTGTGTCAGAGGTTGCAATCTAAAGTTTTAAAATTAGTTGATATATCCTATGGTGGTGAAAATGGATTCAACCAAGCTATTGAATTATCTACTGAAGTTCTCTCCAACGTGAAGTTCATTCAAGAGAAGAAATTAATAGGTATTGGTGAAATGCTACTATTTTTGTCTGTGAAATGTTTTTGGTGTGTATGCGTGACACTGAGAAGGTATAAAAGAAAGGGCTGGGTACGGGTTCGATCAAGAGTTTAGGATCATTCTTAGCCACAGTAGTTAGGCCACCCTGGCTGTATGAGACTCTTGTCCCAAACAAAACTAAAATAAAGAGTAAAAGAATGGAAAATTAAACATTTTTACTGAGAAAAATGGACACAAATGGCATATACCTCTATAACCCAGGAAGCTACAATGGTTGTATTGCCATGAGTTCCCGGTGGCCTGATTTTCAGAGTGAGGCTCTGGGGTGGGAATAGGGGCTACTGGGGAAATGGTTCAGTTGACACAGTGCTTGCCCAGCGTTCACTCCCTGGGCTTATAGAGTTCACACTGTGTTGGCCTCTCAAGTACAGCACCACCCTCAAAGGAAGGGGCATAGAAAAGGGCAACTGGGGAAAACCTAGGCAGGTGACCCAGGAGCCTTCAGTCTCCTTGACCCTGTGACCTGGGCCTTCACTCAAGGCCAGGGATATGTATGCCTGTTCATGGTCCCAAGGCAGCATAGACCTAGGCACTAGGACAGGCTCTGGTGCATCAGCTGCTAAGCCTGGGACTGAAAGTAGAATCCTCTTTAATATTTAGCAATCAGGACTGGTGGAAATGATTTCAAACTTTGTGAATACCAAAATCCAAAACTGTGAAGGGCTCTAATAGAAGTGTGTAGTGTATATAACCTAAGCACACCCTCCCATGTACTTTAAATTATCTGTTAATTATTTGTAATACCTAGCATGTTGTAAATATACATTAATAATAGTCTGCTATCATTTGGATTAAGAAGATAGGTAAAGGTCTATGCATGTTCCATGCAGATACAGACATCACAAGCCTTGCTCCACATTACACGTTGGCATGTTGTGCTTATTTTTCTAAATATATTTGATCCACAGTTGGTTAAGTTTGTGGAAACCAAGAGCCACCATATATTTTATTCTTACGTCCCTAACCCACAGGACGATACTTTGATGAAATTAGCCAGGACACGGGCAAGTACTGTTTTGGAGTTGAAGATACACTAAAGGCTTTGGAAATGGGAGCTGTAGAAATTCTAATAGTCTATGAAAATCTGGATATAATGAGATACGTTCTTCATTGCCAAGGCACAGAAGGTAAAAAATAAATAAATAAATAAAAAGAAGAAAAGATTGTTGCTGTCTGTTACATTTCTCTGTTCAGAAATCCTTGGATTCAGACACAGTTATAAGTGTCTTGTGTCTTGTTGCTGCCCCCACTACCGCACCCCATCCCACCCTAGCTATGTAATGCCTGTTCATAGTTAAATTAGCCAAGAATATGGGGCTATATCTTCAATGGCTTTGGTTTTTTTTTTAATAGAGCGGAGTCCCAGGTACTTGGTGTGCTGAGATGTTTGTGGGAAGGCTTGGTAGAGTTAGTCCAGGAGTCCTTTTCTTATCTGATCTCCTGCATAGCTTATGTCTCTTGGTACTTTGTGAGCCAGGCTAATGTTTTTGTTTTTAACTTTTAATATTACAGAGGAGAAAATTCTCTATTTAACTCCAGAACAAGAGAAGGATAAATCTCACTTCACAGACAAAGAGGTGTGTAGTTTTCTTTGCTTGGTGATAACAGAAAGCTTGAGTGCTAAACACTGCTAACAGTGTCAGCTCTGGGGAACAAAGCTTTATTCTAGTTAGACAGCCATGGAAGGGGAGAGTGTCTCACTGCCACACACTGATCTGGATACAAGGAGGGTAGGATCAAGGTTATTATAGACTAAATAAAGTAGCCAAATACACTGAGTGAGAGTGACGCAGGCCCTCTGTGGGTTCAAGGCCATCTGGAACTACATAAGACCCTATCACTAAAAGTAAGTTAAGAAATCAGGAAAATGCCGAGCAGTGGTGACGCATGCCTTTGATCCCAATACTTGGGAGGCAGATCTCTGAGTTTGAGGCCAGTCTGGTCTACACAGCGAGTTCCAGGGCAGTCAGGGCTATACAGAGAAACCTTGTCTCGTAAAGGGGGGTGGGTGGGGGGGATATCAGCAAAACACTGTTATCCTTGAAATAGCAGAAATTTAATTTGAGTAGCACTGTCCCCGCTCTGAGTCTAAGACCTGGTTGCTTTATTAGCTTGGAGGAGGTGGGAGTTTTGAGGCAGGGTTTCTCTGTGTAGCCCTGGCTGTCCTGGAACTCACTCTGTAAGCAGGCTTACCTTGAACTCAGATATACGCCTGCTTCTCCTTCCCAGATACTGGGATTAAAAGCTTGAACCACCAATGCCTGGCTTGCTTTGTTTTGGGTTTTGTTTTGTTTTGCATTTTATTTTCCTTTGCACTTAGCTAGGTTTAAATACATCACCATAGCTTAAAGTGAATGCTACCTTTCTAAACAAGACAGGTATGAATGGTGGCTGCCTTAAATTCTGAATTAGGATGGTGAGATGACCAAGCCTGAGAACTGACTTAAGCAAGTTGTCTTCTGACCGTTGCATGATGCCTTATGGCATGCACACTCCCATATGCACACAGCACTGGACACTTGGAAAACAAGGCTAAAGACATGCTCAGCGGCTGAGAGCACTTGTTCTTGCAGGGGCCCCAGGTTTGGATCATAGCGTCTACATGGGAGCCCACAGCCCTCTGTAACTTCAGTTCGTGGGCACAGGCATCTGTGTGGTGTACTTAATATTTAGGCTGTCCTGTTGTGTATGTTTCTTCTGGGCTGAGGAATAATGAGAAACTACAACAGCCTAGTTTCTGGAATCAGCCACAGGAATCAAGTTGACAACCAGGAATGGTTTAACGTTTTGTTGCTGAGCCCACACCCTGCAGGGAAATAATGAATAATCAGTTTATCTACCGTTTCAGTTATGTTACCAAGAACTGGTAGCTATGCTTAGTTTTGTGCAATTACAATACTCAAAATGGTGAAGAGGATGGGTGATGGTGGACACTGGGGGTATACTAAGCGGTGTATCTAATCCCATTGTTTCTGTGTCATGTGCCCTGTAGACTGGACAGGAACACGAACTGATAGAAAGCATGCCTCTCTTGGAATGGTTTGCTAACAACTATAAAAAATTTGGAGCTACACTAGAAATTGTCACAGATAAGTCACAAGAAGGATCACAGTTTGTGAAAGGATTTGGTGGAATTGGAGGTGAGTAGCAGGCTCAGACCAGGGTCATCTTGGCTAACCTTTCAGGGTTACTTAGTGACATAGGCCCTCTCTACTTGGAAGAGGTGGGTGGGTCAGCGTGTGATGCCACATTCCTTAGTTTTGGACCAGTTCTTGGTTGTTTTTAATGTTTTCTATTAGCATTTTATTTGTTTCTTTATTTGCGGCAGGGTTTCTCTGTGGAACCCTAGCTATCCTGGAACTCACTTTGTAGATCAGGTTTCCCTCGAACTCAGAGAGAGAGCTACCCGCCTCTGCCTCCGCCTCCAGAGTGCTGAAAGCGTGTGCCACGACCCATTTTTTCATGCATGAACATAATGTATTTAATCTCTATGACTTGGTGGTGTATGTGTTATGTGGGCACAAGAGTGCCATGTATGCATGTGGCGATCAGAAGACGGCTTGCAGGATTGCTTCTCTCCTTCCTCCATGTGGGTCCTGAAGAGTCAGCTGGGGCAGCAAGTGCCTTTACCTGCAGAACCATCTTGCCGGGCCTGTGTTTTGTTTTGGAGAGTGTTGTTGTTCTGTGCCTACAAGCATTCAGCAGTCACGAGATAACTGGGAGACTTTCCATTATGTGGGTTCCAGGAATGAAACTTGGGTCGTCAGGCTTAGCACATGCGCTGGAATTCACTGAGTTTTCTCCCCTCCCCTTTGTGGGTTTTTTCTTGGAGGGTGGGAGGCTAGCCTGGGGTTGAGTGTGCCACCCAAACTGGCCTCAAGCACTGGCAGTTCTTGTGCCTTGGCTTCCTGGGTACTAAGGTTTATATTAGCTACCATTCCTGGGGCTAATTTTTACAACTATAATTCTGGAGGAGGGTGGGCTTCTCCTGTGAGAGCAGCCCCTTTCTGCTTTAAGAGTTATTCTTTCTGCTTTGTTTCTCCAGGTATCTTGCGGTACCGAGTAGATTTCCAGGGAATGGAGTACCAAGGAGGAGATGATGAATTTTTTGACCTTGATGACTACTAGGTAGTCGACATGGGTCCGGCAACCGTGCCTCACCCTCCAGCATTCAACCCAAGGAGCATACCCGTGGTGGAGTCCAACAGATCCCTGCCTTACAATTGGAGCATTTCCAGAACTTAATCCGTGAGCATTGGATACTGAAAAGAAAAGTGAAACAAAACCAGACCCAACCCTACACTTTGGTTTGTCGTGGTGTCAGCGCAGCAGCCGACAACTAAGTCTCTAAAGGCAACTGTGGACTCATTTAAAAAGAATCCCAGTTTTTACTTTTACTTGATGGTAAAATTGGTTGCTCTTGTATTTTATGAAAAAATGATTTTTTTAACCTTCATACATAGAAGCAAAATACTTTAACTGCTGTAAACCTTCAAAAGTTAGTAGACGTGAGGTCATACTGGTTTGTTTCTTCCTTTGATCGGAGAATAACTAAATTGCTGCATTTCGCAGTGACCCATTTACATGGCATTCTCGGCTTAGACTGCACAAGAAGAAATATATGTGAAATATTGGAACTGTTTCTCTCTTGGTCTCTGTTTAATGTTGAAAGGGTGAGCTGACAGGAGGCAGTTTGAACTTCACTCCCTCACACTTCCCACTCCCAGACTGTCCCTTTCAAAGGTGCAGGTTGCGTTGCAAAGTCAGACTGAGTGCCAACACACCGGGGCCAGGGCACTCTGGGCAGTCACCAGTGTGGAGGCACAGTTGTGCCTGGCATTTGGGAGCCCTCTGTGCCATTAGCGTTACTGAGGCTCCCTGTAATCTCAGCCTACTAGAAACCAGTCTGGGATGGACCCGATGGGGCTTCTGTGCTATTGCTGGGATTGGGAGAAATAAAACATGCAACTTAAGTGGAACCAAAAAAAAAAAAAAATTCAAAGATGATTTTGCTTGGATCTATTCTTGGTAAGGGGAGGTGGTGGTGTCTCCTTGTGTTGGATAGCATGAGATTATGTGAATGTTTTGATTTTATTTTTTTGTTTTCAAATGAACTGCAAGATTTTTTTCACGGGAACGACAGACAAGACACGTATGACCGTGCATGTATCTCAAACCCCTGGTGGGGCTGGAGCATCTGTTTCCAAAAGTGGGATCTACAAGCACCTCTCAGATGAGAAAGTATGGAGGCGGGGCGGGTGGGGAGGGCAGGGTGGGGAGGGCAGGACACGGCTGCTGGCACCATGGACTATAAACCATGTTAGAGCCGGAAGTTGGCCTGAAAACCTGAGGCTTAGGTTTCACAACTGGGCTGTAAATTGGATTTAAACCCAGCTGAAGTGCAAAGTCATGGTGTGCTCAAGGTGTGACAGTGAACAGAGTATGGGGTGCCCGGTGGTAGCGGTGGTGGGACAAGTATACCCAGTGGACTTTGAAGGACCGAAGGTTTTTTAAGTCAACTGGTATCACCCACACTCACCAGGGTGGTAGGAGGGTGCATTGGGTTTCAAATTGGGTACTTTTAACACTTTAGTGCCTGACTGCTGTTCTTCACTGACTTGACTCAGTCACTTGTAGCTTTATTGGTCTGAACCAGCTCCTTGTTCCCAGGTTACAGACCTGCCTATCTATCGTTCCAATAATCCTGTTTCACTTGAATGAAGGGAGTCTGTCTTCAGTGTAAAGCCTCTGCTTCTCACACTGTACCCTGAGGTCCAAATGACTGTCTGTCCTGTAACCTGATGTCTCAACCCAGTGAGAAGAGTCAGTTCTTTAGTGTTCACAACACGGGAGGCTTCACCGGAACAGGCTTTTGCTTTGGGCTCTGCTGTTTGTTTGCAGAACACCCAAGAGCAAGCGAACACACTCTTCCCAGCAGCACCTGAGGGTTTTGCCATTGTAAATGGGTCTAATGTGATATGACAAGACCAGAGAAATTGGATGTAAATTTACATTTTTGAATATGCTTGTTGTTTCACATGATACATTTAGGGTATGCAGCTCCTTTTGTAGTTTTTATTTTTACTATTTAAGTTTGGAAATGATGCCAAATTTTTGTATTTCTTTAATCAATGTGTTCTCCTTGGTGATATATATTGCATTATATATTGATGTGTGTATCAATATATACCGATATGTGTTACACTTACGCATACAAACACACATAAGTGAGGGGTGAAACCGTAGCCTGCACTCCCTAGCCTCTGCAGAGAGACCCTAAGAGCAGAATCTCGGTGTTGTGATGTACAGAAATGGAGAAGAGTATTAAACCATATTTAAGAATATATTTTGTGTGCTTGAGATTTTTTAGGAATGTTCCTAGAAAAGTCTGGACTACAAGGGACTAAATTCTTGCATTTGTCAGATTAGTCATGCCTAATAAATGCTCAGCTTTAGTTATTCTCACGGTATCTGTCTATGTGAAGGATAGCTGAGGTTGCAATCTGAGGGATACGGTACAGGGAGCTGCCCTGCCGCTTTCTACAGCCAAACTGATTTATAGCTTCCTCCATTGGATGTGAGTCAGAAGGCAGTGTGCATGTGTTTGGCTTTGGTTTTTTGTTTTGCTTTAAGGTATTGCAAACCCATCTGTATTCCATAGAAACACCATCTAACAGGTAAGAAAGCATTAAGAGTTTGATTAGCAGCTATTTAGTAATGAAACCAAAATTTTATCCCAGTCTCAAGTAAATTTTTGTCCCCTTGCATCTGAGGTCTGTAAAGGGGATCATAGTCCAGTGTGGTGTTACATACTCTGGAGGCAGAAGTAGAAAGTTCACAAGTTTGAGACTAGTTTTGGCTACATAGCAAGATCCTGTTTCGAAACAAACAACAAAATGAACAAAAGAATAACTAGTCCAGAGGGCCGAATAGTTGGCTCAGCAGTTAAGGGCACTGACTGCAAGCCGGGCATAGTGGTGCATGCCTTGAATCCTAGCACTTGGGAGGCAGAGCCAGGTGGTTACAGGACAGCCAGGAGAACACAGAAGACCCTGCTTTGAAACGCTGGGAGAACAAAAGGCAGTGCTGCTCTTGGCCTGTGCCTAGCTTCAGTCGCCAGCACCTATACACGGGGCCACCCAGCAGACTGTGAGCACAGTCCTAGGGGATGCACTGCCTTCTCACCTCCTTCCACTGGCACCAGGCACCCACAGGATGCATGTCCACGAGGACAGGCAAAATACTGTCGTCGTCCAGATGGCAGAGCAGAAATTAGCCTGACATTAATGCTTTCTCCCTAAAGGTTCAAGAGCCTACAGGTTCTTTGAGAGCTCAGAAGAAGCTTAGCTAAGAAACAGGTTACACACACACACACACACGGGGTTTGCTATTTCCAGGTTGGAAGGACAACTGGCCTCCAGCAGCTATACTCTTCCCCATCACTGCGTTTTCAGCATACTCGTGACTCATCCAACCGAGAAGGTCCTCAAATCAAACCAGTGTTCTCTGGAGAGAGACAGGCACAGTAAGGGTAGTTTTTCTATAGCACGCCTAAGTGGTGTTCTCAAAGTCAACAAGCTGTTGGGAGTGCAGGATATGTGGGCTGCACCTCTTGCCTGTCTGGGCCTGCAACGCTTTTCTTCTCTGGCTCCCATTCCCATACCACCACACTCCCAGACAGGCCCAGTCGATAGACGGCTGAGTGCCAGGGTGGAATTTAAGATTCATGCCAGCTTCTCCCTTGTAGCCAACTTGAATGCGTGCCAGTTGGGATTTGCATCTGCCAAAGTCCCACCCTGATGGGACTGTACTCAAGAGATGTAGGAGCTAACTGGCCAGAGGGTGTGGAAACGTGGTGTTAGAGCTTGTGAGGCAGGGCAGTTCCTTGTCTTGTAGCAGTTTGGGTGCCACAGTGTGACATGTGGCCAAATGGAGTTAGAGGCACACATGAAGATGTTCATCTTCAAGGTCTTCTGTAAGTATGTCCTGGCCCATGAACTCTGGAGATCCACCCCCAGGAATCTCAGAACTTGGCAGGGTCATCATTACCTGGGCTCAACTAGGAACTAGCCTGTAATCCCTGCTACTTGGGCGGCTTGGGAAAATCAAAGTCAGCCATGACAAATCAGTGAAATCCTTTCTCAAAGCCAAGGGCTGGGATGTAGGATATAGTCAATGGCAGTGTTTGTCCAGTGTGTGTGACAGCTTTGGGCTTGGCCTCTGTTGCCATGACTACCCCCACCAGTTCCGCAACACAAGAAAAGTCTTAAAAGCCCTGACTCTGTGATGACACACCTGTAGCATCAGCACCAGGAGGCAGGAGAATGCTGAGCCTTCTGGGCCTGCCTTTTACCTGCCAAGACCCTCTTACAAACCGTCTTAAGGATTTCATAAAGAAAGGTATGTGAATTGCATAGTCCAGTACCCTATGATGAGACTTGCTATCAAGATTCCATGGCTACCAACCTCTTGTGTGGAAGTGTCCAAAGTACCTTTCTGCTAATGGGCACAAGGTGGTGCTATACCACAAGGATACTGGCTGCAGAGAAAACTTGCTTCATTGGAAAAGGCAGGATTTCTGACCCAGCAGCAGCAGATTTCTGGGACTGCTTGCTTTGTCCTTAAAATCTGGAGAAATAGGGATGGCAGCCGAGCAAAGGAAAGGAGGGTTAACTACATAGAAGAACACAGGAGCTTATTTCACCTCGGCTCAGTTTCTGCCCTTTAAAATCTAGGTTTGAACTACCACCTATAAAATAACAATAGTAAGTTATATAATCTTTAGGAAGAACTTAGGTGTTTCTGTCAAGGTTCCCAAGCTATTACATAACATTCTAGGACTCTTATTTGGTTCCAAAGCCACGAATTGCAGACCATTCATGCTTTAAGGGGGAAAAAGAAAAAACGCAGTGGTGCCGGTGAGATCGAGTGGGTGTGCCTTACCGCTGGCTTTCCAAGGGACCACCACTTCAGTTGTGTCTGGAAGGCACCCTTCAGAATTTCCTTTCCACAACACACATTTTTACTGGCTGACCAGCCTGTCCCCCACCACTGATGGGAATAAACAAGGAGATCCCATGACTTTCCTTGGAGAGGGCTCCTAGAATTCCTCCAGCCAGATCTTCCAGCACTTGGGAAACGGAGACGGGGGGATGAAGGACTGAAGGGCATCCGCAGCTACTATAGAGGGCATTTAATGCCAGCATGGACTACATGACTCCAAATGTATCCAATGTCTTCATCAAATACGTGGAATGTTCAAATGGTAGTATAAGTTAGTTAATTTTCCTGTTTTGGGGTTGAACCAGGACCTCTATGTATGCAGTCTACTATTACATTTCATTTCTGCCTCACACCCACCCCCACCTCCTTTGAAAAGAAGATCTTACAAACCTACCCTAGTTGACCACAAACTCTTAGTCTCAAGCCATTTTTGTTGTTGCTGGTTTTGTTTTTTGAGACAGGATCTCTACATAGCCCTAGCTGTCCAGAAGCACACTATATAAACCAGGCTGACCTCAAACTCAGAGATCTGCTGCCTCTGCCTCCCAAATGCTGAGATTAAAGACATGGGACACTTGCTCTAAGCTCCTCGAGGAGCTGAAGCAACAGGCACATGCATTGTGCCAAATCTGCCCCCCCCCCACTAAGTTTTTTATTTGTATTTTTAGAGGGGCATGCAACAGTATATGTGGAAATTAGAGGACAGCCTGTAGGAGTTGGTTCTTTCCCAACCACTTGGCCTCTTGCCTGACTCCTGCCCCTGCTCTTCAGATTATATTGTTGATAGGACAGATGACAGGTGGACTATCGATAAAACCTACTCTAGTTAAATTACTGTGCTTTTTTTAAGGGAATGTTCTAAGTACATGTTGATGAATCGAGCTGGTAAAGTAGGTGAGGCTTATAGCCGGGGCAGTAGCGTACTCCTTTAATCCCAACACTCCAGAGGAGAGGCAGGTGGGTCTCTGTGAGCTCAAGGCCAGCCTGAGTTCCAGGACAGCCAGAGCTACATAGTGAGACCCTGTCTAGAAGGAAAAAAGCATCACTGGGCACGGTGGTGCCCTCCTGTGATCCCAGCACTCAGAAGACTGAAGCAGCAGCATTGCCTGGAGTCCCAGAATAGCCTCTGCCCTGTAGCCAGTCTCAAACCAAACCATGACAGCGTCCTCATGTAACAGATGATTTAGGGGCCGTGTGAATGAATATCCACCATGCAGCAGGGTGATGGAGTCCTAACTAGTTCAGAAGGTTCTTAAGTTGGTTTGATCTTTGTGTGAGTTTGTTTTGACTCACAGTTTTGGGCTTTGGCTCAAGTCAGTTCCACTAAGCCAACCTGGGTCTGAAGCCTGGGGGTTGCCTGGGCAGGGTCAGGAAAGGAGCTGCTGTCCTGTTCCCTGGAGATAGTCGGTCTTGGGCTTTGAACTGGGTGAGGTGAAGCAGTAGAAAGAACAGGGGTTTGGTTGGGGGACTTGGATGCTAACTAGACAAGCAGCAGCTGATGGGGAAAGCACAGCAGCTATCTGAAAACCTGGAGCCAACCTCACAACAGAGTTCTGTCTGTTTGCTCATCACTACAGAGCCCTCATACTTAAAAAAAAAAAAAATGTTTTGGGGTAGGAGACAGCTTGGTAAGAACACTGGCTGCCCTTCAGAGGACCTATGTTCAGGTCTCAGTGCCCATTCACAATAGTCCCAGGGGATCTAGTGCCCTCTTCTGACATCTGCAGGTATTACACAGACTCAGGCAAGGAAAACACCCATACACGTTTTTTAATGTGTTTTGCCTGCATGTATGTGCACCAACATGAATACAGTGCCTGCGAAGGTCGGAAGGGGACATCAGGTCCCATGCAACTAGATGGTTGTGAACTGCCATGTGGGTGCTGGAAGCTGAACCAGGGTCTTCTACAAGCCCAGCAAGTGCTCTTAACGGCTGAGCCGTCTCTCCAGCCCCCTAATACTTTCATTTTTGAGACAGCATTTGCTATGTAGCCCAGGCTGGCTCCACATCCCAAGTGCTAGGCTTACAATCACATGTTACCAGGCCTGACCCTATCTTTGAGAATCATAATTTTAGCCATCAAAAGAGCCTTGGACAGAAGTGGATGCTCACAGTCAGCTATTGGATGGATCACAGGGCCCCCCAGTGGAGGACCTAGAGAAAGTAACCAAGGAGCTAAAGGGATCTGCAATCCTATAGGTGGAACAACAATATGAACTAACCAGTACCCCGGAGCTCTTGTCTCTAGCTGCATATGTAGCAGAAGATGGCCTAGTGGGCCATCAGTGGAAAGAGAGGCCCATTGGTCGTGCAAACTTTATCTGCCTTAGTACAGGTGAATGTCAGGGCCAAGAAGTGGGAGTGAGCGGGTGGGGGACTTTTGGGATAGCATTGGAAATGTAAATGAAATAAATACCTAATAAAAAATAAAGATAAATAAATTAATTTAAAAAAAAAAAAAGAGCCTTGGGTCTTACCCTATAATGGTCACTGAAAAGACAGCTGAAGTCCAGAGAGCAACATCATAGGCGGCTCTCTGAGCTCTGAACAGCAAAGTCCTTAACATGAGTGCTCAACATTATGGCCCCAATGTCTGGCCTCACCAAATAGATGGCCTTGCTCTTCACCTAAATCCTGGCCTCTCTAATGCTGCAGATGAGAAGACAGAGGACGGCACAAGTGAGTGGCCAGAAGCCAGAGAGCTTGGAGGGGCAAGGTGGCCAGCATCTAGGTAGTTCTCTCAAGTCACTTCCCTGTGAGTCAGGGCTGGCTTGAGCCTATGACTCAGTTGCTTTTCCCGCCCCAGGATTCCAGCCAGCACTCGCTGCCATTCTGCTGATACCCAGCATGGCTATGTGTATAGCCCCTTCTGCTGGGTTCTCCAGCCCCACTCAGAAAGCAAGTGGACCCATTCCTAGTGAGGCCCCCAAAAAGGAACAGCAACTCCAAGCAAGAAAGAGCTAGGATCTTGTGGGGTAGAGGCAAAGGAGACACTCTGCTCTGCTGGCTGGAGAGGAAGAAGAAACTAGAGCTTGATGGCGGCCATCTGCCTGTCACAGGGCTGTCCAAGCAGGACAAGCTCCCCTCTGAGTTTGGAGAGGGGCTATCTGAATGACAAGATCACTTGGAGGGCCACTACAGAGCAGACTCTATTAAGGTAGGATGACTCAAATTTCAGGGTTTTGATATTTATACTCAACATTTCTCATGTATTAACTCTATTAAGGTGTAGTTTGCGCACAGAATGAGACCACCCCTAATATAGGGCGACTATGAAACTACAATTTCAGTTTTTGAAGCAGTCTTACTATGTATCCCTGGCTGGCCTGGAAATCTTTTCGTTTCGTTTCTTTTCTTCTTTCTTTTCTAAGACATGGTCATATACTATATCCTAGCATAGCCTGGAACTCACAACATAGTGAAGGCTGGCCTGGGATATTCCTGTCTTCACCTTCAGAGATTGCAGGCCTGTGTAGCCCATGTCAGGACTAAACCCTTCAACTATGGGGTCTGCACTTCACTTCAGCTGTCAAAGCTCAGTTAAACTGTTGGCCACCCAATTCATGTCTGCAGAGATGGAGAAATGGTTGGTATGGGAAGAGACCCCCACATAATTAATATTGAAGTGTTGTAAGTAAAAATCAAAAGTATCACACCGCCGGGCGTGGTGGCGCACGCCTTTAATCCTAGCACTCGGGAGGCAGAGGCAGGCGGATTTCTGAGTTCGAGGCCAGCCTGGTCTACAAAGTGAGTGCCAGGACAGCCAGGGCTATACAGACAAACCCTGTCTCGAAAAACCTAAAAAAAAAAAAAAAAAAAAAAAAAGTATCACACCGCTGTATGGGGGTCACAGTCACTGCTTCCCTGGTGAATCTGGGTCCTTCAGTTTTCAGCTGTGGTGAATAATACTGCTACTGGCATTTATATATGTTTTGAGTAACTTGAGGGAGTGGGACAATGGCTCAGTTGATAAAACGCTTGCTTTGCAAGCAGAAAGATCTGAGTTTGAACTTCAGAAGCCACACAGCTGGGCATGGCGGAGCAGATCCCTGTGGCTCTGGGCCAGCCAGTCTAGCCTACTTGGTAACTAAGCTCCAGACCAGGGAGAGAAATCTTGTTTCAAAATAACAAAGTGGGGAGATGGAGAGATGGCTCAGCAGTTAAGAGCACAGCTGCTCCTCCAGAAAACCCAGGTTCCATTTAAAGCATCCACAAGACAACTCGCAACCATACAATTGTCTGTAACTTTAAAAAAGGGGGGGGGGGGCTGGAGAGATGGCTCTGCAGTTAAAGGGCACTGACTGCTCTTCCGAAGGTACTGAGTTCAGTTCCCAGCAACCACATGGTGGCTCACAACCATCTGTAATGATGCCCTCTTCTGGTGTGTCTGAAGACAGTTACAGTGTACTTATATAATGAATAAATGTTTTTTTAAAAAATGGTTTTTTTAATTAAAAAAAAAAAAAAAAGGCACTGGGCAGCACATGCCTTCAGTCCCAGGCAGGTGGATCTCTGAGTTCAAGGCCAGCCTAGTCTACAGAGTTCCAGGACAGCCAAGGCTACCCAGAAAAACCCTGTCTCAAACAAAACAAAAGGAAGAAAAGAAAGGAAGGAAGAAAGGAAGGAAGGAAGGAAGGAAAGAAAGAAAGGCAACTGGGTAAGCAGGCAAAGGTTCTTGTGAATTCAAGGCCTGATCTACATAGCAAGTTCAGGCCATCCAGGACTACACAATGAGACTATGTCTTAGGAAGATGGCTCAGCAGATAATGCACTTGCCGTTCATTGGTGAACGAATTCCAGTCCCTAGAATCCATATAAAAGATGGGTGAGCATGATCCCAGCTAGTGGGATAAAGAGGACACAGGAAGGGCCCCAAGCAAGCTGGCTAGCCAGGCTAGCCAAATGGTGAGCTCCCAGCTCAGTGAGAAACCTTGTCTCAATATACAAGGTGAAGAGCTTTCCAGGAAGACACTAGCTGTGTCAGCCCTGGGTGTCCACAGGAAAGTACAAACACACACACACCTGCACCCACACACATGCAAAACAGACACACAGCACATGAGATGTGCAAATGTGTACACACACTATTTTGGCTTCTCTTGGTGTCTTATTTACTTTTCTAGAGCTGTGACAAAATACCATGACCAAGGAAACTTGTGGAAGTAGGAGTTTATTTGGGGCTTACAATTCTATTATGGTGGGGAACATGGCAGCAAGCAAACATGCTATGGTGTTGGAGCAGCAGCTGAGAGCTCACATCTTGATCCATGAACAGGAAAGGGCATAATAGGAATGGCAGGAGTCCTTTGGAACCTCTAAGCTCACCCCCAGTACCACACCTCCTCCAACAAGGCCACACCTCCTAATCCTTCCCAAACAGTTCCACCAACTGCTGCCAGCCATTCAAACTCTGCCCCTGCCCCTACCCCTGCCCCTGCCCCTGCCCCTGCCCCTGCCCCTGCCCCTGCCTCTGCAGGCCTTCTCCTTCAAACCATCAGTCAGGTTGACCTCTCAGAATAGAATCACTGGACTTAAAAAAATAATAATAATAAAGCCAGGCAATGGTGGCCCACGCCTTTAATCCCAGCACTTGGGAGGCAGAGGCAGGTGGATTTCTGAGTTCGAGGACAGCCTGGTCTACAGAGTGAGTTCCAGGACAGCCAGGGCTACACAGAGAAACCCTATCTCAAAAAAACAAAATAAAAAAATAAAACCAATTCACTAGGTCACATCGTATTATCTTGGGTTTTGTTTGTTTTTCTGAATTTTTTTTCTTTTTTTCTTTTTTTTTTTTTTGGTGTTTTTATTTTTGGAAAATAAAATAGTGTCTGGCAAAGTGTCTGGCAAGGCCCAGGCTGGTGATCCTCCTGTCTCAGCCTCCAGAAAGCTTGGATTACAGGCTTGTGCCACTGTGCTGGAGTGTCTAACATCAACCAAGCCATCAAACAACCTTCCTCAGCTGACTCTAACTAGTCCTACATCCCCACCAGCAGTGCAGAGCCCCCAGAGCCTGCAGAGCCCGAGCTGTCCACCTCTTGCTCACCCTTGTTGAGCCCAGACAGCTTTGCTCCTTGGTGAGAAGCAGTAAGTCAATTTAGTTTTCATTTGCACGTCCTTAAGGACTAATTCAGTTTCAAATTTTCTTAAGAACATTGGCCATTTGTATAATACTGTTTGTCTTTTGTTCATTTGCACACACACACATACACACACTTTCTCATGGGCATATGTGTGCACACACAGTATTATCTTGGGTTCTCCCACATTTATATTCTCCCATACACACACACACACACACACACACACACACACACACACACACACACACATGTCCCCAACCAGCCTCTCTTCCCTTCTTCCTCTCTTCCTCTCTCCTCTCTTTCTGTCCTTCTCTGGCCCTCTTTCTTTGCCTCAACCCACTTCTCCAGGTCCTAAATAAACTTTTATACTAAGCCTCTCTTGAGGCTGATTCCTCAAGGGATCCCGCACTGTTTTATAAAAAACAACACACATAGCAGCTTACAACTGTCACTCCAGTCCCAAGGGAGTTAATGGCTTCCTCTGACCTCCCAGGGCACCAGGGACACAAGTGGTATATGGACATATATGCTGTCAAAACACTCAAACACATAAAAATAAAAATTAAAAGAGAGGGCTGGAGAGATGGCTCAGCGGTTGAAAGCACTGACTGCTCTTCTGAAGGTCATGAGTTCAAATCCCAGAAACCACATGGTGGCTTACAACAATCCTTGATGAGATCTGACTCCCTCTTCTGGAATGTCTGAAGACAGCTACAGTGTACTTACATATAATAAATAAACAAATCTTTAAAAAAAATTAAGAAAAGTTCAGGACCAACCTGCTAAGACCACGGTGCCATGTTATTTTGGTTCATACAGTTTTATAGTAAGTTTTTAAATCATGACGTTTTTTGTTTTTTAGGATTTTTCTCCTGCTTATAGGTCTTAAAAGTGCACATGAATTTTGGGAATAGGTTTTCTGCTTGCAGAGGAAGCTCTACATTTTGAAAGGCTTCATTCAACTGTAGGTTCTTTTAAGCAGTCCTGCAGTATTAAAAAGAAAAGTCCTAAGTCAGGGTGTACACACCTGTGATACCAGCACTCGAGAGGCAGAGGCTGGTAGATTTGAGGCCACCAAGGTCTACAGAGTGACCTCCAGGCTGGCCAAAGTTACACAGTGAGACCCTGTCAAAAAAAAAAAAAAAAAAAAAAAAAAGCCAATAAGAACATCTTGCAATCTAATAACTTTCTATTTATTTAGATTTTCTTTCTTTCAGCAATAATTTATAATTTCCATTGTATAAATCTTTCTATCCTGAGTTAAATTTATTCCTGGGCATTTCTTTCTTTCTTTCTTTCTTTTTTTTTTTTTTTGGTTTTCAAGACAGGATTTCTCTGTGTAGTCCTGGCTGTAGGAACTCACTCTGTAGACCAGGCTGGCCTCGAACTCAGAAATCCACCTGCCTCTGCCTCCCAAGTGCTGGCATTAAAGGATTGTGCCACCACTGCTTGGCTTTCTGGGCATTTCTTTTGTGGTTGAAAATGGAGTTGTTTTCTGAATTTCTTTTTCAGATTGTTCGATGCTGGCACCTTGAGGTTTTGATTGGCATTTGTCTGAGTAGTAAGTAGTGCCGGCATCTTTTCATATGCTTATCAGCCATTCAAATGCCTTCAGTGATGTTTCTATCTCAGCTCTGCATCTCCGTGATTACAAAGCAGCTCCCCAGCTTCCCTGACACCCTTCTTCCCTTCCCTCCTCTGCATTTTTTCTTTTTTTAAATTTTAATTTTTTTTTATAAGTGAAAACGGGTATTTTGCCTGCATTGTGTCTGTGCACCATTTGTGTGTCTGTTGCCCAGAAAAGAACACTGGATACCCTGGAACTGGAATTACACACAGTAAGTGGCCATGTATATGGGTGCTGGGAATCAAACCTGAGTCCTCTGGAAAAGTGGCCAGTGCTCTTAGCTGCTAAGCTATCACACCAGCCTTTCCTCTGCTGTTGACTTTCAAAAATAACATGTGGGTGGACATTGGAAGCAGCTGCCCAGGACAACGCTGGCGTTCCACTGAAAAGCTCTGTGGCTTTGAGAATGTTATTTAGCTCTCCTTTCAGGTTCAAGTTTAAACTAAAGTTGTATTAAATATACTAAGTTGTTTATTCCATACTATAAAAAAAGCAAAGGGCCAGACTCAGGAATATCTCATGAACAAAAGAGACAACCCGGGGCTGGAGAGATGGCTCAGTGGTTAAGAGCACTGACTGCTCTTCCAGAGGTTCTGAGTTCAATTCCCAGAAACCACATGGTGGCTCACAACCATCTGTAATGGGATCCTATGCCCTCTTCTGGTATGGCTGAAGACAGCTGCAGTGTACTTATAATAATACAGTGTACTCGTATACATAAAATAAATAAGTAAATCTTCAGAGAGAGAGAGAGTCCCTATCCAACCAGCTTCCAGACGAGTGGACCAGTTCTAACTGTTGGAAGTCCTGATTGTGACAGCAGTCTGAGAAGGGCTACATGTGGGGCAAGTTGACCAGACAGGAAAAAAGGAGATTCCCTGATCCAGAACAACTCATTGAGGAGGCGCATGTGAATAGCATCTCTTGAACTAATGGGACTGTAAAGCAAATTGGAGAGAGACCAGAAAATAGAGCCGGGTGTGGCACTGGGAGCTCAAAGGAAGGTCAGGAGTTCAAGGCCTGCTTCTTTCTGATACAGAGCAAATTTGAGAATGGGCTGAACTATGTGAGACCATAGGGGAGAGGAGAGGGGAGGGGAGGGCGGAGCAAGCCAGGGAGCAGACCCAGATGTGTGTGAAAGGCCGGGCTAACATCACAATTTAATCTGAAGAATTTGAGAGACAATGAGGTATTTTAAACAGGCGGGTAACAAACTCAAAACGTCCTTATGCACACAATGCAGACGGGGGAAAGAGCCTGCAGTGTATAGGGAAGTTCTAAAGCTAAGCTCATATCCAAGGAGAGGAAACCCACAGAGCCTGTGAGTGTGATGCAGGATAAGATTCAGAACACACAGAGGGCTCAGTTCAGTTTCCAGCACTCAAGCTCACAACTGCCTGTGACTCCAGCTCCAGGGGGCTTTGACGCCCTCTTCTGGCCTCTGGGAGTACCTGCACTCATGTGCACATGCCTATTACATACATATACACATAGTTAAAAATAAATCTTTTTTTTTAAAGATATGGAAGCAATGGAGATAAGGTTTCATTGCAGAATGATTGCTAGCATGGAAAAACTGTGGCTTTCATTCTCTGGGGTTGGGAGAAGGAAGAGAGGAGGAGGAGGAGGAGGAGTTGGAGGAAAGATAGAAACATTTAGGAGGCAGGGGCATGAGATGGCTTCAAGTTTAAAGCCAGCCTGGTCTACATTGCAGAGTTTCCAGCTAGCCAGAACTGTCCTTTTTTTTGTTTTGTTTTCGAGACAGGGCTTCTCTGTGTAGCCCTGGCTGTCCTGGAACTCACTCTATAGACCAGGCTGACCTCAAACTCAGAAATCTGCCTGCCTCTGCCTCCCAAGTGATGGATTAAAGGTGTACACCGTCACTGCCCGGCTATACTAAAATTTCTTTTTTTTTTTTCTTTTTTCTTTTTTTTTTTTTTTTTTGGTTTTTCAAGACAGGGTTTCTCTGTATAGCCCTGGCTGTCCTGGAACTCACTTTGTAGACCAGGCTGGCCTCGAACTCAGAAATATGCCTGCCTCTGCCTCCCAAGTGCTGGGATTAAAGGTGTGCGCCACCACCGCCGGGCTATACTAAAATTTCTTAACGAAGGCTGTTGAGACAGCTAAATGGATTAAAGGCACTAGGGAAGGGGGAGAGGGAGAGAAAATTATCAACCTAGATCAAATATCCAACCCCCAAAAAGGAACCTTAAATGCTGGCATCAGAGCTTTCATAAGACCTAGGACCACTGCCAATTCAAAGGACTTTCTGGGTCTCAAAGCTCCCTAACCGAGAAAGAGAAGGCCTTCCAAGCAGAAACGCGGGGTTCCCGCGATTTCTGTGGCATCCTAGTGGAGTTCAACACCTCCAACGCCTCCTCCCTCCACCCCCGCTCAGTTTTAAATAGCTCTCTGGTTTCCAGCCCGGGATCTCCCAGCTTCAGAAGGAGACAGCGCCTCCACACCCTGAACTGCCCTCGACCTTGAGGAGGCATAGGCCAGCAGGGGGCGAAAGGTAGCGGGGAGTCAATGGGGAGCCACAGAAATCCTGATCTTCCCGGACCACTTCATCCACAAGAGCCATAGCCATGCTAAGGCAAGAGGTTCCCAGGACAGGGGTGTGGGACCTAACTCCTGGATCTTCTGGACCCTTGAGAGCCTCACCATGCCCCCTATTCGCAGGCACTCTAGATGACCTGTGATGGTCAGGGCACACACAGAACTCAACTTCTGAACGTTGTAGTCACACAGCACATGTGCCTTTGGCTGGTGGATACTGGAAGCCTGTAGGTCGATTTATTCTAGATCAGAACCAGAAAAGGGAGAAAAGAAGGAAGGAAATCTGAAAAGAGGAAGAGAAAGACTGAAGACGGGATGGCTCTGCAGAAGGTTCCTGATGCCAATCACAACGACCTGAGGTTGAACCCTGGGGCACTCTTAGTAGATGAGACTCCTACTTACCATCCTCTGGTCTCCACTTACGAGCTGGGGTACACGTACACACACACACACACACACACACACACACACACACATAAATAAAAATGTAATAAAAAACAAACACAACTGTCCACAGGCTGCCTGGCACTAGAAACCCCAGCTCTCAAGATGGTTACCTGGCAACATGAAGACCTGCTTGTCTCCACCCAGCATTACGTCTGGCCCTCACTGACTGTGGCGCCTGTCCCTCTCTAACCTTTTCTTAAGGCAGATCACCTCAGGGTACACAGGTTTAAGTCTTGCTCTAGCAGGACATGTAGGGGCTTGCGGGTTCTCACTGCGAAGGATTAAAAGCTGGCAGGCAGTGCAAGAGAGGCCACTCTGTATGGTGGGGGCACCTTGTGGGCACTGTTGCTCAGTGTAGTTAGCTGTACTTCTGGCTTAGCCGTTGCTACTCCCCCCCCCACCCCAACCCTCCTCCATCCTCCCTTACCTCCTGAACCTCTCATTGCCACAGGAACCCTAAGGGAACTGCAGAGGCCTGATAACAGGGTCCTTTCCTGCTTTTTTTACTCAAAAATTGTATCATTATCTGATGTGGGAGCTAGGAATGCAGCCATGTGTAAGACTAAGGCTGCTGCAATCTGGGTAAACCAAGGAGCAGTGAGAGGTTAGGTGCATCGTCTGCGGGCCTATGGGATGAGGGTCAACAGGCTGAACTACGTTAGGGAAAACTAGGATCGTTCGTTCTACCACAGGGGTGTGAGGAAGGCATTAGAGGAAAGGCGGGAGTAGTGAGAAGCAGCCAGATGTTCCTAAAAGACCAAATCGCTAAGTGAGAGGGGGTAGGGCTCTGGAGTCGCGAGCGGCTAAAGGATGTCTAGCAAGGGGGTGCTGCGTGCGCGGGAAGGGGAGAAAATGGGGCAGATGAAATGGATAGCGATGATGAGCGCCTCTGACCTTGCAGGGGTGGAAGGCGGCTCTGTTTCGAGGCGCTCCGGAGACCGGCCTGTCCGGCGTTCCCCTCCTTGGTAGGGTCACGGCGCGGCGGGCTGCTCTCCGAGGCCGTGCTCCAGCCCTCGGGCAGCCTGCCAGCCGCGCCGGGAAGGAAGCGCCATGTATGGGCCGGTGACAGAGAAGGAAATTCCTTGTAGGGCTCGGGAAGGAAGCGCCATACATGGTGCGGGGCTGGCGGGGGCGGGGCGGGGGCGGGGAGCGCGGGACCGAGGCGCTTCCGCCGCCCCGGGCCACCGAGCCCGCGCCGTGCCCCCGAGCCTGGAACACAGGGCTCCGCTGGAGCTGCTCCCCCACTGTCCTGGGGCGCTCGGCCCCGCAGGAGCTGCACGCACCTCGCCCCGGGATGTGTGGCCTAGCGGATGCTCCAGCCGCCTGGGAATCCCAGTTAGGTCGCGCGCTTTCTGCAACCTAGAGGGACCGACCGGTGCTCACTGATGCGGGTGAAGCATGCCTGAGCGTGGGCACAGCCCTAAGTAGCCACCCTGTCGTTGTGAGTGGGGCGGTCTTCCCAGCCGTCTGCTGACTCCCTTTCGCCTCCTCCAGCTAAAGGATGGAACGGGGAGCTGCTTTGGAAGACATGACTAGAAGAAAATAAACAGACGGGGTTTCCCCTTCTAGAGCTCAGAGAAAGTCTAATTCCAGCTTCTCCCCTTACCAGCTAATTAATGTTGGAAAAGACACCTTCTCAAAGGCTCCAAGAGCTAACAGTTCCTGCTCTGCAGGTTTGTGGTGATCAAATAAAATAGAAAATAAGTGTGTGTGTGTGTGTGTGTGTGTGTGTGTGTGTGTGTGTGTGTGTGTATGTGTGTGTGTTTGTGTGTTAGTGGTGATGAGGTGTCTAACATAAAGTAGTCCCTGGCTTGAAGGCTTGGGCATTCTTCTGGAAGGCCTGTCTCAGTGAGGAAAGGCTGCCTCTCTAGATCCCTCACACCTCACAACATCCTTTAAATACTGAGACTGGAGCTCAAGGTCTTGCACATGCTAGGCAAAGGCTCTCCAACTGACACATAACCCCTGTCCCCTGTCCTTTTGGTTTGTCTGTCTGGTTGGGTTTTTCTGTTTTGTTTTTGTTTTTTTTGTTTTTCGAGACAGGGTTTCTCTGTATAGCCCTGGCTGATCCTGGAACCCACTCTGTAGACCAGGCTGGCCTCGAACTCAGAAATCCACCTGCCTCTGCCTCCCAAGTACTGGGATTAAAGGCATGCGCCACCACGCCCGGCGTCTGGTTGGTTTTTGAGGCAGAGTTTCTCTGTAGTCCTGGCTGTCCTGGAACTCACTCTGTAGACCAGGCTGGCCTTAAATTCAGAGATCCATCTGCGTTTTCCTCTGGAGTGCTGGGATTAAAGGCCATGCACCCAGCTCCTTTTTGTATTTTTTATTTTGAAACTAAATTGCACCAGCTGGCCAAGATCTCCTGTAGTGCGGGCAGATCTTCCTATCTCAGTCCTGAGAGTGGTCGGGATTGCCAGCCTGTGACGCCAGGCTCAATTAAGGTTTATTGCCTTTACCTGAGGTATGTGTGGCCCTGACTTACCTTTCTCAATTTGGCCATTGCTTCAGTGATCTCCTGACCCTGCCCATGGCCCTCCCCTACTTCCTCCAGAAGGCAAGGGTGGAAGGGCCAAAAGAGAACCCAGAGGAAGTTGAGTTCCCATCCTGTCCAGACCTGGTATGTAGGACACCCTCCCCTCCCACACCTGCTGTCAGTACCACACCCACACATTTCACCAAGAGATGGGTATCACTCTCAGACAAGCATTTCCCAATCAGCTCTTGTCGGTCCAGCCTGTCCTGGAGTCCCACTGAAATCTAACCTGAATTTCCCTGCCCCGTCCTGCTGAGCAGCAGTTAACAGCTACTGATAGATTCCAGGCAAGTCTGTGAACACACAATGGCTGCCTGTCACACAGGGCCTGGATTCCTTTCATCCCTGTTGGGCAAGGAGGCTGTGGTTGGCATGGTAACCTTCCCTGTACAAGTTGCAGCTTTCAAGGATGTCTTTCGATTCCACCAGGGACACAGCTCCTTCTGTGGGCCACAGAGTGACATGTTGCTGTGTCATCCAGGCTTCTCTGGTAGCAGAAAGGAAGAACTGGTTCCCAGGGAGCCAGAGACTCAAGGGAGATGCAGATTGGATCTCCTTCCCTGTGTGTCAGGCCTCATCCACCCAGAGAAACCAGTTCTGAAGCCTTTTGGGGATGTCACTTGTGAATGGCAAGCATCTCACTACACCTTCAGGCACCCAGCAAATTGAGCCGCACTTAACATCTTCCATCACTGTAGAATAAAACGAATAAGTCACAAAACCTCCCAAATGCAGTGGCTTTTCTCTTCAAATATCTGTGGAATCAATGAATATTGACTATGTCCTATGTTTCAATCTCCCATACACTATTTCAGCTAATTCCCTGCTCCGTTCTACGAGGTCTTCGGATACTTGTTTTTGAAACAGGGGAGCCGGGCGGTGGTGGCGCTCACCTTTAATGCCAGCTCTTGGGAGGCAGAGGCAGGTGGATTTCTGAGTTTTAGGCCAGCCTGGTCTATAGAGTGAGTTCCAGGACAGCCAGGACAATATAGAGAAACCCTGTCTTGAACCGCCCCACCACCCCCCTCCCCCAATAGAAAGAAAGAAAGAAAGAAAGAAAGAAAGAAAGAAAGAAAGAAAGAAAAGAAACGGGGAAGTTAGAATTTGGGCTAACATCTTATAAAGCATGACCAAGGATCACATGGTTCTAGCACCCACATTAGGCTTTCAGAACTGCTGCTCCAAGTCTTTCCTGTGAGGTCTCACGCTCCGTTCTGTCTGCTTCTCCTCCTCTATTTTTTTTTTTTTTTTCGAGACAGGGTTTCTCTGTATAGTCCTGGCTGTCCTGGAACTCACTTTGTAGACCAGGCTGGCCTCGAACTCAGAAATCCACCTGCCTCTGCCTCCCAAGTGCTGGGATTAAAGGCGTGCGCCACCCAGTCCTCATTATTTTTAATTTGTATTTGCTTCTGTGCTTGGAGCAAGCCAACCTTCCCCCAAAGCATTGTCTCTCACGGGATTGCTCAAGAAAGAATGGTGGCCCCAGCATCTGTCTCTGGCCTGAAAGTTCCTGTGTGGCCCTTTCTGGCTCGAAAGCAGCCCCAGCAGCCTCAAGCCAGCTGTCTCCGTCATGGAGATTCCCAGCAGAGGGCAAGCCGAGGGAAAGTGGTTCCCAGCTGCCAGCTCCATCTAGGCAAAATCACATTAGAGCCAGCCCGGCGGCTTTCCTCGGTCCCTCCAGAGAGCAGTCAGCTCCCCCGCAAAAGGGAGGGGAAGATAGACTCGGAGAACCGAAGGAAACTTCCACTTCTCTCGCTGGCTGGGAAGACTTTGGCGTCAAGTGCCACCATTGTACGTGGGAAGACTGATGCGGATCCTCACGGGATTTCAGAAGTCTCTAAAAGGAGCCCCAGGCAGAGCTCGGGCAGCAGGTGCTGGATTGAAGGATCTCGGAGAGGCGGCTCTCAGGAAGCAGAGTTCCCCAGCTCTCCTCCTCTTTCCCTCTCCTGCCCTTTCCTGATGTCATTCAACTGTCAGGATGTCTTGTTACAAAGGTAACAAGCCACTGAGCCTGAGAACCCAAGTTTGATCCCCAGGACTCTCCTGGGAGAACTGGTTCCCATAAGTTGATCTGCCCAGATACACTGCGGTACACCTACCCACAGTAAAAAAAAATAATAATAAACAAATATAAATAAGTAAACAAACAAATAAATAAATACATAAACTTTTCAACGTTTTTAAGATGCGGTTCAGGGGTGGGGATGTTGCCCAGTGTAAGAGAACTTGCTTTTGTGTGAGGGTTTCAGGGAATACACCTGCCATCAACTAATCCCGAAGCAGCAGAGGTAAGGGTTAGATAGAATTCAGATCTGCAACTCTGCATCTGCATGGGACAGCTCTGCCTTATGGGCCTCCTGACATAATAAGGCTTCTTCCCTCCCAAGAGGCACCTGCTCAGAAAGGCTGAGACCACATCGCTGGACACGTGGGCCTGAAAGGGAAAGGTGAGACCGTGGGTCTTTTTTTTTTTTTTTTTTTTCCCTACTCTGTAGACCAGGCTGGCCTCGAACTCAGAAATCTGCCTGCTGGGATTAAAGGCGTGCGTGGGCCACCACTGCCCGGCGACACCTTGGGTCTTAAGAGTTGTCTTCACCTGGCCTCTCTTCTGCATCTGGTCATTGATTCCTGAGGCAGGAAGGAGCCTCCAGAGGATTCCACTACCTCTCCCACCCTTGAGAGTTCCCCCGAGAGACAACAAGGTGTGTAAACTGAGCAGTGGTGTTTCTTGGGGCAGGATGGGTTTAGTCAGATGGACAGGCTAGCCATTCCTGTCAGCCAACACTCCTTCCTCTCTGCCACAGGTCTCCAGTGCATTGGCTCCCAGAGCTCTTTGCAGACTGCTTCTGCACCACCCTCCATTCTTGCACCCAGCAGCAGCCTGAGGGGGTGGGAAACACTTGAAGCTCTGAGTCAGAGGAAAGGTCTCCCTCTCCTGAAACAGAAAGTCAAGGATGCAGAGTCTGTGGAAAGGAAAGGGGCCTGGAAAGAGAGGGGAACACAGCTTCCTTCCTGGCCCACTCTTGATTAGTTTTAAACCCTTTTTATTGCATTGTGGGTAATGCATGCTCATTGTAGACAATGCAGCTACTGGAAATAAGATCCGTTCATTGTTTCTCCACACACACAAAACAAAAACAAAAACAAACAAGCAAAACCCAAAACTCAGGGTTGGAGAGATGGCTTATCCTTTTAAGAGTACTGGCTGAGGGCTGGTGAGATGGCTCAGTGGGTAAGAGCACCCGACTGCTCTTCCGAAGGTCCAGAGTTCAAATCCCAGCAACCACATGGTGGCTCACAACCATCTGTAACGAGATCTGGCGCCCTCTTCTGGAGTGTCTGAAGAAAAGAGTACTGGCTGCTCTTCCAGAGGTCCTGAGTTCAATTCCCAGCAATCACATGGTGGCTCACAACCATCTCTAATGGCATCTGATGCCCTCTTCTGGTGTGTCAGCAACAGCATACTCATTTACATTAAACAAACAAACAAACACATAAATAAATATGTTTGTAAAAATTCTCTCATATATCTGCAAAAGATATACAGCTCAGACTCCATGTCTACTCACCCACTGGGAGTCTGGCTTTTGGGGCCCCAGTCCTGGATCTTTTCTAATGCAGAAAAAGGTACTTAGGGTGCAATTGGAAGGAATGTTTGTGGAGCCTGAGAGGCTGGAAGGAAGGAGGCTTTAGCAGAGCAACTGCATGCACTCATGAAACAGAAGATGCGGAAGGATGGAGAAAAGAAAGGAGGACTTTCTCTCTTTCCTTTCTCTCTTTCTCTCTTTTTAAAGATTTACTTACTTTATATATATGAGTCCACTGTAGCTGTCTTCAGACACACCAGAAGAGGGCATTGAATCCCATTACAGATGGTTCTGAGCCACCATGTGGTTGCTGGAAATTGAACTCAGGACCTCTGGAAGAGCAGTCAGTGCTCTTAATCACTGAGCCATTTCTCCAGTCCTCTTTTCTCTTTTAAGGTTTTTGAAAAATTATTATTATGTGTGTGCATGTGTCTCTGTGTAGGTATGTGTATTCATGGTCAGGTATCCATAGACACCAGGCAGGGATGGCTGATCCCTCTACAGCTAAAGCTACAGGGGGATGTGAGCCACCTGATGTAGGTGCTGGGAACCAAAGTTAGGTCCTCTGCAAAGGCAGCTGTTGAGCCTCTCAAGGAGGAGTTTTTTGCTTCAGGCGTTAAGTAGTTATACTTTCATTCCCCTATACTTGTTTGTTTGTTTGTTTGTTTGTTTTGTTTTTTGATTTGTTTTTTTTTTTGTTTTTTGTTTTTTGTTTTTCGAGACAGGGTTTCTCTGTATAGCCCTGGCTGTCCTGGAACTCACTTTGTAGACCAGGCTGGCCTCGAACTCAGAAATCCGCCTGCCTCTGCCTCCCAAGTGCTGGAATTAAAGGCGTGCGCCACCACCGCCCGGCTGTTTTGTTTTTTGAAAACAGGTTTAGCTCAGCATGGTGGCACTTGCCTGAACTTGGAGGCAGAAACAGGCAGATCTTTGTGAATTCGAGGCCAGTCTGATCTACAGAGCAAGTCCCAGTACAGTCAGAGCTATACAGAGGAACACTGTCTAAAAACAAAAACAAAGCAAAGCAAAACAAAAGAATGAAAACAGCTTTACTGAGTCCACTACAAGAAATGGTCAGCTGAGCAACAACTAGAATTCTACCGACAACAGCCCACAACTTTTTAGTTGCCCTTGGAGAGTCATGACCACTTAGGCACCTAAAAGTTATCACTATTTGATAAATTTTAAAAAAAGTCAGCTATTGTCTTCCTGAGGATAGTCTGGTGTGCTTGTAATTCAAACACTTGAGATGCTGAGGCAGAAGGATCAGGAATTCAAGGCCAACCTCAGGTAAACAACCAGTCCAAAGCCAACCTGGGCTATTGGAGATCCTATCTTTAAAAGAAGTGAGATGCAGAGGAACCTAGGAGGAACTAAAAAGGGGGTGCCCACGATCAGATTACATTGTGTGCATTTAACCAAAGTCTCAAAAAACAAATTAAGCCGGGCAGTGGTGGCGCATGCCTTTAATCCCAGCACTTGGGAGGCAGAGGCAGGTGGATTTCTGAATTCAAGGCCAGTCTGGTCTACAGAGTGGGTTCCAGGACAGCCAGGGCTATACAGAGAAACCCTGTCTCGAAAAACCAAAAACAAACAAACAAACAAAAAACAGAAAAACAAATTAAAAGTACACACTAAGTCTAAGTGAAAAGCTTGAGTGTTTAAAAAGCATTTAGTTTACCTTTTTCTCCCATCTATGATTCAGTCTAGAAAAATCCTGACCAATTAATGCAAATGAAGCCGTAGAATTACAGACATCATTGCAACACCTAATGAGATCATGGTTAGACAAGAATCATCAATAATGGGAAGCCAGTGACTGCACTTGGTAGCTGAGGTGGAGTATCGCTTCAGTCCAGATATTTAAGACCAGACAATGCAACACAGGAAGAGCAAAGCAACAACAATAACAGCAGCAAAAGCCAGGAGCAGGGGTGGAGGGGAAGGTTCCTATAGCCAGAGAGCAGAGGGCTCTTTATATCTTTATAATATGGTGACGCTTGAATCCAACAATGGTAATGTCACAGAAATAGACAGCCAGCAAGATAATTGGAAGCATGAGTTCCTGAGAAAGCCTGGACATACCATTCCTAGTATCAGGATTGTCCAAGGCAGCCCAAAGCTGCAGCAAGCCAAATGCCCACCAACCGCCCGGCAATGGGATAAGTAAACACAGCGTGGTCATTTACTGGAATATCACTCACCCGTAAGATAAGTGAACAAAACCAGACACAAAAGATGACTTGCTGTGTGATTCCTCCTGTAGGAAATCCCCCAGAACAAGGAAATCTAGAGAGACAGAAAGTGAGGTTAGCAGTTGGCAGGTGCTGGCAGGTGATAAGCAATGAGCGACAGCTAACTGGTACAAGGCTTCTTCCGGGAATTAGATATTAGCAATTACTTTGCAACACTGTGAATGTTCTGAAAACCATTAGAATGTACACGTTATTTATTTACATAGTTTAGCCTTTTTTTTTTTTAAGATAGTCTCTTATAGTATAGACTGGCCTTAAACTCTCTATTGAATATGGCCTTGAATTTCTCAGCCTATTGTATCCCCAAGGGCCAGGTTCTTACACGTGTGCACCACCACACCTGGTTTATGCATCACTGAGATCAACTCAGGGCTTCCTTCCTGTGCTCACCAAGCGGGCACTCGGCCAACTCAACTCATCCACAGCCCCCAGTAGTAAGTACAGTTGAAAATGAAACACAGCTCTGAAGTTAATAGCTCCTGTTGCTCCTGAAGATGATCTGGGTTAGGTTCACAGCAGCCACATGGTGGCTCACAACTATCTGAGAGTCCACCCAGGTCTGTCTTCTAACATGCATACCAAGCACCCATGGGACATATACATACAAACAGACATACACATACATACAGGTAAGCACTCACACATATAAAGTAAAAGAACTCTTTACAAAAATTAAGTGTTTTATGGAATATTTTGTAACATTTAAAAATCATATCTGGAAAACTGAAGAGGGGAAGAGAAAGGAGAAGAAATAGCAAGTGTGTCCTCCTCATGCCGCATTACAAAGCCCATAGCATCACCTAGCAATTGGGTCTGACCCAGCCTCTGGGTCCCACAGCCAGGTCATAGGGAAATTATGAGATTAAAAGACAGATGAGGCAAAAATTAGGAACAAATGTAGTCTGACAAATTCTAAAAATGGGAAATTCTTTTACCATGCAGTAAAAAGGACACGCTCTGGCACATCTGCTGACCTCTCCAGGTGCGTGGCCCACCCCACACGTAATAAATAAAATGTTAAAATAAATAAATACCGAGAACTTTTCAGCTTTTTCAAGGCGGAAAAGAAACTTTGGGCATATTGGCCACACGAAAAGTGTGATGTTTGGGGGGTCTAATTCAAACAAAGATACTTCAAAATATTTATAAAGGTGTCCTCTGAAGTATTTGTGGATTGGAATTACGTGATGGGTAGGATTTGTTTGAGTGGGGTCTTGTGGGTTCGGGGGCGGGGCACTAGGAAACTGCAGCTGGCTGTGAAATGGTAAGGATTGAACTGCTTGGTACACAGAGATGGGTTTATTACGGTGTTCCCTCCTGCTCCCGTGAATATCTGGAACTTTTTATATTAGAAAGCATGAAGCTTTTTTTGACATGAAGTATTTAGTGTTTCCATCCCCAGCACTGAGGAGAACTCTGTGTGTCTGTCTGCATATGTCTGTGTGTGTATGTCTGTGTCTGTGTGTCTGTGTATGTGTGTCTGTGTATGTGTCCATGTTTCTGTTCTGTGTGTGTATTATATGAAACTGGACCCGACCATGAAATCAGAGTATATTTATATACATAGATATTCTTTTTTTTAAGATTTATTTATTATTTATTATATGTAAATACACTGTAGCTGTCTTCAGAGACTCCAGAAGAGGGAGTCAGATCTCATTACAGATGGTTGTGAGCCACCATGTGGTTGCTGGGATTTGAACTCTGGACCTTCGGAAGAGCACTTGGGTGCTCTTACCCACTGAGCCATCTCACCAGCCCAATAGATATTCTTGTTGTTTTTTGTATTGTTTTATTTTTGTTTGGAAACAGGGTCTGTCAAGACCCCAGCTGTCTTGGAACTCACTATTCAGACCAAGCTGGCTTTTAACTCATAGAGATCCTCCTGCCTCTGCCTCCCAAGTGCTGGGATAAAAGCCATGTGCCACCGTGCCTGGCTTATGAGATGCATAAATGTTCTAACTTAGAGAAAATTAAGTTAAAGTTGAGTAACTCAGTCTACAGTGGCACTGAATTGACTGAAACCTAACATTAAAAGAAATGAAAGAGGCAGGCCCGGAGACTGTCCTGGTTAGGTTTTTATCAACTTTATACAAGGTAGAGCTCTTTGCAAAAAGGAACTTCATTGGGAAAATGACACCATCAGATTGGCTGTAGGGAAGTCTGTAGGGCACTTTCTTGATTGATGATTGATCTGGGAGAGCCCAGCTCAGGCTGATGGTGTCGCCCACCCCTGGGCAGGGGTTCCTGAGTGCTATAAGACAGGCAGGGCAAGCCATGGGAAGCCAGTCAGTGATCCCCCATGGCCTCTGCTTCAGTTCCTGCCTCCAAGCTCCTGCGCTGACTTCTCTGGATAATGGACAACAAGCTGTAAGATGAAACAATCCCTCCCTCCCAGGTTGCTTTTGGTGTTTTATCACAGCAATAGAAAGCAATAGAATAAGACGGTGGCTCCCACTGAAATCTCAGCACTTGAGATGCTAAAACGGGAGAACTCTTGTGGGTTTAAGATCAGCCCTTTAAGCATGGCTGATCTGGAACTCACAACACAAAAGGCATGCATGAAACCTGAAGTGATTAGTCTAAATTATTGTCATTATTGTAATAGTTGGGTCAAGGGCGGGCACTTGGGCTCTCCTGAGAAGCTCGGAAGCAAGCAGCCTTTCACACACAACCAAGTGCCGGCTCCCAGTTCAACCTATTGGGCCATCACTGAAGCTCTTCCAAATCTGGCCCCAACCTGCCTTTCCAGCTGCATCCCCTGCCCCTCCTCTTGTTTCCTGGCCACACCACCATTCACTCACTGGTTTCTGAACACCATAGTCTAAGGCACCTCTGCTGTGTGTTTACTGTTCCCCCAGCCTGGAACCTTCTCTTGTAACTCCCCAGGCTTCCTTCTCCACCCTGTTCCTGCACCCCTTCTCCTGGACAGAATTAGTCACTCGTCCTGTACACACCTTCCATATACATGCTATCTGGTAATTACTTCTTGCCAAATGTCCCCCCACCCAACTCTGCACTTCCCCAGATCACTTGTCCTGTTTCTGTTTCTGTGCTCCAGGTTGGGCACAACACTGGTTGTTTGAGAATCTCCAAATGTTTGTGAATGAACTTTGACCAGTGAGCTAAAAGAGCCAATAGATTCTAGATGGCCCAGTGCTGCTCCGTGTTCTCAGGAAAGCCACACTTGGGATCGTTCTTTAGCCACCACTAAACTAGGGTGCTCTGAAGCCAGCAGTGTGACCTGTGAATCACTGAGACCACCAACTCAGTAGCAAAAGAAAGGAAGCGCAGAGAAGGCTTCCGGCTTACTGACCTAGTGCTGCATGTGAGCTACGGCTGGAAGTGAGGATGGAAACAGGATTTAGTAGCTGGCAAGGCCTCCCCAGTTTTCTAAGAAATAAATGAGGGAGGGCTAGTGAGATGCTCAGCAGGTAACTTGCCAACAAACCTGAGTTTGATCCCCAGGACCTGCAGTAGAAGGAGAGAACCAATTCCTGAAGTTTGTCCTCTAATCTCCACACAAGCACTATGGCAAACATAGACACACACACACACACCACATACCACACACACACAGACAAACACACATAACATCATACACACACCCCACACCCTACACCCCACCTCACAGCACACACATCCTACATACACACACACACCACACACAGTTGGGTCTAGTGGTATGCTCCTGTAATCCCAGTTCCTCGAGAGACTGAGGCAAGATGATGGCTAGAACCCAGGAGTTGGGAGCCAGTCTGGGTAAGTTATAGGTAGGTATATACCCAGACAGACAGGCAGATAGACAGACTAGATAGATAAGGCAGCTCAACAGATTACTAAGATAACTTTCTGGTTTGTTTTTTTCCATTTGTGCTAGAGATCAGACTCAGGCACCTGGGCCTGGTAAGCAAGCATTCTTCACGAGAGACGGGATGAAGCTTGCGATATCACTTACGATAACCCTGAGCTTGAAATCTTCTGCCTTAGTTTCCCAAAGAACTGGGATTATTGGCCTGAACTACCAGAGCCAGCTTCTTTGTATTTATGCTGTTTTATGTATTTATGTTGTTTTAGAAAGGGTCTCTGGCTAACCTAGAATTTACTACGTAAATAAATCATGCTTGTCCCAGACTCACAAGAGTCTCACCTGCCTTTCTTAGTGCTGGGGCTAAAGGAGTGTCCTTCTGGGTTTTGAAAACCTTATAGTCTAGAGATCTAGAAACTCGTAGTAGCTGTCTGGCACTTCTGTCCTGTCTGTGTTTAACAGAGCATCAATCTACAGAGAATACTACACAATTAACTTGCACCCATACAGTTAATAGCCTAGTGTCCTGAGTCCCTAAAAGACATCCCCCTTCTACACTCTCCTTTAACACTTCATCACGGAAGGGGCAGATACCTGGACGGGGAAATCCTCCAACATAAGACCTTCATAAACATTCCACATTATTCCAGGTTCTAGAAAATGATTATGACAAATCTATTCTCTTTTTAAAAATTGTATTCGTAAGCCAGATGTGGTGCACACCTCTAATCCCAGTGCTTGGGGGCAGAGGCAGGCAGATTAATGAGTTCAAGTCCACCTTGCTCTACAAATTGAGTTCCAGGATAGCCAAGGCTATACAGAGAAACCCTGTCTCAAAAACCCAAATAATAGTAATGAGGAGGGGGGGGGCAGTTATGGGTAGTAGACATGCCTTAATCCCAGGGTTTGGGAGGTAAAGACAGGCAGATCTCTGTGTGTTCAAGGCCAGCCTGGTTTACATACTGAATTCAAGGTGGCATTATATATGCATGTGTACTCAATAAAACTGTAATAATACCATGTACGGCTTGTTTTGTTTTTGAGATAGGATCTCACTATGTAGCCCAAAACAGACTAGAACGTACAAATAGCACAGGCTAGCCTCAAACTCATGATCTTCCTGGATCAATCTCTTGGAATACTGAAATTACAGTCATAAGATACCATAAATGAATGTAGGTTTTATTAGTATTACTTCTATTTTATTTTATTTTTTGGACATAGGGTCTTATTACATAGCCCTGACTGGCCAATAATTAATTACGTAGACCAGTCAGCTTGCCTTCCCTTTCTGAGTATGGAACACTATGCCCAGCTAATGACTTAGTATTATATTGCAAGTCTCTTTCAGATCAGTAATTAATTCATAATAATTTACTACTTATTACAAGTACGTACTTGTTTGTGTGTGTGCATGCATGTATTGCGGTGTGGCTATGGAGCCCAGAGGACAACTTCAGTAGTTCATTCTCTCCTTCTATCATGCGGGTTCCGGGGATTGAACTCAGATCACCAGGCTTGACAACAGGTACCTTTACCCACTGAGCAATCTCACTAGAACAAGATTTACAATAACAACTTATCCCAGCTGTCGCTCACTGGATTTCTATGTGTATTTTCCTCCACTGCAGCTGTCCTGGTAGAACTACTGAGAGAAAGGGCATGAGCTTTAAATCACCTCTTGCTCTTCCTCTAGCCACGTGTGAGACTTAAGGGGGCAAGGGGCTCTAGTTTCTTCTTTATTTGGTTTTGGTGTTTCAAGCCAGGACTTCTCTATGTATCTTGGATGTCCTAGAACGTACTCTGTAGGCAAAGCTGGTCTCGAACTCAGAGATATGCCTGCCTCCCAAATGCTGGGATTAAAGACATGTGCCACCACTGCATGGCTAAGGGTTTTGTTTGTTTATTTGCTTTGTTTTGTTTTTACTTATTTTAGTATACATGGAAAGGGTAGGATGCTATCTTAGTAACTGTTTTATTGCCGTGAAAAGATACCATGATCAAGGCGACTCATAAAAGGAAGCATTAAATTGGGGCTTGGCTTACAGTTTCAGAGGTTCGCCTATCCATTGTCATCATAGCAGGAAGCATGGCTAGAGGCAGGAATGGTGCTGGAGCAGTAGCTGAGAGCTTAGGTCTAACTAGTAAGCGTGTGACAGAAGGAGCATGAGACTGGGCCTGGCATGAGCTTTTAAAACCTCAAAGGCCATCCTCAATGACACACCTCCTCCAGCAAGGCCACACTGTGTGTGTGTGTGTGTGTGTGTGTGTGTGTGTGTGTGTGTAAGAAAGACAGACAGAGGCAGAGACAGACAGAGACAGGGGCAGGGACAGGGACAGGGACAGGGAGAGATACTATGCACTATGTCATCATGTAGCTGAGGCCAGCCCAGAGCTCTCTCTCTCTCTCCACCACCTACCTCAGTCTTCTAAGTGCTGAGCTGTGATTACAGGCATGTACCACCAAGCACAGCCCTATTATATTTTATAATATGGAAAAAGTGCTGTCTTGCTCTGTGTTTGCAGTAGTCTTACTCTATGGCCTGGATTGATTTGGAACGCATAATAGAGTCCCAAATGGCCTTGATTTTGAGTACTGAGATTACAGTTCTAAGACACTATGATAATATTATCTTTTTAAGAAGAAAATTAAGCCGGGCATGGTGGCACAAGCCTTGGGAGGCAGAGGCAGGCAGATTTCTGAGTTTGAGGCCAGCCTGGTCTACAAAGTGAGTTCCAGGAGAGCCAGGGCTACACAGAAACCCTGTCTCGAACAAACAAAAACAAAACAAAACAAAACAAAAAAAAAGAAAAGAAAAAGAAAGTTAAATTATTTAACCCATTAAACCAAATGGGGGAACTGAAACCTATAGATGACTGTTACAAGATTTTGATCCAAAAAGGCTAACAGTGTGGCCGGAGATGTTTTTGAGCAGAACCAAGAAACACCCGAGGGCTGGTGAGATGGCTCAGTGGGTAAGAGCACCCGACTGCTCTTCCGAAGGTCCAGAGTTCAAATCCCAGCAACCACATGGTGGCTCACAACCATCCGCAACGAGATCTGGCACCCTCTTCTGGAGTGTCTGAAGACAGCTACAGTGTACTTACATATAATAAATAAATAAATCTTTAAAAAAAAAAAAAGAAACACCTGAGAAGAAAGTTCTAGAACCTTAACTATTTCATTAGCATAAATTAAAATGTGACCCTGAAAAGAGAGGGAAAGATGGCCCTGAGGAGACGATTTTAAAAACCATCTCACATCCAAGGTGATGAAGCCTCTGAAGTGTGCAGTGGGACTGGAGGCAGCCATCACCACTAATTTTTTTTTAATTTTAATGTTTGTGTTTGTGTGTGTGACATACCACAGTGTGCATGTAGAACTCAGATTGGTTGATGGATTTGATTTGATGTGCATGGGGATTTGTGTACACTACATGGATACATGGTATCTGTAGAGACCTAAAAAGGGAATCTGACACCCTGGGATGGGAGCCACCACGTGGGCGCTAGGAACCCAGCCTGAGTTCCCTGCTAATGCAGCCTGTTCTCTGAACAGCTGAGCACCCACCCTGCCTGGATACAGACCTTCAGTTACATCTATCATCCCGGAATGGGGCAGAAATGTGATAACTAGCTAGTGAGGGGACAGTGTTCCAGAAAACGCACTGAGGGGAGGGGGGAGACACTCAAGACATAGATGTGCCTCTCAGGACCAGTCTCCTGAGCCAACTTCCTGTATCATTGTGCAGGTTTGAATGGCAATTGCTCTACAGACTCATATTTGAATGTTGTATAGGCAGCTGGTGAAACTGATTAACTGTTGGGGACGGATTAGTAGGTGTGGCCCCATTGGAGGAAACAAGCCATTGGAATGAGCTTTCAAAAGCTCATCATAAGCCCAGAGGGCCAGGAGAATGAATGGGAATATGGAGCTGTGGGGGTGGGCGTGGGGGGAAAGGACCTCTAGAAAGCCCCAGAGACCTGGGATATGAGACTCTCCCAGGACTCCATGGTAATGACCTTAGCCCAAATGCCCAAGTGTGGGGAGATGGAACCTGAAGAGACCACCTCCAGTAGATAGACAGGGTCTGCAGTGGAGGGATGGGGTCACCAACCCACCTTCAAACATTTTGACCCAGAATTGTTCCTGTCTAAATGAAATGCAGGGACAGAAATGGAGCAGAGATTGAAGGAACAGCCATTCAGTGATGGACCCAACGTGGAATCATTCCATGGTCAGGTACCAAACCCTGACACTGTTACTGAGTTGACCATGTTGTGCTTGCAGACAGGAGCCTAGCATGGCTGTCCTCTGAGAGGCTCTACCAGCAGCTGATTGAGACAGATGCAGATACTTTCAGCCAACTGACTGAGGTCGGGACCCCTGTGGAAGAGTTAGGGGAAGGACTGAAGGAGCTGACAGGGATGCCAATCCCATAGGAAGAACAACAGTGTCAACTAACCTGGACCCCTGGAAGCTCCAAGAGACTAAGCCAAAGAACATACATGGGCTGGCCTGTGGCCCCAGGCACATATGTAGCAAGTCTGCCTTATCTGGTCTCAGTGGGAAAGGATGCACCTAGTCCTAGTGACTTGATTTGCCAGGGAACGGGATGGTGAGTAGGGGGTACAGAACTCTGGGAGGGAAGACTGGGAAGCGGGAAACATTTGAAATGTTAAATAAATAAAACAATTAAAAAAAAAAAGGAAATAGAGGCCAAGATAGATAGATAGACAGACAGACAGATAGACCAACAGACAGATAGATAAATAAATATTGGTCAGATGTGCGCTCAGCTCAGCCCCATGCCTGACTGCCTGCTGGCGTGCTCCCCATCACGATGATCAGGGACTCACCCTCTGAAAAGCCCCAAAGAAATGCTGTTTTTAATAAGCTGTCTTGGTCATGGTGTCTTATCACAGCAATAAAAAATTAAGTATGGCCGGGCATGGTGGCGCACGCCTTTAATCCCAGCACTTGGGAGGCAGAGGCAGGCAAATTTCTGAGTTCGAGGCCAGCCTCAGCTACAAAGTGAGTGCCAGGACTGCTAGGGCTACACAGAGAAACCCTGTCTCAAAAAACCAAAAAAAAAAAAAAAAAAAAATTAAGTATGTAATTGTCTAATCCTTAGCGTTTTCCTCTTTAAAACTAGGAATGTCTCATGGATCTTTGGTCTACTCTCTGCCATGTAATTTTTCCTCCATGCAGAACTTTTCCAAGGACTTGTGCATACTTGGTGAGTTGGCTAAATAATGACAATATACCTTGTTTAGCCCAGACATCTCATTACCAGAAAGATACAAACCAATGGGAGTAAGTTTGGGATTCAGCAATAGAAATGAAGAGGCAGGCCGGGCGGTGGTGGCGCACGCCTTTAATCCCAGTACCTGGGAGGCAGAGGCAGGCAAATTTCTGAGTTTGAGGCCAGCCTGGCCTACAAAGTGAGTTCCAGGACAGCCAAGGCTACACAGAGAAACCCTGTCTCAAAAACAACAACAACAACAAAAACCAAACCAAAACAAAAAAACAAACAAGAAACGAAGTGGCTGGTGCTGTATACTCTAGGAAAGGTCAAAAGAAAAAATATTTTAGGAGGCCAAATCCTGCCTGTGATCCTGGAAAGGGACGGAAGGGAGGAGCTAGAAAGCCTGGGTGAAATTCTGGACTAAAAGGGACACAGCTCCACAAACGTTTGTTCTCAAACCTGCACTGGTTTTCTTCGCTATAGTTCCAAAGGAGCGGGTAGACGGGAGGATAAACACACTGTGGTCCAGCCACACAGCAGAACACTGCTCAGCAGGAAAAAGGAAATCAGATTGATACATGAATGGTCAAAGTAACGATGCAGGCTCAGACTGTAGCTGAGTGGCTGGAAGCCGCAAGCATGAGGCCCTCCCTGGGCTCCAGCCTCCGCGCCACATAGGTTCTCTTAAAAATAAATTAAATGATAATGCTACTATAAGAAGCATGCTCTGAGGTCTAGAAAAATGCCAACTGATTGATAGCAGCAGAAAGAACTACAGCGGTTGCCTGAAAAGCAAAGGTTCCAAGGGTCATGAGCAGCCTTTGAAGGGGGATGGATATGTTTATTATCTTGTGGTGGTAGTTTTGCCTGTGTACATATATGTTAGGACTCATTAAACCCAGGACCTTGCGCATTGTGATCAAGCATTCTATGACTAAACTACACCCTCCAGCTCTAGATTACCTCATACAGCCCTATGGAGGCAGGCAGAAGTGGGGTACACCTTTAACCCCAGCACTCAAGACACAGAAATAAGAAGATCTCTGAGTTAGAGGTCAGCCTGACCCACAGAGTTCCAGGATGGCCAGGGCTACACAGAGAAACCCTGTCTCAAAAACAAACAAATAAACAACCAAAAAGAAGTCATATGGAGCCAGGCCGTAGTGGCACATGCCTTTAATCCCAGCACTTGGGAGGCAGAGGCAGGCGGATTTCTGAGTTCGAGGCCAGCCTGGACTACAGAGTGAGTTCCAGGACAGCCAGGGCTACACAGAGAAACCCTGTCTCAAAAACAAACAAACAAACAAACAAACAAACAAACAAGAAGTCATATAGCAATCTACTACTTTCTGAAGATGCTTTCTAAGTGTATAAAGAATTTAAACAGAGCCGCCATTTATAGGGGGAGACTGCATCCCTATTAAACATCTTAAGCTAAAAAAATAAAGCCTCCAGTGCCAAGAGTGGGCACTTGCTGTGTTGTTGTCCCATTGTCTGCCTCCCCACAAAAAAACATACACTGGGGGTTGGGGATTTAGCTCAGTGGTAGAGCACTTGCCTAGCAAGTGCAAGGCTCTGGGTTTGGTCCTCAGCTCTGGAAAAAAACAAAAAACAAAAAAACAAAAAAAAACAAACAAAAAACAAAAAAACATACACTGTTGCTAAGGCTATTGGTTACTCTTCATGAGCTGTTCACAAGACCCTATGGTTGAAACACCACTTACTTATGTCATCAAACATGGAGAAACTGACCTGGTACCCAAGTAGAAACTTCACCCACTACTGACTACTAGGTGCTACAAGGTACTTTGCATACTACCAGGGAAGAAAAGCAATCATAAATTAACCCAGATACAAACTCTGCAACCTGCAACAGTGACTGGCCTGCCAGAGATGCTGGTGCAGCAATGGCACACACATCATGAGAGTAACCAACCACTTTATTTGTTTATTTATTTATTTATTTTTTATTATATGTAAGTACACTGTAGCTGTCTTCAGACACTCCAGAAGAGGGAGTCAGATCTCATTATGGATGGTTGTGAGCCACCATGTGGTTGCTGGGATTTGAACTTTGGACCTTCGGAAGAGTAGTCGGGTGCTCTTACCCACTGAGCCATCTCACCAGCCCAACCAACCACTTCTTGCTTGGATTTACAGCCCACTGTGTGAGATAGAACCCATACCTGATACTGCAAAAGTGGTCAGGAACCTGAGACTAGACAGGTCATGGAGCTAGGGGAAAACTTACTACTATTATTCTGCTAAAGGAACATAGCATATGTTCCTTTGACATACTGCTAAACCTACAGATTGATATGCCACTCAGCCTTCATCAGAGACGCTTCTCCTTGCAGTAGATGGAAATTAACATAGAAACCCAGCATAGACATGTGCAGAGACATTGGAGCCCTCAGTGAGATGTTAAACCCCTCCCCCCAGGGCTCAGGGGTCTATGAAGGAGAGGAGGCCAGGTGATTAAAAGAGCCAGAGGTGGTGCTGCCGCCAAGAAAAGAGCATCTTCCAGACACAACAGGGCTGAGTGCACAGAGACTGACAGCACACAGGAGATGTGCACAGGTCCAAACCAGACAAAGCCTCAGCTCTGAGAAAGGGAGAGGGTGGACATGAAGTTCCATTCCTAACGGAGAAGTTAGCAATAGCTGCCAGGAAAGGAATTAATATTTTCCAATGGAGACTCCCTGTGTTTATCAGCCACACTCCAGGGCAGCCCCCACCCCTTTTTTCCCTAAGCATTTTGTTTTGTTTGGGTATTTTTAATTTATTGAATTTTTAAGTTCATGTGTTTTGGTTTTCATATTTTGTTGGCTGTTGTAGTTTTTCCTGGTTTTTGTTTGGTTGTTGTTGTTGTTTGCTTTTGGAGACATTAGAGAGTGACAGAGAACATGAATGTTGGTGTGTAGGAGATGGGGAAAACTGAAGAGTTGGGGCAAAGAGAAGGATTATAATCAAAATGCATTATATAAGACATTCTGATAAAACATTAAAATATACATTTATATATATATATTACTATATAAATACATGTGGCATTCATTATTTATCAGTTATAACTCAATAAAGTTGTCATGATAAGTTTGCTTGTTTGTTTGTTTGTTGAGGCAGGGTCTGGCTATTGAGCTGGTCTGGTCACCATATAGACCAGGCTGGCTTCAAACTCATAGAGATCTGCCTGCCTGTGCCTCCTAAGTGTTGAGGTCAAAGCCCATGTACCTCCAAGCCTGTCTCAATAGTTTCTAAAAACTCCTTGATGACAGCCAGAGCTACATACCTCATACAAGACAAAAACAAAACAAAAAGAAACTTTAGTACTAGCCAGGGGTGGTGGCTCACATCTGAAACCTCATCACTTGGAAAGATGCTTTAAGAGGACTGCATGAGACCATGGCGAGCACGGTATGCATAGTAAAGTCCAGCCTAGCCAGACCTTGTCTAAAAATAATCAATCAATTAAAAAATAAATGGGAGCCGGGCGTGGTGGCGCACGCCTTTAATCCCAGCACTCGGGAGGCAGAGGCAGGCGGATTTCTGAGTTCGAGGCCAGCCTGGTCTACAAAGTGAGTTCCAGGACAGCCAGGGCTATACAGAGAAACCCTGTCTCGAAAATAAAATAAAATAAAATAAAATAAAATAAAATAAAAAATAAATGGGAAAACTAAGGTCATTGAGACGGCTCCGTGGGCAAAAGTTTGTCATTAAACCTGACAGCCGGAGCCAGCCCCAGAACCCACAGTAAAAGAAAAAAGCCATCCTTCAAAAATTGACCTCTGGGGCTGGTGAGATGGCTCAGTGGGTAAGAGCACCGGACTGCTCTTCCGAAGGTCCAGAGTTCAGATCCCAGCAACCACATGGTGGCTCACAACCATCCGTAATGAAATCTGACGACCTCTTCTGGTGTGTCTGAAGACAGCTACAGTGTACTTATTTAAAATAATAAATAAATAAATCTTTAAAAAAAAAATTGGGGCTGGTGAGATGGCTCAGTGGGTAAGAGCACCCGACTGCTCTTCCGAAGGTCCAGAGTTCTAATCCCAGCAACCACATGGTGGCTAACAACCATCCGTAACGAGATCTGGCGCCCTCTTCTGGAGTGTCTGAAGACAGCTACAGTGTACTTACATGTAATAAATAAATAAATCTTTAAAAAAAAAATAAAAAATAAAAAAAAAATTGGCCTCTGACCACACGTGCACACTCACACATACATATACAATCACTAATAACAAATAAATAAAATGTATAAACTAACAAAATCAAACCCCCTCAGTGCTGAGGAGAATGTGGCTAGGGGAGAGAGCCCACATATGGAAAAACAAGATAGATTCATCAGGCCTGAGCTGTCATCCGAAGTCACGTGATCATCTCAACAAAACCTAATCAAAAGAGGCTCTCCTGGGTCCCCTGACTGGGGAAGGGAGGCTGGGGGAAAAACAGCTCAAACCTGGGCCTGATTCGCTATCTAAGTGAGAATTGTTTTATGTACCTAACTGTTTTGTTTGCATGTGTGTCTATGCACCACGTGGGTGCCTGCCCAAAAGCCTGTGTCTGGTTCCTTGGAGTTAGAGTTGGGGTTGGTTGTGGTATGCTGTGTGTATGCTGATTCGCACCGGGGTCCTCTGTGAGAACAAGTGTTCCTAACTTCGGAACCACCTCTCTAGTCCCTGAATGCAAAAACCTTCCTAGCATCTGATGCAGGAAACTTTTCTGGCAGTGACCTGGACACGTGGCTACTCGCCCACATAGGGCACTGGCGATAGATCAAAGTAACGGTCCCACAAAGTCCAGCCTGGTGAGCCACTGAGTTCACTGCAGTTACTTGCAGGAATATGGGTAAGGGTTGACCGTACAGGAACTTGAGTGGCTCAAAGCCTACCACAGCATGGGTCAGGCTCCATGGGAACTGTTCCTGCATCTGTCTTCATGACATGTAGGTAGCTGGCGACTCAGACTGTCCTCGGGACTCTACTGTGATGGGAGCTGGCCTCCTCTTCCTAGCTTTTGTTTACGTTTCTATAACCTTAGGGAGGGGCCTTGTGAGGCTTGGGAGCTTGCTTCAGCATTCTTCAACGGAGGAGGCCTGTTGCCTTTCCTGAGTCTGGGACCTCCTTCCTCCCTCCAGGAAGGAATGTTTCAATTGGAGGAAATCACCACACCATGGTATCCAAAGGTTTCTGGATAAAATGTTGTAATCGAATGGTTTTGACATCTGATTCTTTGAGAATCAGTCTCATTTAGGACACCGCGGTCTTCATTTGCCTACTCTCCCCCGTCTCAAACAGTACTAATGTTACCAGGAAGCTAGGAGTGCAATCAAGCTGGGGATAGGGGCCTGGCAGAAAATATCCACCCTATGCTATTCTGACCTGGTTCCATTTCTCCTGTGAGTCAGGAGAGGTAGAAGGAAGCTCACAGGGGAAAACTGAAGAACTGAACATGACAGGGAGGCCAAGTTCTTTTCTTCTAAGTGGAACCTTTCCACATGCATGGGGCTGACCATTCCTGAAATTCAAGAGAAAAAGACTTATTGAGAACTTCAAGAGAGCCAGGCCGTAGTGGTGCACACCTTTAGTCCCAGCACTGGGAAGGCAGGTGGATTTCTTTGAGTTCAAGGCCAGCCTGTTCTTATAGACTGAGTTCTAGAACAGCCAGAGAAACCGTGTCTTGAAATAGCTCACCCTGCCAAAAAGGAAAAGAAGCTAGAGAATTCCTAGAGGGCCAGCATGTTCTACCTCAGATCTACATCTGTTTCTCCCCCTTTCTCGTTTCTTCCATGCTATGGTCTTGGCCTTTGTCATATTTCTGAGATGCTAAACAGTGTCCCCGGGTAGCAATCACTAGTTCAACACTCTTTCCAAACGTCAGTTTTTACTATGGTCACAGCTTTTATCAGCACTGTTCTGAGCCTTTGGTTACAGCTATCCCTCTTAGGAGCATGAGATGAAATTAATGCTGTTGTCATTTTGGCTGCTTCTTCTGGAACCCAGGTTTTGTGCATGCTCTGAAAGAGCCCTGTCGGAGAGCTACACCCTCAGACCCTGTCAACACACCTATATCCTTGGTCTATAAAACAGGGGAATTTTTTTGAGTGGTGCCCTATTTCAATCATGCAAAAGAACTTGAGTTTGGAGTGTTAGAATCTAATAAAACCTTGGTGCCAAGACTGGCAAAAATTGGCTAGCAATCTTGGCAGAATTTCTCAGCCAGCCATCTGCCTAGGAATGACCTTGTTATCAAGGCCAAGACCAAAAGCCACCCCGGATGCAAGACAGCAATGGGACTCTGGGAAACAAGGCTAGTTATTTCATCCGAGGGCCCTCAGACTCCACTGTGAAGAAGTTGCCTCTGCTTCCTCCTTCCCACACACTTGGACTTCCGATGCACTTTTGTTTCTTGGGAATTTGGGGTGAGGAAGGCTGAGGAATGCATAGCAGGCACAGACCTGTGTTCCTAAGCACAGAGGGAGATGGAGGAGGGTAGGTGGAGCTAGGAAGAGGTCTGCCAACACAAATGTCCTATGGGGACTTGGCAGTTTTGCCAGGAGGTTGGCAGGGGTGTGCTCTTGTCTAGAGAAGGTGCCCGGTCCCCCTGCTTGGGGCTGAGGAATCCAGAGTCATGGGAAAGGGCAGGGAAGGTCTAGGATTTGAAAGAACCATGCTGATGCCCAGGGACTACTGGAATTTCCCAAGACAGAGGAGGCCAGGGTTGAGAACCTGAAGCCCTCAGAGGAAAAGGAGTAGGTGGAGGTGAGTTTACCCTACATCCACTTAGTTCCTGGTGACCATGCTGGGTGGAAGGGATACTCTGGGGTCTGGGGTCAAAGGTGAGTGGGGAGCCAAGGCTTAGGAATTCAGCCCACCAAATCTACTTACCATCTGCCCAAAGGTTGTGGGTATCTGATCAGTTTACAGAAGACTTAGGGCACATTAGGGTGGCAGGAAGCACATGTACAGTACTCCATTCTAGAGACACTCCACCCTATTGGCCGTCATCTTCCCTGTCTGAGCATCACACGGGCCCTGAGGTCCAACCCCTACTTAGGCTTCTGTTTCATGTTCTCACCTGTTCTAAGGCCCCAGCTGGACGGGACAACTGTCTATGTGCTTCCAGAGAGCCACACGCTGGCCCTTCTTGTGTAACATACCATTGTGCTGTCATTTTTGGCTCAACATCTCCATCTCTCCAACCATCTGCAATCCTGGAACAGGAGCTGTCCTTGCTCTGTCATGGCCAGGTCAAAGGCTCTCACTGAGGAGACAGATGCTCACAATACCCGCAAGGATCACTCCAGCAGCGCGTAGACCTTAGGCTCCAGGGTCAAGAGAACCTCCTACTGTGCACCTCCCACCCAGTGGGAACACACTTTGCCAACCTCCTCCTACCCACTCTGCCCCGTCTCCCAGGAAGCTGCCAAGAATGGCCGTTCCAACTGGCAAAGGGATGAGCTCTGCTTCCTGGAAGGATTCTTGGCTGGACAACTAGCCCTTGTTTTTAAGTTGCTGGGGACATGCAAGGAGGGAGAAGTTGAGTCAGCCTTAGCCTAGTAACTGTTTCCCAAAGCCTGTGTTGTCTACCTCTTATCTCCTATGAGCACATCTGGCCGGGAGCAGATTTCTCCAATATTGGGTAGAGATAAGGGATTGGATTGGCCACCACCTCTGGCCACATGGCCTCTGGCTCCAATTCATCAACACAAAGCTATAGTTGACCAGCCCGAAGCAGAACAAACACCGGCCCAGGTCTGTTTAACACATGCATGGTCAGTTCCCAGAGCCACCACACATGGGTAAGGACTCAGGCTGAAAAACACCTTGACCCCCTTTTAGGCAGGAGTGGGTACTCCGCAACCCTACCCCAAGCCCAGGAGAAACAACAGGTTACAGTTTCTTTATTTTTCCTTTTAATTTTTCTGAAGGATACACACCACATATCCCATGGGCAATAGAGCGCATTCAATGTGTTTATAAGCCAAACAGGTTACTTTGTTTAAGCAAACACAAGTACAAAGTAAAATAAAACCACAAAATAATGAACTTCATGTTCATAACATACAAAAACTGCAGCCTACTCAGTAGGTAACCACAACATTCCAACTCCTGAATAGATGTATAAATTTACATTTTCAGTTTAAAAAAATAGACTTTTGAGAGTTCAGATTTTTGTTTTAATTTTTTCTTCTTACATTCTGGAGACCGAAAGCTCAGCTCAGCCCTCTTCCTCGTTTTTTGCTCTCAAAGCCTCCCCCAAAACATCACTCCTACCCCCTTAAGGCTAAGGTGAGCGTGTCCCTCACATCTGCGCGCATGTCAAGCCATCGGCAAGGCGTGTCACACAAAAGGCACCAAGACGTGAAACTTTTGAAACCAAAGGGACGGGCAAAAAAAAATTCTCAAAAACAAAACCCAACCAAACAAACCATACTTTGTCACATGTGAGAGTTACAGTCGAGCAGTATTTACAAAATTAACGGAACAACACTCTGACACATGCTCCAGTTAATACCTAGGACTGCTGCTTGAAAAAAAAATGCTTCAAACCTAATGTCACAGCAGAGTCATCACAAAATAGAGGATCATCATTGGTTTGCTTGGCTTTGCTCCCCCCTCCCCCAAAGTGAGAATTTAACTCCAAATAACACAATGGAGTATGCAAATTATCTTCACATCAAGAATGCCCCAAGGAAAACAAAATCCATGGCACAGAGGCTGTACAAAGATGCAAGGCAGGGTTCTGAGGGCCCAGACCCATTTTTTTTCTTTTTTTTTTTTTTCTTTTTGCCAACTTGATGGTCTAGCGCTGAAGGGAGCAAGGGCCAGGCATGTGATGGAGATGATACTGAAATGATTTATCCAATACCATGCAAATCAAGTCCTTTGGATAGAGGTGAAGAACTTGGACATGGCTGTTTCAGGCAGCTGAAGTCAAAGGGAACAGGACGGGGGAGGCAGGGACGGTAAGTGAAAGGGCCAGTGGCCAACGGACCTTCTACTCATGAGTAGAAGGACTTGGCTCTGAGATCTTCCATCTGACCTAAGAGGTGGCCCCTCTTGCGGCCATCTCTTCCCACCTGGGCTTTTATGTCTTTCCTGCCCCTCCCTCTGCTTTCTTTTATTCCCTTTAGCAAATTTCAATTGTCCTGGGAGAAAAGGTCGCTGTCATGTCTGAAAGACCAGTTGAGGTGCTGAAGGAGCTGCTGACGCCTGCAGACGGGAAGCTGCTGACCTGGGTGGGGAAAGCAGGTGGAACCGAGGCAAAGGTGGTGGCCACCGAAGGCGACGGGAAGCCACTGTGTGCAGGAGATGGGTAGGTGGAGGAGCCAGGAGAGGAGTAGGTGGTGGGCACAGGGGATGGGAATGAGGTGGTGGCGGGGGATGGGTAGGAGGTAGCCACTGGGGATGGGTAAGAAGAGAGGGAAGAGGCAGCCGGGGAGGCCACCACACTTTTGTCTGCTTTCTTGTCCTTCTGTCTTAAATGGATTTTGGTATGCCTCTTGCGTTCATCACTCCTGGCAAACTTTCTCCCACAAATGTCACAGGCAAAAGGCTTCTCGCCTGTGTGGGTGCGGATGTGGGTGGTAAGGTGGTCACTACGACTGAAGTTGCGCATGCAGATTCGACACTGGAAGGGCTTCTGGCCTGTGTGGATGCGGATATGGCGGGTAAGCTCATCCGAGCGAGAAAAGCGGCGATCGCAGGACTCGACAGGGCAAGCATATGGGCGTTCATGGGGGGGTGTCTTGCTGGGCCGGTTGGGGTACTTGCGCATGCGGCTGGGTTTGATGAGCTGGGATTGGTAGGTGGTATTAAGAGCCTTTAAGTCCTGGGAGCCCGACTGAGTGGCGAAGGCTTTAATAGTGGATAGTGGAGTGAGCGAAGGCTGCTGGGTACGGTTCTCCAGACCCTGGAAGGGCTTCTGGTCTGGGGTGCCCAGGCTCAGGTCTCCCTGTTGTTGTGGAAACAGATAGTCAGGGATCATGGGAACCTGGAAACCACCTTTGGTGGCAGGGTAGGCAGGAGGCGGGTACTGCAAGGCTGTGCCTGCAGAGCCGGGAAAGGCCTGGCTTTGGGGCTCAGGAAAAATGTCAGTGTTGGGAGTAGGGAAGGTGGGCGCAGCCGAGTAGATGGGACTGCTGTCGTTGGACGGCACGGCACAGCTCAGGGGCGGGCTCTGGGAGGCAGAGGAAGACGATGAAGCAGCTGGAGAAGGCGCCGAGGATGAAGAGGTCGGAGGATTGGTCATGCTCACGAGGCCACTGACTAGGCTGAAAAGGGGTTCAGGCCACAAAGTGTTGCCACTGTTGGGTGCGGGCTCCAGGGAGAAGCGACCGGTATAGGTGATGGGAGGCAACCGAGTCGTTTGGCTGGGATAACTCGTTTCCACCATTGCCTTCTCATTATTCAGAGCGATGTCAGAAAAGGACTCTGGCAGGAAAGGGAACAGAGAGGCCTGGTTACTGGAGAGCAATCACTGGACGATGAGACCCGAAGCGGCCTGGCAAGAGGTCGCCCGGCTACCACTGACTCCCGACGTGGTTAATAATTGATAGCAGCAGATTGCAATGTTCCTGGACCTGCTCCAGTGGCAGAGCCCATTTCAACAGCTGACGCAAACAAGAGAATCCCCCCTCTACTGCAGCTCCGAGAGCGCTCCGCAGCGAGGCTGCGCGGGCGAGGGAATCCCGCCAGCACCCTAGTGGCCACAGCTAATGCGCGCCCCCGACCCTGGGCGGCGGGACATCCCTGGTCACAGATTTCAGTCCTGCCTTGGGGAACAAGCTGCAAACAAGGCGCGCGACATCGCGCGCGGGGGGGGGGAGGGGGCAACCCCGCTCATCAAAACAAACCCTCCCCCCACCCCCCTCCAGCCACCCACGCAGCTTGAGTTCTCCATCCAAAACAAACGGTCTGCCATCCCGGCACCCGCAAGGATGGAGGGTAGGGGGTGTCCCTAGACATCCCTCTAACACAAGACCCTGGAGCTGTGTGAAATAGAGGGAAACCCCAGTCCCATCCCTAAGGGATAGAAGCAGGTCCGTGCAGGAAAGGACTGGACGTTAGGGTCGTCACGAAGGGGGATTCAGCCTCGGCGCAGACCACCGCTTACCTGTGGTCAGGTGCTCATAGGGTTGTTCGCTCGGCTCCCCTTGAGGATTGAAGGCGCTGCTGCCGCTGTTGCTGCCGCCCCCACCACCGCCCCCGCTGCTGGTGCTGCTGCTGCTATTACCGCCGCTGCCCTCTGGGGTTCCGGCAGCACCGAGGAACTGGGGAGCCCCGTTGCTCAGCAGCATCATCTCCTCCAGTTTGGGGTAGTTGTCCATGGTGGGTGAGTGAGGAAAGGAGCCGAACGGGTCAGAGATCTGCAGCGGAGACATCAATTGCATCTCGGCCTTGGCCGCTGCCATCCCGGACCAGCGAGCTGGAGAACTGATGTTGGGTGGTGGGCGCAGCCCGGGGCCGAAGCTACTGAGGGCACACTCGCCGGGGGTTGGCCGGGTTACATGCGGGGTGCAGGGGCACACTGCGGGGAGTGTAGGTGGGCCCCCAGGCTGGCGGTGGCCGCGGCCCGTGGTGGACGCAGGGCTGCCGCGGAGGCTGGGGCAGGGGCCGATCTTGCGGCGGCGGAAGCTGGCGGCGGCGGCGAATCGCGGCGGCGGCTCCCCAAGTTCTGCGCGCTGGGATCTCTCGCGACTCCCCGAATCGGCCTCTATTTCAAGGGTCTGGAACAGCACGGGCCCGCCTCCGCCGTGACGTACATGGCCATATATGGGAAGCAGGAAGCCCTAATATGGAAGGACCGGCCGGGAGGACCCGGAGTGACGTGAAGCCCTCCCATCCAAGAGTGGTGGGCACCTCCACCCTGCGACCCGCTCCGGCATCGCGAGCGCTCAGGCTCCTGGAAAGCCTAGAATTGGAACGGCGGCAGTGGCCTCCCGGGCCAGGCGCCTGGAGTTCCCAGCTTGCCCCCGCCCCAACCCCCGCTCGCCCCTCCTCCCAGAGCCGGAAGCGGCAGGGCCATATTGGGCCACTCCATATAAGGCGCTGCCCAAATAAGGTCTGTTCCGGCGGGGGATCCTTCCTGCTCCTTATATGGCGTTTCCGGGTCGGCGCACCCCCCCCCCCATCCTCCCCCTCCTTGGTTCCCAACTGGGAGCCTGAACGCGCGCGGGAGTCGGGGACGCCCGCGTGGGGAGGGCGCCAGGCGCGTAGAGCTGGGCGCGCGGCGGCTCCGACGGCCCCCGGGTGCGAGCTGGGCTGGGGAAGCCCAGGCCTGGCGCGGGGGCGAGGGCGAGTCAGGCCGGGGTTCTACAGCCGTCATCCTGGGCTCACCCGCCCACCTCGGGGACCGTGGGAGCGAGCCTGCGGAGAGGAGGAGCGGCAGGGCGGGCTAGGGCAGAGGCCGCCCAGGAGAGGCGGGGCCCTGACCCGAGCCTCTACTAATGGCAGGGTCACTTTCCAGGTGTCACCGGGAAAACTGAGGCCAAGACATTTGGCTACTGGTTCTTGGGACACTGCCTAGCTAGTAGTCGGGTGCATACTCGGCCACCAGTCAGTAGGTTGGGGGTGTTAGAGCCTGGGGCTTCCAATGCACCACCCAGAATCGAAAGGCTATTCCCTCCGTCCTGCGGTTGAGGATCCCACCTTTGGGGACCTGGGTTGGGGAACCCTGATTGTTCTAGGACAGTCCTAAGTCCCCGCCAGGATCTGTTGGTTCTTGTGATGGTTAGACACTTCCTGACTTTTATCCAGGCCAGGGACTGGTCGGGCACGGACCCTGCCCTGTCCTAAAGAGGGGGACTTGGCTTTGGGCAGTCTGGCGACCCCGAGCTTGCGGTGCGGAGGACGCGCTTACGGCTCGGTGCTGCCCTCTGTAGGTCTCTGGTTGTATTCCGGGGGCCCCAGGCGCGACGGGCTCTTCCGTCGCCTCCACGTTCCCCCTCCCGTAGTCTGGGCTGGGCGCGGAGCCAGGCCGGGAGAGCCTTAGACGCAGTGAGGGAGAACTGAGCAGGCGCGGCGGCCTGGGCCTTCCCCGCAGTCCCGAGGGAACCGCCACTGCCAAAGCGCCCAGAATTCAGGGTAACACTTCCTTCACAGAGCCAGGCCAAGGGCAGGGAACGGGGGGAAGGCGGGGGTGTGATGGCAGAGAGATCCCGCTGGTCTCCCGGGACCCTGACGCAAGCAGTGAAGCCCTATCTCCGAAGCAACCCAAAGGGAGAAGGGATTCCAGGAAGGGGAGGCTCTTGTTTCCAACATTGAACCGAGGAAGGTGCTGTTATTTTATTTTTTTTATTTAAAAAGAAAGCAGATAGTGCCTGTGTGGAAGGAGATTGAGAGACAGAAGGAAGATCGGGGACGTCAAGGTTAACAGGGAGGTTACTCTTCGGCTCTCTCTCTCTCTCTCTCTCTCTCTCTCTCTCTCTCTCTCTCTCTCTCTCTCTCTCTCTCTCTCCATCCGCCTCCACCTTCGTTTTATTTATTTTAAAAAACCAAAACAGCTTAAGGAATCCAGACATGAACCAGGGTTCCATTCTGTTTGAGTTCTTTGGTTGTTACTAATTTAGGAGCCATTAATGTGCCTTTCCATAGCCTCCTGGCCAGGACAGGCAGGGCCAGGTGCTTCCTGTGTGAGCATGCCCATTTTGATACTCTGGTGGGATACTCTGACCAAACCTGTGTCTCACCTGCTCTTGTTGTAAACTATCTGTTTTCATGAGGCAGGATTGTTTGTTTCTTCAGACCTGTGACTACCAAATGCGGAGCGTGTACTGCCCGTTACTAAGCACTGGAGAAACGCGGTGGGGGCGTTGTTACTTTTGCCCACCGAACCTCGCTCAGCTTCAAGAAAACCCAATTGGGGCTGGGAAACTCAGTTGATAGAGAGCTTAGTGAACCAGCCCTGTGTTGGTAATACCAATACTTAGGAAGTTCAGGTAAGAGGTTCAAGGACGTCCTTGGCTGCTTAGCACTTTTGAAGGCGGCTTGGACTATGTGAAATACCATCTTTTTTAAAAGGAGAAAATGAAACAAATTCCAAAACAACAAAAATCTGTGCAGAGAGAGAAACATACCAGTCCTAACACAAAGACACTGTCCCTAACAGCGGATCGGTATCCCTTCTTTTTATTTATTTATTTGTTTGTTTTTGAGACAGGGTTTCTCTTTATAGCCCTGGCTGTCCTGGAACTCACTTTGTAGACCAGGCTGGCCTCGAACTCAGAAATCCGCCTGCCTCTGTCTCCCGAGTGCTAGGAATAAAGGCCTGCGCCACCACGCCCGGCTCAGTATCCCTTCTTAAAAAGAAAAAAAAAATATGTGTATGAGGATTTTGTCTATGTGGATGCACATGCACTGTCTCTGTGTAGTGCCCATGGAGTCTAAAAGCAGGCATCAGATCTCCTGAATTTTTGCTTACAGAAGGTTGTGAGCCTTCCTTTGCTGGGAACCAAACCAGGGTCCTGTCTGCAGAGCAGCCAGTGCTCTTAACCACTAAGCCATCTGTCTCTCCAGCCCCTAATCTGCATTTGCTATGTATTCAAATGCTAAATTCTGTACCCCAAGATCTGGTTGTCCAAGAGGAACCCAATACCAGCTATTGTTGAGCAAACCATGCTCACCAATTTAAAACTATTTGATAAATAAAAGTTGCTGGGCTGGAGAGATGGCTCAGTGGTTAAGAGCACTGACTGTTCTTCCAAAGGTCCTGAGTTCAAATCCCAGCAACCACATGGTGGCTCACAACCATCCGTAATGAGATCTTACACACTCTTCTGGTGAGTCTGAAGACAGCTACAGTGTACTTATTTATAATAATAAATAAATCTTTGGGCCAGAGCGAGCAGGACCAACTGGAATGAGCAGAGGTCCTGAATTCAATTCCCAGAAACTACATGATGGCTCACAAACATCTGTACAGCTACAGTGTACTCATATACATAAAATAAATAAATCTTAAAAAAAAAAGTTGCTGATGGCTGAGGCTGATCTGAGCAGAATAAAGGTAGGCTGGGCTTCAGAGGTAGGGAGGTGGGAAGGGTCTGCAGGTAGGGGACACATGGAAGAGAAGGGAGGGGGAGAAGCAGGGCATGGCTGGTGGAGTGGATCCAGCACAGACAGGACAACTGATTGGCTGGTGACTTGAGTGTGCGATAGTTTAGGGGTAATGGCCTGGTAATTGTGCTAAAGTGGTTCAAATAAATCCATAGGTCTCTGTCTCGCTGACTAAGTCGTATTAAGAACTAGTAGAGTTCTAAATATCATATTCACTTCCCCCCATGACTCTGATGTGCAAGTCTGCCTGAGGTATCAGCATGTGTACATCTTCTGTGTACCCAGCACCTGTTAGTTTTGGAATATTCTCCAGTAATCAATTTCTTCTTAGGTGCTACTGTCACTCCTGAGGTTGTGGGGACTCCACACCAAAATCTAAGAGTAGGTCTGTGACCCAGGCCTGGCCATTCATATAGGACCCTGTAAGCCATGAGCATTCTGTTTCTTGCAGTGATGACTTTTGGATGGGCACATGACCCAAACAGGCCAATGGAGATTACTTCTGGGACTGTCTCTTGAACTCTTGAGAAAGATCTACAGCCAATGGAACGTGACCCCGGAGTCTGCTTTGCTCTCAGGGTTGGTGAGCGTGTTTCCAAGTGAAATCACTGGTAGGAAATTAGAGAAGAGAGATTTCCATACCCAGAGTGGCTTTTGATTCAGCCCCGGCTCCTCAGTTACACAAGGCAATGGATTCCCTTCTCAGCCTTTTCTCTTTACTGGTAACACAAGAGACTCTAATCAACACACCCTTCTCAACTGAGTTCCAAACTTCTGTGAGGAGCTGCTGAGTAAGGCCTGTGGTGGAGAGCCCCCACCCCCACCCCCCAAGAAGCTTGCTGTTGCATAGAAGCAAGCTGGAATCTTTTATTAACAAATTAAGAACAAAAAGAAAGTCCCTTAGCTGCCCAATGGTGGCGGTGGCGGTGGCAGCGGCGGCAGCAGCAGGGGACTTATAAGAAAAAAGGCATGGAGAGAAGCTTGTAACTTGGTGAGTCTAGCGCCTGGTAGACAGAGGTATGGGGTTATCACCATTTCAGGTCACTAGCCTGGGCTATATAAGACTGTCTCACAAAGCCGGGCAGTGGTGGCACACGCCTTTAATCCCAGCACTTGGGAGGCAGAGGCAGTTGGATTTCTGAGTTCGAAGCCAGCCTGATCTACAGAGTGAGTTCCAGGACAGCCAAGGCTACACAGAGAAACCTTGTCTCAAAAAACAAAAACAAAACATTCGAGCCAATATGCTGGTGCATATAGTTAGTCCCAGAACTGAGGAGATAAAGACAGGAAGGAAGGTCTCTGTGAGTGTGAGGCCAGCCAGAGCAATGGTGAGGTAATGAGAACCCCCTTCTCTCAACTCCCCTCAAAATAATAATAGGCTGGGACAGGAAGAGTGCCGTGAGTTGTGGGCCAGCCTGGGCTACAGAATTAAGACTGTCTCAAACAAACAGACAGACAAAAATATCCACTCTGCATAGAAGGAAGCTTGGAGTCCCCAGGAAGAGAGATAACCTAGCAAAGAGCCCAGGAGGAACAGGGGTAGGAACATGATTGGTCCAAAACCTCAAGCTAAGACATAGGCTAAGGACGTCCAGTACTTAACTGTACTCAGCCATCTCCCCACTCTAATTCTTTGCTTGGTTTTATGGTTCATAGACAGAAAGTCCTCTTGACTTTGCCCAGTCTCCTTGGTATAAGCCACTGGAAGGCAGATTCTGCCCAGGAACCGTGAAGGTCGGCCATGCTCTTAGAGAGGATTGTGCTGCTGACCCGACATCTCAGTGGCAACGCTAGGCGCCTCTGAGCCATCCTCACCCTAGCAGATATGTTCTATAGCTGGTGGCACACTTCTGTTTACTGTGATTGAGGGTCAGAGGGGACAATGATGACATGGGGAGGGGGAATTGGTTCCTCCCAAGGAGCCAAGTCACCAACGACAGGCTTTATGGGCCTGCAGGGATGCTGGGCCCCAAGGAATCCTCAGGGATGTCCTGAGAGTCTAGGGTCTTGCTGGTCAGGTGACGGGAGGAGGCAGAGGAGAGGGAGAACCAGGCTACTGAGTCTTCACTAGAGAGCAAGTGCAGTGGGCCATCTTGACTCTACTTAACCTAAGGCCAGGCGAGCTGCCACTCTCAGAGGAAAGCAGGTCCCCTTTCCATTGCCACTTCCTCCTCCCAGGGCTGGGTTGCGTCAGCACCCACATGTGCTGCTCAGGCCGTGGTTTGCCACTTCTGTGGCTAGCTTAGGGCTCAGGAAGTGACTCTCTTTTGGGTTCTGTCTGGGTTGCCCGTCACACTTTCCGATGGCTGAGGGGCCCCAGCGGAAACCTAGACAACTTGGCCTGGGATGCCTCCAAGTACAGCTTTGCTCCCGCCCATGGAGGGCTTTGAGAGATGAGAAGAAGGCTGAAGAGGCCACACACGAGGTGGGAAAGAAGTTGGGGACAAATGGGGAGTCATGGGAAAAGACAGGTCCCAGAGAAAGAGAATTGCCCCAGAGTGTGGAGGTGACACCCCTGAGACCTAGGCTAGGTGGGAAGGGCCACACGGAGTAGTGCTAAGGCCTGGAGCAGATCAAATGGTAGTCTGAGACGGCCCCTCATGGGCTGGGCTGTAGCTCAGTGGTAGAGTACTTTCCTAGTATGTTCGATGCCCCAGGTTAGATTCCCACCAACCCCCTCCCCCCCCCACACACACACCATGGGGAATTTGGCACTAGGTACAGCTTGCCTAAGGAGGCAGTTGTGGTCTGGGTGACTTGAATAAAAGTCCTCAGAGCCCTACAGAGAGTTGAGCCAGACAGAGTTAGGTTAGGTTTAAAATGGAAGCAACAGAAACATACTGAGTTGGAGGAGGCGCTACAGTCTGTACCTTAAGCAGGTCTGTAAAGGGAGGAGGCAGCTGCCTATCTATAGGCTGACAGGCTCTTTCCTGCCGCAGGTTGCCATGCAGAGGCCGAAAGAGACTGTAGTCCTTGGCCCTCAGTCCTTCCCTGCACAGCCCTCCCCTGGATCTGAAGCTCAGACACTGGGCTCAGAGGACAACCCATCCTGTGGTGTTTTCTCTGCTCTCCCCACCCCCAGCTGCGTGTTCAGCAAAGCCGGCTGTAGAAATCTCTGGAAGCTCCCTGGGCAGGAGAGGGAGGGGAATGTTACATAAGAGCCCTAGTGATGAGCAGGAAGTCGAAGCAGCCTTTAGATTCAAAAAAGCAGCGTTTCCACCCAGCCCAGAAAGGCAGGAATAGAAACAGGGGTTATTTCTGGCCCCTCCCCACCGCCCAGCTCCAGGCTGCTCAGCTTCTCGGTGGGTAAGCTTGCATTCTGCAGACCTGCCAGGAGGGGAAGGAGGGAGGAACAGGCACCTTCTGGGGCTACCTGATTCAGAACTGTCCTCGGCTACCCCACTCTAACAAACCTTAGAATGCCAAAAAGCAGTAGTGTCAGGGTGCCTGCTTCCTCCGGCTTTCCTTAATCTCTGGGGGGATCTCTTTTCCCATGATCACCCAGAACACATTTACTCTTTGGGCTCAGTGCTTCCAAGAGTCTGTCCTCACAATGCCTTATGAGGTAGGTCTCTGCCTCAGCCTCATTTCATTGATGAGGAACGATGCACAGAGAGGGCAGGTAAGTTGTTTGAGGTCACAGAGCAGCTGGTCAGAGGTAGAACCAGGGTTCTACTGAAATGGTTTGGCTTCAGAACCCTCTGTCTAAACCTTGGCTTCTGTCATGATCTGTTCTCTGGGGTCCCTAGCTTTTTCTATGCAGTTCTTGGGTCAGTTGGAGATAGGAGACAGACAGACAGACCATTTCTATTCATTTCATATTTACTGACCAAACATGTCTGCTCTCTGATATAAAAAAAGCAAGGAGACTCCTCCTACCCTGCTGTTGCTGCTGCACAGCCTGGTGGGGGACAGATATGCAAAGAAGCAATGGCAAGCCGGATGTGGTGGCCCAGGCCTGTAACCCCAGCACGTGGGAGGTCTAGACAGGGGGTCAGGAGTTCAAAGTCATACTCAACTACACAGGGAATTTAAGGGTAGTCTGGGAAACTCAGAAATCCAGGGGCAGAGGGTCTTCATGGTGGTGCCGTACGCATGTCTTGAAGCTGACATTGGACATCCAGCTGGCTTTAAAAGAATGAAAAGAAAAATGAACAATGGCAGCAGTATGACATCATCTCTCACGGCAGCAGTATGACACCTTCTCTGGTGGGGAAACACAGCTAGTCCTTGATCCAGCTCCCATCTCCTCATGCACACCCCAGCCTGTCAGAGAGCTAATCGCCATTTATAAAAAAAAAAAAAAACACAAGAAAAAGCAGGATGTGATGGCACCCATCCAAAATCCCAGCGCTTGGGAGGCAGAGACCAGAGAGTCAACTACAAATTAACCACAGCTTAATTTACAAAGTGAGACCCTGTGTCAAAAACCAAACAAGCCAGGCGATGGTGGCGCACGCCTTTAATCCCAGCACTCGGGAGGCAGAGGCAGGCAGATTTCTGAGTTCGAGGCCAGCCTGGTCTACAAAGTGAGTTCCAGGACAGCCAGGGCTACACAGAGAAACCGTGTCTCGAAAAAACCAAAACCAACCAACCAAACAAAATACATAAACACAGCACAAAAGAAAAGAGTGCTAAGCACAGGACCTGAGCGGGAGCCCAAGGAGAGAGCGCTGTAGTCCCGGATAGGGTGTCTGTAAGCGCCTGCTTCCCACAGCATCCACTCCAAGGCAAAAAGACATTAGAAAATGGACAGCCAAATTCACTGAGAGCCAGCTTAGCCCATAGGGCCATCTACTGTTCTTGGCATGGTGGCACTATGATGACTGGGACACTGGGTAGAAGGGGCTGTCCTTTTTCTTTTTCCAGCCATTCTCCTATCTGCTGCCTCCATATGGGAACACAGAGTCCCTGTATCCTCAAGATGAGCTGTATAGGGGAAGTGGTACCTCACACTGGGAGAAGAGCTTCCGGCAGGAAGGTAGCTGCTGTCCTTAGAGCGTGCTGGAAGGGCTCTGCCTTACTCTGTGCACAGACAGCATTGCTGCTCCTACACACAGGCAGGGGGTTTTTGGAACTTAGAGGACTCAGTTTCCCCCCAGTGCAGGGGACAGGTGGTCATCATGACAGCACGAATGCCTTGAAGCTGACATTGGACTAAAATGTTCACTTAGATGAAACACATGAGATCCTGTGATTCTCAACACTGTCAAAATTTGTCTGGTAAGCAGAAGCAAGCAGATCTCTGTAAATTCAAGGTCAGCCTGGTCTATGTAGTGAGTTCCAGAACAGCCAGGACTGGGTAGAAAGACCCTGTTTGGAAAAAAAAAAGTAAAATACTATATACTTAAATTTTACCATTTTAATCTCTTTAGTTATCTGTATGATCCAGGGACATTAATTACATTCAGTAACTTCTGAATCCTTCCAAACAGAAAGTCTGTGTCCATTAAACAATGACTCTGTCCCCTTCTCTGACCCCCATGGTCTCTGTCTCTTGACTACCTTTGGAGTCTCATGTAAGGCTAACACACACACTGTGTAGTCTTTGGTGTCTGATTTATTTCTCTTGGCATGATGTTTTCATGGACTGTTTTTTTTTTTTTTTTTTTTTTTTTCAGACAGGGTGTGTGTGTGTGTGTGTGTGTGTGTGTGTGTGTGTGTGTTTAGCCTTGCCTGTCCTGGAACTCATTCTGTAGACTAGGCTGGCCTCAAACTCAGAGACCTGCCTGCCTCCTCCCAAGTGCAGGGATTAAAGGCGTGCGTCACTACAAGACTCTTCCTATTGTAGCGTCCCTGTAGGACTGAATTACTCACCATGTCACGTATATTTCACATTTTATGTGTCCACTTATCTAACATGGGTGAAGGGTGGTTTCCATTTGAATATTTTTTATGTGCATTGGTGTTTTGTTTGCATGTATGTTTGTGTGAGGGTATCTGGTCCCCTGTAACTGGAGTTACAGACAGTTGTGAGCTGCCATGTGGGTGCTGAGAACTGAACCCAGTCCTCTGGAAGGGCAGTCAGTGCTCTTAACCACTGAGCCATCTCTCCAACCCCTAAATATTACTTTTGTTTTATGCGTGTGAATGTTTTGACTGCATGTGTGTCCTTGTACCATGTGTGTGTGTGGTACCTGTGGAGATCAGAAGAGCATCTCAGATACCCTGGAAATGGAATTACAAATATCTGTGAACCACCATGTGAGTGGCAAGACTTGAACTCGCCTCCCCTACAGGAGCAGCAGCTGCTCTTAGGCACTGAGCTATCTTCAGTGTCTCACTTTTTGACGCTAGTAAATAAGGCTGCTGAAAAGATTGGCAAGTGTTGTGGATGTAGAGTTTTGATTTTTTATCCTGTGGTGATAGCCATTTGGTGTCGGTGACAGCCGATCACTAGGAGCATGTGCCTCACGGATAGGCTTTCTGACGGTGCAGTTGCTTTGTTTTCTTGAGACAGAGCCTCACTATACAGCTCAGCCTAGACTTGGGCACACAATCCCCCTGCTTCTAACTGCTGAGTGCTGTCACAGGTAGGTGTACACTGCCACAGCTGCTGTGCATTCTGGGTAGCTTTTATATAAAGACGTGCCCACATGCTCTCTGAGTAGGACAGGACTCGGGTCTTTAAGTGGCAGGGCCCTTGGGTGATTCTCTTTAGGAGTGAGTTGACAAGGGCCCATGCTCTTCCCCTGGGCTCTGGGTAGGTTTTCCACCACCCAGCCCAGCCCCAGCCTGCTTTCCCTGGTAACACCCATGCTGTCTCACTTTTTCTCTCCCAGGCTAAATATGGAGTGTGAAACTGCTCTTCTTCCCAATTTAGCCTTTGCATTAAAGCAAGAACTGAATGTGGCTGGCTTGCTGACTCCCATCTGTATGTGAGAAAGGGCTCGCAGTCTGATGGGGGAGGAGACTGAGAAACAGGCACTAAGGGCACGGGCTGATGGTGGCATCAGCAGGTGTGTGGCAGGACAGGTGTGAGGGGACACCTGACAGCTTGTGGGTTTAAGCCCAAGACTTGCGCACCTGTAGGAGCTGGCCCAGCTGTGTGGGAGAGCAGAGGAGGGGCACTTGGGCAGAAGGAAGTGTTGGGCAGTGATTTGAGTTGACATGGCTTCTGTCTGTTGAGCACAAGGCACAGAGCGTGGGGCCTGACTTGGTCCGGGAGCTTCCTCAACCTCAGATTCTCCCCTCTTCCTCTTCTTACCCTTCATGCTGGAGAATAAACCCGGTGAGAGTGACCTGGGCCAGAGATGTCTGATCACGTGATCACGTTTGTTTTGTTTGCCTGTTTTGTTTTGTTGTTAGTTCCCAGGAGGCCCTGCCTGGTCTGGAACTTACCTAGACCAGGCTGGCCTGGAACCTGGAGTGGACCCTTCTGCTTCTACTTCCCCAGGGCTGGGATTCCAGGTGTTCTCTACTGTGCCCCGCATGCGACCACCTTCTGCTTAGACCACTCAGAAAGTGGACCTGGCAGGCCCAATGTGGACATGGAACCGGAGGAGGATCTGGGGGGGCATCATGGGAAATCAGTTAAGGGTCTTTGCTTGTTTTAAGCGAACCGTCCTTCTCAGAGGGAGGAGCTAGGTTCTTCTCACGTCTCTTCCTCTACTGGTCGAAACTGAATCATGATTTTGGTACAGAATGGATCGGGTGGAGACCTTGGTCAAAGGAAGCCTTTTGTTGTCAGTGTGAAAAGGCTGCCGGGAGGGTCATGGCCTGCCAGACACAGCTAAGGGATGCTGGTGTAAAACTCTCCATCAATATTTCAAGCAACATTATTTATTGATTACTTATCAGGGACAAAAAGAGGAGGTAGCTCATCACCAATACAAACCTGCTGGGGTGAGCGTGGGCAAGAGGTCAGAGAAAGGTAGGCTGTTGAAGAGGATTCTCTACCTTGTCAGGCCCTGCAAGAGTTCTTGGGGATTCGGGGGTAGGGTTTGGGGTTTTGTTCTCTCTTCCAACTCCACAATATTCTGGATGAATATACGGGAAAAGACTAGAAGTTAGGGAATCCTGGAGCAGGCCTGAGCTGCCACTGTGGCCAGGTCTACGGCTGTAACAGCTATGAAACATCTTTCCCCACAACCCTAACTGTGCCTTTCCCCTCGTCCCACCCCCAAACCCACTTTAGTAGGTGTCTCTTAGATGCTACTTTCGAAGCCCAGGTTAGGTCCCTCCTGAAGGAAGCCTGGCACATCCCCTGCACCCAGAACTGGGCAGATGCCTTCTCAGACAGGTTCTGTCTTTGAAACTGTTCACCTCTTATTTAGAGTGGTGGGGTGCACATAGACGGAACTCGGACAGAGATTGCCGGAGAACCCACAGCTATCTTATCTACCCTCTTTTCTACCCCCTTTAGTCTCTCATTCCGGGGAGCAGAGTAGGAGGTATTCTGGTCTCCAGTCCCTGAGCTGCTAAAGGATAGAATCCACATCGGGAGGAAGCTGCGCCACCTAGTGGGCCTTTCAACGTCTTGCAGGGAGAGTTCCCACAGCCGCCACCTCCTCTTGGGTAAAAACCAAAACGGAAGCCGCTGTCCAGCTCTCAGGACTGCCTTGAGATGCCCTTTTCTTCCTCAAGTCAGGCATGAGACCTAGAACCGAGAGAAAGCAACTATGGCGTTGGGAAGGAAATGATCATACATTAGCTGAAATCTAAGTTGGTAGGAAAACCAGGAGGGTCTTTTGACCTGGAAACAGATTGTTCCTGGCATCCAGAAAGCCACAGATAGAGACCACTGTTTAGGGTCTCAAGTTCCTCCCTCCAATCCCTGTTAGCTTTCCAGTAGGCTGAGCAAGGCTGAACTTAGCTCTGCTAATCACGGTAGAGCTGGCACAGGCTAGAGGGAGCTGCTGGCTTTCCTCTGACGTCAGGGCCTGGAAATCCCATTTTAAGCAGGTTCTTGGGAGGTTGGAACACCCACAAAAAAGGGAGGAAAAGCCAGATAAAGCGGCTTCAGGGGGCTGGTGAGATGGCTCAGTGGGTAAGAGCACCCGACTGCTCTTCCGAAGGTCCAGAGTTCAAATCCCAGCAACCACATGGTGGCTCACAACCATCCGTAACGAGATCTGGCGCCCTCTTCTGGAGTATCTGAGGACAGCTACAGTGTACTTACATACAATAAATAAATAAATCTTTAAAAAAAAAAAAAAAAAAAAAAAGCGGCTTCAGGCCTGAGGCCATCATAGTCTGGAACACAGGCCTGGAGGGTTGCCTAATATTCCGAGGGGACCTGGGCACGTGACATGGCACTAAACCCTATCGCTAAAGCTAATAATATTTCCCAAGGGCCCCTGAGAACCCCTTGATTTAGTGCCCTCCACCCACCTCTAACAGAGGTCTTTCCCTCCTGCCAGAGAAGATCTGTGGCAAAGGAGCAAGGCCAGGTGGCCCTAGGGAATGAGTGACAGTATGAGGTCACCCAGACCCAGTGCGTCCCACCAGCCAACCTTCTCCTAAAAGGCTTTCCAGTTATTCTTTGTCACCCGTTAACTCTCCTCTCCTCCCCTGCACCACAGGGGGCAGACCCTGAGCCTAGAGTTCTGGAAGCCTGAATGTTTCCATGGCAACGGGACAAGGAGCTTGGAAGTCTGAACATGCATACTCCTTTTGACACAAAAAACCCAGATGTATATGTAGAGAGGGGCCATTCGGAAATCTGGCTGTGGTCTCCCAGCCACAAGTGTGTGTGTGTGTGTGTGTGTGTGTGTGTGTGTGATGTAGCAAATGAAACAGAAACCTAACTTGTTTTCCTGACTATATGGTAAACACTAGCATAGTACTACAGCATTTTACTTTCTGGGAATCTTTTTTTTTTTTTTTTTCATTTTTTTTCGAGACAGGGTTTCCCTATGTAGCCCTGACTGTCCTGGAACTCACTTTGTAGACCAGGCTGGCCTCAAACTCAGAAATCCACCTGCCTCTGCCTCCCGAGTGCTGGGACTAAAGGCGTGCGACACCATGCCTGGCTACTTTCTGGGAATCTTAAAGAATGAGACTCTGCCTCTCCTTTTCAATTAAAAAACAAACAAACAAACAAACAAACAAAAACAAAAAAACAAAAAGGAGCCAAGTTCCTCAAGGGCTGGCTGCTGGCTAGTTTTTATGTCAGCTTGACATAGGCTAGGTTTGTCTGTGAAGAGGAGATCTTCAGGAAGTGCCTCCATCAGATAGGCAAGCCTGTGGTGTATTTTCTGCACTGTTGACAGATGTGGCAGAGCCCCGTTGCCTTTGGCCAGTGATACTCTGGGAAGGTGGTCTTGGGAGGAATACAGGAGTGGACCGAGCAACCCAGGAGCAAGCCAGTGAGCAGTGTTCCTTCATGGCCTCTGCATCAGCTCCCGCCTCCAGATTCCTGCCTTGGGTTTTCCCAGACTTCCTTCAGTGAAGGAGTGTGATCTGAGAGCTACATGCTGAAATAAGTCCTTCCCTCCTCAGTTGCTTTTGTTCATGGTGTTTATCACAGCAGTGGAGACTTCGATAGGAGCCAGTGGTGAAAGGAATCTTCAAAGGGCTGCTTGACTAGTGGGTTCCAGGGTGGGCAAAGGGCCCTTGCATATTTATTTTTACATATTTTTATATTATAGATTTATTTCTTTTTACATAGTTATATATTTATTCATTTATCTATCTATTTTTGAGACAGGGCTTCTCTGTGTAGCCCTGGCAGTCCTGGAACTCACTCAGTAGACCAGGCTGGCCTCGAACTCAGATGTGCCTGCCTCTGCCTCCAGAGTGTTGAGATTAAAGGCTTGTGCCATCACCCAAAAGGGGCCTCTTATACCCTCACATCCCAGTTCTGGAAGCTCTGATAGTTTGGCTCCAGTATGGCAGGCATACTTGCCCTGATGCCAGGGAGGGAGTCTATTGTACTTGGGATGTTTGCCCACCTTAGGGACTGGAGCCTAGGCTCCCGCTCCACTCTTCCCCCATCACCTGTTTTCCTTCTAGCCTGAGAGGCTGCGATCTCTCCCTTTTCCCTCTCTGCTGCTCTGCCATCCTGGGTTCCAGGCTTTGGTGTCCTGTCTCATTTGTCCCCAAGACCTATAGAACTGGTTTGCCCATAAACCTTCCTTTGAGTCATCTCTCTTGCCACCCACTCCAGCAGTACTGGGCTTTTCTGCCCCATCTTCAGCTCTGTTTAATAGCCTTTATCCCACTTTTTCCCCCTGGTACCTCACTGGGATCCCATCTCTAAAGTTTACACCTGGCAATTTCCATGAACTACTAAAGGATCTACTGAGGTCTTGGGACATGATTCTGGGGTGTAAAACAAAGTATGGAGGTGAGGACCCTTAAACTATTCTTCCCAGATGGATCAACTCTCCTGGGTTCCATCTGGCCCTTTTCTTTGCCCCTCATAGCTAGGTTCTGCTTCCTGGTGAGGCCCCTCCCACTTACTGGCTTGGTGGGTCCAGAACAACACAGAGACCACAATAAAGGAGGTGTCAGAGTTTCGTTTATTGGCTCATCCAGTGCCAAGGTCCAGTGTGGGCACCGTGGAGTTGGGAGCCTCTCAGCTCCTGCATCTCCTTCCCTGCACAGGTACCACTTGGCCCCAATGAGGCTGGCAGAACCAGCGCCAGGGGTGGGGTCCAGGTTAGTTCTGACCAGGGTTTGCTTGGCACAGGAAGGGGATCCCATGGCAAGGTGGGATGCATCCCCTTTACAGGAGAGGAAAGGAGCCAGCTTGGCAGGCCCTCTGTGGTGGAGCCTAGGAGCAGAGGAGTCCAGCCTACGGGCATGAATGTGTAAAAGGGATCAAGGATGGAAGGGTAGGGAGGAGTCCCTGGGAGCCTTGTTCTGTCAAGGGCTTGAGTCCTGAGGTTCAGAGACCAGCAGGGGTGGATAAAGAGGAAGAAAGACCAGAGCTGAAGTAGGGAGGAGGTGACCCCTCTCACCCAACCTCCCTAGCACGCACACCCTTAGCATCTCACCTCTCTTTTGGTAGAATACACAGCCCTACCAGCTGTAGTTCTGGCCTGGCCGTGCTGCTTATTCAAAGCCCTTGTCTCCATGCATAGCTGTGCCCGAGGAACACCCTCCTTCCAGGCCTGCCCCATTTCTTCCCCGTCTCAAGGTCCCCTCCCTGGGGCTGGGGGGAGCAGGTCAGGCCTCTGAGAGGGGACGGCCATGGTCAGCAAGGCACTGGATGGGCAGCGTGGGACTGGAGCAGCAGCAAAAAGAGCAGCGCTGGCCGGCCACGGAGCCTCCACCTCCTCGAGGGCTTAGTCATCACCTCTGTCCTCAACCTCCTCTTTGCCAAGCCCCCTCCGGAGGCGTGTTCATGGGAAGTGGGTGCTGGGGACAGCCGTCTGGGGGGGGGGTGTTTGCGGGTATGAAACACTTGGGGCTAGTGGCTCACTGTTGGAGGGGCCAGGGCTGTAGCTCTCCTCCGTGCTTGTCCTACAGATGGAGGGGTGCGGGGAGCCGAGCCTCTCATGCTGAGTCGCCCCCTCCGGAACTCTTCTTCTTGGGCCGGGTCTTCAGTGTCTTGGAAGCCGGTGGCTATGTGGAGAGTCATGATGGGGTTCAGCTTGTTCCCATTGTCTCTTCCCCATCTCCCCAGGCCACGGCCTGTATTCTCACCTCAGCTCTGGGTACTTTTTTGATAGGTTTGGTCCTCTTGGGTGCCTTGTCTCCTAGGTCATCTTCTGAGGTCTCTGTCCGGGGATCTGGCTGGCTTGTGCTAGACCTTAGACTTAGGGCAGGCTCATCTCCTGGTTTCACGGGGAGGGAAAGAGAATAAGGGCCCAGGGGTCTCTCTGGTCTTTTTAGCTCTGGACTCCTTCCCACAGCTCAGGGCGTGCCAGTACCTAAGTCCTCGATAGTGTCCAGGAGACCCACGGGGCCGGGTTGGAGGCGGCCATCTGGCCCCTGCAGCGGTAATGCATCCTCATCTCGAATGAGAGTCAGGTCCTGCATGCTGAAGCTCCGCAGCTTTTCCGACAGCACCCCCTGGCCCTAGGGTCACCACCACGCACCAAGAGAGCGGGAGGAAGGGGCGGGGTGGAGACAGAGGTTACCATCGTGTTGAGATATTTTTCCCTCTGGTCAGATGAGGAAGCTGACCAGACAGTCGAAGACACAGGGCTGGAGCCTGGAGCCACACAGCCCAAAGTCTCCTAGGCCTAAGGATAGGGTGGATGCTAAGGGGCCTGGACAGGACATGAGATGACCGACCGAGGTGGGGGCCCCGGGAGTCTGGGCCCATCCTCATCTCACCTTGGCAGCAGCTGTGACTGCAGCATTGGCAGCCAGGTTCAGGCCCCTCTTGCCCACCCTCATCATCGTCTCATAGCTCTTGTCTCGGGCTTGTGTGATGTATTCGTCGATCTCCTAGGGGGATGAAGAGACCTGAGAGGTGAGGCTGCAGGCAAGTTACCTGTGCTCACAACTGTGCATAGACAATGCCTACCCCCGGGAGCTAGGCTCTGCCAGATTGCTGCAGGCTCTGGCCACCCACAGGAAATATCTGTGGCTGGAGGCGTGGGAATGTCTCTGCTGGGCCAGGCTGGGAAGAGCTGAAGGAAGGGGCAAACCTTTTCCTTGTTGGACAGTGTTGGGTGCACGAACTTGCGGTAGAGGACGCTGGAGCCCTTGGTGTAAGGGGACAACAGCCATATCACAAAGGCAATCTTGAGCTCAAAGTAGAAGGGGAACCTGTTGGGCAGACAGAGGTGTGCTCAGACAGAGGTGTGCTCATGGCTTGTCAGACATGAGACAAGGGATATACTAGATTTACATCAGGGACCCTGGACAGCTCCCACTTCTTAAGTGGTCTGAGGCCACGTGGTTTCCAGGAGGACGGACGTAGGGGTGGGCTTTGGGGAGGGTTGGGAACACAAAATTGACTCATGCAGAAGGCAAGAGGAGAACCCATTTGGGGTACATGCCTATAATCCCAGTATGGGAGATTGATCACAAATTTGTGCCCACTCTAGCCTACCATATCTCAAAACAGACCCCAAAGCAAAGGTACGGGAGCACATGACATTTAAGCCAGTATGGAGGATAGACATGTGATTCACAAGATGTCACATGGTGGAGAAAGAGGAAGAAAAGCCAACATGTTGGGGAAGCCCTAAGCATTAAGAGATACATGTTTGGAAAAGAGATGGCTCAGTGGTTACGAGCACTGGTGGCTTTTGCAGAGGACCTGGGTTCAGTTCCCAGCACCCACATGACAGCTCATGATTGTCTGTTACTCCAGCTCCTGGGGATCCGATAGCTTCTCCTGGCACCAGACACACAGCAGGTGCGGGAGGCAAATAGACAGGCAAAACATCCGTGAACAGAAAGCAAGGGTTTTTGTTTGTTTGGTTGGCTTGGGTTTGTTTTGTTTTGTTTTTCTGAGACAGGGTTTCTCTGTACAGCCCTGGTTGTTCTGGAACTCACTTTGTAGACCAGACTGGCCTCGAACTCAGAAATCTGCCTGCCTCTGCCTCCTGAGTGCTGGGATTAAAGATGTGCACCACCACGCCCAGCAAGGGTTTTGTTTTGTTGTTGTTGTTGTTGTTGTTGTTTTTTTAAAGAAGAAATTGAGTTGTGGTGAAGTGCACACCTGTAATCCTAGCATTAGGGAGGCTGAAGCAAGAGGAGGATGATTGCTATTTTAAGGTCAACATGGGGTACATAATAGGTTCCATGTCAACCCAGCCAGGGATACATAGTGAACTCTATCTGGAAAAAAGAGAAAGAGAGAAGGGGGGAGGGGGGAAGAAGAAGAAGAAGAGGAGGAGGAGGAGGAGGAAGAGAAAGAAAATTATGCTTTCCTGAATCGAAACAAAGCAAGAAGCCTCAGGAAGGTGCATGGCTGTGGCCAGTAAGCTACTGCCTTTTTAAAAAAAACCTTAGCCGGAGGTTAAGTTAAAAACTTAGCTTAGTGGTGGCGCACGCCTTTAGTCCCAGCACTCGGGAGGCAGAGGCAGGCGGATTTCTGAGTTTGAGGCCAGCCTGGTCTACAAAGTGAGTGCCAGGACAACCAGGGCTACACAGAGAAACCCTGTCTCGAAAAAAACCAAAAAAAAAAAAAAAACCTTAATCATGTATATGATATGTGTGTGCAGATATGCGCATGTGTGTGTTTGTGAGTGTGTGCCACAGTGCATCCGTGGGAGTCAGAAAAGATAGTATTGGGGCTGGAGAGATAGCTCAGCGGTTAAGAGCACTGACTGTTCTTCCAGAGGTCCTGAGTTCAATTCCCAGCAACCACATGGTGGCTCACAACTATCTGTAATGGGGTCTGAATGCCCTCTTCTGGTGTGTCTGAAGACAGCTACAGTGGACTCATATACATAAAACAAATAAATACTTCTTTTAAAAAAAGAAAAGACAAGACAAGACAGTATCTGGAGCTGATTCCCTCCTTCTATTCTTACACAGCTTTCAGGGGTCAAACTCAGGTCAGCAGGCTTTGAGCTGATGCAGCGAGAGCTTTGTTGATGAACTACCTTGCTGCTCCCTGCCCTAAGATTATGTAGCCCAGGCTGGCCTCAAAACTGCAATGATACTCCTGCCTTATCGTCCCTAGGGCAGGGATTATGGGTGATTCAAATTCCAATATACTTCACTCTTCAAGAGGTATTTCTCACCCAGTCAACATTTCTGAGCAGATTCAAACTTACTCCCCGTCCCCGTAACGCTCGTATACTTTAGGCCTATTTGTGCCTGCAATACCTTGGGAATACAAGCATTCAGTGTCACCACAAATGAACTACATGTTTGTTCCACAGACGGGGGAGACAAGGTTTAGGGACTGGTGATCTGTCCAACGTCACAGGAAGGACTTGAGAGCAGATGCACATCCACTCAGTTCCCCTGGGGCACTGTGGCTGTCACCAGAAAGAAATGTGGCAGGTTGGTTGGTTTGTTTGAAGTAGGATAGCCCCAGCTGTTCTGGAACTTGCTACGTAGATCCACCTGCCTCTGCCTCCCAGGTGCTGGGATTAGAGGCGTGGGCCACCATGCCCCGTTGCTATGTCTGTTCTTGTGCTGGCATCAGGTGCGAAGAGCCGCCGTATTAAGGGGGCTGAGGAACTGTTGGGAGTCGGGGATCATGACTCTAGCCTGGGTCCAAATCTGCCTAATCTGTCTGGCTAGAGAAAGGGAGAGATCTGGGTCCTGAGATTCGGGGGTAGGGGGTGGGGTGGGACGACGGGGACATGACTGGACCTCACCAGGACAGTATTATATCCGTAAGTGTCTCAGCTGTGGTGAAGAAGGCGAAGACTATCCAATACATCATCCATTTTACCTGAGGGACAAAGGACAGCATTAACCGGGGCTTAGGGCTGAGGAGCTGTAAACACCCCAAGTCCCTGGTCTGTCAGCTCCTCATACTGGGGCTAAGTCAAGGAAAACAGAACCCCATTGCACTGTCTGCCCCAGGTTAGACGTTCTGGGAGAGAGATACCCAAGGCCTCACACTTGCCAATCATACCAAGCCTGTGTGGGCACAGGGAACATCCCAGAACCTCTTTTACTCAGTGTCTTGTTGGGTAGTGTGGCATAAAGCCACACTCTACTCCCATCTGTTTTACACACACACTACACACACACACACACATTACACAGGGTACGGTCATGCACTCACGTATTCCTTCACGTTTTTGGTCTTCACGGCCTTGTAGGAAGAATAGGCTGGGTACAGGGTGCCAAAGATGAGCCTAGAGAAGCAGGCATGGTTACTGGGCCAGTCTTCCTCCCAGCTCTGCACCATCCCCTGGGCGCTAAGGAGCAGAGGGATGGATCTCCAGAGCATCAGTTGTCTGGGGAACTCTGGTTAAGGACTATAAAGTCAAAGCCTTTGGAGCTACACACGTGTGGGGGCGGGGCCTCAGCCAGTCTGGGTGGGACCCTCTCCCTGTCCACTGTTCATTCTTTATATGGAAGACGCAGAGGCCGGAGGCTCCGGTGGTCCCTCTGGTCAGGAGCTTTGGCTATCCACAGGCGTGTCATGAGAGCTGAGGGGCTGGTCACTGCTATGAGATGTCATCCTTCTTGGCCTAATGCCTATTTTACCCATCTGTTCATACCCTCCCCCTCCTTGTCTCACAGACAGGCTGGGTAGGGCCAGGTCCCCAAGGGACCCTAACATCGCCGAACAGGGCACCCAACCTGGCAGTCAGAACTATTATGGTCCTGGGACTAGAGGGCACAGGTGCGGGAGGGGCACAAAAGGCTTATAACCCCAATATCAGCGTGGTCCAGGGCCAGGTACTGAAGACCTGGGCTTCAGACCTTATCTAAGCATCCCTCTACAGATTACAGGAAGGGCACAAGTGAGGGAGAAAGAGAGTCCATGTATCCTGTCGGGAGTTTGCCCAGGCCAGAAAAGTAGCCACCCTTGGAGGCTACAGGGAGAGATAAGGCCTGTAGGGGGTGGGAAGAGGAAACCCCAGTGGCTGGAGAGGAAGCCAGGACACAAGCATGGGAAGAAGGGTGGGGCTCCTGGGATGCCAGTCCTGAGGGACGCTGAGGGGCAGAGACCTAAAGTAGAGGAATGGTTGCCTCGGAAGCCAGCACCTTCAAGTGTGGGTGATGCTTTGCTAAGGTAGGGCACTCATTTCCTGTGCCGATGCGGGATAGCAGCGGGGCAGAATTCACAAGGCCAAATCTAGGCTTGTGTGTATTTGTGGGAGGGAGGTATTTGTTCCTGTATCTGGGGGAGGTGCCAGGGCCACAGCTCCACAATGTGACTGTTACAATGTGCCTGGAATCAAGGCCACCAAATGTTCTCCCAGTGGCTTTCCGCAATCCTAGGCAGATATGCATCCATCCAGTTACCTCCCCACTTTTGTCTTCCCAGCAACTCGGCTTCCATACCTAGCCCTGCTTCCCGGATGCCTTAGGACAGGTGTCCTCATCCTATCACTAGTCAGAACCAGGAGGAAGGCCTTGAGAGCTTTGGGGAGGCCCCAGGGGATGAGCCATGGATCTGAACTCCGGAATGACGAGCCCCCCCCCCCCCCCCCCGTCATAGTCCCCTTTTAATCTCTTCCTGGAGGGAAAGGAGGGTCTTGTATGCTCCTCCAGCCTAGATCTGCTTGGTGGGGGAGGGGATGTGCCCGCCTCCCCTAATAAATCAGTAGCTGCTCAGCGTCTAGGATGGGGGAGGGCGCAGGAGCAAGACAATTAAGAATAAACGGGTTTTAAAAATAATATGGGCGAGGTCCCTGGGAAACCAGGCCTGCCATGCTCCCCTTCCAGTCCCACATCTCTGTGTCTGGGGACACCACTTAGGGACCCTGGGATAAATCATCCCAGGCTTGAATACCGCGCCCTCCACCACCGGCCCCCTCATCCCCAACCCGGGCGAGCCCCGCCGCAGCCTCTGCACTCACACCACCAGGCGAGAGATGATCCAGGACACCATGGCGGGGCGGGGACCCAGCCCGGGTGAGGATGCAGCTGCCCGAGGCCGGCGGCTGAGGCAGCAGGAGCCGCTGTTAGCAGCGGCAGCCGCTTTGGGGTCAGCGGAGCGCAGAGTTGCCGCCGTTAAAGGGGAGGTCCCTGCCGCAGCGGCGGTCCGTGGGCGGTGGCGCCTCTTAAAGGGGAGGCCGCGGTGTCGGCGCGCCCCCCCCAGCACCTGCTGTGCCTGGGCATGCGCCTTCACCCTCTGTGCCCAGCTTTCCTCTAAATCGCCTGTTCACTTTCCTAGAGCTTCAAGCCTGTGTCCAGAGTCCTGGCGGGGTTCCCTTTTGGTTCCATCCTTTGACAGCAGCTTCGGCCTACCTCCCGCCCTGCCCACATCAGGTTGAAGGTTAAACATCCCACGAGGAGTAAGGGCTGCTTTGCTTAACTGTGAGCCAGGCCCTGAACAAGAGCTTCACGTGTTTCATTGAATCCTCACAACTACCCTGTAAGGTAGAATTATCCTCATCCTGAAGATGGGGCTTATTGGTTTCACTACTATGCTGAACCACTAAGCCATACGTGTTTATTAGGCTACACCCTCCAAACACTGTCAAATTCTCCTCCCTATTATAGGCTCCTTAAGGACTTCCATCTGGCTCCACTGTCCACTCCAGTCCTCATCAATAACTGCTAAGTCCCAATTTAACAGGATGTTTTGATCTGACTTTTGGTGGTAAATTGTGTGTGTGTGTAGTTTAGGGAGATGTGAAGTTTAATTTAATATGGGTGGGGGGGGTGGATAGGAGAGAGGAGTGGGTCTCAAGTCAGTGGAAAGTCCAGAGACCTGGGTTCCACCCCCAGCAAGTACCACTGGTAGTGAATGTCCTAATTCTGAAGACATTTATATCCAGAATGTAGGCTAGCCTGCCTCCTGATTTTCACCAAAGCAGCCACATTCCAAAGCATCCCTCCTCCACTGTCCTCCTTCTCTGTCCCATTTTAGAGCTGCTGTATCCCAGGCCTTTATGATGAGGTATAATCCTTTTGGTGACCACACTGTTAACCTGTTCCACCAGGCTGAAAGGACAAGCTCACAACTCTGTATTTCAAAGCGTTATGATCATATTCAAACCTAGCATCCTTGAAAACCACAAATGGTCTATTTCTACCCTGGTAATTATGTTTCCAGGTGCAAATGCTTTGGAAGGTGTTTTCAAACATTTTGGAGAAACAGGCCTCTGTGATCCCTCCTGCTTTTTAGAATTTCCTTCCCAAAAGGCCTCTTTAAATCAGAATGTAGGCTGTCCTTACCCAGTAAGAACACTTTAATTTTGCTTAATAAACACAACCCCGATTGGGTCTGTCCATCACTTCTAAGGTAACCTAGGGCCACACAGGTTAAGGCAGGCAGGCGACTGCAGCCTCACAGCCTGGCCTGCAGCTCTGTCCAGGCTGCACGTCAGGGCAGGCTTCTCTTATCCGGCTCCTAGCAGGACTGCACGTACTCCATTCTGTTCAATGAACACAAATTGGGAACCCTCTCTCCACTTCCCAGCTCACATGGCTCCTTCCCCACTGTCTGTCTTTCTCCCAACTAAGCACAGTTCAAACAGCAAAGAGCAATGACCAGATGCAGGCAGGGCAGTAGGAAACCCTGAAATCAACTCCATCTCTTACACCCAATGTGAGAGACTTTCTTGACTTTAGAAAGGTTGGTAGAGAAAGAATTTTGTCTACTCCAAAGAGATTTGTTAGATTTTTTAATAAGAACATGGAAATCCCAATCAGCCCTTCAATAAAATTAAAATACAGAAAGTGAAATTAAAAGTATTCTACAATAAATGACTTTTATTTAAAAAAAAAAAAAAAGAAAGTAACTGTGAACATATAAACAAGGCTGCAGGGTAGTACACCTGGAAAGAGACACATTTCCCAATGCACCTATGGGCCAATGAATTCTATCATTTCCAAGTAAATCCTTAATAAAAACTCCACTGAGTTGGAAAGCTTTGCTGAAAATATTCTAGACAAAACTCCAAAAAACAAAAGCAAAACTTCTTTATATTGGAGATCAAACTTTCCACCCCGTTTGGACACACATGAGGAGTCCCAAGGGAACGCTGGTAATTGGTGACACAGCTCCTGGGGTCAGCAGTTGGCGTGCAGGGAACACTCCGAAGCTCAGACATGATGCAGTTCTTTCTCAGATGACCGCTCCCTCAAGATAAGACTGAGAAGGACGCGGAGAAACTAAAAAACTCCTAATAAAAAGCCAATTCTTTTAAATCACGCTTTGGCTGATTTTGTGCTATAAGGGGCAGCTGATTTCTAAAAATCATATTTCTTTTCAAAGAGTTTTATCGAAAGGAAGACTAACTGTAATGTGCCTTTCCTCACAGTCCAGGAAAACAACTGTTATTTCAAAAGTTCTAAAAATATCTACTTTCATGAAATAGTAACTATTTCACTACAAACCTATTTTTCACTAAATACACATTTCCTAATCCTGGAGCCTCCTGGGAAAAGCAGTGGGCTCTCCCTGGGTCCTGAAGACTCCGGTATTCATGGAGAGTACGGGAAGGGCTGCACCCCCATCTCCTAGGATGGGCTAGGTCAGAGGTCATGTGTGGAGACACTGCCAGGCTCCCACCAGGCACAGTAAGTCATCACCTTACTTTACCAGTTATGACTTCCTCTGCCTCCAAACACATTCCTAGTTAGCTAGGCACAAGAGGAACAGAAAAGGAAGGTGTGCCCACATTCCTGGTTTCCATGGTCTCAAACCAGGAGAATGTGCAGGAGAGCCCAGCGATGTTCAAGCAACCTGGATTCCCAAAAGGCCACTGGATGGGAATGTGGCACCCTTGGCTTGAGTCTGAAACTGTGTGTCAACAGTGCGACTTGCTTGTGTCACCCTTCAGTGTGGAGGCAGCACAGAAAGAGCGGCTGGAGAGTTTGTAATACTGACCACGCTGGCTTGGGGAAGGGCCTCCGCTCCTGCAGAGAACCCTGCCCTTCCCTGCTAAGTGTTGTGAAAGGCCTGCTTGACAGGAGAGCTCGAAGTTTCCCCAGGCTTTAGGACCTTGCGAGTTTGGATTCGTGGGCCTTGAGAGTGCCGACAGCGTCTTTCACTGCGTGATATATGATGTTCTTCACCTGGAGAACAATCAGCACTGTCAGTTCACGGCAGCAGCTCACAGCCGCACAGCTAAGTCCTACAGTAACTGTGTGCTTCCTAAACCACCTCCACAATGAACTATCAGTCCTGCAGGATGTGAAATCACAGAGAAGGCTACACAGCCACCGTGCTCAGTAGGTGCTCAACAGTGTAACTACGGTATTTGGTGGAGGATTAGTTCATCTTTGCCATGATCCTATGAAGTATATTTTATTGAGAATCTTGTTTACAGATGAGACCCTGAGAAAATCAAGTTCGAGCAAACTGAAGCTGGGCATGGCGGCACTTGTCTATAATCCCAATGGCTGATGCCAACCTGGAACAGACCAAGACCTCACAGCAATAATCAGTGGAAGTGGGTGGCTGAGTGGTTCTCTCCTTCCACCTTGTGGTTCCAGGGAGTAGAGCCATCTTGCCAGCTCCTCCTCCCCCTTTGAAAAACAGGGTCTTACTACTTAGCCAAGGCTGGCCTCTAAACTATGAGCCTTCTGATTTAGTTTCTCAAGTAGTGGGATTACAAGAATGTGCCACCAGGTCCAGAGCCTATGTGTTTTTTCTAATTTATCTAAAAGAAACATATTTTGCATGTGATATTGGAAGAAGTTATTAAAATATGGTGTCAGGCTAAAGACACCTTTTTTTTCCCCCCCCAAGACAAGGTTTCTCTGTATAGCTCTGGCTGTCCTGGAACTCACTCTGTAGACCAGGCTGGCCTCGAACTCAGAAATCCGCCTGCCTCTGCCTCCGAGTGCTGGGATTAAAGGCGCCCGGCTAAAGACACCTTTAAAAAGGACTGACCAGAGACTGTTTTCTAAGGAGGGAAAGAAAAAGGAGGACACTGGCGCTGTCATAATGCTGCTGCTGTAGACTGGACGTGCATGTGTGTGCATACACATTACACTTTGCTTCACAAACACTGGAGGCTTTGTGAAGGCGTACAAGATACCTTACACCTCTACTGATCCTTTTCTCTTAACAAAACCACACTGTGTACCATCAGATTTGTGCTAGGGAAAGTTGCCAATGAGACAAAGCTCATTTAAAGCTTACTTTAACATGGATAGCAACCGACAAGTCAAATAGTACAGCATGTCAGATGGTGAAGTCATTACAGAAAAGAGCAAGTGACCAATGGGACCTGGAGCATCAGCAGAGGTGATGCTGATGCTGCTCTCATATCATTTTAGAATTAAATTTAGGTATATTTTATTGTATTGTATGTCTGCATGTCTACCATACATGAGCCAGTGCATGCAGAGGCCAGGGGAGGGCATCAAATCTCCTGGAACTGTAGTTAACAGGCAGTTGTAAACCCTGGTAAACAAACCCAGGTTCTTTGTGACAACAGCATGTTGGTTTTTTTTGTTGTTTTTTGAGACAGGGTTTCTCTATATGCCAGGCTGGCCTCAAACTCACAGATCTGCCTGCCTCTGCCTCCCGAGTGCTGGGATAAAAGGCGTGCGCCACCACGCCCGGCTAAATGCTAGGATTGAATATATGCGCCACCCCCCCCCCCCTCGCTAGCATGTGTTCTTAGCTCCTAAGCCATCTCTGCAGCCCCAGCCTCTATAAAATAAAAGGAAGTGAAAGGGGAGAAGAGTTGGCTCAGTGGTTAAGAGCACTGGCTCCTTTTCCAAAGGACCTGGGTTCAATTCCCATCATCCACAGGACAGCTCACAACTGTCTATAACTCCAGTTCCAAGGGATCTGGCACCCTCCTACACAAATACAAGCAGGCAGAACACCAATATACATGAAATAAAAATAAATAATTTACAAAAAGAGTAAAACGACAGGCTACAGTTGAGACCTGTAGAGGTGGGGATGATAAGTACATTTGTATTGCTTCTATGTTAATATGATTATACTTTGTATAAAAATATCTCTCTGCACCAATCTGCAGACTAAGGAACATGTTGTCTGAGGCCCTATGCAGGGACAAGCTCAAGTTTCTTTCTTTCTTTCTTTCTTTCTAGCTCAAGTTTCTTTCTTTCTTTCTTTCTTTCTTTCTTTCTTTCTTTCTATTTATTTATACAGGGTTTCTTTCCTTTCTTTCTTTCTTTCTCTTTTCTCTTTTCTCTTTCTTTCTTTCTTTTTCTTTCTTTCTTTCTCTTTCTCTCTCTCTCTCTCTCTCTCTCTCTCTCTCTCTCTCTCTCTCTCTCTCTCTCTCTCTCTCTCTCTCTTTCTTTCTTTCTTCAGGGTTTCTCTGTATAGTCCTGGCTGCCTGGCTGTCCTTGAACTCAGAAATCCTCCTGCCTCTGCCTCCTCAGTGCTGGACTGCCTGGCTCAAGTTCAAGTTTCCTGACCACCAGAAGATACCCTTGTCAAAGTGTGGCTTCACCAAGTTTAATGCAGATGAACCTGAGGAAGTAGTAGCTGAGAAGCGCTCACCCTCAAAGGCTGTAAAGGCCAAACCTTTCCCCAGCTATGTTCCTCAGACGAGTGCAGGGCTGCTACGCGGGGAGCCTTCTGCTGCAATAATGAACGAGGGATACCTTTCTCCTACCAATGATGTCTATTAATAAATCTCAGATCCAATGGAAAAAAAAAAGTTTGTGACTAAGCTGGGCCTGCCAGCACAGGTTTCACTAGTCCATGCTACTCCTCAACTTGGAAGTAGGAGATTACTCAAGTGCGAGGCCAGTCTGGATAGCTTAGCAAGAACCTGTCTTGAATTCAGTCTGATACAGCTCCATAGGAGCATGTCTGTCTACCGAGTGCACAACTGCATATTTGGGTCCCAGCACTGTTAAAAAAAAGTTCAAGGGCTGGTGAGATGGCTCAGTGGGTAAGAGCACCCGACTGCTCTTCCGAAGGTCCAGAGTTCAAATCCCAGCAACCACATGGTGGCTCACAACCATCCGCAACGAGATCTGGCGCCCTCTTCTGGAGTGTCTGAAGACAGCTACAGTGTACTTACATATAATAAATAAATAAATCTTTAAAAAAAAAAAAAAAAAAAAGAGTTTTAAAAAAAAAAAAAAAAAAAAAAAAAAAAAAAAAGTTCAAAGGAACAAGCATCCTCCTTCCCAAATAAAACCTCCTACAGTGTTAGTGTTGTCCCCTGACCAGGAATGTAAGTCTACTCAGTTAACACTAGAAATGGAATTATATTGGACATAGTAGACCCTTACCCATAAACAACACTCAAGTAGCCCAGGTTGGCCTGGAACTTGTGATACTTGCCCCGCTTCAGCTGGGTTATATGTATCAATTAGATCATAAGAAGATCTAGAGCAGAAGAGCTGGAAGTAGGAGGGTTAGGAGTTCAATGGTTAGGTATCTCTTCCTGAGAGGAGGCCTTTAGATGCCTGACAGTTCCCCCGAGTCCTTTCTCTACCAGAACACATCTATGAGGGGACTGTGATTTGCACTGTGAGCTAGACGAAGGAGACATTGCTTACCTGTAGCTTATCCTCATGATTGGTGTGAGTGTTGGAGAGATGCCTGAATTCCTGAGTCAGGCGGAAACAGTGCTTCACGTGCTCTGGAGATACAAAGTCTTCTGCTACTTTTATGCAACTGTACAGATTGTGAACCTGGGATGAGGAAATGTAGACCAGAGTAAAACAAACACAATCTCCTCTTTTTTCCTTCTTCCTTCTTTTCTTTCTTTCCTCTCCCCCACCCTTTTTTTTTTTTTTTTTTGGTGAGACGTGTTATGTCTCCCATACTGGCTTTGAGCAATCCTCCTGACTACAGCACACGCCACTGTGTTCTGTTAATACTACAAAACATGAGTATACATTTAAAAACAAGGGCTAGAGGGTATGGAGAGATGGCTCAGAGATTAAGATACTAGATGCTTTTCCAGAGGTTCTGGCTTCAATCCCCAGCAACCTTTTGGTGGCTCATATCCATCTATCATGAGATCTGCTGCCCTCTTCTGGCATACAGGCATACATGCAGGCAAAATGCTGTATACATAATTAATAAAAATCTTTAAAAAGGGGTTGGGGTTGGGATGGGGGAGTCTGGTAAAATGGAGATGGCTTGGCAGGTATATGTGCTTGCCAGCAAACCTGGTCGCCTGAGTTTGATACACAGAATCCAATGGTGGAAGGAGATGACCCAACTACTGCAAACTGCCCTCTAACCTACCACCCACGCACACAGCTTTATTCTCAGTATTAACAAGGCAGAAACAGCCTGATCTCTATGAATTTGAGGCTTGCCTGGTCTCAGGAAAGTTGATTTTAGATCCCGCTATTTATAGCTAAACTAGAGAGGAAAAGGAACCACCCAAGCCCATGGAGCTCTGGAGCCAGTCTTGCCAGCACAGCCCACCTGGTGCGGGGCTCCAGCAGGGATGAAGACAGCGTCACCCAGGAACTGCACAATGGCCCAGCCTTGCACACCATACTCTTCAAAGAGTCGCTTTCGGAGGATCTGGTCCAGATACCAACTTTGGTCATGAATTGGGTCATGATCTGGAGGATTCTCTTGGCCTTGCTCTTCTCCAACCTGAAATCATGATCACGATCCAAAAATGGAAGAATTAAGAGAGAGTAGTCCTTCTGTACCCAGTTTCTACAGTTTCATTTACACATAGGCTATTGTGCTCTAAACACACTACATAGAGAAGTCCAGAAAGAAGTCAACACTTTAAAATTGTGTGGTACTCTTCTGGTAGTGTGGCAGACTCACTGTCCAGCTCTACTTTTTACTAGACACGTGTCACCCTTATCTAGGACAGCTGTCTTTCAGGCCCTGGCATTTAGTCACCTAACAGCTGTTCCAGTTAAGACAGGTACCAAAGTTTCCAGTACCCTTTATGTAATGCTGGCTCCAAAGGACAAAAGCATGATGGCAAATCAAAAGCTCTGTGAGCCACGTTCTCTGTGAGCCACGTTCTCTGTGAGCCACATTCTCTGTGAGCACGCACTGGGAGAGCTGATGAAGGAGGTGGTGGCAGGCAGGGTCACAAGTTTGAGGTCAGCCTGGGCTACACATAGCTGGGGACTGGTAGCAAATATGCCTTTATCCCAGAACTTGGGAGGTAAAAGTAGGTGATTCTGAGTTCAAGGCCAGCCTGCTCTACAGAGTGAGTTCTAGGACAGCCAGGGCTACACAGAGAAACCCTGTTCCAAAAAACCAAAGCTAAACAAAACCCAAACAAATGCTAACTTTTTTGTTTGTGTATGTTTGGTATGTTGTAGTACTATTGTTGTTCTCTTACTGTACCTCATTATGTTAAAATTTATTACCAGTATGCATGTATAGAAAAGATAGATATAGGATACCTACTAGGGTCATGGAATATATTATCCTTTAAACACACAAAGAATATGAATATTTTCCTTATTTTGTCGAACATGTGTGAGCTCAGGCCCCTTGGGCATTTTGGAAAGAGGCTTCTTGGCCACTCAGTCCTTTCTTCTTCCCTCCCCACAGTGCTGCAGACTGAACCAGAGCTGTATACAGGCTAGATAAGCACTCTACAACTTTTAGCTACAAACCTTGCTCTTGTTTGATTCATGTATTGTAGTCTTGGCTGTCCTGGAACTTGCTCTGTAGTTCAAAGAACAAAGGGCCTCTAATTCTAAGATCCACCTGCCTCTGCCTCCCAAGTGCTGGGATTAAAGGCCTGCACTACTAGACTCACCCGAAATTTATTATGTGCTTTATCATGAGTGGTCAATTTGCATATACTGCTGCATACCAAAAGAGGGCATGGAATTCCATTACAGATGGTTGTAAGCCACCATATAGTTGCTGGGGACTGAACTCAGGACTTCTGGAAGAAAAGCCAATGCTCTTAACTGCTGAGCCATCTCTCCAGCCCTTGTGTGTGTGTTTAAATTTTTTTTTTTAAAAAGACTATTTTATGTGCAAAATGTTTTGCTTGCATGTATAATGTAAGCTCAAGTACCACATTTGTGCCCAGAGTTCAGAAAATTTACAAATGACCATGACCATTCACATGGATGTTGGGAACTAAAGCTGGGTCCTTTGCAAGAGCAAACAAACAATGCTCTTAATGCTCTAGCCTCGTGCTCTTACTTTTTTTTTTTTTTTTTTTTGGAGCTAGGGTCTCTCTATCTCTGCAGCCCAGGTTGGCCTCTATGATCTTCCAGACACAAGCAAGTGTCAAGTGCTACAATCATAGGTGTGCACTACCATGCCCTGTGTGAATAGGTCTTTACTGGTAACAGACTTCATACCAAAGACCACGGTGGGTGCCCAGCCCAGCCCAGCCCAGCCCAGCCAGAGGCACACCTTCCGGAGCAGCTCTCGGATCTTCTCTGCATCCTTCGCTGCATAAATGTGCCATAAAGCCCCTGGCTTCTCTTTGCCGTCATGAATCCTCTGCTTGGTCACCTCATCAGCATCTCCCTCATCAATAGTTTTGAGTACTTCTGAAAAGAACAAAGTGTTGATGTCAAGTAACCAGTCTAATATATAGGCCAAAAAAATAAAAATAAAAAATCAAAAACAAAAAACTGATTTAAAAAAGTTTGGCCTAAATTCTTCTCTGTCTAGTAAGATCATAAATAATCAAGAATCAAAACTTTCTAGGTATTGTGGAACACACGTGGAACACACTTTTTTTTTTTGTTTTTTTTTTTTTTGTTTTTGTTTTTCGAGACAGGGTTTCTCTGTATAGCCCTGGCTGTCCTGGAACTCACTTTGTAGACCACGCTGGCCTCGAACTCAGAAATCCGCCTGCCTCTGCCTCCCGAGTGCTGGGACTAAAGGCGTGCGCCACCATGCCCAGCGTGGAACACACTTTTAATCCCAGCACCTGAGGAAAGACAGGCAAATCTCTGTGGAATTTGAGCCCAGCCTGTTATACATTGAGAGACCCTGTTTGCTTATTTATTCTTTAAATCAAAACTCATATTGGGGATGGTGAGAAGGCTCTTGCTGCCATGTTTGATGACCTCAGTTGGGTCCCAGGGACCCACATGGTAGAAGGAAAGAACCAATTGGGTCTTAACATGTATCCCTGGCTGGCCTGGAACTCTCTCAGTAAGCCAGGCTGGCTCTAAACTCTCAGAGATCCACCTGTCTCTGCCTCTGAGTGTTGGAACTAAATGTGTGCAGGAGCACCCCTGGCTACTTAGGTTTTCCTGCTTGCTTGACAAATGCTTTACCAACTGAACTTTGTGTCTGGTCTCTGTGCAGATGACCTGGCTCTGCCACTTGTCACTCTGCAACTGTTACAGTTAACTAGTCAAGTCCTTTCTTTTTTTTTTTTAAAAATATTTATATTTGATTATGTGTATGTATCTGCATGAACTCATGTGTTCCACATGCATGCTGGTGCCTGGGAGGCCAAAGGGCATCCCATTCCTTACAGCTGGAACTACAGGAGGCTGTAAGCCTCTTTCTGTGGGTGCTGGGAACAGAATCCAAGTAAGACATAACCATTGTGCCGTGGCCACAGCCCTTCCTGCCCACTATCTACCAGGCTAGATACTTGGTAGGAAAAGAGAACATCCCAGGGCAAGGATCGAGTCAAGATTTACAAGTAGCACTCTGCTAGAACTTCAGTCCCTTTGTCTAACAATCTCCACCAGATGCCGCTACATGAAGCTGGGAAGGGAGTAAAGAAGATCCACCAGTGGAATATAAAGAGGAAGGCAGGAAAAGAAGTCACTGTGTCTTAGTGGACTGGGAAGAGACAGCCAGTTACTCTACTTCTTAAAGCTAGCCACACCACAGCCATTTTTCTAGCAAGCATACCTTCATCGTGAGCACCCTCGCCGACAGGAATCCCAACATACACCATCACATTAACAGCATCGGACACATCTAAATGAAGATTTGTCGTCCCAACCCTTCTGTCTTCTGCTGTTATCAAACCTAAAGTTGAGAGGAAAACATGAACGATAAAGGGGAGTGATTCCAAAGAACCCATGACAACCCTGCAAATCCGCTCCAGGATATCCTGAAGTAAGGATACTGAGAGAGGGAGGCGCGTGTGCTTATCAAGAAGTCAGCTCCGTGGCAGAGCGCTTGGTGCTCAGGCCCTGGCTAAATCCCTAGCATGACAGGGACGTGGGCACCAGGGAGGTGAGAGGGAAATAAGCTACAGCATTCGCCTTTCTCGCTTGTGCAGTTTAGGACTAATTCCTAGCCTCTCCACAGATCATCAGCATTCACCAAGCTGCTTCTTGAAAACAGTCCCTTTCTTCAAATTCAAAATATACAGGATTAGGGACAATCAGACAGAACTCAACTTTCACAGTATTTTAGGTCATTTTTTAACTTAACAGAGCACAGGTCTATCAGTAGCAAGGTATTTAGTATTCTTTTTTTTTTTTTTTGTTGTTGTTGTTGTTTTTTGAGACAGGGTTTCTCTGTATCCCCTGGCTGTCCTGGAACTCACTTAATAGAACAGGCTGGCCTTGAACTCAGAAATCTGCCTGCCTCTGCTTCCCAAGTGTTGGGACTGGTATTCTTTATTCTTAGCAAAACTAAAGTATAAAACTAAGAATATGTCTGCTTGAGTAGAATTTTTGAGAACAAACTGTTTTTAATAGATATACAAGCTTATGAATATATCCCAAGTCAGAATTGACAAAGGAACACGAGTATGATTTTTTTCCAGCATCTGTCACCTGCCCCCAATCATCTCTCCATATAAAACGAGGACAGCAGTCCCCCCGAAGGGCAACTCTGTCCTCTCCCTCATACCATAGGCGTTGTACATCTTGGGGCCCAGATCAGGCCTTACAAAGTAGCTGGGTAGCCTAGAAGCCAGATTGAGCCTGCCATCTCGTTTGGTATATTCTGGAAGAGGAAGATTCTCCATCAGATCTTCAAACCTAAGAAAGGGCAAGAAAGATGACTCTCAGTTTGCTGCAGGGAGGAAAACAAGAGCTCAGGTCTCTGTGCCTATGCCGTGCTGTGCTGTATTCCACCCAGCACAAGCCCGTGAGGACATTACTATCTGAAACCACTCACCTTGTAGGCATCATGTCCCGGAAATCTTCCCCAGGGGGCCAGTCTTTGAGTTTGAGCACCATTGGCTGCCCATCTTCTGACCGTAGTCTCTCTAGAATACAGACAGCATTCTCATAAACCCCTTCTGGCTAATCTTCTAGGGACAGAGTGTCAAGAGATGCAACCTCTCATTTCATAATGGGCCAGGTGAGGTGAGCCTTGCTTTATCCACCCACGCTGTTACTGCTCCATTTCACAGGTTCTTGCTCCTTTCCTTAGAGCAACAGAGCTCCATACAACCTAAGTCTTCCATGAAGCACAGCAGGCCTGCTCTGGGATGACAGGACTGCCACGCAGCTCTGTTCAGCTGGGGTTGAAACAGAAGGCTCCTCCCTCCATGGGGGATGGGCTGTTATTTCAGGTGCAGGACTACACTGTCTCTATTTAACCAGATAACCAAGTTACTTACTGCATATGATCTCAAAGCCATCCCAGAAATCTCGAACTTTAACATCGGATATGATAGCACAGTTCCTGCAGTTCACCAAGTCCACGTCCTGGTCTCCAAACTCCTGGCTGAAGGCTTCCGGCTTCCAGAGTTCAGACTTGAGCTTTTTATGCACCCCTGAAACTAGCACTGGCTGTGAAAACAAAAGCAACCCAATGAGAATCATCCACACATGCTGCAACAAAAGCAACCCAATGAGAACCATCTACACATGCTGCGCTCCATGAGAATCCCCAGGTCATCATCTCTGGCTACAGAGAATGGACTCGGCCTCTACTCTGCTGTTATGCTGCGTTCTCACTCTGGGGGACAGCCACTACATTTTTTTTTTTTGTCTGTGTAATAGAGCCCTAGCTATCTTAGACTTGCTTTGTAGACCTGGCTGGCCTTGAACTTCCAGAGATCTGTCTGCCTCTGCCTCCTAAGCACTGGGATGGAAAAATTAAGTTGGTATCTACCAGTATTTTGAGATGAGGAGACATAGCTGGCAAATGCTGAGAATATTTCTTCACAATACAAATGCAAATGAGGAAACTCGCTAAGCTAAGCTCCTCCTTCCTCAGGCACCTGCTATATAAAGATCATGGAGCACCTGTCATATCCACAGAGACGCAGACACGTCCCAGAACCCTGTTACTCCAGCCCTACACTCAGGGATTGACTCTCCTCCAAAGGTGTCGGCACCAGCAGCTCCACCCACAAGAACCACCCTGTGTACTTTAACCACAAATACAAAGCCCTGCTCAGCATGAAAAAACCCAAAGTGTTCTTAGGGAGCTCTTTGATTTTAAAGAGCAAAGTCAAGTTGAAACAGCAATGATATCTCCCATAAATTTACTATGTACGTCCTCCTGGCAAATGGTCTTCCAGGTAGGCCTGGAGCTATCTCGGCAGCAGTGACTTCCAGGCAAACAGTAGGCTAAGAACAAAACAAAACACCTTAGTTTTGCTTACCTGGCCTTGCTTCCAACACTCTCGGAAGATCTTCCAGTTGTTTTTGTTGCTGGGGTCATGGAGACACAGAAGCCGCCCGTCGCAGAGCCAGGAGTGAGACGTGTGGGGGTCGAGCACATTCAGCCCCATCGCCATCTCCTTCACCTCCTTCTGGGTGTCGGTCAGGTTGCAGGACCGCTTTGAGGAATCTGAGGTTTTCTTGTTTTCTACCACTGAGGCGATGATGTGGTCGAGGAAGTCGGGTAGGCTGGCTTTGCTCTTCGCTCCCTTCACAGACAAACCCTCGGTAAGCTGGACTCAAGCCCACAAGAACTCAAACCCAACTGTCTCAGAGTTACATTTCTTTCCAGTCCTAATCTACCTGATTACGTCTGATAAAAAATGCTTCCTGCAACTGCAGAAAGACAAAAAATTACTAATTTTTAGTATCATAAAGTCTTCAACCTTTTGTATTTCCTTACATTTATTTATGAAAGTACAGAGTGAGACCCTGACTTAACAGACAAAAACATATACTCACATAATGTTCTAAAAAAGAAACTTTAGGAAAGTAAATAGGGTATAACATGTTCTTATCTAAAAAGAAACAACCTCTATAGTATGTATTTAAACCACCTATGGTTTCAGACTGCACCCATTAACCATAAATATAATAAAAAACATACTTATGTTCTACAAGATAAATACACTGAAAAGTAGAAAAATGAACAGTAGAGCCAACTGTGTAAACAGGAGAAAACTATATACATTTAACGTTTCTGAAATGACACCCAAGAAATAATGCAGGGTCAGTGAGACAGCTCAGCAGGTAAAAAGACACTTGCTGCCAAGTCTACCGCCTGAACTTGCTTCCCACCCTGTGACACCTGCATCGCTCCCACATGTAATGAATGGTAACCTGCAAACAGAGAAAGGGAAACCCGAAAGACACCTCTATTTCTTTTTCTTAATGCGTGTGCTTTGCCTGCATGGTGCATACCACATGTAGGCCTGAGGGCCTCAGGTCCCCTAAGACGGAGGTCACAGAGCTCGGGAGCTGCCAAGTGGGCACTAGGAAGTGAACCAGGTCCTCTGCAGCCAGTGCTCTTAACCACTGAGCCATCTGTCTAGCCCTGCGCTCCCTGTTTCTCCTATGTTTAACTTTTGTACTCTGAGAACTCACACATTACATCAATGCTTACTAAAAATGGTTCCTATGTACGAGTACTAGTAAGCAAGATGCCTTTAGTGCAGGCAAGAGAAACAGAGCAGATTGTAACAAGTGCCAGCAAACAGGTAGATTTCTGAGTTCAAGGCCAGCCTGGTCTACAAAGTGAGTTCCAGGACAGCCAGGGCTACACAGAGAAACCCTGTCTCAAAATAACCAAAAAAAAAAAAAAAAAGGATACTGGTTCATTTTACAAAAGAGTTGTACCTGATGATCATGAGTAGATCTAAGGAGGAAACAGAAGAACTTGCTGACAAACTATGTACAAAATGTAAGAGGAAAGTTCCAAAGGATTCCAATTTTGGGCTGAGCAATCAGATGATACAGAACCATTGAGCAAGGGGAGAACACAGACACACACAAACACAGACACACACACACACACAGAGAGAGAGAGAGAGAGAGAGAGAGAGAGAGAGAGAGAGAGAGAGAGAGCGCACAGGTAGAAGACTGGAAAGACTGGAGCTACCCTGGTTGTTTTAAAGACTTGAATCCAACAGAGCACACTAAATGCACTGCTCAGCTTACAAAAATCTAGAGTTTGCAAGAAAGTCAAATGGATCTGCTGAAGACCAAAAAAAAAGGGATGTTTCAATTCTTACTGACCTTCTTTAAAAAAACAAAACAAAACTGTGTAGGGGGAGGGCGGGAGGGAGGGAGGGGCGTGACATGCCACGTCTGCAGGAATGGGTGCTCTCCTATGGTATCACATGGAGGTAAGACAACAACAATCTCAGGAGTAGGTGACTTCTCCTCTTCCACTGAGGGCCCTGAAGACTGAACTTAGACCATCACACTGAGCCTCAATTTTACTGACTTCAAAAAATGGTACCCAAGGCTCACAACTTAAAATGATCTCAAACATTCCAAGAACCTAATGTTAAAAGAGACTTTGTTAGCTTGACCACGTAACTAGGAGACTCTCACTAGATCTGTGATGGTTTTTTCATAAAAAAAAAAAAAAACCAGAAAAAACCTACCAAAGGCTAGAGTTGTAGAAAGGACACTTACTGCTGAGGATGAAGAGAAAACAGGGGGGAAGGGTATCCCTGTGTCCAGGGGGGTTTGAGGAAGCTTTCCGGGCCCAGAGTGAAGGAGGTCTCGAAGACTAGAACCCTCGGTTTTGCTGTTGGAGGCAGTGGGACCCAGTAACAGACTGTTAAAAAGCTTTGGAGTCAATGGAGAGACTTTTGCAGTAGAGTTGAATGAGTCCAGCCCAAAGGGTGAATGAGACTCCTTATTGAGCACCGACCGCAGGGACCCTGCATCTGTAAGAACATAAAAGCAGAGCATTAGACAGAGGAACACAGCCGACACTGACTGTCAACACAGCTAGGTGGGAAGAGAGAAGACCAACCTTCTGCAGTGCCCTGCCTCCAAACTAGGTAGGGTTAGTGTATGTCCAGGCTGAGAAGCTCTGAACACAGGTTTTAGGGATACAAAGAAAATTCTCTGCCCTTTCTTCTTACCTATGTTTGGATCACAAAATTTCATTTTTCTCATCTACTTTTTAATCTTCTAAGACAGTTTAAGTGGGTCTTCAGATCTCTTGGACTGGAATCATTTGTAATACTTGTAATAAATGGAGATCAGTTCTTATCTCAAGAAATTCTAACTCAATGGTTCTACGTGGGGTTAAAAAGAAAGAATTCCCAGGTGGTTCTCAGGCCCATTTAACATGGCTGCTCCTTTCAAGCCCAGATGAGACCCTCTTCAAACTAAAATTGCTATTCTAAGTCTCACTGCTAACTCTGGCTGCAGAAACAATCCAGGGGGAGGCTCACACAACACTGTCTCAGTTCTGACTAAGGAGGTTCAGGTAAGAATCCAACAACACTCCACTTCCTAAAAATCCAACCAACCAACCAACCAACCAACCAAAAACAACTGGAAAAGAACCCCTCCTGCTGAGCTACCAACCAGAGTAGCAAGCAGCACCTCTCTAAGCCATCAGTTTGAAAAATCCCAGAATTCCTCAGCCCCTTCCCACAGCCCTGGCTCTGGTGCTTCTGTAAGCACACCAAGAGCTGTGGGCACAGGTGCTTCATCTCACCTTTCGTTTCTTCTTTCGCCTTCTGAGTTGCTAAGTCGGCCAACCAATGCAGAGCAGAGGAAGGAGGGGCTGTGTCCGGGCACGGGGGCCTGATGGCTTTTAGTTCACTATTGCTATTTGATGCAGAACCTTCTGCTTTTAGGGGCTCCTCAGGTCTGCTGTCAGTGCCAGCACCTTTGGGAACTTGGTCTGGCTCTGGATTTGTGACCGCTGCAGTTCCGCCTCCGCTTGAGAAGGTAGTTTCGTTTCCAGAAGAGGCACTAGGGGTTACACTGGGAAGCTGAAGCATGGAGGGAGGATTAGGGCGTCAGTGAAGAGGGCTGCAGAGGGCAAGCTTAGGCAGAGAGCACTGACCAGGAGGACTACAACGGCTGCTCACACTGCACAGGTCTGGAAAGAATAACCTGGTGTTGTCTCAATGTCATTTCATGCATTCTGTAATCCAGACATTTATAAAGTCTACAATGTGTCAGTCATTTATTCAAGGTTCTGTAGAAAACCAAGCGAATAAGACTTAGAATTGATAATTTTAAAATGTCTTAGAGTGCTTCTACAACAGGAAACTAGTGATCAAAGCTAACCCCATGGGGCTGGAGAGACAACTCTGGTAGGAGCACCGCTGCTCTTCCAGAAATCTTGAGTTCAATTTCCAGCAACCACAACCATCTATAATGGGACACCAGCACCGATGCTGCTGAGGACTCACCTCCAGACCTCTCAGCATCCACACCTGGGTTTCTAGGAATCCACTCCATATTAGTGGTTCAAGGAGAGTTTCAAATGTAAGCTGTGGACTCTAATTGTTGCTTTGCTTTTGCTTTTGAGATATGATCTTGATATGCCCAGGGAGGCCTCAAAACTAACAATTCTTTCACCTCAGAATCCTGACTATTTCAGATTGAATTTTTCCTTTCAAGTTGAAAGCATGAATTTTCTGTTTAGTTGGTCCTAAGGTAACAGGTCCCTACGGTATTTTCACACACACTTAATGTGGTTGGGGTTCCCCACCATCCCTGTGCTTTCAACCCTTCTACCCCAGTGCTGCCCCTTCCAGGACTAATTTTTAAATAAAATAAAAATGTAAAAAGAACCCAAAGTATATAGAGGAGGAAGAGGGACGGAGGGAGGAAGAAAGACAGAAAGACAGACAGAAGGGAGGGAAGGAGACAAATAGCCTCACTTACATGTGGCCCACACATCTTACCTGTGATATCCCATTGGTGACAGCAGGTCTCAAAACAGATTTGCTTTGCCGACTTATACAAGGGCAGTTAGCTTTAATCCCCCACTTTCCCCGGGCAGCGTGTACCATGTCTCCAATATTGTAAAGCGCTAAGGAGAAGGACAGACAGTAAGTACCACTGGAAGACCTGCTCGGTTTTGAGACTAGGACCTGAAGGCCCCGGCTGCCTTTGAGGTCCTGAGGAGGACGTGGTGCAGAGAGCTGGGATTATGACCCAAACATACCCAGTCATTCCCTCTGTCAGGCTAGTACCATCTTCATGGATTCAAGGGTTTGGTTATGCTGAGCTGGTATCCCCCATCCCCAGGAAGCTGAGAACCAAACCCAGGACCTTGCAGTGAGCTAAATTCCCAACCCCTTAGCTAGATATTGTTACTGTTTGCCTGAGCTAGAATTTACTATGGGAGCCTAGGATAGCCTCCAACCCACTGCAGCCTCCTGCCTACCTCAGTTTCCCGAGGACTAGCACAACAGTTCTGAAGCACCATGGCAGTTCTCGTTGGTTGGTTGGTTTTTTTTTTTTTTTTTTTTAAATCATACATTTTTAAAATTATTATTGAGACAGGGTTTCTCTGTGTAACCCTGGCTGTCCAGAACTCAGTCTACTGATCAGGCTGTCTTTGAATTCAGAGATCCTCCTGCCTCTGCCTCTGCCTCTGTACTGGGATTGAAAGTGTGTGCTACCAAGCCTGGCAAAACCTATTTAGTTTGCCTCTTTGATTTTATTTTACTTGAATGCCCACACACACGCATGCATGCACGACAGCCCTTGAGAACGAGAGTTACAGGTGGTGTGAGTTGTCCTATGTGAGTGATGGGAACTGAACCCAGGTCTTCTGAGAGCAGCAAGTGCTCTTGCTGCATGTTAAAAACCTAAAACCAGAAGTCTTTCCTAACATCAAGAGTGACGGCTTGATTGAACTTAGAGTAACTGTGGTAACACAGCTCTGGGTATCTGAGGCATATTTCTAGAAAGGTTTAAATGAAGACCCATTCTCAGAGGCCCCAACTGATTAAAACAGAAGAGCAACAACACCAACATTCCATTTCTGAATCCTGTCTTTGAATACAACCCTGAAGTGACTTTTCCTGAATATTTTGTCACAGCAATGAAGAAGTAGCAATTGATCTACTGACTGCTTTCTTTCACTCTGACCCAGCTAATCACTCACCTCTCCCAAGTTCAAGGCCGATTTAAACTATGTAAAATCACTTCCTGTAGGCTGGGGATGCGATCTCAGTTGGCAGAGTACTTGTCTAGCTTACATGAAGCCCTGGGGCCATCCTAGCATGTAGACAACAGAGTGGTGGTGGGATACTCCTATAATCCCAGTACTTGGGAGTTGGAGGATCCTAAACTCAACCTTAGTTAGACAGTGAGTTCTAGGTCACTCTGAGCGTTTGAGGCTAAAACAAGGCCTGGAGAAGTGAATCAGCAGTGGTGAGTGCTTCTTCTGGGCTTCAGGAGCCGACTGCTCTTCCAGAGGTCCCGAGTTCAATTCCCAGCAACCACAACCAGGGCTCACGAACCACCTGTAATGGGATCCGATGCCCATTTCTGGTGTCTAAAGACAGCTACAGTGCACTCATGTACATAAAGTACATAAATAAATCTTAAAAAAAGAAAAAAAAGTGCTTCTTCCTCTTCTAGGGAACCCACCCAAGTTCAGTTTCCAGAATTCTTGTCAGTCTGTAACTCCAGCTCCAGGCTATCTTAAGCCCCCTTCTGAACACCAAAGGTATCGGCACACAGATGTACCACACAGACATAAATAATATGAAACAAAAATAAATCTTTAAAAAAATTAAAGAAAAACATGGCACAACAATGGTGCTGAAGAGATGGCCCAGAGGTAAAAGGCACTGCTGCTGTCACACAGTGACAGGGCTCAATCCCCAGACCTACACAGTGGCTCACAACCCTTTGTAAATCTAGCTCCCGGGGTCTGGTGCCCTACCCCACATAGTAAGTAAACAAACAGAACAGGCAGTCAAGTGGTGTTCTGTGAGTTGAGGCCTGCCTGGTTTTACATTTTGAGTTTCAGGCCAGCCAGGGTTACAAAGTGAGACCCTGTCTCAAACACGTGTGTACACCCCCAGCCCCACCAAACATACACACACATACACCCACACACAAAGTAACCCAATACACTCAGGCCAGGGATGTAGCTCTGTGGTAGAAGTGCTGACCTAGCATGTGAAAGGCCGAGAGTTTAGTACTCAGCACTGCACCCTTCCCACCCACTCTGCGGACAGGAAGGGACTTACCTGTGCCAGGGATGATCTGGGTGGGCATGAGGTTTTCTGGTTCGTGGGACTGCCCCTTCGCACACTTTAGCCAGGAGAAAACTTCCTCATCGCCCATTTCTTCTGTCTCTGAAACAGAAATTAATTTCTGATTTTATGGGGTCACAGATGGATCTCTCTCAGTGAGAAGTTTTAAAACCGCAAATTTTGTCATGGCCAAAGAAAGCAACAGCTTACTTAAAAAACTAAAAATATGAACTGTTCTACTGTGCTATATATTATAAAAAACAAACCAACAATCTAAAGTAGATACTTCATGTTTCTTCAAATCAATAATGACCAAGAGCAATCCTATCCCCTCTACAAACTTGAACTCTTTACAATTAATATCCGTCTTTTGATCTTGGCCAGCACTGTTGTTGTGTTGTGTTGGATGGCTTCTCATGTGTCTCAGCTGGTCTCTGACTTGCTAAGCAGTGCAAGACAGCTCTTAACTCTGGATCCTCCTGAGTGTTAGGATTACAGGTGTTGCTGCCAGATCTAAAGTGTGTCTGGGATGAATGTTGTGTGTGTGGGTACCGGCCATGGTCTGAGAGGACATCAGGCCCCTTGGATCTAAGGTTAAAGGTGGCTGTGAGCAGCCTGCTATGGATGCTGGGATCTAAGGTTAAAGGTGGCTGTGAGCAGCCTCCTATGGATGCTGGGATCTAAGGTTAAAGGTGGCTGTGAGCAGCCTGCTACGGATGCTGGGAAGGAAACTCGTTTGCAGAAGCAGAGAATGCTCTTAGTCATCACTCTAGCCCCAGTAGCTTTGGTGTTTTAGGAATTGCCCTAGGGTTAGCAGTACTAACTTTAACTTACCATAGTCTATCTTCAACTAGTAGACTACCACTTCATATTGGGTGTGTCACTTAGACGACAAGCGTCATCATCCACGACTTATAAGCATTTTCTCTTTTGTCATTTTGAGTCGTTGGTCATACCTCAACTCTGCTTTTGTCTCTTCCCCATTATTCTTTGTTGACTGAATGCAGAGGTTTGTCACTATGAGGAGACTGTTTTGTTTTTAATGTTTTGTTTTAAGATTTATTTTATTTATGAGTACACTGTAGCTGTTTCCAGACACACCTTAAGAGGGTGTCAGATCCCTTTACAGATGGTCGTGAGCCACCATGTGGTTGCTGGGAATTGAACTCAGGACATTTGGAAGAGCAGTCAAGTGCTCTTATCCACTGAGCTATCTCTCCAGCCTGTTTTTTGTTTTTAAATCCCTTGAACACTATTAAACTTGTTAATACTGTTAACAAGTCAGCAATCAGTTTGAGTCTTTTTTAAAAAAAAAATGGTTATTTTATTTATTTACATTTCATGTTATTCGCCTTCCCTGTTTCTCCTCGGCAAATCCCCATCACACCCCCCCCCCACCTTTGAGTCTTCTAAAGTTTACTTTACAATTCTCGGTGGCAGATCTAGAGATTTTACTTTACATGTATAGGTTGTTTGTCTGCATGTATGTATGTACATCACCTGTGCCTAGTACTAATGGAGGATGGAAGAGGGAGGGTGTGTCAGACCTTCTGAAACTGGAGACAGACAGTTGTTACAGACAGACATATGGTTACGGACACCCATATGGGTACTGGGAACAAAACCCGGGTCACACACTCTCAGCCCTCAATTAAAGAAGATTTTAACACTAAATCCCACAACTCAGATGTGACTCTTCTAGACTCTAATAAGCATCTCTTTTTGTTGTTTTTATTTTTATGTCTTTAAAATACTATCTTTATTATATAGTCTTGGCTGTCTTGGAACTTGCTATGTATAGCAGGCTGGTCTTTAACTCAAGAATATCCAACCGCATTTGCTTCCTATGTGCTAGGAGACCAAGCATCTCTCTACAATTGTGATTATGACCTCAGGCATGGTGGTGCAAGCCTTGACTCCCTCTCAACATTCAGGAGGCAGAACACACAGATTTCTGTGAGTTCAAGGCCAGCCTGGTCTACAGAGTGAGGTCCAGGACAGCCAGGGCTGACAGAGAAACCCTGTCCTGTGGGAAGGTGGGGGTGGGGCAGAGAAAAAGATTTTTTTAAAAAAAATTATGGATTCTGAAAATTACTTGGTAATTATTCTCTGAGGATCAGTTCTGGGCCTCAGGGAGTTTGATCTGAAACTCCTGTAGATCTGTTACACAGGAAACACAGGACCTCTCCATAGTCTCTGCTGCTGTGTTTGCGCAGGCAGCCCTTTCCTCTACCCAGGTATTTATTCTCCATGATTTTGCTCTGTCTCAGCCCAGTGGGGCTGCCAAGCTGATCTGGCCTGCTCTGTGCTACAGTTAGAAGCTGCTCCTAGGCAGTGCTTGTTCCTTCTCATTCCTCAGGTCATAGTCCCAAGTTTCCTGCTGCAAAACCTGGAAAAACAGAGTTTTAAATACTTACTGTTTCTTTCTGTTTATGGCAGAAAATCAATTCCTATAGAGTCATGGTAGAAAGGCGAATGTTAATTTTATGCCATGCTTAGGTGTCAGTCCTGTGTAAACACTTTAGATATAGTTCATTTAATTACCTACAACAACATTGCTAATAATGTTGTATTTTTGTTTTATAGAAAAAGGAAACTGAGGCTTGGAGTGATTAAGTCACTGGCCCAAGATACCGCAGTGGGTGTGTGATGTGGTTGCAGGTTTTCAAGTTCTAGTTGCTTAAGCTAATAATATCTACACCCACCAGGCCAAAAAACAAAACCAACCAACCAACCGACCAACCAACAAATAAATAAATAAATAAATAAATAAAAAAAACCTACGGGCCTGCTGCCATCACCACAACACCAGATCAGGTGTGGTGACAGAAACCCACAATCTCCACCTTCAGAATACTCGGGGGAGGGACACACACACAGAGAGAAAGGAAGATGGTGAGTTTGACATTAGCACTGCCTATGAAGGAGACCATTTTAACAAAAACTAAAACCACTACCAAACAACACAGATACCCAACTGTTATACTGGATCTCTGAAGAAGGAAAGATGAGGACATCAAGGGGCAAAGGATTCCTAACCTCAGCTAGAACCACTGGGAGCAAATAATTGAATATGTATCTGTAAACAAAGCAAAACAGATGGGCAGTAAGACTTAAAAACATGCAACATCACTAGTCATGTAGCAAAACAGCCCAACCTACAGGATGTAGCTGGGACTATAAAACTGTAAGGTACTTTGGAGCATACTGGAAGCTCCTCAAAAGACCTTTATTTAGCCAGGGATGGCGAGCAACACCACGGATCCCAGCACTTGAGAGGTTGAAGCAGGAGGATTAGGATCAAGGTCATCCTCTGTTATGCAGAGTTTGAGGCCAGCCCTGCTTACATGGAACTGTCTCAAAACAAAAAGGTAACGTTGCCTCAGGCCTCAGCCCCATTAACAGGACATCAGTCCATAGACAGTCAAATAGAGAATTACTGTATGCCCACGGGTGTTTTTCTTTGTTTTGAGATGAGGTCTCCTGTCATCCAGACTGGCAAACTCACTACACAGTTGAGGTTAGTGCTAATCTCTGTATCCTCCTCCCCCTACCTTCCAAATGCTGGGATTACAGATGTTTATCTACTACACCTGGCTTGACCCAGAAATTGTACTCCTAGGTATATAACCAAGAGACTAAGCATACATCCACACAAAAACTGGCACACAGTGGCAGTATCCATATAGGCAAAATGAATATAACCCAGATGTACATATAATAAACATACAATAGAGCATCGCTAGACAATAGACAATAGAAAGAAATCAACTGATATGTACTTTTATAGACAAACCTCAGTTATGAAGCCAGTCAAAAAAAACACCAAATGTTACAACTCCATCTATATGACATGAAATAGAATATGTAAATCTATAGAGACAGAAATTAATTAGGGAGGCAAAATGTCAGGGCAAGGAAACAACGGTAAACAACAGCTTGGACAAGATTTGCTAGGGTGGCCACACAATTTTATAGGTTAAACTACTGCTTTATCCATGTTTAAAAGGTTTGTTTGAAAACAACAATGACAGTGAGCTGACAGGGTTGTGAGGAGGCTCAATGGTTATGAGCACACACTGCTTTGCACAAGACCTTTTCAGCTCCCAGTACCCACACCAGGCAGCTAAGAACAGCTGGAACTTCAGCTCCAGGAATCTAAAGTCTTACCCTTTTAATTTTACTTTTTATTTGTTTGCTTTTTTGAGACAAAGTCTCTATATCACTGTGGCTGTCCTAGAACTTGTTATATAGATCAGGCTGTCCTCGAACTCACAAAGACCCTTCTGCCTCTAGCCTTAAGTGCTAGGATTAAAGGTGTGTGCCATCATACCCAGGCAGACTTTCTTTTGTGGCTTCTGAAAGCACTGTACTCATTCCTCTTAGGGTTTCTCTGTATAGCTCTGGCTGTCCTAGAAACTCACTATGTATACCACCAGGCTAGCCTTAAACTCACAGAGATCCACTTGCCTGTGTCTCTGAGTGTATAGATTAAAGGCATGCCTCACTTACTAAATCTTTTTTTGAAAAGGAAAAAGTGGGGGCTAGAGAGGTGGCTCAGTGGTTAAGAGTACTGACTGTTCTTCCAGAAGTCCTGAGTTCAATCCCCAGCAACCACATGGGGTCTTACAACCATCTACAATGGGATCTGATGACCTCTTCTGGCATGCAGGTGTACGCAGGTGTACACAGTAGAGCACATTATATATATATATATATATATATATATATATATATATATATATATATATATATATATATATAAAATAAAATCTTTTAAAAAAAAAAAGGGAAAAGGTAGGCTGAAGATTTAGCTCAGTAGTAGAATACTTGCCTAGTAGAATCCTCCTTGGTTTTAGGCTTTTTAGGCTTTTTAGGCAATCTTAAGACATTACAACAGGGGCTGGAAAGATGGCTCAGCAGTCAAGAAGATACTGCTCTTGCAAAGGACCCCAGTTTGGTTCCCAGTACCCATATCAATCTGCTCAGAACCATCTGTAACTCCAGCTCCAAGGGAAGCCAAACCTTCTTCTAGCCTCTGTAAAAACCTGTGTTCACCTGTGCACATACACCCGCAGACAGACATAGTCACATAATTAAAACTAATCTTTTTTAAAAAGATGTTATATGTCTAAAAAAAAAGATTTATGGCAAAGGCAAATGAAGCGGAGCAGCTTTCAGAGGGACATAAGCGCCCCCCCCCCCCATCCATTCCCCCACCCCGATCCAACTGCCAATGCTTAGAATAGATGCCTACCAGTCATGTTTACAATGACCTGAGACAGACAAGACTACTTACCACTCCTTGGACGGCTTTTCCTGAGCCGGTAACAGTCAAGGCAGACCCCAAATCCACATTTCCGACAGACCCAGTGGATGTTGAAGAGGGTTGTCTCACACACATCACACATCTCCCGAACTCCACGCACTGCTCGCTTCCACGCCACTTTCTCTGGTGAGAGAAGAACACTTGTGCAGTGCTGACTGCGACTGACAGCACTAGACCATTTTACTCATGGCATTCTGTCCATAGATAAACATTTAAAAGTAAACAAGTCTTTCTACAATTGCAAGAGAAACAAATGTATGGAAGGCAGAGTGTCGTTGTGGAGTTGTAACAACAGTGGGTGATAAGAAGATTCTTAGGGGGCTGGAGAGATGGCTCAGTGGGTAAGAGCACCCGACTGCTCTTCCGAAGGTCCAGAGTTCAAATCCCAGCAACCACATGGTGGCTCACAACCATCCGTAACGAGATCTGGCGCCCTCTTCTGGAGTGTCTGAAGACAGCTACAGTGTACTTACATATAATAAATAAATAAATCTTTAAAAAAAAAAAAAAAAAAAGAAGATTCTTAGTGCCGATTAATCCCTAGGAAGTTAATGTTACATGTTATCAAGTGAGAAAAAAATAACACTTTAGTTGGGTTGTAATTCCTATATTTAAAGGTGGAGGCAGGGAAAGGTCAGTCTTAGATCTATAACAAGTCTGAGACCGCATCTCAAAAATAACAGACAGTATAAAATCTTTACAGAGAACTTGACAAAAGAAAAGTTTTCTTTTGAAATGTAAAGTATAAATTCACAGTATAGTTTCCATTGGTATGGAAAAAGTATGATGTATATCTGTATTGTCTCTTTGTAATAATGAGGATTCTAGGTGAGAAATTAAGCACTGAATAGTACCATGTTTCGCAACAAACCATAGAACACTGGTACTGATGCAAACTCAGAACAGCTCAACCCCACGCGGCAGATGTGTGACAGACACAACGGCACAGTGAAGAGGAGGTTCTGTTTACTAACTGTCAGAGATGGAAAGAATGGCACGTGCTGGGAACAGTTCATCTGAATAGGTTGCTACAAAGACAAGTCTTATCAGTCCTAATTCATTCATAGCAGATGCCTTCTCCTCCCAATCCTTCTTTAAGTAAAAAGAAATTAGGGTGGCAAGAGGGGAACAGCGGGGAACAGTGAAAGGCGTCTTACGGTGTGGTTCCACCATCATCATGGCCTCCTTCTCAGACATTACAAGCTGGCAGAACTGGTCCCCAACATTGGCCAAGATGTATTTTGAGGTTTCTAGGTCTATTCCTTCTGCTAGGGAGGAAGAGGGGATCCACAGGTTCATGGCATCCGGGTCACTCTGCTGGGGGCTCAGAAATCCCTCCACACGGAGCACCCCCTTTCGAGTGAAGACCAACCTAAGGCAGAAAGGACACAAGTCAAACCCAACCGTCCCTTGGGGTCTGAGGGAAATGGTTAAAGGCCACACTTCCTACCTATCACCCATACCCCTACCAAAATCTGGGGCCGATCAACTCCCTCAGATACTATAGCTGAACTATGCATGTGTACATATTCTTTAAGTCATCAGCAGGTTACTTATAGCAGTGAATACAGTGCAAATACAGTATTTATTTCCTGTAATACTTAGACAGCCGTGACACTATGCCGACTAAGGACGTGGGAGGAAAAGGTGAAGGATGGACAAGGCACTGGATAATGGATGGCTCAGCGGGTCAAAGGGCTTCCTACTACACTTGATGATCTGAGTGAGTTTCATTCCCGTGAACTACTCTAAGTTATTCTGTCTGCCAAATGCTGTGTGTGCATGTGCACAGGCACGTACACTCCAGAGGCCAGGAAAGACAGCATCAGATCCCCTGGGGACTATGTTTATAGATGGTTGTGAGCTCTCATACATACATACATACATACATACATACATACATACATACATACGAAGGAAAAAGAAAGAACAGTAATGAGAAAAACATCCTGAGAATCCACCTCAAAACCAACCAGCAACAAATAAAATATAGACCCTTCATGAATTCTCTGACCTCATCCTAGTCTATCAACTCTGGTTCTACCAACAATAGTACATCCTCAGGAATGAACTTGCTTTAACTGATCTCTCAGGGCAGGCATAGCGGCACATGTGTTTAACTCCAGTACTTGGGAGGCAGAGGTAGGTGTGAGTTCAGAGCCAGCCAGGGCTACACAGTAAGACCCTCTCTCAACCCACCAACCAAGAGAGTCAGCAGACTCCCTGGCGTTGGAGTTAGAGGGCTGTGAGGCCCCTGACAGGAGTGTCAGGAACCAAGCAAGAGTTCTCTAAAAGACCCAGAGCCACTGCTCTAGCCCCTTGACATCCACTAAAAAACAAAACAACAACAACAACAAAACCTCCTTCCTCTTCAAATCATGAGAACTAAAATTTGTTTCCTTTGCTTCTGAATCCATAAGAAGGGTGAGGGGTGTGTGTGTATGTGTGTGTGTGTGTGTATCAGGGGAGGGTGGCTGACATAATTAGTGGCCCAATAAATATTTGCCAAATAAAGAAATTCAGATCAAACCAATAAAAAATTTAGGTTTCTTTACTTGATCTTAGTTGAAAAAGCTGAGTGGTAACTTGAGTTCTTTATTCAACAAGTAAAGACTCTTAATCAAGTATGGTGGCAGACACTTTGTAATCCCAGCACTTTGAAGGTTAAGGGCAGGATTGTTTGAGTCCACTAGTTCAAGGCCACACTGGCAACACAAATAAGACACTTCCCCTAAAGCAAACCAACTGAAAGACAAAGGAAGGACAAAAGCAGCATTGTACCACATCCCAAATTCAGCTTACTCTAGCACTGAGGGAAGGGAGGTGGTCAGGGGAAGCCACAAAGAATCTGAGTCTTGCTTATACAACTTCCAGTGGAATCAGACTTGAGAATAACTCAAGGACAGCACAGGGCTACAACTAAAATAGTTCAACTTACAATCTCTAAGGACAAAGCCACATGCCACTTCACAATCCAACTGAGAGACTGACTACTCTGACAGAGCCTCAACACAGACTCTAAGAGCAAAGGTTAGGGAAGGTAAGAAAGATGGCAAGACACATCTGTGGGTCCAGAGAGAGCTGCAGTCATTTAAAACCAATGAAAACTGGGAAGTGAGTTAGATAAAAGCCCAGTACCTCCGGAAGTGAAAGAAGCGGCAGGCTACAGTAGAATCATCTTGCTCCTGCTCCTTAAACTTGCGGTACCTCTCCAGGCGGCACTCCCGGCACTTGTGCAGGTGAGGCGCCACGTTGATGCAGGAGCCGTCCTGTAGGAAAGGCTCTCCAGACTGCTTCAGCTTCCTTACTTTACTCACGTCCTTCAGCACCGACTGGCCAACTGTCGTGAGGAAGGAGGAGAGAGGGCCTTCACAAGAGGTATGCATAAACAGGGTTCAATAGCACAAGACACACACCCTGACGTGAGCTATTTCTCTCCATGCTCCTTGAGGATGTACCCAGAAAAGAGCGCATAAAGGAAAAAGGCTTCGGTTGGGAACTACGAGCCATGGAGAACTCTATCTGAGTAACCCAGCTAAGTGAGAACTCTAGGGGTAGGGATGAAACCCCCTCAGGGAGGAAGAAGGCAGTCACCACCTGGCTGTGGCTCTTCAGGACCCCAAAGCCTCTTGGACTTTATCCTAAAGTCTACCAGAGCCTGAAGGAAAGCGCTGCTTTTATCACTAGACTCTGAGCTATCATAGCTACTGAGCTCTGGCACGTCTTAAGGGAAGAACAAATAGAGGTTGTGGATCTCTTTGCTTCATCAAATTTACCAAAGGTTGCTATGGGAACAGTGATTATTTCTTCCTAACTCCCTGAAGTAAATTTAAAGATGGTCTAAGAGAAGTAGAAACAAATGGGATACACAAAAAAACTTAGTTCCCGATGTTAAAAAAAAATTAATAAGATCAAAAACGTTCTTTGTGGCCAGATAACTCTTATAGTGACAACACAGAAACAACATTGCCTAGAACAGGGTTTGATGGGGGACAATGTCAAGCCCCGTTGGCTTTGTAATTCTATGAGATTAAGAATTTTCCATCAAAGCATTTGATGTTTGTGCTAGAGCAAAGACCATGTATGGTCCCAGCTGGATCACCTTTCAGGGGAGCAGTCCGGGGCCGGCCCTTTGGGGCCTGCTTCCCTTTGCCCTTGCCCAGTAGCAGCTCAGCACTACGCTCCCCGTTGGGGCCTAGCTTCCCCATCAGGTGCTCTGGAATCCCCTTCAGGCCACTCTTGGCCTGCAGCTGCTCCTCTGAGTCGCTCAGATCTGACAGGTCACTGTTGGTGCTGGAGTCCGAATCCTGTCTGCAAGCCAAGCTTCGCTCATCCAATGAGAACCTTTTTACAGCTTCAAAAGGTGCTTTGTTCTCCTGTGCAAACTCTGCTGGGGCAGACAGAAAGCTGCCTGAGTGCCTGCCAAAGACAGTACTGAAGGTTTTGAGGAGCGGATTGTCCTGCTGGCCAGGCCCCACAGTTGGCCTCTCTTCTGTGGGACTGGAGGAGAGAGTAGGCATCTCAATAGGTTGGGTGAGGCTGTTGGTGGGCGAGCTGGAGCGGCCATTCCCCACGGCAGAGAGACTCGGACTCCCAGTGCTGAGAGCGGAGCCCAGAACACCAGATACCAGCTTGGAGGAGTCAGTTGTAATAAAGAGGGGCTTTTTCTTTGCTAAAGGTGCAGACTCTGCAGAGGAGTGAGACTCAGGCCAGCTGGCTGTTGCCTTTGAGGTGACAGAGGTAGCAGAGGAAGAGCTACCTGATGCCTGAGACACAAAGCTGCTGAAAGGGCTGTGTTCCACTTTCTCCACAAACGCCAGGAAAGGGTTAGAAGGTTCTTCTCGGGACAGTTTAGGGGGCTGTAAAAATAGATTTTCATGATTCTCTGGGGTGCGGGTATTTAGGAGACTCCGTGGGAAGGCTGGAGTAAGGGTGGGCATGGACTCTGCAGGCACTTTTCGGTCCACAGAGCTGCCGGCCTTGGGACCTGGCTGAGTATCTGCTCCGAGAACAGATCTGCCTTTACACAGGCCTGAAGTCAGGCTCTCGAGGCTTTGTGTGAAGGAATCCCTGCTCGAGGAGTCATCGGCCACACTCTCTGAAACCCTGCTCAGGTAGTTAGTGCTGGGTACATTTTGGGACATGCATTGAAAAAACAAGTTCTTGGAGAGATCTGAGTCCTTCTGAGACTCTGATGCAGAGCTGCAGCTGAAAGAGAAGCCCAAAGGCTTGTTATCTGTGGCTAAAACTCCATTGGACTGGCTCCGTCCACTTCCAAAAGTCAATGGTTGTGACAAACTTGAGAGAGACACTCCAAATCCAGAAGAGGCCAGACTAGAATTTCTTGAATTCTGGAAGGAAGATTTTAGCTTCAGTTAGTGATGACCCGACCCACTGACCTTCCTGTATCATAGCCATCACAGTTCTATAAGTCAATCAACTTTTCTCTCCTATATTTCATGACCCTGCTCTTATACCTGGATTTCACCAGCACTGGTATCGAGAAAACTAGCCACAGACCACAAGTCATCTTTGTTTTAGAAAGATGAGCCAGAGATAGCAGGGTGTCATCCAAACCGCTACTTCATTGGTTATTATCCAAGTATTCGGAAGGCAGTGTGGAGCTAGGATGTATGAGTCTCTGTGTCTGCAGTAGTTGGAAAGAGCCTCCATTAAGGAATAAGGTTCTTACTTTGTTATGTAACTTGAGACCCCAGACCTTTGTAACATTCGTCCACTTCCTCAGGCCTACAGAAAGGCATTGCTTTTCCGTGTCTTTTGAGACGAGGTCTCATGTATCCCAGGCTGGTTTCAAACTTCCTATGTAGTTCAGAATGACCTTGAACTTCAAATGTTCCTGCCTCTACTTCCCAAATGCTGAGGTTATAGGACAGGTCCATGTCAACATGCCTACTTTATGAGGTAATGTGTATTTGAGGCAAAGCACTCTACCAACAAGCTACACACTTTTATTTAGTTAAGCTGCTGTAAATAGCCCATGGTACAAAGTTACTTCACTTTCTTACAACTCCCTGTACATTAAAGAAAAGAATTGCCAGGGGGCAGTGGTGGCTCAAGCCTTTAATCCCAGCACTTGGGAGGCAGAGTCAGGTGGATTTCTGAGTTCAAGGCCAGCCTGGTCTACAGAGTGAGTTCCAGGACAGCCAGGGCTACACAGAGAAACCTTGTCTGGAAAAAACAAAAACCAAAACAAAAAAATTGAATTTCATAAAGTAGATCTTTTTTTAAAATAAATCCCCTAACTAACATTATATTCAAGTGAACTTAATTAGTCAGTTAATTCTGAGACAGAGTCATGGCCCCCTGGCTGACCTTGAACTCACAGAGATCCCCTGTGCCTGCCCTGCCAGTGCTTGGATTTACAGTCTGCACTATGTGCCCTGCTCATGTCAATTTTAAATTGAACAGATGCTTCATCCGTGCTTACTCTTCACCTAACGATAACCCTAGATGACATGAGGCTATTTAGTGAGCTCTGTAACAATCAGGCTCTATTAAGGCTCCCCAGTTGAAACGTGGACATTGAAATATTTGCCAAACAAATTTTTTAGCACAACAAATTGGAATGAAAGAAACATTTATATATTTCTTCCTTTACTTTGAAAAGGCTTAACTTCTGTATGTGAATGACTGCAGGATACTTTCCTGTGCATTAGGCATCTAGACCTAATATATCTGTAAACAAATGTACTCACAGGAACCCTTTTTATTATTTTTTATTGTTGGCTTAATTTAGTAATACTTAGATCCTAGCACCTAGCTTGCAAATCATGCATTATTACGATGAGGATACTATACCTCCAAAATACTAAAGAGAAAAATTATCTCATAGCTGAAATATGGTTTATTCTTTTGGTATGGGGGAACTCTCCGGAGCTAGTAAGAATTCTGGCACGTGAATGTACTAACCACCACAGAACTAAACATTTTAATAGTTACAGTGGTAAATTTTTTTCAGAGTAGCACAGAAGCCTAAAATAGAAATGGACTGTCTCCAGGTGACATCTGCTACCAAGACTACTTTAGACATTTTACAGTTAAAAGGCACAAGTTCGCTTCTTCCCACTAACTACACAGCACCGATACTCCAGCACAGCCCATGCATGACACAGAACAGGCCCACAGCACTGAGGCTCTCCTGTTGTTGTTTTACTAGCAACATCTGGCCCGGGGCTGACATCTGCAGGGCTGTAAGGAACTCTACCTAAGTAGCTTGTTCCCCACTACTAAAGCTAATAGCACACGAGTGATCGTTTGGCTGTTTTTTCATTTTCCCTCAAATAAATAAATTCCAAATTCTTTCTTCATAAGAAAGTGATGAAAACTATTGCAACTCATTTTTTAGGAGAAGTTTCTTGATGGCTATTTCTCTATTTCAGATTAAGCATAGAAAGGGAAACATTTATGGCTGTACTTTGATTCCAGAAACATTAATAAGATGCTTGATCATCCAAAAATCCCTCTAACCCATTTGACTTTTGGGGAAGGTGACGAGGGACTGAACCTATAAGAGCTGTGAACGCATTAGGCAAGTATAATACCAATAAACGATATCCCCAGCCCTCTAACCATGGAAAGAAATACCCATTAAACCCACGTTACTTACATTTCTTCAGCTTTTCTACTCCAAGAATAGAAGTGTTTCCTACCTACATCACTTCTGCAGCACATAAACTGGCTTGTGCTATAAGCCCACTTACCCTCATACTACTTCTGACAGTGTTCCTTCTAAATAACTCATAACTCTGAAGACGTATCTGCACTAGAAAGCCACAGAGCCACCTGGTCACTTTCCTTTACTCTACCTACCTAACAGAGGAACGCCATAAGCAGCATTATATTTATAGGCCTTCTCTTCTGCCTGGACATTCCATCTCCCTCCCTATCCCTGAATACTAAGGATTTAAAAATTGCATTTGCTAGGAAAGGAAAGAAGTCAGATGAAATCGATAAGCAGTAGGTTTTTGTTGAGGTTAGAGACTGAACCCTGGGCTTTATTTATACCTAACAGTCAAGAGCTTCCCACTGGGCTATACCCTCAACCAACTGTCATTTTTATCTGCTATGCCTATACCTGAAATAATTCCATTTTATTTTGTATGTGAGCTCCTCTTGAAAACAGGGATTTTTCTTTTTAGACAGGGTCTTGTGTAGCCCAGGCCAGCCTCAAATTCTTTAAGGAGCTGAGAATAACCTTGAACTTTCTGGCCCTCTTACTGCTCCTCCAGAGTGCTGTTGGCTGTGGGTATACATACACCTCTATGCCTGGTTTTCATATATAATATGCAGTAGTACTTAGCACACAGTAGTTTTTCTGTATATAATTTTTTGTTTCTTTTAATTTTGTAACAAAGTCTTAAGTTCCCAGGCTAAATTGTCATAAACTCCTGGCTCAAAGGAACCCTCTGCTCAATTTCCATATTGGCTGAGAGGACATGAACATGGCACCATTTCCAACTCTCTCTGTTTTAAAAAAAGGTTTATTTACCTTTATATCCATGAGTATGAGTGCTTTGCCTGCATGTGTGTCAGTGTGCCACATGTATAGGCCTGCAGAGGAAGAGATCCCCAGAACCACATTACAGTCAGTTATAAGCCACCATGTGGTTGCTGGGAATTGAACTCAGGACCTCTGGAAGAAGAGCCAGTGCTCTTAACTACTGAGCCATCTCTCTAGCCCTCAGATTTTATAATTTTTTTAAAGGTCAAGGATTTCATATTCTAACATGCGTTACCAGACTGTTTAAAAGAAAAATATGACTTAACACTTTGGTGACCAAACTTGGTCAATTTATTTTTATAGTCTATTTTGGCAAAAAAAAAAAAAAAAAAAAAAAAAAAAGTATATAGTAAACGAGATACTATTGCCAACTAACTCTATTAAATTTTATAGTACTGCTATTTAAAAGAACAAAATTAGCAAGAAAAAAACTATAGCCATGCCAAGTGACTGGAGGTGGGGCTACCCATGAGGAAGACTTTCAGAGAAGGAAGTGAGAGCGCAACTCTGGCTTGCACAGCCTTTGTTCTGGCGTTCACTAGCCTCAGCACGGTAACTCCATTAACTCTGCCTCCAAGACTCCAGTTAGAGGCTCAGCTACACCATGAACTAAACAGACAGTTGAAAAAGAAGGTCCCACCAGATCTTTTTCACACCTCATTAAATTGAATAGTCTACTGGTTTTTAATTAGCTCAACTGTCAGGCGACTTTTAAGAGCTGATAGTTATTAAAAAATACACGTTTGCCAAACAAGCAGGACTGGCCCAGAGAGAACAAGGTAAGTCTGTATCAGAAATCTTCCTTCCTGGGGCGGGGCGGTTTCAATGCATCAACAATGGAGGAGAGTGGAAGAGTTAACCCAGATCTGCCAGTCTGCCCTGAAGCAACTCACCTCTCCTGAGGCCTGCGACCAGCTGCCTTTCTGTTTTTCCGGCCCAGTCCCTGATGCAAGACCAGTGTCTGAGATCCTCACCGTGGTTGGGGTGGAGCTGGCGGTAGTGACTACAGCTGCTGAAGCCACCATGCCCTGGCTAACTTGTTCCAGCATTTTTCCTGCCTCTTTGTTTTCAGCTCCACCTACCTCTGGGGCCAAAGGTGTCTGACCTGTGGCTGAAGCATACGGAGTGAAAGGGACAGGCGTATCCCCACCTACAGGCTCATCCTGTACCACCAGAGTTCTGCCGTTTTCTTTGGTGTAAGTGGCAAAGCGAATGTTGCGGTTAATCTGGGGAACAAATGTAGACGGTGGCTGCTTGGCTCTCTGCTCCAGCCCTGGCTCTCCACTGGCATTACCTCCTTTCCAGGGCCCTCGGCTTGCCTCACCTCCATCACTCCCATTACTGTCTACTTCACCCCTGTCTCCTTTTAATTTCTTTGTAGCAGGGTCACACCCAGAGTCCGAAGCACTTTTCCTCCTCCGGCCATCTCTCCCCTCTATGCTCTCTCTCTTCTTCTTTCCTTTGGAAGATTTTACTGCTTTTATGGTACCCCCCTACAAAACAAAATTCAAAAAAGGTTTATTGTAAGGGATCTTTCATCCTGTGAAAACCATTAGCCATTAATGCTTTCCCATCCTAGAAGCATATAGAGCAGGCACCGCTCTGATGTTGCTCTAACACACTGGACAGCTCCAGTCTGCTAGTGGCTTCCTTTGTAGATACCCACACTCAAGACCATAGCGACTGGCGCTTCCCTGCCTTGGCAAACCCTTGCACAGAAGGTACACCACTTCACAGGAATTTTTTTTTTTTTGAGAGTTTCAACAATTTGTGGAATTTCTGCTACAAAACAAGTTGTCAGAGCTAGGCTGGGAGTGCATTTGTCCTGTAATTTTTAAATTTCCATTTATGTGTATGCCACATGTCTGCAGTATGCAAGCAGGCACCTTCAGAGGCCAGAAGTGGGAGCAGGATCCCCCTAGTGATGGAGGTACAGAGACTAGTACACGGCCTAATACGAGTTCTGGTTCTGAAACACCAGGAATCTGAAAGAGCATCCCTTCAAACATCTCTCCAGGGTCAGGCTATTGGTAGTGGTAGATGGAGAGAAGACTCAAGGAAGAGCATTGGCTACTTTTGATTCCCAGAACCCACATGGCAGCTCTCAACCATCTGTAATTCCACTTCAAGGGATCTGACACCCTCTCCTCACATCCAAGGGCATGAAGGCATGCTCAAGTGCATACATATGCATGTAGGCAAAACATCTATACACATAAAAGAAGTACTTTTTTAAAAGTTAAAATTTATTTATTTATTTATACTTATTCTGAGACAGAGGTCTCACTATGTCATCCCAACAGCCTACCAGTCTCTATAGAGACCTCAGGCTAGCCTCAGACTCGAGCGCCTGCCTCTGCCCACTAGTGCTGGGATTGATTACATGTGTACTCCATCTTATCTGCTTTTGGTACAAGTTTGCATTTCAAGTTCTGAAATATAAAACCTCCTAGAAATGTGTGAATCATGAGCAAAGGAAAAGCAAAGCTGAGAGGCCTGAGCTGTGCACTGACATTCTAAGACTTAGCTGACTTCCAGACCTTACTGCAAACCATTAGTCAAGGAGAAAGGAAATAGCAGATCAACACAGGCTCAAAGCACAAACCTCCTTACTAGTATTTCATACTGCCAACGACATCTTATGCTTTTAGAAGCCAGAGCTAAGAAGATGCGGATCTGAAGGTCCTAAGAAGCAGGTTCTAGGTTGATTCAGGAACACTGAAAGTACTGAGGTGGCAATAGACTCGTTTGTAGAGATGACTATTTACGAATATTTAATAAATCTACTCTTAATACTTACAGAGCCTCGTGCCGGGCAGTGGTGGCAGCGCACTCCTTTAATCCCAGCACTCGGGAGGCAGAGGCACGTGGATTACTGAGTTCCACGACAGCCAGGGCTATATAGAGAAGCCCTGTCTCGGGGGAAAAAAAAACAAAAACAAAAAACAAAAACAAAAATCCAACTTACAGAGCCATATCTATACTGTAATCATTATATTTGGTATGTCAACTTTTTAAATATTTAAAAATTTCTTGGAGCCATGTGGAGTGGTACATGCCTTTAATCTCTTCAAAGGCAAGGAGAATCTCTGAGTTGGAGGCCACCCTGCTCTACTGAGTGACAAGGACAGCAAGGTCTACACAGAGAAACCATCTCGAAAAACAAAACAAACAAACACACAAACAAAACAAAAAATATAAATTTTTTTCTTCTTGCTAATTTCTGTATTTTTCTTTTTTTTTTTTTGCTGACTTCATTTTTTCCCTCCTTTAATTTTCTTGTAAAACTCTTTTAAAAAAAAATCGGTTTATTTTATACATAGTGCATGTATACCCAAGTTTATGTATGTGTATACCACATACATACAGATGCCATTGGAGGACAGAAGGGGGAATCTGATCCCTGGAACTGGAGTTACAGGTGGTTATATGCCAGCAAGTGCGCACTGGGAACTAAGCCCAGGACCTCCACAACAACAACCAGTGCTCTTAATCTATGTGCCATCTCTCCAGCACCAATTGTAAAACCCCAAAAAAGAAAGAAAGCTCAAGATTTGTTTCCATTTGACCCACACTTCTGGTAATGTTACCCAAGTTTCCACAGAGATGAGTAACAGGTATAAATAAATAATAACATACTCATTATGACTAAGTACCTATCATATTTCTGGTGATATTATCAAAGCTTTCCAAATCTTTTATTCAAGAATTGGAAACACTTCATCAAAGATTGTTTTTATTTCATCCTCATTTAAAAATATTCTGCAAGTTTTCAGTCTACTTGCAGATGAATGTTCACTGAGATATAATCTTTCTTGTTCATGCAATCATCCACACACTTTCTCATCCCAGTCAGATATGAGTGGACTGATCTTGGATGTCTAAAAAGGGTTATTATAAAACTTGGTACGATATCAACAATAATTGCACTTTGTTTGTCAAGAATATAGTCATACCAGGACAAGCCAAAGAAGAGCCACTAATCTTCAGCTAAATAACACAGATCCAGTTTCTAACACATCTGGCCAAATTGCAGACCTGGCTCAGAGCAGTCTCCTACCATTCCCTAAACATCCAATGTGTGTCCTACTATGCTGAGCAGATGTGAGCAGACAGTGTAGATGGATGTAAGACCTATGCACGCACTCCAGTTTCATCTACAACAGAACAGTAGCAGCGAAGTACTTAAGAAACAAATGAGCTCTAGAAAGGAACAAAGGGAAAAAGCTCAGCACATCATCAAAACAACGGCATCCTCAGGCAGGCACGCACACACAGTAAGAGGTAACCGTGCAGTCAAAGAACTAACCAACTATTAGACTAAACATGGCTCCTTCCTTTCCTTCTGATCTTGTTTCAACAAGAATGACTCAACAGTGGTGCATGGTGGCACCTTTAAGCCCAACACTTGAGAGAGAGAAGCAGGCGATCTCGGAGTTTGAGGCCAGCCCAATGGACATAGGGTAGGTTTCAGACAACACACAGACCCGTTTCAATTGAAAAATAAGGACTGCACACTTATCCAGTGAGATGGAGAAAGTAACATTTACACAACTGTTAATAGTTTAAGGACCATAAATGCTGTTTTGTCTTTTGAGGCAGGGACTCAAGTAGACCTCGCTGGCCTTGAAGTCCTGATACTCTTGCCTTAGCATCAATGTGCTCGGATTATCTGAGTTCACTGTCATATCTAGCTAGCTCAAGCAGATTTTTAAAATAAACTTTTTTTTTTGTTTTTGTTTTTTGTTTTTTGAGTCAGGGTTTCTCTGTGTAGCCCTGGCTGTCCTGGAACTCACTCTGTAGACCAGGCTGGCCTCGAACTCAGAAATCCGCCTACCTCTGCCTCCCAAGTGCTGGGATTAAAGGCATGAGCCACCACTGCCCGGCTAAAGTAAACTTTAAAAAAAAAAAAAAAAAAAAGATTTACTTACTTTATGTATATGAGTACACTACAGCTGCCTTCAGACACACCAGAAGAGGGCATCAGGCTCTCATTATAGATGGTTGTGAGCCACCATGTGGTTGCTGGGAATTGAACTCAGGACCTCTGGGAGAGCAGTCAGCACTCTTAACTGCTGAGCCATCTCTCCAGTCCCAACATAAAAATGGTTTTGTATGTTTACGATAACTTTGAAGGAACCAAGAGTTGGCCTGGTTCATAGTAACTATAAATAAACCACTGTGTGCGCAGTACTGAACTGGGCATTTGTTTGATTTGATTCCACTACAAAATATAGAATTTCAGACTACCTTGGAATTCAATGGGGAGCTCAATGGGACCCGATTGGGGGTAGGGAAGATAGCTTTTCCTTTATTTCCTCTTATTAGCATTGTTTATCCCAGTATTAACTATCTATTAAACTTATCCTGGGAGAATATAAAAAGAAAGAGACCATGGCTTACACAATTGAGAGACACTGCTATAATTAAAAGGGTTTGCTCAAACCAGGTCTCTTTCATAAGACACCTCCTCTCTTAACTAGCAAATCATATAGTAAACAGGAAAAAAAATGGCAGAGCTGAGCAGCTTAAGGGTATCCATAAAAACCCAGACACAAGAAATCCACATAATAGAATTAATACAAGCTCCGGGATCTACTTTGACTCTATTACTGTACCTCACTCTGTGGTGTCGAGCTGTCCATCAGCATCACGTGGGTGAGTCTGGGATCTACTGACTTGACCTCACCAGTCTATGGTAGCAGGAAAGCAGAGCACATGAAAAACAGGAAAAAAGCTATTAATACCTTGACAACCAAGATATAATATCATACATGTTCCTTAACAATATAGGTATTTATTTAATTTTAATTCTCTACAAGATGGAAAACTTTCTAAGAAGAGTCATCTCCAATAATAGTACTGGAAATAACATCTACAATAGTGCAAACATTAATATTTGTCAAGTTAATGAACTAAAAGAACTGACTGAGTTTAAGATCTAAGTATATCTTCTTAGGAATATTCATTTAAATTTCTTTTTTTTTATGTTTTTAAAAATTATTTATTTTAAATTTCTATATCTCTAAGCCAACAATCATTAAAAGAGGCACTCAACTATTAAAGAAAAAATAAAAACTTTGGGAGTGGGACAATGTGATGTAAGTACAAATTTATTGTATTTTCTTTGACTTAGCAATTTCACACCAAGAAATTTCTTATTTTTAACAGACTTATTTTTAATTATGTGTACAAATGTGTTGTGTGGGGGTATGTATATATGAGTACAAATGGCCAGAAGAGAATGTGGGATCCCTTGTGAATGAGCTACAAACAGCTATGAGCCACCCAACACAGGTGCCAGGCACCAAACTCAAGCACTGAGTGCTCTTTACAGCTGAGCCGTCTTTTTTTCCCACACCAAGTCATCTTTATTCATTCTTATAAATAACATCTGTGAAGGAATGTTTAACTGTGCCCATAGCTTTTAATTAGCACATAATTTAAAAGTCCCCAATTCTAGACTAAATTATGACATATCCACTTAGAGTATAGCTGTATTTTGAAAGGATGAGTCAAGTTTTAAGTATCTATACTGACATACATATACAGCACAACAAACATACAATGATGTTCAAAAGATGAGTTGTGCCTATGTACCATATCATACCAATCACTAATGTAAAACTTATACAACTAATATAAATAAAAATGTATCATGGATATACACATAGAAAATGTTAGGCAGAAATGGAAAACATCAAATTGATGATCCCACTGGGGGAGTTGTAGCTCCCTGGGGAAATGGCAGTTTTTGTTGTACACTTTACACATATGTATATTACTTGAAATTAAAAAAAAAAATGTCTGTAGTGGGGACAGCTCTGTGGATAAGAGACTTCACTTCTCTTTCAGAACAGCCTACCCACTGCCCACATGGTAAATCTCAACTGTCTGGAATGTCAGTTCAAGGAAACCCCACTCTCTTGCTGGCTTTTGTGGGCACAGGGCACAGCAGGCACATAGAGTACACACATACGTAACTGTAATTTTTTTTTCTCTTTAAGATCCATCCACCTAAGCTTCTCATGGACCTGCCTGAGTGCTGCAGAATTTCAGCTTGACTGTGTTGTAACCTGTTTCTGGAACTTGGTATATCTCCACCCTACGGAGTTGACTTGAATCTTGAACATACATGATAAGATGTTCTGTGCAGTAATTTTGAAATCTTCAGCCAAGGTCCTACATAACCAAAATTCCTCTAGAAACTCCCTAATCCTTGGAAATCTCAAAGTCTTGCAGTTTGGGGGCCATATAAACCCTAACTTCTCCTATGTTCATTGCTATTTTCTTAACCCTCCTACTTTAAAGAGATAGCCTTGTATGGCAAAAAAAAAAAAAAAAAAAATAACAAAGCCTGCATAGTTTGACCAAAGAATGCCCAAGCAATGGTTTTTAATCTCCATAGGTAGGATTAACACTTTCAGAGTGCTGGACCACACATATGCACAGCCACACTTGGCTTACAAAAGTACTTTCAAAGACATCATCCCAAAGCTATGAAGCCAATGGGGTTTTTGTATGTTTACCTCTAACTCACAATGACAGGCTCAGCAATGAAGAAAACAGGCAAAAGTAAAATCTAGTCTTCCTGTGGATTCTATGCTGAGGCAGTTACATTTTTTTTTTTCCCCGAGACAGGATTTCTCTGTGTAGCCCTGGCTGTCCTGGAACTCACTCTGTAGACCAGGCTGGCCTCGAACTCAGAAATCTGCCTGCCTGTGCCTCCCGAGTGCTGGGATGAAAGGCGTGGGCAGTTACATTTTTATGTCATTTTCTGTAAGGCAATGCTGTACCTCTTACAGAGTAAGAGCCTCACCTCAGTTATAGACACTTCCATAAGACGGGTGACTGAGTCCTGACGGCTCACAACACCGCAGAGCCATCCGTCCTCTCCTTCGGGTTGGTAGACCTTGACTCTGTGGCCCTGGACACTATAGGGACCTAAAGGAGAGACCAATTACAACGGAATGTTTTGGGCTGAGCTGTATTTTATAACCACATGAGATACAAACTTGACATTTTCTGTGCAGAACAGAAAAGAGCAACTCTAGTTTTCCATACTCAGCACAAAAAGGAAACCGAGTTCTCCTAAACTTTTATACATTTTTTACTTCTAAAGAATCTCCCAAGCCCATTTTTTTTCTCAATCTTAAAAAAAAAAAAAAAAAAAAAAAGCTCTGGAAGGCCTGCCTAAGCTTCAACGAAAAGCAAAGCAAAGCAGGCCACTAAGCTGAATGTGTCATTAGATAAAATGGCCATGGGAATGATAAGTGACCATTAATGTCCTGCCACCTCAGTTTTAAATACTTTGGGTGAAAAGTTCTATTGATGCTGAATGATGGGACCCAGGACTGTGTTTTACAGACACACTTTACCACTGACAAGTTCTAGCACAGACCTCCCCCTTTCTTCTGTTGTTAACGCACAGTAGGTCTTGAATGATTGCTTTATGCAAACACTTTGCTGGTATCACCAAGGTTTTAGCTCTTGTTAAGTATATGGTTAAGTACAAATACAGTTTTCTCTAAAGGCAGTAACCTCTATCTTAAACAAAACTGAACATTTTTCTAGTACGGGTTAACTCCTTCATAAACACTCAAGAAAACACAACAAAACTCTGTCCTATGAAATGCAGAAAGAAGAGCTGGGGACTGTATCTGTTGGCACTATTAACAAGTGGAAAATGGCGAACTTAGTTCAGGGACCCTAGAAATTCTACTCTGTGACTTCCTACCATTGGATAGAGGATTCAGCTTATAAAGTTCCCCGTCTGAGTAAGAGGCTATTTTTTCCAACTGATTCTAGAACTGTTGCTAACTACAGATAATTCAAAGTTTACACGACAACAGACCAGGGAAGACATTTGAAAGCTATGTGGTGCTTCGTCCTCTCTATCAATGCTGACCTGGATCCAAGGACAGAAAACCACTTGTTCTTACCTCGGCTGAAAATCTCTTGTAGCTTTTGGTCACTGATCAAAGCATTAACTGTTTCTCTTAATGCAGCATGTTCTAAAAGAATCTGGTTTTGAACATCTGTTCCCATCTGGTAGAGATAAAAGCAAACACCTGGATGTTAAAATAAATGGCAATAAAATTAACTAGATAAGAAAAATCATACACTAGAAAGGTCTTCAACACACGCACACAGAGCATAGGGATGAATAAAGTAAGGATTTTTCTTGATGAGAAAGAATAACAAAGAAACTACCATTAATAAAACATAGAACACAGTTTAGGAAATACTGGTCTCTCAATGCAAGACTAAATTTGGGGGCTGGGAATGGCTCAGCAGTCAAGAGCACTGACTGCTCTTCCAAAGATCCTGAGTTCAATTCCCTGCAACCACATGGTGGCTCACGACCATCTGTAATGGGATCTGATGCCCTCTTCTGGTGTGTCTGAAGACAGCAACAATGTACTCTAAAAGAAAAGAAGGATAAGGAAGGAAGGAAGGAAGGCAGACAGACAGACAGACAGAAAGGAAGAAAGAGCAAAACCTTTATAATTTAAAACTCTCAGATAATCCTTACAAGTATGTGCATGCAGTGCCCTCAGGAGTCAGAAGATGGCATCAGATCCTCTGGATCCACTTCATGCTGTGGGAACAGATATCACTCTTTCCTACTCCCCACTAGGGTCCAGCTACATGAACTCTATCAGAAGGCGTCAGCAAGGAGCCTCTTTTCTGTTGTGTATGCATATGCATGTTAACATTTGCAGGTATCTGCAGAGGCCAGGCCAGAGCAGTGCATTGCTCCCCTCCAGCTGGAGCTACAAGCAGTGTAAGCAAGCCTGAGGACAGACTGATGGGAACCAAACTCAAGGTCTCCAGAAGAGCAGCAAGTACTCTTAACTGCTGAACCCCAGAGCCATTTTTTTTTCCTGAAGAAACCCTCAGAATCATGGTAGTTTTAAGTCCTGGGTGGCTTTAGTGTGTGCAGAAGAATATGCAAAAGAGAAAAGAGGCTCCAGTCACTGGATGTACTTCTTAAAAATAGAAAACTTCAAAATGCACAGGGTCATTTATGAAAAGAAGCAAAGCAATGCTAAAAGAGTAAATTCCCATATTTGAATCAACAAGGAAGTTGGCAAGGAGGTAAGTCATAAGCCGAAGACTAGATGGAGCAAGTGCCAAGTACCTGGAACAGATGCATCCCATTAGCATCCGACAGGAAACGAAGCTCTCGATCCACAAGGTATTCAACTGGCACCACAGACCCCAACCCCAGCTTATCTACTAGGGGGGTGAAAGTCTGTGAAGCACAAAGACAAGACATTGATTAGAACTTGGAGATAAAAATAGATAACAGCTCAATTAATCATTAGCTTCAGAGAAAGCACCCATCACTACTCTCTTCTCATCCCAGTGAACAGAGAAGCTAAAGAACAAGTCCTTGCAAACATTTTCAACATAGCCTCTGCTCCTCAAATAACCACAAGGAACAAATCAAATGACAGTTTGCTCAATATTTCCTAATTTGGTTTATTTGGTTTTGGGTCAGATCTCACACTACAGACCAGGTCAGTATGGAACTTGAAGCAATGCTCCTTCCTCAGCGCCCCAAATGCTGAAATTATTGGTCTGAGCCACTACACCTGGCTTTAATGCCCTTACATCTAACAAGGACATGCGCAATAAGAAATTCACCGTCATCACGAGGGCTCTGACTAACCACACTAGGCTTCCAAGAGATAAACTGTAACAGTGCAGAGTTGTAGTGAAGGCGCTAGTCCATGTCTGTAATCCTAGCACTTGGGAGATGGGCAAGGAAGATCTCCCAATACACAAGTTACGACTGTCTCTACAGCTCCTGAAGCCTCTGGGAGATTTATCAGTCACTGGAATAAGCCAGGTATGATGGTGCACGCCTTTAATCCCTGCACTTAGGAGACAGAGGCAGGGGGACCTCTTGAGTTCAGGGCCAATCTGGTCTACAGAGTGAGTTCCAGGATAGCCATAGAGAAACCTATCTAGAAAAACAAAACAATAAACAACCTTTCCTCAGAGCACAAGAAGAAAAGATCTGTTGAATTTTTGCTTTGGTAACTTTAGAAATCAAAGCCTGTTAAGGAGATAGCATATAGATTTCACAATCCCTGATGAGTAGTTATAAGGTAAATATGTATGGGAACACATAAGAAAAAAAGGTCAAAATGTTCCTATCCAATCAAAGCGATTCATTCACTGGGTAGCAGGCTATAACTCAGTGGCAGAGCATTTGCCTAGTATGAAAAAGGCCCCGGGAGGCCCTGGATTTGATACCCAACACCAGAAAAACAAAGAAAATAGAACAACAATAGAAAAACAAACAAATAAAGCCTTTTTGCAGATGGACAGACAGCTCAGTGAGAAAGTGCTTGCCTAATACATATAACTGTAGGTTTAATCACCAGCATGGTATAAACCAGGCTGGCACACACCTGTAAGCGAACCCCGGATCACACAGTGATCTGGAAGTCAGTGTGGAGCACATGAGGTCTGGTCCGCAGCCTATCCAATAAAAGAAACAAGTAAAGATGAAATGAAAAGCTACTTACCAGGGCTGGCCACTGGGCAACTGGGACACGGGTGCCCTGTAGAAGGACGGGGTCCTTCCGGGGAGCCCAAACAAGTGAGCCTTCCAGCAGAAGTGCAAGCACTTCTTCAGCGTGAACCTTAACCCAGGAGTGCTGCTTCCAATTACAGCCATCAAACTCCACAAAGATCTGCAAAAGTATTAAAGCCAGTTCCAATGTCACATTGTGCAATACATAAAAACAATTTCCCTGAGGTGCCTCAGATGAAGAAAATTTCCATAAACTTACTTCTCTCTCTCTCTCTCTTTTTTTTTTTCCGAGACAGGGTTTCTCTGTGTAGTCCTGGCTGTCCTGGAACTCACTTTGTAGACCAGGCTGGCCTCAAACTCAGAAATCCGCCTGCCTCTGCCTCCCAAGTACTGGGATTAAAGGTGTGCACCACCACGCCCGGCCATAAACTTACTTCTAAGGTCATTTTATTAATATTTTCTTTTACTTAAAAGATGGAAAGGAAACAAGACTTATTGGGAGTGTATGCCACAGGAGGCATGCATATGGAGGTCAGAGTTAAAGCTGTGGCGCTGACTCTCGCCTTCCACTGTGTGAGTTCCAGGGACAGAACTCAGGCTTGGTGGCCAGTGTCATTACCTAATAGGACATTTCCCTATAACTTTGAGTACATTCATTTTCTTGTTTTGTGTGTCCGTGCCAGAGTTTATACCTGGAGAGCAACTTGTAGAAATCACTTCTCTCCTAGAATGCGGCTCACAGGAGACGAAACTCAGGTCGGCAGGCTGGGTAGTAAGTGTGTCTCATCAGCTGAGCCACCTGACTGCTCCAATGCTTCCCCCCTCCCCCCGCCCTTTTTTAAAAGATTTTATTTATTTCATGTATGTGAGTACACTGTAAATGTCTTCAGACACACCAGAAGAGGGCATCAGACCCCATTACAGATGATTGTGAGTCACCATGATGTGGTTGCTGGGAATTGAACTCTGAATCTGTAGAAGAGCAGTCAGTGCTCCTGAAGCCGAGCCATCTCTCCAGCCTCCGAACATTTCCTTTTTTGATACACTGTCTCAGGTATTCCACACTGACTTCAGTTAGGATGATATGTACCTGTAGGCACACCTGGCTTTATGTGCTACAAGGGTCTAACTCAGTTTTATGCTCATTAGGCAGGAAAAGGCATCATAAAAAAAAAAAAATGAGAGCTAGAAGGATGCTGGAAAGTGGTAAAGAAACTCTAACAGGGCTGGGGAGATGGCTCAGCTCAGGAGCTGGCTGCTCTTCCAGAGACTCAGAGTTCAATTCCCAGCATCCACATCATGGTGGCTTACAACCATCTGTAATGGGATTCGATGCCCTCTTCTGGTGTGTCTGAACAGAGTGATGGTGTATTCATATACATAAATAAATAAACTTGGAAGAAGGAAGGAAGGAAACCATTACAGAGACCCCAGCCGGGTTCAGCACCTGGAGCTCATCTCCAGTTTCTAGGGACCTGGCACCCTCTCCTGGCTTCTTTAAGCACAGACACACATGTAGTACATATACATACAAAAAGGGAAACATACAAATAAAAATAAAATGAACCTTAAAAAAAACAAAACCAAAACCAACCAAACAAAAACCCACCAGAGCCCGGTGGTGCGCTTTGGAGGCAGAGGCAGGAGGCCAGTTTGATACTCGCAGTGAGACCTCATCCTCTAAGAACAAAACAACAAAAACCCAAGCCCGCAATGAAAGAACCAAAGACAAAGCATCAATGGTAGTTTATACTTGCTTCAGTGCCCTTAGATCAGAATGTATAAACTCAAAATCAGCAACAGTAAGGGATGGTGAGGGGCTCAGTGGGTGGAGGATTCCTGGCACCAAGCCTGGCACCTGAGTTTGAGCCTCAAGGGCACACCTGGTACAAGGAGAGAATCGATTCCAGCAAACTGTCCTCTGACCTCCAAATAGGTATTTTGGCATATATGCACGTCTCTCTCACCCCATACACAGATAAATGTCATGTTAAAAGGTTAACAAAGTCGAGTGCATGCTGTTAATCTTAGCAGACCCAGGTGTCATCTCCAGACTAGGTTCCAGCCTGCTCTACACAGCAAGTTCCACACTACCCAGCTAGAAAGGAGACTTGCTGAAATATGTCTCAAAACAAACAAAGAAACAAAATTTAAAAATGCTTCAGTTTTGATTAACACTGTTAGTAGTAATTTGACTTCATGTCTGTCCTGTAATCATCATTTTGGATTTTGGCTGTCTCTAAGAAGAACTTTTACTATAACTGGTAAGAGTGTAGCCTGGTGGTGGTGGTGCATACCCTTAATTCCAGCACTCAGGAGGCAGAGGCAGGTGGATCTCTGTTTTTGTGGGCAGCCTGGTCCAGAGTGAGTTCCAGGACAGCCAGGATTACACAGAAAAGCCCTGTCTTGAAATCACTAAAAACAAAACACAACACAACACAACAAGAGAGGGGGCAGGGAGAGGGAGAGGAGAATGTTCCTCACTTGCCAGGTCCAAGAATATCCAAGTGTAAGAGTGGGTGACAGAGGAATGGAAGCTTAGAATTATGTAAAGCCAGCGAAGAGACCAAGACTGCTATGCTAGCCTGGACAGGGCATCTGTCCTGGAACTACAACAGTTTTGTGCAACAATTACGAGTTCAAAGATAAGGGAGGTCATGCCAACTGCTCTGCAGAGACAGCTGCATTCATCCACTGATAAAAGACTTTGTAGCAGGTAAGATCACAGAAAACCACAAAAGATCCACTGTTCTAGAGGAGGACGGCAAAAGCATGGCACAGGGGAAGAATGGAGACAAAAATGCAATCTGTTGGCAAAGACAGCTCCTTTAACTGACAGTGTTTCTTTTAGTCTAAGATATAGTTCATTTTCAATTATACACGTGTGAGTGGTGCACCAAAGACAGGCGAGCTGGAGTTGTGGGCAGTTGTGGTGGAGACCAAGCTCGGATCCACTCCCAGCGCAGTACATGCTTTCTACTGCAGAGCTGTTTCCTCCACATTTTATTTTTATGTGTCTTCTACTACCTACCTACCTACCTTCCTTCCTTCCTTCCTTCCTTCCTTCCTTCCTTCCTTCCTTCCTTCCTTCCTACCTACCTACCTACCTACCTACCTACCTACCTACCCTATCTTTATTTTTTTGAGATGGGGTTTCTCTGTGTAGCCTTGGCTGATTTGGAACTCACTTTGTAGACCAGGTTGACCTTGAACTCAGAAATCTGTCTGCCTCTGCCTTCCAGATCTGGGGATTAAAGGCGCGCACTACCACCTCTCAGCTTGCCCCAGTTATTTTTAGTTCCCATTTGTGTATCTTACCTGAATATGTCTGTGCACCAACATGTATGCCCAGAGGCCTAAAGAGGGCAAAGAGGGCATCAGTTCCTCTGGTTCTGGCATTACGAATGGCTGATTCTCAATATGACTGTTGGGAATTGAATCTTGGTCCTCAGTGCTCTTAACCACTGAGCCATCTCTACAGAAACCAACCCCACTCCCTTTTTATGTTTTGAAACAGGGTCTCTCTCTCTCTCTCTCTCTCTCTCTCTCTCTCTCTCATTGGAAGCTGTTATTTTAAAAAGTAGGTGCTTTAAAAAAATAGAAAAGAGAAGAGTAGGTATCTTAGTAGGGAGTGGTATAAGGCCATCAGTTAAAGGCAGGGTTGGATGATCTCTTAGAATAAAAGTCCAGCTGGATCTACAGATCACTTCCAAGACAGCCAGGGATGTTGCACACAGAAACTATCTGGAAAAAAACAAAAATGAAAACCAAACACAAAGCAGAGTGCGGGTGGGTGGATAGTACAGGTGGGTGGATAGGATAGGTGTGTGAGTGCAGGTGCCTGAAGAAGCCTGGATTCCCTGGACCTGAGCTTCTACTCAGCAGTGAACGAGCCAATATGGGTGCTAAGAAGGAACCCAGGTTCCCTGAAAGAGTAGTAAGTGTTCTTAACCACTGAGCCATCTCTCCAGTCTTTCACTTTTTGTTTTGTTTTGTTTTTCCTTTTAAAAAAGATTTATTTGGGGGCTGGAGATGGCTCGGTGGTTAAGAAAACTGGTTGCTTTTTTAGAGGTCCTAAATTCAATTTCCAGCAACCACATGTCAGCTCATAATTGTCTGTAGCTTCAATTCCAGGGCAATATGACATCCTCACATATACATACATGCAGGCAAAACACCAATGCACATAAAATAAAGTAAAAATCATGTGTGTATGTGCCAAGTTCCTTGAGTGCAGGTGCCTATAATATATAGAGGCCAGAAAGTACATCTGACTCCCTGGAGCAAGAGTTACACTGAACCACAAGATGTGGAAGCTAGGAGCTGAACTCAGGTCTACAAGAGGCTCTTCACCACTGAACCATCCCTCCAGCCCCCTTTTTAGGTTTTTAGTGTAGCCCTGGCTATCACAGAACTACTGTAGACTAGGACAGTCTTTAAGAGATCTGCCAAAAAAAAAAAAAAAAACCCAAATAGCTACTTTTGGGCTGGTGAGATGGCTCAGTGGGTAAGAGCACCCGAGTGCTCTTCCGAAGGTCCAGAGTTCAAATCCCAGCAACCACATGGTGGCTCACAACCATCCGTAACGAGATCTGGCGCCCTCTTCTGGAGTGTCTGAAGACAGCTACAGTGTACTTACATATAATAAATAAATAAATCTTTAAAAAAAAAAAAAAAGAGATCTGCCAGCGCCTGCTCTTGCAAGCTGAAAATAAAGGTGTGCACCACCATGCCAGATTAGGTTCCCTGACTGCTTCTGACAAACATTTGGATGTCTTTACCAAGTTATCAGTGCTCTCTGGCAGCGGATGAAGTCAACCACACCCTTTGGTGTATCATTTGCATTTTGTTTTTGACAGAGTCTCACTACTTACTTGAGGCTGGCTTTGAACATTATCTTCTTACGTCTACTGCCTACTGAGTGCTAGTATTACAGGCGTAAATGCCAGCACACTCAACTGGATTTTTGCTTATGTTTTATTCTTTACACATTTTTTTATTTTTATTTTATATTTATTTTGGTCTATTGGTGGATGCATTCTTCTATTTATTAATTCTGTTTGTTTTTACCGTCCAGCTACGAACAGTCCCTCGATGATTCTAAGGGTAGGTCGCTTGGTTATAGAGTTTCAAAGAACCATCATTCTTCTAGTTTTAAGGTAAGGGAGATATCACAAGACAATGCTACCTGGCAAAATAAATTCAGTTTAAACAGAAAATCAAAATGAAATTACAATGCACCTTATAATTAGATGACTAAAATACAACAGATACTGTGAAGTAAATAATATAGAGAAGTTTTGCCAGGTGGTAGTGGCATTTAATCCCAGCACTTGGGAGGCAGAGGCAGGTGGATCTCTGTGAATTCAAGGCTAGTCCACACTACAAACAGCCAGACTACACAGTGAAACCCTCGAAAACACCTAAATAAATAAATCTGAGTTTTAGAAAGTGGTATCTAGGGCTGGAGAGATGGCTCAGTGGTTAAGAGCACCGACTGCTCTTCCAGAGGTCCTGAGTTCAAATCCCAGCAACCACATAGTAGTTCACAACCATCTATAATGGGATTCAATGCCTTCTTCTGGTGTGTCTGAAGACAGCTACAGTGTACTCATATACATAAAATAAATAAAACCATATATATATATATATATATATATATATATATATACATACATACATATGGGAGCTAACAGACAACTGTCCAGACATGGGGATAAAGGAAAGCTGCAGATGATTTGAGGGCAGGCAGATACAAGCAGGAAAACTGAGCAGAGCGGGGTCACATTTGACTTTTTATTTGCTCTGCTATTTCATCCATGTGCATAATATAGCCTGATTCCTCTCCCCAGACTTATCTCCTAACCATACCTCACACTCCTCCCCAGCAGTGTCTTTCAGATTCATGACTTTTGTTTTGTGACCCATTTAATTTACCAGGGCCACCTCTGGACTGGAACTATCTGCTGGAGCCTGGTGGGGTCACCAGTGGGTATACAACTGAGAGCAACGAGTGCCCCCTCCCTAAACCTTTCAGTAGCCAATAGTTAATGAAGAGGATGGTCTATAAGCCCAAAGCCCCTCTTTCATCTACACCTGACTCCTGGTGCAAATCCAGAACAAGTAACTGCAGGTCCATGAATTCATGATTGCAAAGGTTTGCTCTGTCTTGCCAGAGACAATGTTATTTCACAACCCTTCTCCCTGCCTTCGAGGCGCTTACATTCTTTCTGTCCCTCCTCCCACTCTGCTCTCCAAGCTCAGAGGGACTGTATAAATGTCGTCTTTAGGGATGAACATCATCCTTTATTCTCAGCACCTTGTGCCACCATGAGTTTGTACATTCACAGAAGTTCACTGAAAAGAGGTTTCTCTAGTTATGGCTGAGACAAGTATTTATGGGTAAAAAACATGATTTTTTTTCTCTTCAATAAGTGTTATTTCACTTATTATTTATGTAACCAATTTTTATGAGGAAAAATTAAATTTGGATTAGGCTTAAAAGATAAACTTTTAAGAGAGTGATCTGTAGGAAATACCATTTACAAAGAAATAAGATGAAAAACACCAGTAAGAGTGTATGAATGTAAAGTATACTTGAGAATTCAGAGATAAGAATAACAGGATATGGGCTGGAGAGGTGGCTCAGTGGTTAAGAGCACTGGCTGCTTGCTCTTCTAGAGGTCATGAATTCTATTCCCAGCAACCATATGGTGGCTCACAACTATCTATAATGGGATCTGATGCCCTCTACTGGTGTCTGCAGACATCAACAGTGTACTCATATAAAATGAAATAAATAAATAAATATATAAAAAAAGAATGACAGGATATGATGATGTCAGAATGTAAAGGAAACAAAACATGAATTGCTAAGATTCCAAACTTCTAGATTATGTACAATTTTACAAAACTGCAGGATATGTGGACAGCTACAGTAGGTGATGAAGCAAGTCTACAGGCTGCTACTTTTAAGTAAATAACAATTTTCTCTTTATAGTTTCTTTGAATTTTCAAGAGATATCTTTTCATACCCATCTAACACAGTATATGAAATGTAATATAGTAATTATATTAAATGTTGGATGTAATGGTGTTAATCTGAGTAAAATTCAAACGTGTACAACATTTTGTGAAATCAAAGCTAAGGAACTGCACCCCAACTCCCCCCACGTTTACACTTCAGCCTCTTTGCGCCTCATTTCCTTTGCCTATAAATAGGAGCAATAAGGGCCTCAAAGGATTGCCGTGAGGATTAGCCCTTATTCCCTAAGCAACCTTGTGTTCCTTACTGGCCACGTATAAATTGGGAGTAGCTTTGAAAAAGAAGTGTTGGGCATCGTGGCACATGCCTGTAACCCTCTAAGTCTATCATTCCTGAAACTAAAGAAGGATTGTGAAGCCCAGGCTTACTATATGGATACCGAACTCACTAGCAGTGAGATCTGGATTGAACTTGAAATGACCCTTTGGAGAAGCCAGGAAGAACCAAAACAACCCAAACAAAAACAAAAACCCCCACAAGTTCCAGGCCATCTTAGGCTGAGACACTATCTTAAATAAAACAAGAAAACATAAAAATGTATCTAAAAATTCTAACCATGTAACGGTCTAGTGATACCATCCTGCAATGATCTAAGTACTCTACACACAGAGAAGTCCACACTCAAAACTTCTCTTTGCTGCCGGGCATGGTGGCGCACGCCTTTAATCCCAGCACTCGGGAGGCAGAGGCAGGCGGATTTCTGAGTTCGAGGCCAGCCTGGTCTACAAAGTGAGTGCCAGGACAGCCAGGGCTACACAGAGAAACCCTGTCTCGAAAAACCGAAAAACCAAAAAAAAACAAAAACAAAAACAAAAACTTCTCTTTGCCAAGGCAGACATGTTGGTAAATGCCTGTAATCTCTCCGCATTTAGGTGGCTGAGGCAGAGGGCAGAAAGGTCTCCTTCCCAACCCACAGACACCCCAGCTCAGAAAAGAAAGAGATATATGTGAATATGATTGAGGTCAACTGTTTCCATAGAAAATGTCATGACAAATTCATTATTTTGTACAAATAATGCATGCTGTTATTTTAAAGTAAAAATTAAAAGTTAATACTAAACTACTGACAATGCCATAAATTTGAAACAATATGCATAATTAAAGCAAAAAAATTATGTATTTGTAAGATTTCTTTTCCTTTTTGAGGTAGGGTCTCAAGTAGCCCTGGGTGCTCTTCAACTCAATCTGCAGCTTTAATGACTTTAAATGGCTGCTCCTCCAGCCTCTAGTTCCCTGGGGCGGAGTTATGTGAGTGTGCCACACCTTTGTGGGGTGGAGGATGGAGCCCAGGGCTTCAAGAAGCTAGGCAAACACACTACCAATTGAGCTACACCCTAGTCCCAAATCTGTTAGACATAAGGTCAATATATGGATACTGAATTTACTAGCAGTGAGATCTAGTCTGAACTTAAAATAACTCTTTTGGGGAAGCCATGAGAAACCAAAACCAAAACCCAAACAACAACAAACCAAAGATAGGCATGCCTTTAATCTCAGCACTTGGGGGTAGAGCCAGGGCGATTTCTGGGATTTTTAGGCCAGCCTGGTATATAGAGTTTCAGTCAGTCAAGTCTACATACAAAGATGGTGTCTCAAAAGAGAGAGAGAGAGAGAGAGAGAGAGAGAGAGAGAACACACAAGTAAGCACACTCCACTCGTGTCAGAGCCATTAAGAAAAGAAACCTTTAAGCCCAGGCTGGGCATCCAGGGGAGTAGCTGTAATACCAACAAGCAGGAAGCTGGGCTGGTCAGGGCTCACCTGGGCTACATATCAAGGCTATCTCAAAAGGAACAAGAATAAAGCACTGGAAGACAGAAGCACTAGGGAAAGAGAAGACCACAGAATGAGGGCTGCTGTCTCTAAGTATCTCTGGGCCACATCAGATTTTCCTTGTCTGATTCTTCACAAGGCAAAGATCCTTCTTCTAGAGCAGATGAGGCTCCTCGTCTCTACAGGTGTGTCCTCTGCTGTAAATGAATAACCCTGCATATGGGCCTCAAATCGTCCCCAGAGAGTGTGGTTAGTGACTCAGTCCCCTGGAGCCCCATTACCTACTACGTCTCTAAAAACAGGGAGCTTATGCTCCTGAAAAACTAAAAGGCCACCCCACTTGTCACTACTAAACAACCAGGGAGGTTTCACCCATTTGGGGAACAAGAGTAAAGGACGCTTTGGCAGAAGGCATGATGGGTTTAAGCCACAGAGCTATCAGAGGCAGTGGGAACTGAGGAGCGACAGGTGTTAGTTAAGTGTGCTCAGACCTTAAAGCAGCAAAGCCTACAGACCACCCCCACCCACCCACACACCCCACTGTTAAAATCAACAACAGAAAGGGGTTCTTATCTCCCACCTGGGGTCTATTTGTGAAGGGAAACCTAAACCAGCAGAACAGCTAGCAGAGCATAGACGTGCATAAGGCAGGCAGTTGGCAGATGAGGAGTGTGTGACATGAATCACTGATAAACAAATATCTAGCTTGGAGTGGTACCACACACCTGTAACACCAGACCAAGGCCAGCCAAGGCTCTGACTTTAAAAACAAAAGCAAAACCTAGCCAGACATAGGTAGCCTGAAGCAGGTCAGCTCCAGGCCAGCCAAGACTACATAGTGTAACTGTCTCAAGAACAAACTCACCCCACCCCACACAAGCACAGAAGGGAAGCTGTGATGGTGTGATAAGGAAGGTGAGAAGGTCACTGCAGGGGCAGGGGCTGGGACAGGGACAGGGACAGGCTCGCTGCACAACGCTGAAACAAGCAGTGCAGAGACGGCCTGGTAGAGCACACCTGATATCCATCCAGTACTTGCCAAGTTAAGGAAAGGGCTTCGAAAATTCCAGGATACCCTGAGCTACAAGGCAAGATCCTTATTATTTAGTTTTCTTTTGTGGGCCTACAATGAACTACAGTACTGGCTGGCCTGAAATTCTTGCTCCTCAGGCCTGGGTTTATAGCAATTCACCACTACACCAGGCAAAAGAAATGTTTTTTTAAAATGAACAAGGGGGAAAAAAAATGAACAAGGGGGCTAGAGAGATGGCTCAGCATTTAAGGACACTGACTGCTCTTCCAGAGGTCCTGAGTTCAATTCCCAGCAACCACAGAGGGTCACAACCATCTGTAATGGGATCTGATGCCCTCTTCTGGTGTGCATGAAGGCAGCTACAGTGTACTCAACACATAAGATAAATAAAAATAAATCTAAAAAAAGAAAAAAAGACCATTTAGAAGAAATATATTTTAAAAAATAAATAAAAATAAAAAATGAGCCAGGTATGGTGCCACACACCTTTAATCTCAGCACTTGGGAGGCAGAGGCAGGCGGATTTCTGAGTTCGAGGCCAGCCTGGTCTATAGAGTGAGTTCCAGGACAGCCAGGGCTATACAGAGAAACCCTGTCTCGAAAAACAAACAAACAAACAAACAAACAAAATGAACAAAAGTCGAGTGGTGGTGGTTTCCTTTATTCCCAGTACCTGAGGCAGGTGAGCTCTAGCCTGGTCTACACAATCAAGTTACATACTGAAACTTTGTCCAACAATAACAACAAATCTGAGCCGGGCGTGGTGGCGCACGCCTTTAATCCCAGCACTCGGGAGGTAGAGGCAGGCGGATTTCTGAGTTCCAGGCCAGCCTGGTCTACAAAGTGAGTTCCAGGACAGCCAGGGCTATACAGAGAAACCCTGTCTCGAAAAACCAAAAAAAAAAAAAAAAACACAAATCTGAAGTTAAGTTGATAGGTGTTTTAAAGGGGATCCAATTAAGCAGTACATGTTCTTACTAAATGAGAAGAACTTCACTGCATTTAAAGCTATACTACAAAATGCTGGGAATTAAAGGCATGCAGCTCCACGCCCAGTTTATCTAAAACTCTATAAACTAGGTGTGGTACCACACCTGAATTCCCAACATTTACAGGGCGGAGAGAGGTGGGTCTCTGAGTTCAAGACCAGCTGATCTACATATCAAGTTCCAGGCCAGGGATCTATAGTGAGACCCTGCATGAAAAAAAGAATTAGGGGGTAGGGAAGATTGATACACTTTATTCCTCATAGAGGACCTCCAGACAGGAATCACACGGAACTAGCCAGGTACTGCAATTATTATATATTCCAAATCACAACAAAGCGATTTTTAGAGCCATTCTGACCCTGAAACAAAAATTAAAGATTAAAAGTTAAGACATTAAGCTGGGCGGTGGTGGCGCACGCCTTTAATCCCAGCACTCGGGAGGCAGAGGCAGGTGGATTTCTGAGTTTGAGGCCAGCCTGGTCTACAAAGTGAGTTCCAGAACAGCCAGGGCTACACAGAGAAACCCTGTCTCAAAAAAAAAAAAAAAAAAAAAAAGTTAAGACATTAAGGCAGATACACTTTAGTCCTCCCTGAAACTCCTGAAGCTAAAGACAGCTATGACAGCAGAGTCACCCAAATGCCACACGTAAAAGCACCGGTCAGCCCGACTGCAGCACCACAGCAGAGTTTCGTTAGTAACAGTGGGGACGCCATAATCGATTAGTCAGTAGGAAAGAGAAAGGGTAGATCAGAGTGCCTATTTCATATCCAATAAAAAATATCAGGTGAGTGGTAGATCCAATGATCAAAGCCAGCAGGAATAATGGAGAATGCCTTTAATACTAACCAGCACTTAAGTTCACCAACCTGGTCTATGTAATGAGCTCCAAGCACACCAGGGATACATACATAGTGGGATGGTGGGAATGTTTCCAAAAAATGGGGAAAAAGATTAAAATGAAAATATTAAGAATAATTATAAAATCTTAAGTCTTAGAAAGTCCTTTCCAAGCAAGTAAACTTAGAAGCCATTGTGAGATAGAGAAAGAGAGAGAGAGAGACTGGGGAGAGAGAGGAAGGGAAAGAGAGACCCAGACCAACAGACAGGGAGAGACTGACTGACTGGGTGGGTAGGTGGAGGGAGAAAGGGAGAGCGGGGAAGCCAGGTAGTGGTACAAGCCTTTAATCCCAGTGTAAACTAAGGTCTCTGCATTCAAGGCCAGCCTGGTCTACAGATCGAGTTCCAGAGCAACCAGGGCTATCTATGGAGAGAAATGTCTCAAAAACAAAACAAAACAAAAAAACCCGAAACAAAACAAAAACCAAAAACCCAACCTAACCAATATACTAGAAGCGTTAATAGAAATATAAAGAACTCAGAATGGAGAAACCCTGTTCATTTAGCAAGGGAGGGGAAGATGCATAACTAGGAGGAAGCAAGGAGAAGAACTGCACCCATAGAGACAGCAGTCATGAGCACGCTAGACACTACTTCTCACTGCCCGACTGGCAACAGCAAATACTGACAGAGAAGAAGAAGACCAGCCCTCCATCACTGTTGGTGACTGGGAAACACTCATGCATTACTTAATGAAATAAAAGTACACACGTTCAACCTGACAATCTCACTCTTGGATGCCTAAAATCACAAAAGAAACCTGGATCACAAAACCAAAACACAAGAATATACAAAAGGCAGATAAGGATGTTCACTATTCCTCCAGAAAACAAAACAAAAATTCAAATAAAACGCCGGGCGTGGTGGCGCACGCCTTTAATCCCAGCACTCGGGAGGCAGAGGCAGGCGGATTTCTGAGTTCGAGGCCAGCCTGGTCTACAAAGTGAGTGCCAGGACAGCCAGGGCTATACAGAGAAACCCTGTCTCGAAAAACCTAAAAAAAAAAAAAATTCAAATAAAGTGGATTCCACCAAGAGAAATAAAAATAAATTACTAAATGATGGCATACGCATTCCATGAAGTATGAAGTAGTTATAAAAAATGACAACAATTTGGGAGTGTTACTCAGTACTCAGCACAGTACTTGCCTAGCATGTGGAAGTCCCCTGGGAGGGCTGAGGAGAACTGGGACATGTTTATAATATATATATAGCTATTATATATTTGTATATATACATATATATTTATATAGCTATTATATCCATGGTATATATAATGTTCAATTAAGAAAGCAGGGCTGGAGAGATGGCTTAGTGGTTAGGACCAGTGGCTGTTCTTGTAGAGGACCTAGATTTTGTTCCCAGTACCCACATGGTGGCCCACAGCTGTCTGTAATTCCAGGTCCAGAAGATCACACATACTCTTCTGACCTCAGGCATCAGGCAAGCAATGATACACACACACACACACACACACACACACACACACACACACACACACACCTCAGGCATCAGGCAAGCAATGACACACACACACACATATAGGCAAAGATACTCATTCACAGAAAATAAAACAGGCTTCTGTTTGTTTCTAGAGCTGCTGGCAGATACTGTGTAGTCAGCTAGCGTTTGTTTCAATGTATTTGTGGAGAAGAGCTTTGCAGGTGTGCACCCAGCCCAGCACCAGCCTTAAGTCTCTACAGTGTGAACTGACCCTGAGCCTTGTGCATGCTAGACAAACACCTCCGACTGTTCCAACCCTATCTTTGTCCTCATTTTTTTGGTAAGTATAAGTTATTTTTTTATAGGAAAAAAATTCACATTCTTCCTTGGTAAGTTGAAGCTGGCCGGGTCGAAATGCCCTGCTCTCGGGTCTATGACTCTCACATTCTGTAAATAGTTGTACTATTATGCCCAAAAGAACATCCATGGTATTTTTTCTGTGTGTCTACTGCCCCTATATATATAATACTCCCAAAGACTCTGGGAGTTACATGGACTAATAATGACTTACGAACTCAAAGTGTACAACTAGATTAGGAAATAAAATAAATGCAAAAAAATCAACAATCTTGCAACATAATTTTTAAAAAACAGAAAACACATATTTTGAACGACAAAGCCACTATTCCAAGAGAAGGGGGGGGGGGGGAATTGGGTTTGTATCTGGCTAAAATTATCAGCAGTTGCTTGTCAAAGAGAAATTCACTGGTGAAGACACCCACTCTTCAGACCTTCATGGAAATTACCAAGAAATGGAGTATTTTCATTTTTTTTTTCACATCATTTCTTAAGGCAGCATATGACATTAGTAATGAAATAAAAAACAGGTTCATTAAATGTATCACTAGTATGCTCTTAAATATTTCTGGGTCAACAAGTATTTAGAGAGAGGGTATTAATGGGGCCTAAAATTGAGCAATGTGTTTTCAATCAGTTCAGAAACTCATTCATCCAACCCTCAATTACTCATCCTTAACAGGGGGCGCCCTGCTATGCAGTACTCAAAACTAAGCACGCCTGAAAACCTCTTAAACGTAACTGAAAGAAAATCTGCCCAATCACAGGCCAGCAGCTGGCAAACTCCACCCTTGAGTACAGGAAGAACACTTTTGATTGGAAGACAGTTGTGTTTACTACAATGTGTGGTGCAAATTGGAAAGGTCCACATGCCCAGAGTCCAAGGCATTCTCGTCAATGAAAAAGGAAAACGAGCCGGCAGCCTGGGCTCCCTCACTAGACATGGCCATTAGGAGGACCTTAGAACAGTTCTGCAAGACGGCTTTGGGAAACCTTAAAGGCCCAGACTTTCGTTGTGACTTTTCTTATATATGTGACTGGATAAAAGTGTGGCAAACACAAATGTACCCAACCCAAAGTTACCTTTGCTTCTAGATTCACATTGCATCATACAAGACGGCACACAGTTGTAAGAACAACCTGTTTTATTCCAAAAACCACTGCAAGCTTTTCACTGCTTAGGGAAAACCCACTTCCTACTGGCCAAGAGGTAAACACATTGGGAATTTAGCCCTAGTAGGTGTCCAACACTCAGTGAACTTCAAAAACCTCTGCCCTCAGGGAAACCAACACCACCAAAGTGAATGGGTAGCCATTTCAGGTGCACAGCTCATTAGCTCGATTCATCTGATGGCTGAAACAGGGAAACAACTATTCAAAGAATTGGGAAGTAACTTCCAGTCTAGAAGCCTGGAAAGACAACAGCTCAGGTCAGAGTATGCACATAAGGGTGGATCTGAAGAACGATTTACTTCCAAGGGTGAATTTGTGAATCAGAAAGAAACTGCCTGGATCTGAACCCAAGGGCAGAGTAATTTAGTCAAACTCCATCTTACTACATCCTGAACCCCTTATATTTGTGGCATCTTTTTAAAAATTCACTTCACTAAAGCTTCATAAATACCCTTAACAAGCCTTCATTATACATCCCGGAGAAGGATCCAAGCTAGTCAATTCAAACAGGAGAGGAAAACTTGATCCAGGGAACAAGTCACAAAAAAAACCAAACCAAACCAAATCAAATCAAACCAACAACAACAAAACACCCCAAAGATTGCCGATCAGAGAGAAAGGCAGTCCACAGAAACCAGCAGCATTCAACTACATTAATCCTAAGCCTTCCAAAATACGTTTCTAGTTAGGGAATAAAATGTCTATTGAATCAAGTTCATCAAGAATATTCACTTTCTGTTTACTGGTCAGTAGATAATCCAAAAACATCCTTCCCGCCCCATTTTTCTTAGCTTTATTTGACCAGAGAAGCTAGAGCTGCTATCATATCAGAATGAGGAACTTAAGAGGCTTGACAAAACTCATTTTGCCGCCACATTACCAACAACAAGAAGAAGAAAGCTCAGGATCTCGAATGCTAGTTAACTTCTTACCGAACAAATTCACTATAAAATAAATAGACCGAGGCAAGCGGCCAAATCCTCATAACAAAAGTTTCAAAGCAAAACCTCTCAAGGTTAGTCAGGGGAGTAACCCAAGTTCGAAGCCAAAAGCACCATTCAGCAGCCCCATTCGGCTAGCCCAGACCTCAAACTTAGCAAAAAGCTAAAACGGCAGCTCCTATTACCTCGAAGCGCCAAAAGAAAAGGGGCGTTCGAAATCAGACCACAAAACTGGCCTTTCTGGGGACCGTCAGGCCGAGCACTGCTCCAACAAGGAGGAAGTGCCAGATTAAAAAAAGCCCCGAGCAGCTCCGGCTGCAGCCTCTGTGCCTCCCGTAACTGCCCACATTCCGGCCGCACTGATGGCTCCAGAAAGAGGGGAACCCGGAGCGAGTCCGCCGAGGCGACCTGGGGACCGCAGGTCCGTGTCTTCTAGCCGAATTTTGCGGGACCCGGGAACCCAGGGTTCCAGAGCCTGCTCCGAGGGCGTGTAGGGGGGGGTGCGCGGAGCAGGGTCGCCCAGGAGGCGGGGCCTGCCGGCTAGAAGCAGCAGCAGCAGCTCTTCGCACCCCGGCCGCCCCCCAGGAGAAACTGGGGCGCGCACCCCAACGCGGAAGCCACGCCGGCCAGAGCCAGAGTGCCCGGGCGCCGAGGTGCCGGCGGGGGGCGCTCAGGAGAGCCGGGGGCGCGGAACTGGGTCACCCCCGCCTCGCCACCCCCTCACAAAGGCCCCCGGGGAGGCCGCCCACAGGCCCCGCAGCCCCGGCCTCGCGTGCCCGCCTCGGCCGCCACTCACCGCTAGGTCCTGGGGCACCGCCCCGCTCATGGCCCGCACCGTGCCGGCCCTCCAGGCCCGAGTGCGCAGCGCAGGCCCAGGATCTCCGCTCACTACCGCCGCCGCCGTGGGGGCCGAGGCCGAAGCTGAGGCCGTAGGGTCCGCGAACAGAAGCAACAGCCGCTTGCCCACCGGGGAGGCCGCCGCGTCCGCCATCGCCAGGGCCGGACGGACCCGCGCTCCCGCCCGCCGCCTCCCACCACCTCCGCCGCCAAGCGCCCGATCCACCCGCAAGGCCTCCCTCCGCACCACCCGCGGCCGCCGCTCCCCCCCACCCCCCCACCAGCCACCACCAACCACCGGCGCCGCGCAGCGCCCCCCGTGGCCGGGAGCGGAGGCACAACCACGGCTGCACACAGCGCCCCCAGCGCTCCGGAGCTGGGCAGCAGCTCTCAGCCCCTCACAGTGCTCCGCCCCAACCTCCCTGGGGCCTGCAGTGCCTCCTGCGGTCAGGAGGGGAATTGCAATTTCCACTGGGGGGCGGGGAGGTGGGCGGGTCCTTCATCTTCCTCCCCGCCCAGTCGCCCCATCCCTGGTTCCAGTCTTTCTTCAAGTGGTCACGTGTTGAGCTTAAGCTTGCTCTCCTCAGACATCACCAAAGACTTAAAGGGGTGGGGAGAGGAGGCAAGGTACCTAGAAGATGGATGTGTTGAGCAAAGACTACTAACCCCAATAAAAGAGTCATTTATCTTAAAACAGGTATGTTAGGATATGTTAGGAAGTATCCACCGCATGGAACACTATCTTCCTTCTCCTTGGCTCATCAGTAATTCCGTTCTTGATAGGTTCCTTTCCCATTGACCAATGCTTAACATCCATTGGATATGATTATGGTGATTTCCATTGGCCAAAGACCAACAAACAGTGTGCTTTTAACATCTTAGTTTTTTGCCTTGAACCTGTAGCGCTTCTTCCCTTTTCTAATGGGCCAATTTTACTGGGTTTTGAAGATTTTTAGCCAGGTGTGACACATACTCTTAACCCCAGCAGAGACAGACAGATCTCTTCGAGTTCAAGGCTAACCTGATCTATCTAGGGAGATTTAGGTCAGCCAGGGATGACTTAGTGAGAACCTGTCTCAAAAAAACCAACACAAACACCTCTTTTACTTATGTACTGTGTCTTAAATATTTTGCCTCTGTGTGTGTGTGTAGGCCACTAGAGGGTGCTAGATCACTGGAACTGGAGTTATAAAACACTTGTCATGTGGGTGCTGGGAACTGAACCCAGGTCCTCTGCAAGAACAGTGCAGCAAGTGCTCTCAATCTCTGAGCCACCTCTCTAGCCCGACTTCCAGTGTTATTAAGCTTTACTCAATTTGTGGAGGAATAGGAAAGAGACCACCTGACTTGGTAGCATTTCATTTTGCCATGGAAATAATGGGGTTGCAGGCAAAGAAAGTACAGTAACATGTATTAGAACTATTTCAGGTGTGAGATACTCTTCAATCCCAATCAGAAAAGGTAATGTAGAGGCAAGTTGCTGACATTTGGCCATACTAATCCACAGTAGGCACTGGAGACTCTCCAGCATTTAATGTTGGTGATGCTAGACTGCCTTCTCTCTAACAGTCTCTCGAATATGCAGACTAAGGATATATAAGCCAGAAAGAGACAAGGTCTAGTAATAAACTACACCAGTTGCTGTAAAAGTGGCGAGTTCTTCCATCAGCCCAAAGCTTCCGTGACTACCTAGTTATCTCCTTCTCCATAACCTTGTTTAGACCTTTGACCTTTTTTTAAAGCAAACACTGGCATAGGAGACACCAACTACCAACTTTGTATCTAGAGAAGTCATCCTAACAGCAACCCTGTGGAGCTCCAAGGAAACAAAAACTTCTTCCCTGTGCTTGCAATCCTTTAAAAAAAAGGGGGTTGGGGGTTGGGTGTCTCAGTATATACCCCAGACTGGCCTGGAATTAAGTATGTAGATCAGTCTACCCCTTTGATGAAAAGCATGCCCCAGCATCTTATCCCTTGTAACTTCTATTCTCCCATAGCAAACCTGAGGTCTGGACTGTGAATCCTTAGAACACATGGCACATAAATTATTCATAGAAGGAAACCGGTGAATCCATGTAGAACCTATCTGCCTTGCATCTTTTCTACCAAAATTAACTCCTGAAGATTTTCCCTCCCAATGGAGGAGTTTTAATCACCACCCCTCACCTCCCATCCTCCAGTATCTAAGGCTGGTTTTCACCAGCACCAGTGACAACTATATTTAAGCTTAGAATGGGATGAGCAAAGGAGAAATTCATCCAACAAGTAAAATATGCCAGATTTCCAAAGCATTGAGGCCATAACACAAAATAAAACAATCCCTGCCCTCACAGAACTTAACTTCTTTCCTATAAGAGACTTGAGCAATGAAAGTGATTAACATAATTGACCTCTCAGAAAATTAATAGAAAACAGAACCATAGAGCTGGGAATATAGATAAGTGAGAGAATATAGTGTGTATTCCCTTCCTTGTTTTTGTCCCCAGAAACACACACACACAAACACACACATGCACACACAGCATAACACAAGGGAAAACTTTAGAAACCAACTATAAAGCTAAAAAGTAAAAAAGAACAAGGGACCACGTCCGTGTCACTTTAGTCCTTTACATTCCCTCCCTTGCTCTAGTGAAGGTGAAACAGTAGAGTTGTAAGGTAACAGACGCTTCTTCAACCCTGTACGTCATCTCCAAACCCCTCCGTCTTAGTCTCCAGGGCAGGAGACAACTCCCACTCTGGGGAATTTTCATCCAAAGGTTCCTGCTCCAGGTAGCAAGGCCAGTCCTGCCCTGCACACTTCATTAGTGTTCCAAGATGAGTGCCACAAATGGGAAGCAAGAAAGGGATGTAAACTACACAACTTGACTCTTCCTACACCCAGTATAGAAAGAGGCCCTTGCTTGGCTCAGTAGCTATATTTCATCCATACACATTAGGAAAATGTTAACATAGGAAGGGCAGGATAGGAAAGGCAGGATTCAGGAAACAAAAGCATTAGAGAAGGTGTCCTTTTTTAGGACAAAAGAGCTTTGCTTGTTAGAATAATTCTGCAAACATGATTTTTAAGAGGAAGAAGTTACCCAGGTCCTTAGACTCTAAATTCTGATGGCTACATTCCCATCTCTCCAGTATACAGCATGTGAAGAAACTTTCTCTTTCTCACCCAAAACCTATGAATCAGCCCAGTCAGGTTTCTAACCGTCCCATGAGGCATATCTCAGGGAACTGGAATGTAATAGCACTTGACTTTAACTAGCTGGAAAAATGGACTGATGTCAGAAAAGACCGTGTGTTAAGTACCAGGGAAATAGGGACCAAGCCATATCGACAGAATCCCAGGTAACAGAGTCTGATCACAGAGAGTCTAGTGACCAGATACTGCCCTTCTGGAATGGCCTGGCCTTTAAAGGGACTGGGAAGTTAAGTGACCTTCACTGTTTCTTCCTCTCCCTCTATGTGTTTGTGTTTGTGTGTGCATGTCTGTGCACACATGTGTGCACATATAAGGGAAAAAGACACTATAGTACACAAGGTTGCTTGGGAAAATGGATTATTCTAATAAAACTTTATTTTTTCAAACACAGCCACAGAGGCAGAACCTCATGTTTTAACACACACAGACTTATGGATTTTTTAATATAAAACAAAGTTTACGAAAATTTTTTTTCCACTTTTTGTTTCTGTAATCCCATTAGCACAGGGACTTTGGCAGCAGGTGGGAATGAAGGGCAGCTAGAGCTGCCACTGGGCAGTCACCGGGCACAGGAGGAGAGCATCAGCCTGGGAGTGGCTTCACTCACGCACGCAGTAAGACTCACCTGCTGGCCAGCCACACCACACACGCAGCACAGATGCAGACGTCTACACAGCAGCAGCCACAAGCCCCGGAGGTATGCTCCACTCTGGGTAAGCCCACTGTGTGAAAACCCAAATGATGAAACTGGCTAAAGTAGAGGGAAGTTGCTTGCTTTACAAAAGAAGCAATCATAGGCTGCCTTTCCATGGTCAGCAGTCCAAATGCATTAAAAAATAGCGTTTGGTTTACACAGAACTGTTGGGACAGATCTACTGTGTAAAACAAATGATTCACGTCTTGAAAAGGCTTGTTCCAGGGCCAGAGGCATTTAAACTGGGAAGCAAGATGATAGTTCCGCCTAGTTTAACATTCCAGACTTAAAGTAATGGAATTAAAATATGACAATTGTAGGCCTCCTTCCCTAAGGGTGGTGACCTAAGGGCTTTGGGAAAGCCAGGTTGGAGGCAGAATCACTGCCTTCACTTAAACTTGGGGCCCGCAGAGACCCCATTGGCACTGCCAGTGACCTACTGGAGGCTGACATTGCCATCTGCAGCAGAGAGCCCAGGGATGAGGATGCCCCAGGTGGAAAAGAAGCTGGCACCAGGGAAATTATGGACCAAAGAGGGAAAACCAGGGAAAGATGAAACCTACGATAACTCCTGGGCTCAGTTTCCCTGAATTCTCAGGAGAGTCTCTCTTAGGCCCTTAGAGACTGGTAGCCCAGTGGTAAGATGTGGTAACTAGCCAGGAGACAGGGAGGAGCCTTGGGAAGGCAGAACCTCTAAGGGTCACAGGTTTAAGAAGACATGGCCACCTCCCCTGAAGTGGAGGCAAAGAGTCTGAGGCCTCTATAGTCTTCCTATTAGCATGTGGGAGACATGAAACATCAGGCTCAATTCCACAAGGAAGAAAGTACATGATCTTAGTTGTCTTCCGTAACACTAGGAACTGGGCCTTAAGACACCATGGAAACTGAACAGAAAAGTGCCCTTACTATAACAACTGGGAAGGGCAGGTCCAATTTCGCTATACAGGGTAAACAAAGCCTCACAGACTGCATAGTGGCAGCTTCTATATGCATGCCCACAGGTGCCAACCCTACCAAGGTAACTGTAATCGTCAAGTCCATCCCTCCAACCACTGGGATCTGCTGCACTGGCTGAAGTTGTGGGTGAGAAACAAAAAAAGAAATTCAATCCAACAACAACAAACTCCCAGCTGCTTCTCATAGCCTTTGCTTTATACATCCCAAGTCAATCCCTCGGTGAGCCCCAGCCTCTCTGTGGTCTCTCAGGGCCAATTAGAAGCAAATAAACATTTCCTGGCAAGTGTGGAAGACAAGCAAACTATTAAATGCTGAACACCCTACCTCTTTTTCAAGCAGATCAGAGAGAGACCGGGCCTAGATCTTGCAAGAGTAAGTTTCCCTACAGCCAGCTTCCAAAAGGCAGTGCTGGGGGTGGCCTCAAGGCCTTCCAGGGAATAATGTCACTGCTCCTGCTGCTGGTCTGGAGAGGAACTCTGTCTCTGACTTAAAGATCGGAAAAGGAAAGGTCCCCTCGGGGAAGAGGAGAGCGCCCGAGCCCCTCAGCTCTGCCTCAGTTGTCCATCTGCTTGCAGCTTCTCAGCGAGCGAGAGAGGCGGGCTGCAGACAGCTTAGACAATGAAAACAAGTGTGGGGACGGCCTCAAGCCTCAATACTAGATTCATCTAGTGGGAGAGGGCGGGACTTCAGGAAAGCCCATTAGCTGGAATCATAGTACTCAAAAGATTCTGCTAGACCCCAAAACAGAACCATTTGCAGAGCAGTGATGCTATGAACTTAAAAGCCTGGCTCCAGAGCTATTAAGACCAAAAACAAAAAACAAAAAAACAAAAAAACCCAAAAACCTCTCTCCTCTTGACACCTTGAACAAGCCCAATGTTATATTAAGGAAACAAACAAAAAACCCCACAAGATTCTGGGGGTATCCTGATGCTCTGCTGTTAAAGGAGCAACTGCCTTCCTTCCCTAAGGCTATACAAACCAGCGCACCTTTCCTCAAGTACACACCCATGCACGCACACACACTCACACAATTTCTCCGAGGAGGCTGACTGAACCCCCCCACCCTGGCCAAATTCTAAGACACAAGTGCCCTTTGAAGCAAAGGGGCTAGTGAAATTCCCCGAGCTGGGGTCGCAGACCCCTTCCTTCCCTGCCCATTGCTCTTAGTGGCAGGGATACTCACACTCAGGGCCGCCATGGGGAGGGTCTGCTCTGGGGCTGTCCCTCCCGCCACCAGCTCCATTTATCTTGTCCCGGCCAGTCTCTTGGCATGGTCGAGTTTGCTGGAGCAGGAAGACTTGGGCTGCCCTGAGTCGGAGCCCTCCATTCACCCCCTTTCCCAGGCTGGGCCCTCAGCCTTGGGGCCCTCACAGGTGTTAGTAGCCATTACACAGTCTGCATGGGCCCAGGAAGCAGCCTCTCACTTTTAGTTTTCTTCAATCAGATTCAGGTCCAGGTCCCCAAAGTCCTGCTGGCACAATGTCCGCTTGCTCAGTGCCTGCCGTTCCCACCGCACAGAACCCTCTTCCTCCTCTTCGCTTTCACTCAGCACCTGGGATGAACCCTCGATGGGACTGCAGGAAGCAGAGAGAGGTGGGGGACTACAGGCCATGAACCATGGTGGAGAGACGTTGCTGCCTTCTTCTCGGGCTGTTTCTTGGAGACAGAGACCTCCTGAGTATGGTTTCTGTCAACAAAGTTAAAAAAAAAAAAAAGATAGTAATTTCCCAAAGTCACTTAAATAAAACAAACAAAGAAACAAACAAAACCCCCTTAGATTTTCTATTTTCTGTGTTGAGTGTTTTGCCTACATGTATGTACTCCGTGTGCTTGCAGAGGGCCTGAGAGGACTTCGAAGCCTCTGGAAATGGACTGACAGACAGTTAGCCACTATGTAGGTGCTAGAAATCAAATTCAGGTTCTCTGGAAGCACAGCCTATGTTCTTGCCACTGAGCCATCTCTCCTGGCCTTCCAAAATGTAAAGTGTTCATCTCAGTTACACTTGAAAGTTTATGCTTTAGAGTAAGGTTCCAAATCATAAAATCTGGAACATTTAGTGTACATGTACACTCTCTGGGGAAGGCACCCCAGTTCCCACCTTTTGGTTCATTTTGGTTTTTAAGACAGGGTTTCTCTGTAGTCTCAGCTGTCCTGGGACTTGCTCTGTATGCCAGTCTGGTCTCAAACTTAGGGAGATCTGCCTGTCTCCTGCCTCCATGAGCAGGATTAAAGGCCTGCACCACCTCCTGGCCCAGTTTCCAGCACCTATGAGGAAAAGGCAGGCAGATATCTGCCAGTTCAAGAGCAGCCTGTCACAGTGCATTTAGGCCAGCTAGGACTGTAACTATGAGACCCTGGCTTAAAAAACCAACCCAAAGCCACAATGAAGAGAAGCTCTTCCGAGTACTGTTAACTCAGTGGCAAAGTATTTACACAGCCTGCCTAAGAACACAGGTTCACTCACACAAGAGCCACAAAAAAGAATAGAGCTGAGTTATGATGGGGCGTGGTGATATCTGAAACCTCATAGCTCAAAAGGCTGAAGCCAGCCTGGGCTACATAGAAAGACCTTAGAAAGAAAGAAAGAAAGAAAGAAAGAAAGAAAGAAAGAAAGAAAGAAAGAAAGAAAGAAAGAAAGAAGAAAGAGAGAGAGAAAGAAAGAAACAAACAAACAAACAAACAAAGAAGGAAGAAAGAGAGAGAGAGAGAAAGAAGAAAAACCAAGGCCTGGCGTGGTGGCGCACGCCTTTAATCCCAGCACTTGGGAGGCAGAGGCAGGTGGATTTCTGAGTTCGAGGCCAGCCTGGTCTACAAAGTGAGTTCCAGGACAGCCAGAGCTACACAGAGAAACCCTGTCTCGAAAAACCAAAAAAAAGAAAAAGAAAAACCAACCAACCAACCAAACCCAAAACAACAACAACAAAACCCTCTCAATTTAAGGTCCAGTGGAGGCCACACCACCATCTGCTTATCTGGCCACTCACTGCCAGTGCCTAAGCAGACTCAAGCACATAGATTTTGCCATGAATGCTTTCTGAATAGCTGGATGACTAAGAGAACAACTTCTCAGAGCCCTATGACCAAGCGATCTGGAAGGAAAACTATGGCAAAAAAGGACAAGTCACCCACAGTGGCTGCTCTCAGCTTAGGGCTTAGAAAGCCACTGCTCAACTTGCTTAAGCTCCCAAAGGCTGACAGGAGGCACTGAAGCCAGGGAGCAAAACCAGCCCTGAGCCCGCGGAGGAGGCACTGAGGACAGGAATGCTGGGGTCTAGAGTTCTCAGAGAAGAGGAAAAGTGACTCTGGCAGGACAATTAGGATCCCTGTCTGAAGGCTTAAGGCCTCAGTCTAGTTTCTTTAGAATACCAAGGACTAACTTGACAAGGCAGAAGACATTAAAGGTTAAAATTCAATACTTCCAGGGTGGTTTTCTTGTATAAACTCTAGACAGAAGAGTTCCCAGGGAGGCCTTGCCAGAAGGTGGGGAACTAGGAGATGTTTAAATAGCTTCTGGTCTGCCAGTCCCACCTGATTCATCTTGTCAAAGTCCAAGGAAGGCCGCAGGCGCCGGGAGTCTTCCTCATGACGTCGCTTGACGCCAGTTTTGCGAGCATCCAGATCACAAGGCTGTGAGCGGCTTCGGGGAAGGTTGCGGAGACCTCGGGGTCTCCAGGGCAGCTCTGGGGAAGACGCGGGGGAGCTCCGGGCAGAGGGCAGGAAGCGGCTCGCCTGTGGGCCCAGGCTGGGTGACAGGGAGAAGCGGCGCTGGGGTGGGCAGGGCGACAGGGACTCTGCATCACTCTCCCAGGAGCCACTCTGTGGGGAGGTGGCGCAGGGCTGAGCGGAATCTTGGGCCAGGGCCAGGCTGAAGAAAGGAGGGCTGTAGGGTCTGTGGGCTGGGGCACACTGAGACGAGGCACTGGGAGCTTGGAGGAACCTGAGGCTGGAGACCCGCTTCGGAGGGCTCTGCTGAGGCACCTGCGGCCCACCCCCTCCAGCATTGCCCCGGTGCTTGATGGGAGTCCACAGCTTGGAGGGGGCAGGCCGCCACACCGGCTGCCAGCGAGACAGGTCCACAGGCACCGAGAGGGAGCGGCAGTGCCTCTTGGATGGAGGGGCAGGGGGCACAGGAAGCTTCTCTGGGTCTGGGGGTTCGGGGCTCAGTACTTGGGAGAGGGGCGGCTCCTTGGGGGAGTTTCCCCGACTGGGTGGTCTGAGGTGCAGGCTTAGGCCTGAGGGATGGTAGCTGAAGTTGAGGCTGTCCTGGAACTCAGCACAGGAACAGTGGGGCAGGCCCCTCCAGGAAGCACCTTCTGAAAGGCATGCATAAGCAAAAGGGTTAATGGCTAACATAGTCTAAGAGCTACCGAACCACAGAATGTAATTTCTCAAAAGTCTCCATGAAGGAAGTACTATGACTGTGCTTGTCCAAGGTCAACAGGCACAGCTATTAAGGGAACAGAACAGGATCTAAACCTACCCACACCATGCTACCTGCAGCCTGAGAACCCACCTGGCACCAAGAATGTTTATACACTGTCTGCCACTCCCTCTCAAAAATGCAGTCATCAAGAAACCTGTATGAGCTGTGAGGTGGTAATGCCACGCCTCTAAATCCTGGCACCTGGGAGGCAGAGGCAGGTGGATCTCTGAGTTCGAGGCCAGCATGGTCTACAGAGTGAGTTCCAGGACAGCCAGGGCTACACAGAGAAACACTGTCTTGGGGAAAAAAAACAAAAAAACAAAAAAAACCCAAAAACCCAAGACAAACCAACCTGTGTGTCTATTCCCACTCACCCCCTAGCTCTACGTTCAACCTAACCTTCCCTGCTCCCAGCCTGCTCTCCTCCTCTGGCCTTTTCCCTCTCTGTCTTCAGGGGTGTAAGGCAGGCAGCGCTGTCTGGAGGAAGTCACTGTTACTCCTAGGAAAGGCCATGGGATGTCTGCGGGGCTGATGGCAGAACACGTGCTTGAGAAACCCTAAGCCTCTGGGCTGCCTTTGTCCCTCTGTCTGTCTGTGCATATACTCTGCTTCCTGTCTCCTTAGGCCTTCATTATTCAATTTTGAAAAAAATTTTTGTTTTAGTCTATGTATTACTATGTAGCCTTGTTGCCTTAAAACTGAGTACGTAGAGCAGGCTGGCCTTAAACTCAGAGATCTACCTACTTCTACTTTCCAAGCACTGAGATTAAAGGTGTGCACCACACTGCCTGGCTTGAGGCCTTCTTTTAAAGCCAAAGACCGGAGGACCAAGCCGGGTAGGGCTCGGTCCTATAATCTAGGAATCCACAGAGATGAAGGTGAAAAAATAAGGAGTTCACATTAATCGTCAGCGACATATTGAATTGAGGCCAACCTAGGCTAACTCCCTGTGCTTGCCAAAGGTAAGGAAATCAAAAGAAAAGGAAATGGGCTAAAAGAAATGATCTGGACTGCATTCTAACCACAGCTGCAACTTCTGGAGTATGTGTGTACGTTCTTATTCACGTGTGTGCACATGTTCATATGAGTATGGATAAGAGCCCACACATGTTGAGCCAGAGGTCAACATCTGATGTCTCCCTCAATCACTATCTACCTCACTTTATTTTTTATATTACATTTGTTTATCTGTATATGCATGTGTTATGTGTACTAACAGCACAATCATGTATGTGAAGGTCAGAGGACAACTTGGGGAAATAGCTCTCCTTCCACCATGTGGGTCCAATGGATGAAACTGAGGTCGCCAAGTGCTTCATGACATTCTGCCTGCTCCCTCCACCCCCTTTTTTGAGATAGGGACTCTCACTGAACCTTCTGCTCATCAATTTGGATATGCTGGCTGGCCAACCTGTCTCTACCTCTGTAGGTACTAACGTATTAGAATTATAGACTGTGCCACCATATCAGGCTTTGATGTGGATGTTGGGGACCCAAACAAACCCAAATGCTTACAACGCAAGCACTTTACCAACTGAGCCATCTTTCCAGTCCCCCCAAATTGTGACCTTCTTTGAGACAGGGTCTCATGTAATCCAAACTGGCCTCAAATTTGCTAGATAGCCTCCTGCCTCCACCTCTCAAGAGCTGCTCAACCTCTTGCCTCTATATTCCCATGCAAGACCAATTTAGGGAAAATAATGAGTTATTTTCTAAGTTTTTTCAAGAATGCTCTAGAAAAGGCACAAATCAAAGTAACATGAAGTGAGACTTGATGACAGAAGTCAACAGCTCTTCACATGTCTATCCCTCCTAAGGCAGGGAGCACGGACCCTCAGGACGGAAACTGGCTTTCAACAAGTGCTTCTGAGAGAGAGAATGAGCGACTGGAAGCTTTTGCCCACTCACCTCCTTTGCCAGGCGCTCAGGAGAGATATGAGGCAGCCCAGCTACACGGGCTAGAGAGCTTCTGCTTGTCTTATACTTAGCTCATGACCACAGGCCTTGGGTTAATTCACAATTGAGGAACTGACATTTCAGATGCATTTCCACATATCACAAATGACCTAGGGAAAACGTTATTCACTGCTGTTCTCGGGAGGTGGCTAGGCAGGCAAGTGCCTGCTGTGTAAGCATGAGGAACAGAGCTTGGATTCACTACAGTCCTTTGTAAAGAATAGAAAATAGGAATCTCGGGGCAGGAGAGATGGCTCAGTGGTTAAGAGCACTGACTGTTCTTCCAAAGGTCCTGAGTTCAAATCCCAGCAACCACATGGTGGCTCACAACCATCTGCAATGAGATCCGATGCCCTCTTCTGGAATGTCTGAGGACAGCTATAGTGTACTTACATATAACAATAAATAAATCTTTAAAAAAAAAACAGAAAATAGGAATCTGTAAGGTAGAGATCACAGCCTTGGTGGCTGCCAGCCTAACTCCAGGGTCAAAGACTCTGTCATGTCGCAATAAAGCAGAGGGATGGAGAACATCTGGAGCCCTGCTCTGGCTTCAGTGCTCCTTTTCATATCCATACATACACATGCATGTAGAATACATGGACATACACTCCCAACTAGAAAACTGCAAACTGCCCACATCCACATTAACAGGGAGTTAACGTAATGCAGATCCACGGTGCACTAAACTTCAATGAAACACAGACTAGTAGAAAACTTTCCGTGCCAAAAAAGTAAGAATGCAGATAGACTTATACTTGCTTCTACTTGTATATAAATATCCAGGGGCTAGTGATGCTGCTAAGCCTGATGACCTGAATCCATCCCGAGACACGCACAGTAGAAGGAAAGAAACAACCTGACACCCACAGGCCACAGCACACACATACCCTGCCCCTCTGTAAGTATATATTTTGAAAACTAGAAATTCTAAGCTAGGCCTCATGGCATAGACTTGTAATCCCACAGGCTGAGGTAGGTGGTTACAAATTCAAAGCTAGTCTGTGAAATTAAAACAAAAAACAAAACAAACCCTATCTCAAAATAAAAACGCAAGCCAGCCACACTGGCACACATCTGTTATCCTCGTAATCAGGGGTGGAGGCAGAGGATCAGGAATTCAACACCAGCCTGGAGTACATAGCAAGTTCAAAATGAAGTAAGGAGAGCTGGAGCTGGAGACACGTAATAGAGTGCTTGCTTAGTATGTCTTAGCTCTAGGTTCAATCTCAAGTACTACCAAAAAGGAAAAAACTCCTAGCTGGGTATGTGTCTAAGAGACTGGTTAACAGAGCCTAAGACTAGTTAAACAGAGCCTAAGCAAGAAGCCTCAACAGATAGATGTGCTTGCTGTCAAGGCTGGTCACTTGAGTTAGAGCCCCAATCCCTAGAAGCTATGTGGTAGAAGAGAGAAAACCTGCTCCCACAGGCTGCCCTCTCACCTCAGCATCCACACTCTGCATCTGTGCACATACAGCCCCACCCTACCCCACCCGACCCCACCCCACCCTACCCTACCAATGTAAAAGCAAAAAAAAAATAAATAAATAACAAAAAACTTATAGGTCAACAAGATGGCTCAAGGGGTGACTGTTTCTGCCAAGCCTAACGACCTGGGTTCAGTCATCCCTGGGACTCACGTGGTGGATTCCTACAAATGGTCCTCTGACCTCCACCCACTGTAGCACACCTGTGCATACATTTTATATAATAAATGTAAAAACAAACAAAAAACTGCAATAGGCCTTACCTCTCCAAGCCATACACAGTTCTTAAGAGCCAAGGCAGGGCCTCACATGCCAGCCAGATGCCCTATCACTGAGCTACTTGCTTTCAGAAGGTACTTTTAGGGAAGAGCTAGAAGCTAAGTGGACTAGAAACACGAGAGGGTAACTTTTGTCAAAGTAATAGTTTAGCTATTTTTAAACTATGTATATATGTAGTACCTCTTCAAGGCAATTACATTAGAAAAGCTCTAGAACTGTTCCGGGCTCACACTGTAACCTAGCACTCAGTCGCAATACTGTTAAGAGTTCTAGGTCAGCCTAGGCTACGAGATCCTGCCTTAAATACAAAAGAACAAACTAACCAATGATTTTCCTGCAGGACAATAGAGATAAATAGCACTCTCAGAAGTTGGCACTGACGGAAACAAAACAACAAAATGCCAAGCTGGTGTCCAGGCAGTGGTGGTGCGCACTTTTAATCCAAGCACTTGAGAGGCAGAGCCAGCCTGGTCTACCAAGCGCGTTCTAAGACAGCAAAGGCTACACTGAGAAAATGTCTTGAAAAACAAACAAACAAACAAACAAAAAACCCAAGTTGGAGTGGAGGCCACCTTTTATACTAGTACTCTGGAGGAAGAGGCAGGGGATCTCTATAACTCTAGGCCAGCCTAGTCTACATAGTGAGACCCTGTCTCTAAACAAAATAAAACAAAAAGACCATCATAAAAGCTAGAGCTAGGCTAATCAGTCTGGCCATTAAAAACCAACAACAGACATGTGTGGACAGAAGCACAAACAAACATATAGTACATAGAAACCACAGGTTCCTTACCAGACACAAGCTGGAAAGGGTTCCCACAGTTGGGTATGTCTGCATGATCAGGCAAAGGCTAAGAGAGAGACCATCATTATTTGGGTTCAGGACAAGGACATTTCTAGAGAACTCTTACATTCTTCCTATAATTCATGAGCTACCAGGATATTAGACTCCTGTGTTGTTCTCTTCCTATTGTCTTCCCAAAGTTGGTGAGAAACAAGCCACACCTCAAACGTCACAAAGCCCCTTTCACCCAAGTTTTAGCGTCCCTGCCCCCTTTCTCTTGGCTGGGTTTTGAGCTGTTAGTGGGCTTTTCCGGTACAAGCACATTTCAGACGACACAGAACACAGGTTAGATTGTAGCAACAGCCTCCAGAAAAAGGGGAAGATGAGGAAGAAGCAGAGATGCGGGTCTTTACCAGACTGACGCTGAAGCGCGTGCATTTCAGCTCATCCAGGGTCTGCTTCTGGAGCTGCTCGGTGATCAGGGTGATCATGTTTCTGCCCAGGACTTGGCTTGCACGCTTTGGAGCGATTGGTGGATGTCTTCCCTGTCGTTCTCCTGGATCTCACTCATGAGCCACCTTCTGCCACTGCAGCACCGTTCTAGCACCATTGGGACCTCCCTCTCCAGTCATGCCTGCTGCGCCTGCCAATTAGAGGGGTCAGCCCCAAGTAACATTAGAGACGGACAAGGCACGGCATACACACACACAGCAGTGTCCCTATGCCAGGCCTCGGGCAGACTTCGTTAATTGATCATAGCACTTTCCTGGTAAGCTTAAAGACAGGCTCAGAAACACTCTGAACTTGGCACTCTAGATACCCAGTCAAATAAACTGGAGCTGGCAAGCAAAGTGAAACCTACTTACCGTTTCTAACCTGGCTTAAGTTCTGTTGTGTCTACCTAGAATATCAGCACCACTTAGAAAACAGCTCAAATGAGAGATGTCCAAATGGTTATTTCCATACTGAATTAACACAATATTCTCTTTATCTTACAGCCAGAAGCCAAGAAAACAACAACAACAACAAAAAACAAAACAAAAAGAAACCCCAAACAAACAGAAAAACCCTTCTAAACCACAGGGGTTTAGTACAGAGAGAGGAGCAAGGGCTGGGCTTTCAGTTTCAGGTCAGACTACAGAGGATTTTAAATGAACAGCTGATATATATCTCTTTCCTAGTAGATGCTGCTGGCTATTCTCTTACCCAATGAGAAAGAATGGTCGGTTCCAATCACATTTCAACTCTACGGATATTAAAAACAACTCATGACTTCATCCAACAAAGTTGTTTTGTTTTGTTTTTCATGATTCCATTTGAAGACCATGGATTCTTCCTTATGACTGAAGCAAACTTTTATCAAAGAGCAGCTTCTAAACCCCACACAACTGCCTACCTAAGGGGCCTTGGCCTTGCTCTGAGGGAGAGGGGAGGGAGGTTAATGATGCCTTTTGTTCTACCTCTTCCCATCAGTGACCAACAGGCAAGGCCAGAGTATGTGGAGCATTAAACTGGCACAGAGAACAGTCAGCCAAGAAAGCTAACTCCTGGGCAGACACCTGTAATCCCAGCCCTTGGGAGATGAAAGCAAACAGAAGCTAACAGTTCATGAAGGCCAGCCCCGAAGGAAAAAAAAGAAGCTGCCACCATCACCGAATCCTTAATCCAATTTGCTCAGGCAAGTTTGGCTAGCCATATAACATTCCTGCTTACCCATATGTAAAATGGGTATAACGATCTTACTCTATCACAGGAATGAGGCCACATGAAATATCAAAATAGCTTACCAACTGGCCTATATAAAATAGTTCACACAGACTGTTGTTTCTTCTCTCTCCCTTTGCTGTTCTTCCAAGCCTTGGTGTGCCTAAAGAGGTGGTATCACTAGGATGAAGAAAGCTATGCGTCTTTCTCTGGCTGGAGGCCAACCTCCGTCACTTGCTCGCTAAGTTGAAGCCTAAGGGGGTCTTCCTCCTGTGATGTTTTGGAGAAGCCCACCCACTGCAAAAACGAGGGTGTCACTTCAGAGGCACATGACAAAGAGCAAAGGTCCTGTGGATGTGGATGGAGTTCTTTGGAAGGACGGCGCAGCCGTCAATCATCACTCTAGCTAACTATGGTTTCCATGCGTAATTATCCCTACCGTTCCCAACAAAGTCCCAGCTTCCTGAGAACCAACTCCCTTCAGCTGCTTCCCCTGGGTTCTGGTGGGAGAAGCTAAAGCTTGAATCACTTCTGCTCCCATTTTAACTCTGCCCTCAAAAATGATGAACAAGATGGGAACCTAAGTGGAGAATCTTACCCTAGAGAGACTCCAGGCTCCAGGTTGACCAGCCATGAGGAGCAGGGAGTGAAAAACACTTGCAAGCCTTTCAGTGAGGCATTTGGACAAACAGCAAACTCCCAGCCCTCTCTAGCAGCAGCTGAAGAGGGTGATTTCTCTTTTTCTGCATTTTAATTGTCGGGATGTGGCCACACACAGCGGTAATTGGAACAATGCAACTACCACCACGCAGCTGATACTCTCAGCCTGAGTTTCCTAAAACAGGCCAGGCTGAGAGGGGCAACAGAACGGAAGCCATAAGGAATCAAACCAGGACACAAAAGAAGGTGAACCAGCTCTGCAAGGGGCCTCCTCGGTCTCAAGCAGACATTTACAAAGTGTGAGAAGCCCTCTCTGGCAGCCTTCCTTCCCTTCCATTTTGTGTATCTGAGGGGTAGACAGCTCTCAACATTTCACTAAACAAGTTAAAACTTCTCAGCTGAACGTTACTGGCACAAGGCTCAGCCCTTCACTGAGCAAGCAGGCCGCTCGGCCCTCCCAGTAACCCCACCAGGCCTAACTCTCTGCCCAGAATCTCCCTCCACCACAACCCCCCAAGATGACGACTAGACCCCCCCCCCCCGACTCCTATTGGATGGAAGCAACTCCTGACACTTGCGTTTCAGGGATACTTAGGTTGTGTCGAAACCTGGACGACCTAAGATCCAGTCAGGCCAGGGGAAAAGAAAGTCACAAATCCCCTGGGGACATTCCCCCCAGGTCTCCCGGTCCCACACCTCTGGGAGAAACTGAAGGAAAACATAAGCGAGGCAGGGAGATGCAAGAAAAAGGTAAATGGGTATTAGAATGCTCTTCTTCCATATGGCTCTGATGAAGACAGGGGTGACAAGTGGGGTGCACCCATCCCCCCACCGCGACGAAAAAGCAAACGACTAGGCTCCCTCTAATCTTCAACCTCTCCCTCTGTTGCCCTGCCTGTCCCCGTGGGGTGGGGCATGGGGCATCTACTGGCCCCCCGAGGGGGGGGCACTCCAGGGTTTGCTCAGAGAGACTGTCGCTCTCTTCTTTCCATTCTGGTTCCCCATCTGACCGCGGGAAGCGAACTCAGGACGCAGGGGATGGGGAGGGTCTGGGACATGCACTCCGCCACCCCCTCCCCCACCGGGTCCCGGGTTCTCCCGCCGAGACGGCCTGGGAGGCTCCGCCGCACCAGCGGCTGGACTGGGGGATGGGAGAGAGGGAGGGACGGTCGCGGTACCCGCCCCGAGGCCCCAGCACCACCTGCCCTCCGCTACCTACCGCGGCTCCTACAGCTCCATGGGCCGCGGCCGGAGCAGCTCTGAGCGCTCCGTTCGCCCCACGGTGCCCTTAAAAGGCGCTGGCAAGAACCAACCGGCCTTTGAGGAGAGTAAGGGGATCGCGTCTATTCGCAGAATCCCCCGGAACCTGCCGAAGAGGCCCGAGCCCTACGTGGTGTCTCCCTTAATCTTTTTCAGAATAGTGCCGTCGGAAAGGAGCCTAGAGCTGTGGTTTGGGGACCGGAGTGTCTCCTCACTAACTAATCACCCCCTCCAAAATATCGTAGAAAGTGGACAGGCCCAGTTGGAAGCATATCACGAAGCCCGTAGGGGAAGCCATGTCGGATAAAGGTAAACAAAGCCATTGTCCACTCTTTCCACCAAACCATCCTCCCAACGGAACTATCCGACTCATCTCAGGCCACGAAACAATATTAGCCACAGTCTTCTCACCTGGCCTCCTTTCCCTTCCGACACAGCCACCTTTCTGCAAGCATCCCCCCACCTTCCCCCGGCAAGGACTGATCCTCGGCGTGAAGGCTGCTGGGAAATGTAGTCCAAGCGCCGGTCAAGGCCTGCTCTGAGTACCCGGAGCCCCTCTTCTAGCTGCCGGATCTACTATAGCTTTTATAAACCTGAGATTTATAACGGTTGCGGAGCTGTGTCCCCTTGCTCTGTAATTTGTTCTTGCCCAAAACACTTAGTAAAGCTGAGGCGGACCCGAGGCTGTTCACTCCCTCCCTTCCCTATCCTCCTTACCGCCCCCCCCCAGCAGGATGAGGTAATGGGATTGTGATTATGACATCATAGGTGGTTCAGTTGCGGGGTGTATGGGGGGTGGAGCAGGATGGTTCTGGCTGGACCACTTAAGACAGAAGGAGGGAGGAAGCTGACATAGGAGGAACCGATGTCAACAGTACTGTATTTCCTCTTCAGGAACTGGAAACCACATTTTTAGTATGTACCACTATCACCACCTCCCACCTCAAGCAAAGTTTTAAGTCCTTTTTCAATAGGCTGGATGTTGATATCAGTAGGGAAGAAAGCCCATAGAGGCTCCTGGCTCTTCTGTAAATTGGAGGTCTCAGCTGGGAAAAAAAAGTTTTCAATCAATGCTCTCATGCTCAGATCACTGTAGGGCAGAGTTTCAGATTCCTTTTTTTAGTCGGATAGAAAGTGGTAATCCCAGTCATTTCATTATTACAGTTGTAGCAGCAAATCCCTAAAAGTCAAGTGTTTACTCTGCGTGTTTTGAAGCCCCCTCATCTGGGATAGGGAAACAGACTTAGTGATGGAGAGCCTCATCTTTGAGCAGGGCCGGGGAGGAAGCAGGAAGCTTCAAGTATGCAAACTGAAAAAGAAGAATTAAAAAATGTATTACAAAGTTGAGGTGGGAAGTCTGGGCCAGTGGTACACGTTTAAAATTCTGGTACTTTGGAGGCAAAGGCAAGAAGACTGCCTCGGCCCTCCAGGTCAGCCAGTCAGCATTTCAACTGCAGAGGTCACTCAAGCGTTACACAGCGAAACCTGAAACAAAATTAAAGGTGTATGTGTGGAGACTTATTTTGAGTTGTGTGTTTTCCTTTGACAAAGAGTAAAGGAGACATGGTTTCCTACAACTGCACTGTGCGACATACTTTGCTCGGTTATTTTTGAGACAGGGTCTCCTACAGCTCTGGCTGGGCTCAATCCTGGTATGTAGCTAGAGATGTCCTTAAATTCTGTTCTTCCTGCTTCCGCTCCCTACATGCTGGGATTATAGCCATGAATGGCCCATGTCTAGTTACACTATATACTTTAAGTAAACATATTACTGTTTTCCTTTCGATCACCAAACGGAAACTGTCAACAAACCCCCTGAAAGGCTAAATGACTGCTCAAGTGGTAGGTAAAGCCATAGCAAAATTGGAGACTTTTTTTTTTTTTTTTTTTTGGTATTTCGAGACAGGGTTTCTCTGTGTAGCCCTGGCTGTCCTGGAACTCACTCTGTAGACCAGGCTGGCCTTGAACTCAGAAATCCTCCTGCCTCTGCCTCCCGAGTGCTGGGATTAAAGGTGTGTGCCACCATACCCGGTGTGAAATTGGAGACTCTTAACCCCTTGGTTTGGGGTTTTGTTTCGCTTTGTTTTGAGTCAGGTTCTCACATGAACCCTGGCTGTCCAGAAACTTACTCTATAGATCAGGCTAGCCTCCTGTTCACTGAGCTCCTGACTCTGCCTCCTCAGTGCTGAGAGTATGGGCATGGACTACCTTGCTCCATTTTTATTACTAACCATGCTTACTAAAGTTAAATGGTTATGTGAAAGTTAAGTGGGCACTGGCTTATTTGCAAAACATTGAGAGGAACCGAGTCAGGCTTTTTGGTTCAAAGTTATAATCACACTTTGAATCAAGGGTTCAACACGTGAGACCCTGAAGGAGGGTTGCCATGAACTCAGGGCTACCCTAGGCTACACTGCATTCTAGGCCAGCCTGGGCTACAGAGTGAAGTGCTATCTTTTACTGCCACCACCAAAAGAAATAATAAAATAAAAAATAAAAAAGGAAAAAAGAAAAGTAGAGCAAGATGGAAGAAGGAAGGAAGGAAGGAATGAAGGGAAGGAGGGAGACTAAAACAAGGGCAAGGAACTGATAGAGCTCACTACTGCCAAAGAAAACCACTGCAAGTCATGTGTGAGGACTCATTTGGAAGGCTGCACTGTTTCCTGTGAGTATGATCTTCATGTGTGTGCCATCTCAGATGGCCTGCTGTACAGTACAACACTGCCCATATTATGCCTCTCTTGATTTTCAAGGAGGTTTTTGCTTTGCTTTTTTGTTTGTTTGTTGTTTGCAGGTCTTGTGTTTGTTTGGCAAGTGGATCTCATGGAGCTGATGTTGTTGGCTTTAAAATCCTGATCCCACTGTTAATGTCAGTAATAAACTCTTGCTTTAATGTTTTATAAAAATTAGCTTTATGTTATTTAACATAAATAAAACTCCTGTTCCTCTTACTTTCACCTTCCCAGAGCCCACAGGATTTTGCACCACCATGCCCAGTTCCTTCATCTCTCGTGAAGAGAGATCAGACCCAGGGAGGCCGTATAGCTCTAGCCCCGTCTCCTTTGGACTATGCCTTATTTATGCTCTCACAGGTCAAACCCCATCTATTTTCCTGAGCCAGTGGTTTCAGCAGAGGACACTACCTGGGCCTCTTTCTCACCTCTGTTCCAATTCTCTGAGGATTCTGAGTCCTGGGGCCAGCTACCAGGAGATCATCTTAAGGAGTAGAAGCCAATGGCCTTAGGAAGTGCTTTGTTGCCTTCCTAGAGGGGCAGCAGAATGAGAGAACATACACTCATGCAGATACCACCCCCCACCCCCAATTATACAACCCAAATCTTTGCAGTGGACAAAGTAGGACTTAAACCACACCACTCATAGGAGCCAGATTAGTGAACACACTCCTCAGCCTGTCTGTCATGGAGAGGATGGCTTGGGGGGGGTCCCAGGTATGCAGGGCTCTTCTCCATTGCCTGATTTGGGCATCCCAGGATCTGCGGCTGTATCTCCTGTTTTTGTTTAGTGTTTGAGGGTGAAAACCCGGCTGTCGCTGTGCCCTGACAATGACAAATATGGGTCAGATTGAAGTCAAAGGAAAGGAACACTGCTCATTGCTTATCACAGTAAATCAGAAGCCTAGACAGGATTACCCAAGGACAGGATGATGCTCCAATCCAGCGAATTTAGTGAAGCCAGGCCTGGTGGCACATCCTGAAATGTTAGCCCTCAGAGGTGGAGGCAAGTTCAATGTCATTCTTAACTACATAGAGAGTTTGAGGCCAGCTGAGGCTACATGAGACTGTCTGAGAGACACGGAGGGAGAGGGAGGGAAGGGGTGGGGAATAATTTTCACTTGTAATGCTCACTTTGACGGGAATTGTAATGATACAGAAACTTACACTGGCCCTTGAGTAAAGATGATATCCAACTTTTGATACATTTCGTTTGTGTGTGTGTGTGTGTGAGAGAGAGAGAGACAGAGACAGAGAGACAGAGACAGAGACAGAGACATGAGGTGAAAGGTCTGAAGGGAGCAGAGAGGAGAGAATAAGAGAATATTGGAACATATGGAAAATAGAAGAGGGGGGCTGAGACAGCTCAGAGGACCTGGATTTGATTCCCAGCACCCACATGGTAGCTCACAACTTTCTGCAGTTCCAGTCCCAGGGAATCTGATATCCTCTTCTGGCCTCCACAGCATTCGTGTGGTGTATAGACATACATGCAGGGAAAACATAAACGCATAATAAAAGCTTTAAAAAGTTAAATGAACAAATAATAGTGAAATACTTTCATATAATGAAGTCATCCCAATGAGACCATTCCATTGTACAGTAACAAAGAAAATTAATAAGAAAAGGAATGTGGGGGACAGCAAGATGACTTCGGAGGTTAAAAACCACTAGCTAGGATAGGAGGGCCAGATGAGCAAGTTTGATCCCCAGAAGAGCCTGTCCTGGAAGTAAAGATCCGTCTGACTTCCACAAGCACATCTGCACTCCCCCAACACACACATTAAATGATTAAAAAGAAGGGGGAGGGGGACATGGCAAGCCCTGAAAGCCGTCTGGGAAAGTACGCTTCTACTTGAGAGAAATCTCAAATGTATTGGGGACTAGACGGCAGGAGAACCAGTCCCTCTGCACCCACTTTCCAGTTATCTTCCAGCACCTGACAAGGAGCTACAGCCATTTGGTTGGCATCCTTGTGCCTGCCTACAACTGCACTCACCTGGGGACCTGCTGCAGAAAGTTCTAGTACCCAGGTATGCACTTGCCATAATCTATCTGCTTCTGCCACCGCTGCAGGACCACTTCATCGGTCTCAGCTTCCCACCTACAGGGAAGCATACGTGGTGCCTCAAAGAGTACGACTGTAGCCATCAAAGCATAAGAAACTCCTCTCACAAAACCCCAGCCTTGTCTCCCAACTTACCTGGTCTGACAAGGCTCGGTGGTGACTCCCACACTTACCACCTCTATCCTAGGGGACAAAGACATTTCACACACCTCCGTTCTGGGGAAGTAGTTTCTGCAGATAGAAGGGATATCAACAAACAAACAGGCTGAACATGCGACATTTTCCAGCCATGGCAACTGCCAAGCACCTCAGAGCAGATAAAGGCTATGGGGTTTTGTTGGTTTTTTGTTTTTGTTTTTGTTTTTGAGACAGGACCTTCTCCATAGCCCTGACTAGTGGTCTGAAATGAACCAGCCTCCAAACTGTGGCAATTATACATCAGCCTCCCAAGCTCTCGGATCATAGGAGCGGGCCAAGTCCAGCTTCGTTTCCTTTTCATATTTGTGTGCTGTGTAGCTCTGTTTACACATATGGGTGCACGTGTGTGTTTGTGCATTAGATCAGGTGCCTTAATCTTCACCTGGTATATTGACATAAAGTCTCCCACTTGATCCCAGAGCTCACAAATTTGGCTAGTCTAACCAGCCAGCTTGTTCCAGGTAGCCATTGGTTCTGCCTCCCGAAGGCTAAGATAACCGGCACGCCATCATGCTACCCAGGACTTGTGTGGGCTCTAGGAATCCAAAGCTGAGTATTATGCTTGTCTTTACCACTGAGCCATTGCCAGGCTGGCAGCGAGCTCAGAAATCTGCCTGCCTCTGCCTCCCAAGTGCTGGGATTAAAGGCGTGCGCCACCACTGCCCGGCTCTAGGTCCAGCTTTAAAGGTTGTATTTCTGTTTTCAAAAAGTGGTCTGCAAGCTATTAGCATGAGTAGCACCTGGTGGCTTTAACCATTCCTGGGCCTCTATAGACCTATTAGCCTGCATTTTAAACAGTTACAAAAGTTTTAAATTAAAACATTTGCTTTGTTTGTGAGACAGGGTTTTGCTAGGCAGCCCAGGTGGCATTGAATTTGTGGTTCTCCTGCCTCAGCTGCATAAGGTTTTAGACAGCAAGCTCTATCAAGCTCCCACCATTTTCTTTGATACTGGGCCTTGTTATGTAGCTAATAGTGGTAACTATCCTTCCCCCAGCCTCTGCAATGCTGGGGTTACAAGTGGGCATTACCATACTCAGTGTAAACATTTCTAGTTATGATAAATGTCAAGGTTAGTGTGGTAACACATGCATGTGATCCCAGAATTTAGGTGGTTAGGACAGGAGAATCATGAGTTCGAGGCTAAGGCTATATAACAAGACCCTGCCTCAACTAGCCGAGGGAGGGAGAGAGGGAGGGAGGCTGGCTGGCTGGAGAGATGGCTGAATGGTTGAATGCACTGGCTGCTGTTCCCAAGGGCCTGGGATCAATTTCCAGCATTCACATGGCAGCTCATAACTGTGTGTAACTCCAGTTTTAAGGGATCCCACACCTTCACACAGACATTCATGCAGGTAAAACATGAATGCACATGAAATACAAATAAAATATTAAAAAGAAAAATTCAGATGTATTCCGAAGTACAGGAAACTGGGTGGGTGTAGTATCATAGCTCTGTAATCCCAGACTTCAAGAGGCTGAGGGATTTCAAGCTGAAGACAAGTTTAGGCTAAACAATGAGACCATGTCTCAAAACACACAAAAAGTACAGCATAATGCTTGCTACTCAAGACTATGGTCCTGGGACCAAAGACACCATCATCAACTGAGAATTGCTTACAAATGTAGAATTTTACGTCCAAACCCAGACCTACTGAATCAGAGTCCACATCTTTTCAAGATCTCCAAGTGGTTAGTATGTCCATTAATTAAAAGTTCCCACCCAACCAGCACCCCACACTCATGGCCAATTACTTCATCTATACTCACACCCACTCTCCAAAGGAAAAAATATACCAACACTAAGACTTTCTTGGATTAACGGGCTGAAGAGATGGTTCAGTGGTTAAGAACACATACTGCTCTTGCAGAGAAATTGCCCATGTTGGGCAGCTCAAAACTGCCAGTAACTCCGTTCTAAGGCATCGCCTCTGGCCTTCCAACTGGCACAAATGCTCATACACATATACACATAATTAAAAATAAATCTTTTTTTTTGTTTGTTTGTTTTTGCTTTTTTGAGACAGGGTTTCTCTGTGTAGCCCTGGCTGTCCTGGAACTCACTCTGTAGACCAGGCTGGCGTCGAGCTCAGAAATCCGCCTGCCTCTGCCTCCCAAGTGGTGGGATTAAAGGCGTGTGCCACCACGCCTGGCTAAAAAAAAAAAAAAAAAAAAAAAAAAAAAAAAAAAAAAAATCTTAAAAAATAATTTCTTGGACTGGGAACTAACAGCTAAACGACAGTCCTTGTGTAGTGTGCTCTGGATTCCATTCCTATCATCACCACCGCCGCCGCCGTCGCCGCCGCCGTCGCCGCCGCTACCATTGCCGCCGCCGCCACCACCATCACTATACCCGCCTCCTTCAAGTAGGATCTCACTCTAGCCCACGGCTAGATCTGGAACTCACTCTGTAGTGCAGGCTGTCCTCAAATTCACCGCGACCCTTTTATCTCCGTCTTCCAAGTGCTGGGATTATAGGCATGAAACCCTCCTGCCATAAAGAATACGTCAAAAGGTTCCGTTCCTCTATTCTCCCTGAAAAGGAATTTCTATCTAGAAAACCTCTTGGAATGACAGCTCATCATCAACATGGTCATGCTCCAACCACTGCCACACCGGCGGCAAGTGGTCCATTTCCAGCCGAAAGGTAACAAAACTCAAGAGGAACAACGCGAGAAAGAAGCAAGGAGAAGCGAAAACTTCATCCAAAAGCAGTTCTTGAAGATAGTCAACGTTAACGGGGCTCAATTTAAATCGCCCGGGGTTCTTAGGGCGGAGAGAATTGAGTACAAGGAAGGATGTGGCGATTGGCCAGAGGGAGAGCCAATGTGTACCAGGCTCTCTGTATGGCGGAGCTGCCCAGAGGACTAGGTATGAATGTAGCGATTGGTCAGGGGGCGGGGTCGTGTTCTCGTGCGATGATTGGCTGACGCTGCTAGCAGGAGAGCGGTGATAGGTTGTTGAGAGAGTGGAAGGTTTGAAAGGTCAGACCTCTGGCTGTTGGCTTTGCCTTCAGGCCATCTCCGGAGAGAAGCAGCAAAGCTGAACCTCGGGCCACGTAGATGCAATTTTAACCCGAAGAATCGCTTCTGTTCCTCAGATCCCTTGTCATTCTGTGGAGTCTTCGCTTCCGTCCAGTCCTGCAGGATTTTTTTTTTTTTTTTTTAAATCTCACAAAATTCAAGTCGGCCTTTAAACTTAAGGTAAGCCGGGAGCTGTGTCCATCCGGGAATCTCGGATACCCGATTGTCCCTGCAGGGTTCGTTCGGGACCCGAGATCCGTATAGCCTCATCTTGTTTGTTAGATCGGTTTCTTCTGGTCAAGAGTGTGAAACTGCGTGGTCGGGATCAAGCCAGTCTTCTCTTCGTTCCACCTTTGAAGTCCTGAGCTTGCCTGACGTCTGTAAGTTTTCGCCCTGAGCAACTGCAATGTAACATTCCAAGAGGTTAAACCCTTCATCCTACCGGGATGCTCCTCCACCCGGGCTCAACCGGGCACTGGAAAGGGTGGAGAGACTGGAGTTGTTGAATATCTGGAGTGTTCTTCTCCTAGATAGCCCCACCTCCCTCGGTGAAGACTCTGAAGTCATGTCTACTGGACCTATCCCACCTGCAAGTGAAGAGGGAAGTTCTGTTTCAGCACCCAGTTTTAGGTCCAAACAAAGGAAGATATTACACCTACTTTTGGAGAGAAACACTTCTTTTACCACCCGTTCAGATTTCTCTGAATCTCCGAAAGACAAACTCCATGACTCGGCAAACCTAAGCATTCTGTCGGGGTAAATTTATTTTTAAACAACATTTATTGTTAATTTGGGGGATGGGGGTGGTTGTGAGCTACCTGAAGTGGGAGCTGGGTGGTAGTAACCCAAGTGCAGTCTTCTAGAAGAATAGCAAGTTCTTAATCACTGAGCCATCTCTCCCGTCTGTAAATTAATTTTTATTTTTACGCCTTATCTTTGATTTTTATGAACAAGTTTGTTTGCTGAGTTATCCTGTTTCAAGGTCCAGAGTTTGAGTCTCAACTATGATCTTGAACTATATGACTCTTAAGTCTTGGGCTTCCTTTCTATGTAAAAAAACAACCAAAGAACCTTTTTCTAAATAGGACTTGGTGGGTATGTTTGTAATCTCACCATTCTGTAGGCTGAGAGAAGGATGATCAACAGGTTCAAGGCCAGCCTGGGCTCCTAGTAAATTCCAGGACAACTAGTGGGCTGTAGTGTGAGACCCTATTGCAAACAGACAAATAACAAGAAGAAAAAAAATAATTTTCTTTCTTACCAGGAGTAATCTTTTCCTGTAATGTCGGAATCAATGTACTGTCTAGAAAGCATTCTAAAAACTCTATTAGTGTGTTATATGAGTTGTCACTTTGTGTTTGTGTTAGTGATATACTTTAAATTCTGGTCATGCTGTCTTTATGCCTCATTAGCAAACAAGTATTGAGAAGGAGTAGAAATTCCAGGGAGAAGTTGAGTTTATGTGTTCAGGGTGAACAGGATAGACAATTGAGGGCTAAGATCCTATTCACTGGGCAAGTGAGACGTAAAGGCACCTGTCACGAAACCTGATGGCCTGAGTTAGGTCCCCTGTCTATTGCAAGCCGTCTTCTGACTCACATACCAATATGTGTACACACAGTATATAAAATGTAGTAAAAATTCTTAAAAGTCATCTCTTTAGATTCTCATTAAATAGATCCTATTTCAGTATGTTGGTGAAAAGAAAACGAGGCTCACATTATTGAAATAGGAAAAATTGGGGGGGGTTCTTCTCAACCCAGTCTGAGCTGATTGGTTTGGATACTGTTTAGTTTTTTGTGATAGTAATTGAGAGAGACCCAAATACAGGACTGAACTCTACCTTTTAAGAGTAATACACCCTAATGGGAATCTTGATATATTTTTATGTCTCAACAGAGGAACCCCAAAATGTTGCCTTGACCTTTCGAATCTTAGCAATGGAGAGATGTCTGCCTCTCAGCTTACTACTTCTGCTGACCTTGAGGACAATGGTAGGGGTATAGTCTTTAAAAGGAAGCCTAGCTTTTAACCTAAACATTTATATTTATTAATGTGTTATGTGTATAAATGTGCATTCATGTGTGTGTATGTGCCCTGCACGTGTGCCTGGTGCCCTCAGAAGCCAGAAGAACTAGATCCTCTGGGACTGGGACCATAAACTGCTGTGAGCTACCATGGCATGCTGGGTATTGAAGAGCAGCTACCATGTGGATGCTGGGGTTTTTGGAAGGGCAACTAGTGCACCTAACTGCCAAGCCATCTCTTGGTCTGGAGAGATGGCTCCATCTTTAAGGCTAAGACTTACAACTTAAGGAGAACTAACTTTTCAGAGAGACGATATGGTAATAGGATAGAAATAGAAGATGAGCCGGGCGTGGTGGCACACGCCTTTAATCCCAGCACTCGGGGGCAGAGGCAGACAGATTTCTGAGTTCGAGGCCAGCCTAGTCTACAAAATTAAACCCAGGACTTTGTGCATGCTGGGCAAACTACTACCAAGTAAGCTATATCTCCAGCCTATGATTCTTCATATCTGATTGCAGGTTCCTTGGATTCATCTGGACCTCTGGATGGACAGTTAACTGGCAAGTAAGTTTTGCTGTTAAATGGTCTGTATGCTGTAGCCTTTCTGTATGAATCACAGGGATGTTATCCTATGTAGACTCTGTACACTCTAAAGTATTTTACTTTGGACATTAGTGGGTTTCAGAGATTCTGACTTGAAAGCTTTTAAGTTTTTCAGTTCTAAATAGTGTTGTGAAATCCAGGCTATTTTCACTCAGCATACATGGAAATACCTTGTTTTTACATGAAGAGAAATGGTGCCCTGCACTCACGGTAGGGCTTCTCTTTGCACGTGAGAAGTCCTGTATTTTTGTGGCTAAGGATGCAGGGTGGGAAATGAGACTGTCTGGGTTCTGGTGACTACTTCACTAGCTGGGACCCACAGCTTCTTAATTCATTGGATTGTATTTTCTTTATTCCTATGAGGTAACAAAAGTGCTTATTAAGAACAGCTATTGCAAAGATTAGATAAAATGAGAGGCTGGGCTATATGAGACATTGTCTCAAACAAAACAAAACACCACCCAAACCAAAAATAAAAACATACTCCAAACAGACCCAGGTAATATGGTTTACATTTGTAATCTCAGGACTCAGGTGGGAGAGGCATGAGGCCAGCCTTAGCTACATAAAAAGCCTGAGGCCAGCCTGGGCTGTGTGAGACCCTATCTTAATACCACCTCCCACCTCTATCCCCACCCTACCCCCAAAAAAAGAAGAAAAACAAAACATGTATCTAGCTCATAGGAAACATTTTGTTTGTTGTTACAACCACTGTGGAGTCTCTCCTGGAGATTCTAAAATAGTTAGCCAGGGGGTATACATAGAGTAAAAACTGATTTGAATGCAACTCTTTCAAACCTTAAATAGCCTATTTTGTACAGACTAGATAGAAATTTGAGAGGGAAGAAGAAATTAAAAAGAAAAAAAAAAAAGTAAGCCAGGAGTGGGAGGTGCCCTTTGGTGGTAGAATGTTTACCTGGCTTGTACAAGGCCCTAGGTTCCATCCCTAGCACTAAAATTTGAACAAAAGACAAACTCCCACTTGGCGCATATTTATCTTATATAGTTATGCTAGTGAATTGAGGGCCTTCCCCCCAGGACACCACTAAGTCTTGGATACCCTGAATATTGTTAGAAGACACATAGAATCGCAAAGACTGGGGCCCCTTGAACAGAAGAAACCCGGGTGCCCCAACCACTGAAGAACCAAACTGAATATGGGGATTAGCTGATTAGTGCTTGTCTTTGTTTAATCTTCAGGGATTTTCACCAGGACCTTATGAAAGGTATCCCAGTAAGTGGATCTCCATCCCCTTCCCTCCCTCCCTCCCTCCCTCCCTCCCTCTCTTCTTTTCTCTTTGTCTTTCTGTTAAGAGAGTGCCTCACTGTGTTTAGCTACCTGGGCTGGTGCAGGTACTGAACACTGAGACTGAAGCCATGTGCCACCAAGCCTAGATTTTCCTTCCTGACTTTGGTTTGTCTCTCAGGTGGGCGGCAGAGGGTTGCACACAGCCTCGTGGCTGTGGCTGTTGGATGCTTTCTGTAGACACATCTGTCTTTTAGGTACAGCTTCTTTGTAGTACTCCAAATGCTATGGATCACGGCCACAGGAAGATTGCAAAGCGTAGCACATCTGCACGTAAAGAAAATGTGAGTGTTACTTCCTAAACTGGGAACTGTCAGCTCTGTTCAGTTTGTTGGTTTAGATCTCAAGTTGCTGCTGCTATCCTGAAAATAACTATTTGGAGGGCATCACAAACTGTGTGTGAGTGTAAGTTCCTGTAATGGGCTGCTGGAAGTCAGTTTTTGCCTATTCACATGGGTCCAGGGCTGGAATTCAGGACTTTAGGCTTCTTTCCCCGCAAGCACTGTTTACCACTGAACACTAGCCCTAAATAATTTTACTTTGTAAGAACATACATAACATAATTTGTTCATAAATTCTTTGTGGTTTTTTTTTTTTTTTTGCACTTTTATTGCTAAGGATTGGATGTAGTCATCGTTCAAACAGCCCTTTCATGTCATTGAGCTATACCCCTGCCTTGTCTTGGATTCCTGAGGATGGAGCAGTATACAGCCCTAGTGCATGCCAGGCAAGCAGCAGCCTACAGCTCACTTTTTGTGTGCTGTTTTTAAGATAGAGTCCATGGGGCTGGAGAGATGGCTCAGTGGTTAAGAGCACTGAGTGCTCTTCTAGAAGACCTGGGTTCAATTCCCAGCACCCACATGGGAACTCAAAACTGTCTATAATTCACATCCTCACATAGACATACTTGTGGGCAAAACACCAATTTACATTAAGTAACAATAAATAAATTAAAGAAAAAAATACAGGGTCCAGTTATGCAGGCTTCCCAAGTAGCTAGGATTACAGACCTTCATCAGTAGGCTAAACTAAACTTTGGTCTTTCATTCTTTCGGTATTAGGGATTGCATGAAAGGCCTCAGGTGTCCTGAGCAAACACTCTGTCATTGGACAATTACATTCAGTGTCTGGCCTCCTTTGGCCTTTTTTTGTCTTTGAGAAAGAATTTCATTAAGTTATGACCTTGAACTTGAGGTCCTGTGTCAGTCACTTAGGTGGGATTAGCTGTGCACTACCAGCAGGCTCATATTAATTTTTTCTGATTTCTCCTTAGATAAACTCTCTTGAGGACACTATGGTCCTTTTTGTTTGTTTGTTTGTTTGTTTGTTTTTTGGTTTTTCGAGACAGGGTTTCTCTGTATAGTCCTGGCTGTCCTGGAACTCACTTTGTAGACCAGGCTGGCCTCGAACTCAGAAATCTGCCTGCCTCTGCCTCCCGAGTGCTGGGATTAAAGGCGTGCGCCACTACGCCCGGCTGGTCCTTTTTATATAAGCCTTACTGACCACTTACTACGATGATTCTTTAATCCGTCCACCTACAGTGCTTTTCTAGCCATCTTCTGTGTCTTCCATCCCTTCAGCTGGATCGGTATACATGCTAAAGTGGCTATTCTATTCTCCTTTCTTTCGGATTCATTTGTTTTTATTTTATGGGTGTGAGTGTTTTGCCAGTGTGTGTGTCTGTGCACCACATTAGTGCAGTGCCCACAGAGCTGGAAGGGGTGGTTGGATTTTCTGCAACTAGAGTTGCAGGTGGTTCTTGGCCACCATGTGGGTGCTGAGAATTGAACCTGAGTCCTCTCTAAGTGCTCTTAACCGCTGAGCCCTATCTCTAGTCTCCACTATGCTTTTATTCTTTCCTTATACTAGAGAAGATATGCCTGGTTTTAGGTGTTTATAATCATCTTTTAAAAATTACTACTACCACTGCCCCTTAATTTTTTTTCTGTATTTATTTATTATGTGTATATCTGTGTCTGTGTCTGTGTATCTGTGTGGGTGTATCTGTGTGTGTGTTTGTGTGCTCATGTGCCCGTAGAGGTCGAAGGACAACCTTTAGAAGTCAGTTTGTTCCTTCTGTTTCTTAGGCCGCCTCAGTTCCAGGGATCGAACACAAATTGTCAGGCTTTGTGCTGAGTGCCTTTGTTAGCTGAGTCATCTTTCTATTCCTGTTATTGCCTTTTTAATCTCCTCTTGTAAATCGCTCTTTAAAATCTCACAGTCCAGGACTACAGAGGTGGTTCAGTGGTTAAAAGCACTTACTGCTTTTCCAGAGGACTTTAGTTGAGTTGCCAACACCCACATGGCAGCTCCACACCCATCTCATCTGTAAGTCCAGTTCCAGGGCATCGAGTGCCTTCTGGCCTCTGCAGGCACCAGGGGCACATGTAGTACACATATCTATGCAAACAAAACACTCATATACATAAAGTAAATACACTTTAAAAATAATAAATATCTACAAATAAAATTGCAGATCCCTTCCCAAGCAAGCTTTCTTTCATCCCCTGTCCTTTTGCTTATGATGATAAAATATGTATCCTCCAAAGCAAATCTGTGTGTCAGACATCAAATCCACAGCATTATTTGTATCTTCAGATATGATTTAGTGATTACGTTTATGTGTTTCATGAGAGTTATTCATAGTTTGATCAGATGTGATATTTTTGGCAGGCAGCATTACTGCTTTTCTCCCTCCAGCTGATTGATGCAGGTCTTTCTTGTGCAGATAAACACCAGCTTAAAGGCATTGGAATGGGAGGCACCTAGGACCCCAAGGTTTCGAAAAATGCCTGGAGGTCCTCTGGCTTCTCCTCTGTGTGAGCTGGTGAGTTACTGACTACGATCAAGTGGTGGCTGAAGTATCTTGGGCGACAGGACAACAGCCATGGACTCCTGGCCGTTGACTTTCACTAAGCCACTGCTGTAGCTGAGAAGAGGGTGGGAATAGTAACGGCCAACATGAGGAGCTATGTGCCTTCGGATAGTTTGGGTTGTTTAAACTGCGGGCTGAGAATTCTTCTTAGCCTTTGTTTTCCTCTTCTTTTCTCTTCCTTTCCTTTTGGGGATTTGAGACAAGGTTTCAGGCTCTTAGAGTCCACGCTATCCTCAAGCCCACAACAATCCTGCTGTCCCAATGTAGGTGCTAGGTCAACAACGATGTGCCACAGGGCACAGTGTCCATTTCTTTTCTAGTTTTTGAAATGAAGTTTTACTGTGCTGCTCAGGGCAGCCTTGAACTCCTTCACTCAGGCTCTCTTTCTCCTCCTCTTCCTCCTCCTCCTCCTCTGTCTCCTGAGTCCTGTAGGTTTCTGCCACTACATGCAGCTTCTTTTAAGGGTTGTACAGTTTAACTCTTACATTTATATTGTTGCTAACATGATGTGTATGTTCCAAATAAGGTAAGGATTTCTCGTTTTTTTTTTTTCTATTAATTTAAATTTTAATTTGTTTTTTCTTTTGTGGAGTTAGCATTTGAGTAGGCAGCTAAGGCTTGCCTCAGACTCTGGATTCTTTTGTTTCAGCCCCTTGATCTGTGGGATCATAGACATATGTTTTCATACTCGGCCCTAAATAGGTTTTAATCTTGTCAGTATACTTGACAGGAAATGAAGCACCTGGGCAGTCCCATTACTACAGTTCCTAAGCTGAGTCAAAATGTAAAGCTAGAAGACCAAGAAGGGATTTCAGAAGACCCAATGGAGTGTTCCCTGGGAGACCAGGACGCCAAGGTTCAGTGTCATGTTACTTTTCACTTTCCACCTTTGTTTTGCAGTTTACTTACTCCATCTGTCTATGGTGTCTACGTTTGTTTCTGTGTGTGCATGCACATGCATGGCATATATGTGGTGGCCAGAGGACAGTTCGTGAAAGTTAGTTCTCTCCTACCTTGTGGGTCCAAGCATCGAACTCTGTCATCAGGCCTCACAAACTGAATCATCTCAGTGGCTTTTGGATGTTTGTCATTGTTTTTGTTTTCTATTTTCTTAAAAAAAAACAGGGTCTCATTAAGTAGTCCAGGCTGTTGACATTGCTGTTTAGCCCAGAGTGGCTTTGAACTGGCAACCTTCCTATCTTAACCTCCTGAATACTAGGACTATAGGTGTGGCATCCTGTGCTACCGTACCAACTTTTCTTTTTCACTTTGTTTGTTTGTTTAAGATCAGGTCTCACTCCGAGGCCCAGGCTGACCTGGAACTTACTTGTAGCCAAAGCAGCTCTGGAGTTCACTGTAGTAGCCTAAGCTGACTTGAAACTCTTTGAAATCCTCTTCCCTCAGCCTTCCAAGTGCTAGGATTACAGCCATGGGCGTCTACATTTGATCTTAAGTAAACAATATTGTTTGCCTATTGTACTAGGGCTGTGACAAAACAAAACAAAAGACAGAGTCTCAGTGGTGATGCATATCTGTAATTCCATTACTTTGTAGGTAGAGGCAGAGGGTTGTGAGTTAAAGGCCAACCTTGAGTACATAATGAGACCTGGTCTCAACAAGGACAATAAGACTGGAGAGATGGCTCTGCAGTAAAGAGCCCTGGATGCTCTTTCAGAGGGCCATGGTTTGAGTCCAAACAAAAAAAAATTTTTCTTAAAAAAAAAGAAAGGAAGAAAGAAAGAAAAGAAATTCTTTAGACTCTAAGAGATACCCGACAGACAGTGTCTCATCACCATGAAGAGCATTCTATTACTGAATGAAAAGTTTTGGTCAGTAATTTTAGACACTATCAAAGCAATGGCTGGAATAACCTAGCAGGTCTTCCAAGGCACTTCCCTCGTCACAGGGAGATAGCCTGAAGCTGTGTGTGCCTTGTAGGTGTGTGTGGACAGCAGAGATAGTCTCTGAGGTGTTTGGCACTTCTGATGGCTTTAAATGCATTTGTTTAAATGGAGTGAGTTGTGAAGGGCACCGGGCTGACTGATGGAGATGTGAGAGGAGCATAAAAGGCAGGGTGGGGGATGGGAGCACCACACTAGCCGCACAACGCACACCTTGTGGCAACTTTAAAGAGTTAGAAATAAGTGATTTGCCAGCCTTGGCGGTTCCTGGATATAATTCTAGCACTTGGTCTCTACTAAGGTTTCCTCAAGCTTGAAGTTAGCCACGGTAACAGAGGAATGCCCTGTGTCAACACAAGGCAGATGCGGTGTCATGGAGTTGGGCACTTGGGCTCCAGTTCTTGGCCACACTACTGCAAACTTAATTTTTCCCTTTTAAATTAGAAAGCTGCCCAGCCCATAAAGGACATGTTACTTAAGCATGGGGACCCCAATTCGGGTCCTCGGAACCCACATAAATGCTGGGTGGGTCTACCTTAATCTCAGCCCTAGAAAGGTGAAGCCAGCAGGTGGAGATAGACAGCCTTGCCAGCACATTCAGGTGACAGACTCTGCCTTAGTGAACAAGGATCCTGGTATCCACCCAGCCCTCCACACATGTTTGCAGGCATCTACACACATGCACATGGTTACATGAACACACATGCAAAAAATAGATAAAATGGAGAACATGATAAACCTTTCATAGAATTGCTGTTCATATGATAAAGTATTAAAAGCAGTTTGTATAACTCCAGCATTCGGGAAGCTGAGTCAAGAGAGTCCAAGTTCAAGGCCAGCCTCCTCCTCCTCTCTCTCTCTCTCTCTCTCTCTCTCTCTCTCTCTGTGTGTGTGTGTGTGTGTGTGTGTGGTATCTATGCAAACACAGGGAAGCAGTGTTTGATGAAGGACATTAATTTTTATTATATATCTTGAAGGTTTACATTTTTTGTTTGTGAAAATATACCTCAATAAAATAGAAATGTTTTTTTCGGGGAGTGATGGCACATGCCTTTACTATCAGCATTTGGGAAGTAGAGGCAGAAGGAGCCGGAGTCTAGTCTGGTCTACATAGTGAGTTCCAGCCCAGCCAGGGAGGGATACATGGTGAAACCTTCTCTTCTCCCCACAGCCCCCTAAAAAAAGAAACAAGAAAAAGAAAAACTTAGAAAGCAACTTATAATGTTCTACATACTTTATTATTCTTTAAAGGTCTATCTTATTTTTATTTATATGTTTATGTAAATATCTGTGTGGGCCAGAAGATTGTATCAGATGTGATTGTTAGGAGCCGACCCAACTCTGGTCTTCTGAAAGAGCAGCAAGTGTTTTCCAACCACGGAGCCATCTTTCCAACCCTAGTTTATTGTATCAATAATAACTGATGTAAGTAGTAACAACATTCAATAAGCATGATACTAACCAGTATTGCTATATTACTACAGCTAAGGACAGCCATAATTGAGAGAAGATTCCTTGGGCTAAAAAGATAGTTCAGTTTGGGCCTGGAGCTAAGGCTCTGTGGTTAAGAGCACTAGCTGTTCTTCCAGGGGACACAGGTTCCAGAGGATACAGGTTTGGTTCCTAGCACCTACACTGGCGGTTCACAATTACCTGTAACTCCAGTTTTAAGGATCTGATTGCCACTTCTGCTTCTGGCCTCCGAGAGCAGCAGGCACAAACATAGTGCACATACTTACATTCAGGCAAAACATACATAAAATAAAAATGAAATAAATCTTTTTTTATTTTTAAGATAGCTTAACTGGTAAAGTACTTACTGTGTGCATGGGAGCCCACCTCCAGCCTCAGCACCAGATGTGGTAACACTTACAATCCCAGTGCTAAGGAGGCAACCACGGGAGGCTGGCCAGTCTTGTCTACTCAGCGGGGCCCAGACTTCATTTTGAGACCCTGTTGCAAATAACCAGGTTGATGACTCCTGAGAAATGACACCAGGGTTGACCTCTGACCCACAGCAGCACTCACACATACAAAGAGACTATATGTGTATAGGAGGTCCTGAGTTCAATCCCTGGCATGGGCTTGGGAGGGAGAGAAAAGTACATATCTTTGGAGTGTCAAGTGTTGTTGTTGTTTTTAAGGCAGAGTCTTATTATGTAGCCCTGACTGGCCTTAGTGTTCTAATTCTAAGTGCTGGAATTGCAAGTGTGTACCAGCATGCCAAGTCTGTGACGTGTCTTGAAACTGTTTTCAGTGTTGGAGTTGAACTCAGGATCTAGTGAATGTTAGGTAACTGCTGAGCCCATGAGCTCTACCTCAGTCTATATACTGTTCAGATATGACAGTTTTACACTTAAGTTTTAGGAACTGCCTATTGCAGTATATCATTTTACATTCCCACCAGCAATGCACAGAAGTCCCAGTTTCTCCACAGCTTAAAAAAAATTATATTTACTTAAAACTTCTCTAGACGTTTGTCTTATTTATATGTGTATGTATTTAATTTTGCGTGTGTGGGGGGGGGCATGTGACATGTATGTGGAGCTCAGAGAACAGTTTTAGGAAACGGTTTTCCCTTCCACATTTATATAGGTTCTGGGAATTGAACTCAGGTCGCCAGGACCCAGCTAGTACCTTATTTACTGAGTCATCTTGCCAGTCCAGGTCTTTACATCTTTAACATGAGAACTGGAAGTAGTGGGAGTTTTGTCTTTTCAGGGCTTAAGTCTAAAGAAGATGGTCCCACTCTGTGACATGAACGCCGTTCAGATGGAGGAGGAAGAATCTGGCTCAGAGCTTCTGATTGGTGATTTCTCAAAGGTGCATTTGCTCCTTCTTCCTTTCCTTCCCCACCCCCCCGTGTGTGTGTGTGTGTGTGTGTGTGTGTGTGTGTGTGTGTGTGTGTGTTGGTTAATACAAAAAAAAATGGTAGAAAATGATAACATTTATCCCAAACCTTATCAACCAGAAAAATTATTTTTTATATTTATTTCTAGACTTTTCTACACAAATACAAACAAGTGAGTTTTGTATCCTTCACACACACACACACACACACTACAGCAACAATAACAAATCCTCTTACCCCACTGTGGGTCTGTTGGGGTTTTGTGTTTCTCTGTTGCTTTGTATCGTCTCGTTAGGATGAGATACAGTGCTAGAGTTTGCTAGAGTGCGTTTTTTTAGAGTAAGTTATGTGTGCATGAGGGTGTGTGTGTTCATATCATAATACAGTAGCAACACTTGAGGGAGTCGGCTTCCTCCACTCACTGTGGGTCCTGGGCATTGAACTCAGGTTTTCAGGCTTGCTGGCACATGCCTCTGCCCCGGGGCCCTATCTCTGGTCCCATGGTTCTGTTTTTTACAGATAGTATTTCGTAGTTCAGAATCCTCCTGACCACTACCAGGATTATGGATGTATTTTGATGTGCTTGCACATTTTATCTTCTGGTTTGGGGTGTACGGGGTGCTGTGTGTGCTTTAGTGTGTATATACCTGTGAAAGCCATAGGTCAGCCTTGGACAGTGTTCCTCAGGAGCTGTCACCTTGTGTTTTGAGACATGGGCTCACTGGCACCTAGGACTTGCAGATAAACAAGTCTGGCTGGCCAGCAAGCCCCAAGGATCCTTGTGCCCATGCTGCTCAGCTCTGGGATTACAAATGCATGCCATCCTACACGGTTTATTGTCGATGCTAGGGACCAAACGTAGCTCCTCATAATTGCATGATTTCACCAACTGAGCAGTTTACCCGGCCCCATGTTATCATTAACACCAATAGTAAAAAGTCTTGTTTATTTTTATTTTTTAAGCCTTTTTCTTTTTAAAAAATATTTATATACATATATACACACATATACACATATTTGAGTGATCTGTCATTTTGCATACCGGAAGAGGGAATCAGATCCCATTTAGATGGTTATGAGCCATTTCTCCAGCCCTATTTTATATTTGTAGGTGTTTTCCCTGAATATATGTATGGGCAAGTGAGCCATAATGTAGTTGCTGGAAAATGCACATTGGTCCTTCGGAAAAGCAGCAAGTGCTCTTAACCACTGTGCAAGGTCTCTAGCCCCCCATTTTATCATTAAAGAAATAAGAAAAGATTTAGCCTTGCCTTTAATACAAACACTCAGGAGGCAGAGGCAGGCAGATCTCTGTGAATTCAAGGTCAGGCTGGTCTACAGAGTGAGTTCCAGGACAGCCAAAGTTTCATAGTTTTTTTTTTTTTTACTTTCAAAAACCAACAACAATATTTTTATTTTATGTGTATGGATGTTTTGCTTGCATGTATGTCTGTACACATCTGTGCAGTGTCGTCAGAGGTCACAAGAGGGTGTCAAATCTACTGGCACTAGAGCTAGAGACAGTTTTGACCCACCATCTGTGAGAACCCAGGTCCTCTGGAAGAACAACTAAGTATTCTTAACCACTGAGCTATCTCTGCGGACCCTTATTTCATCATTTTCAATAGCTGTTTATTAGTTAGTTAACTTTTTGGCTGCTCATAAATTCTCTATCAATCCCTTCTTGTGGGATAGTCACTTGGAAAGGACCATATGGGAGGGTTTGTTGGGATGCTTTGGCGGGGGAATTCCTGCTGTTATTTCAGTTCTCGGGTCTTTCCAGGTGTGTGTGCTGCCAACAGTGCCAGGGAAACACCCAGATCTGAAGTATATCAGCCCAGACACAGTAAGTACAAGCTGGAGATGGCCACTGGTTAGATCATATCATCAGCTGCTGGCCTGTGCTCCCAACACCCACTTCAGTCTGTATGTCTTTCACTCTGTCCCTCTGTCCACTCTCATGGGCTCTTACTGGGCTGAAGCTGTATTGAAGGGTTCCTTTGTATCTTTTCTTTTCTTTTTTTTTCTTTCTTTCTTTTTTTTTTTTGAGACAATGTTTCTCTGTGTAGCCCTGACTGTCCTGGAACTCACTCTGTAGACCAAGCTGGTCTTGATCTCAGAGATCCGTCTGCCTCTGCCTCCCAAATACTGAGCTTAAAGGTGTGTGCCACCACTGCCCCGCTCCAATTTCTGTCTTTTTAAAATTTTTACTTAAGGGGCTGAAGAGATGGATAAGCAGTTAAAAGCACCGGATGCTCTTCCAGAGGTCCTGAGTTCAGTTCCCAGCAACCCCATGGTGGTTCATAACCATCTGTAATGGGATCTGATGTCTTCCTCTGACATGCAGGTGTACATGCAGATAGAGCACTCATATACATAAAATAAATAAGCCTTTAAAAAAATTTTTTTAGTTAAACAAATGATGTATTATTATGAAGTAGAGAAAGGAAGGAAAACATAAAAAGAAGAAAAAAAAATCACTCAGTTGGGGTCTTAAAGCAGCCATGATTCCTGACTTACATGTTAATAATTCTCTCTCTCTCTAACACACACACACACACAAACACACACACACACACACACACACACACACACACACACACACACGAAAGATGACTCTCTTGAGACAGAGTGTCTGATTCTCCTTTATCTTGACTGATTGTAAATCACTATGTATTTGAGATGAGATGACTAATGACCTCAGATTTCTGAGCCTTTTGCCTGGACTTCCTGAGTGCTGGGATTACAAGCAGGTCCCACCACACCTGGTATAAGGAGTGCTGGCAGTGTTGCAGGGTAGAGGGAACAGGCTGAGTGTATGCACTGTACCACCTAAGGTACTCCAGTCTCCTACCTTCCTCTTTCAGACAGGATCTGGCCTGGAACTTACAGTATAGACCAGACTGGCCATGATTATAGAGATCCACCTACCCAGTTTATAAATAATAGAGTAATGGTGAACTTGGAGTGTTGCAGTTAATTTGGTGAGATCATTGTAAGAAGCCAAAGTGAGGCCAGCGCCAGGGCTGCATAGTAAGACCAAGTGTCAAGAAAAAAAAAAGGTCAGGTGGTAGTGGCGGCACATACCTCTAATTCCAGATCTTGGGAGACAGAGGATGGCAGATTCTGTGAGTTTGAGGCCAGCATGGTCTATGGAACAGAACCAGACAACCAGAGCAACACATAGAAATCCTGTCTCAAAAAACAAAGCAGACAGACAAAATCTATGTTATTTTAATGGCTGTAATCTGTTATGCCAGCATATACAATTTGTTTAACTAAATCCCCCTGAATGGATGCTTGAGTTGTTTGTAATATTTCAGAGTCCTAGACAATGCTAAGATAATTATCAATTTGTATGCTTTTACTTAAGGTGTAAGAAGAAATCGGGGCTAGTGGTACATGCTTATAATCCCAGCAGTTAGGAGTTGGGGCCAGGAGGACCATGAGTTCAGAGCTATCCTCTGGTACATAGTGAGTTTGAGGTCAGCCTGGGCTACTTAAGACTTTATCTCACAAAACAAAGATTTCAAGTATAATTCCATGTATATCTTCATCTCACACTCGTATGTGGGATTAGGCTTCATCCACATGCCATGTTGCAAATACAGGCTACACTTGGAGGTTCTGCATATAGTACAATAATGGGAATATGCAGAAAGGAGCTGTGTGGCTCCTCTCTCTCAGAACAACAGTGATCAGGATATTTACTCATTCTTTGTGTGCAGGTGGCTGCTTTGCTGTCTGGAAAGTTCCAGAGTGTGGTCGAGAGGTATTATATCATTGATTGCCGCTATCCGTATGAGTACCTGGGAGGCCACATCCTGGTGAGATTATATCGTGAGCAATGGGAAAGGAGAGGCTTCAGATTCGCTTTTACTGAGAAGAGTGTGGGCAAAGGGTCCTGTGAGCTCCAGCACTAGGCCAGAGATGATACATTTTTGGATCCCATCAAAGGAAGTCCTTATTCCCACTGTAATCCTGTATACCTCGAGCAATCCCTTTCCCTCCTTGACAGTCTCCCTCCTTCCTGTGGGAGTCTAGGAACCCTAAAAACCATCCGGGAACCAGGAAGCACTTTGCAACCATTTAATGTTCATAGACAGTTCTCATAGTTTATCCCATACTCTGGGTGGCTCAGTTCTGTGAATATTTATTGAGCAGCTACATACCAAAGTCTGTGCCAAGCCCTGGAGTAGATACAGAGGGAGGCTTAGGCTCCCACCCCGGAACTCCTTGTTGCCTGGTTTTTCTGGCCTCAATGTCCCAGAAAAGTATACCAGTCATTCCCGAGTACTGACTGTACACAAGCCCGTGAGGAATACTTGCTAACATTCTTCTCTGCAGGGAGCCTTAAACCTGCACAGTCAGAAGGAACTACATGAGTTCTTTCTGAGGAAGCCTGTTGTTCCTCTGGATATCCAGAAAAGAGTCATCATTGTGTTCCTCTGTGAATTCTCCTCAGAGAGAGGCCCTCGAATGTGAGTGTCTGCATGAGCTGAAGCCGGGGACGGAAACGGATCTTGAGTGAGACTTGGCACACCTGTTTGGACAGAGATGAACCTGAATGAATGCCTGCCACTGCAGTTCCATGAGCGTTAGGGTGATCGAAGGAAGGTGTTCTTACAGTTCAAAAGAATTGGGCATTGGAGATGTAACTCCGCCGGCAGAGTACTTGCCTAGAATATTTAGTCCTTGGGCTTGATCCCCAATATTGCATAAAGCTGGGCATAATTATACACACCTATAATCCCAACACAGAAAAGTAAGGGAGTCGTGGTGTGTCAGGGATACACAAGCAGGAAGATCAGAAATTTAAGGTTCTAAATCAGTCTGAGCTAGAGATCCTGTCCTGTCTCAAAAAAAAAAAAAAAAAAAAAAGATCCACCCAGGCGTGGTGGCGCACGCCTTTAATCCCAGCACTCGGGAGACAGAGGCAGGCGGATTTCTGAGTTTGAGGCCAGCCTGGTCTTCAAAGTGAGTTCCAGGACAGCCAGGGCTACACAGAGAAACCCTGTCTCGAAAAAAACCAAACCAAAACAAAACAAAAAAAAAATCCAGATATGGCGGTCCATGCTGGTCCTAATCCCAGCACTTAGGAGTCAGAGGCAGATAGATAACTGAGTTTGAGACCAGCCTGGTCTATATAGTGAAACCCTGTTTCAAAAACAAAACAAAACAAAACAATCAAAAACCCATGTAAACACACACACACACACAGGGATTTGGGGATGAAGCTTCAATAGAGGAGAGGGAAGAGTGTCACTGGACCTTGGTTGGTAAACATGGTGAGAGGCTGTGTGTATTGGGGTGGGGGTGGCTGTGGATTAAACCTGGGTCTTCTGCCAGGCAGTGGTGGCGCACGCCTTTAATCCCTGCACTTTGGAGGCAGAGGCAGGCAGATTTCTGAGTTCGAGGCCAGCCTGGTCTACAGAGTGAGTTCCAGGACAGCCAGAGCCACACAGAGAAACCCTGTCTCGAAAAACCGAAAACCAAACAAAACAAAACACCCTGGGTCTTCTGGGTACTACATGGTACTCTACCTTGAGCTACGTCCCAGCACTGGAGGTCCTCCGGGGCAGTGACTCATAGTGTGTTCGTCCCTCCCTCCCACTGAAGGACCATAGAGTCCTGGCCTTGCTTCCTCCATCCAACCCATCTCTGTGTTTTCTTTACAGGTGCCGTTCTCTGAGAGAAAAAGACAGGGCTCTGAACCAGTATCCGGCATTATACTACCCTGAGCTATATATCCTCAAAGGGGGCTACAGAGATTTCTTTCCAGAGTACATGGTAAAAGGATGTGGAAGATCTCAGACATGGTGGGAGGGGGGCTCCAGCTCAGCTTTAGCATATAGTCTCCAGGGATGTAAAGCAGTCTAAGAGAAAACGGGTTTCTCAGCCCCAGGGAGCCGTAGTATCTCTTCTCTGTAGTAGGCAGGGCTCAGGAGTCTGAGAAACCTTTGTCCTGTACCTTTCAGGAGCTGTGTGACCCACAGAGCTACTGTCCCATGCTTCACCAGGACCACCAGGCTGAGCTGCTGAGCTGGCGAAGCCAGAGCAAGGCCCAGGAAGGGGAGCGGCAGCTGCAGGGACAGATTGCCCTCCTGGTGAAGGGTGCAAGGCCGCAATAGTGACTATGACAGTGGCAGTGAAGACACTACAGACCCTGGACAGAAGGAGTCATCTTCCGTGTCGCTAATCCCATGATTATATCTGCAAACATGGGCAGAGCCAGGCAGGCTGTAAATGCCTTTCGTCCTAGCACTAAGGAGACAAAGGCAGGAGGATCTTTGAGTTTGAGGCCAGCCTGGTCTACATGTGACCTTGTCTCAAAAACAAAACAAACAAAATAAAACAAAACCCATTAAAACAAAACCTCTAGATATCTTTAAGCCTGTCTTGCTGATGAAGTGCCCCTCCTGAGGCTGGACGTGGTTTCCCTGAGCTGCTGGCTGTTCTAGATGATGAGCATTGTGTTTGAGAGTTCAGAGCTCTATCCCCAGTCTCCCATATCTTGCCACAAGCAGCAGCTCTGCACAGGCTTCTGGTTTTCTGAGAACATGGCTTACTTACCCTCTATGTATTTTCTTCCCTTTCTCAGCCTCTTTACTCAAATGGGAAAGTAAAATCGAAGTGACTTGGAACCCAGTCTCTTCCTGGAGGATCTGCATAAGGAGAATCATCATGAGAGGAGGCTCCTTTAAGGGCTTGCTTGTCACAGGAGCACTGAGTCAGAGCTTGCACACCATAAACAGTTAAGAAATACAGTCAGGCTGGGGAGGTGCCTCATTGGGTGAGTAAGACGGTTGCATGAGGCTCTGAGTTCCAAACCTAGGGAGCTAATAGGACACTGGCCACTCTACTGTGCGTCTGTAATCGTGGTCATCCTCACCATGAGAAGAGAGGTAGGGACAGAAGCCATGGAAGCTCTCAGGCCAGCTAACATGGCATACAGAAGAGACTGAATAAAGTTAGAAGATGAAGGCCAACACCTGACCTTATACACACGCGCACACACACAAACACAGATCTGTGAGACCTCATGTATAACCTGATAATGCCAAAGTTCTTTTCTTTAGTTTTCAAGTTTTAGAGCCTGGACCCTCAGCGTCATATGAATCTGTTTAAAATTTAAAAAAAATAAAAAATGATGGTGCCTGCTTTCAGCAGCATTTACACTAAAGGTGGAACAAAAGCATGACCCCTGCAAGGATGGCCCGCAGATTAGTTAAGGCGTGCAAGTGCGTGCGTGCGTGCGTGCGTGCCTGTGTGTGTGTGTGTGTGTGTGTGTGTGTGTGTGTGTAAGTCATGACTCCTGATTTTAAGCCAGAACTGAGGTTCTGAGTTTTAAACTTTCTGCCAAGTGTAAAGTAAGTGCTTATACTGAGTACTTGGTGAGTCCGACCCAGGAGAGCTGGGGTTCAAGGTCACACTCAGCTCCCTGCCAGTGCAAAGCCAGCCTCAGCTATGTGAAACCCTGTCTTACAAAATAAAATCAAAATCTTCCCTTTGGGAGCTGGAGAGATGGTTCAGCAGTTGGGAGACTGCTCTTCCAGAGGTCCTGAGTTCAATTCCCAGCAACCACATAGTGGCTCACAATCATCTGTAGTGAGATCTGATGCCCTCTTCTGGTGTGTCTGAAGACAGCAACAGTGTACTTACATATAATAAATAAATCTCTAAAAAAAAAAAGAAAACTTCCCTTTTCAGGTAGTTTGATGTACCTTGGGCATCGTAACAACTGCTCTGGCCCTAAGGCTAAGTTTCAACTGTATTCTTGGGCTGGACTTAGTGCTACGTGTTTGTCTCTCTAAATGGTCAAGGCAGGACGATGCTGATTGTTTGGTCTCCAACCTGGAACAAATGTCCTGGGTTTAAGACATAATGGTGATCCGCCTTTAATCCCAGCACTTGGGAGGCAAAGGCAGGCGGATTTCTGAGTTTGAGGCCAGCCTGGTCTACAGAGTGAGTTCCAGGACAGCCAGGGCTACACAGAGAAACCCTGTCTTGAAAAACAAAAAAAAAAAAAAAAAAAAAAAAAAAAGACATAACAGTGAGTTCCACTACAAGATGCATAGATGCATAGTCTGTGGTGAACTTTTTCATTGTCTTATTTTAATTTTAAGATTAATTTATGAGCCGGGCGTGGTGGCGCACGCCTTTAATCCCAGCACTCGGGAGGCAGAGGCAGGCGGATTTCTGAGTTCGAGGCCAGCCTGGTCTACAAAGTGAGTGCCAGGACAGCCAGGGCTATACAGAGAAACCCTGTCTCGAAAAACCAAAAAAAAAAAAAAAAAAAAAAAAAAAAAAAGATTAATTTATATGTATGAGTGTTTTCCTTGCATGTATTGTGTGTGTGTGTGGATAGATAGATAGATAGATAGATAGATAGATATAAATACCACTTGAGTGCCTGGTGCCTACAGAGGCCATCATAGGACACTAGATCCAGAACTGGAGTTAAAGATGATTGATTGTGAGTTCTGGGAACAGCAAGTGTTCTTAACCACTAAACCATCAGCAGCAGCCCATGTTTCTCATTTAAAAAATTTGAAATGATTTCACTCTGCAGTTCAGACCAGTCTGGAATGACTAAGTTGGTGAGCGCTTGTCTAGCATGCATGAATCCCTGGGTTATTTATCTCCATGCACCATAAATGGGAATGCTGGTCCATGCTTTTAATCTCAGTAGTCTGAAGAGAGAGGCAGGGAAATTACAAAGTCAGGGTCATTCTTGGGTATCTATCAGCATAAGTTATATAAGACCATGGCTCTCAAATGGCAAGAGGATCGAGAGGTGACTTGGCAGAGGACCCAAGTTCAGTTCCCAGCATGGTCATCGACAAGCCCACAGCTACCTGAAACTCCAGCTCCCAGGATCCAATGTTTTCTTACAGCCTCCATGGGCACCTACACATGGCAGACACTTAGAATTGTTTTCTTTGATTTATCAGCTTTAAAGAACTGGAGAGATGTCTCAGTGGTTAAGAACACTTGCTGCTCTTACAGAAAACATGCACATGGTGGCTCACAAACCATTTCTAATTCCAGTTCCAAGTTATCTAATAGCCTCTTCTGATCTTTTGGGACATCTGGCACACATTTGATGCAAATACATACATGGAAGCAAAACACTTATAATTGTAAAGAATATAATATAGAATGTGTATATATTTGCAATTGTTCATGTGGAAACCAGAGAATAACTTGCAAGATTCCCTCCTATCACCTGACTGGGGGTTGAATCTGGAACATCAGGCTTAGAGGCAATACCTTTACACACTGAGCCACCTCACCAGCTAATTTTTAGCTGTGTTGGCTAATTTTTAATGCTAACTTGACACAAACTAGGATCTTGTGGGAAGAAGGAATCATAATCAAGAAAGTTTCTCCATACAATTGGCCTATAGTTAAGTCTGTTGGGCATTTTCTTGCTTGATTGGTGATTGATATGAAAGGGCTCACTCTAGTTGGTGCCACCCTGAACTAGTAGTCCTGTGTTAATTAAGAAAGTAGTCTGATCTGGGCATGGTGGCGCACACCTTTAATCCCAGCACTCGGGAGGCAGAGGCAGGCGGATCTCTGAGTTCCAGGCCAGCCTGGTCTACAGAGTGAGTTCCAGGACAGCCAGAGCTACACAGAGAAACCCTGTCTTGTAAAACAAGCAAACAAACAAACAAAAAAAGAAAGTAGTCTGAGCAAGCCAGTAAGCAGTGTTCCTCCATGGCCTCTGCATCTGTTCCTGCCTCCAGATTCCTGCCTTAGGTTCTGTGCCTTCCCTCTGTGAATGCGTGTGACCTGGGAGTTGCAAGCTAAAAGCAACCCTTTCTATGCCACACCACCTCCAGTAGGATCTGTGTGACAAATTCCACTTCCGAGGCAATTGACCTCAAAAGGGGGAGGCCTCCTGGAACCAGTTGTGAAACTCTTCGCTGGAAAAAAATTATTAAGCCATAGTTCTCATGGCAATCTCTCTGTTTTGTTTTCTCTTATTCCTTTTCTTATTTCACATGTTTCCGGTAGCCTAGGCCAAAATCTGAAACAAGAATAATGGGTAAGAAACCATCCCTTGAGCTGGGGTCACGAACAAGATCTTATCCCCAGGGAAACCAACACTTTACTTTTTAAATCATTTACCAAATTATTATGATAGATAAAAACTTTCCCAACAATAAAATTTCATATGGCTACACGTGTGTCATCAGAGGTGGGTTTTGATAAGTGGTAAAGAAAGCCTCAATTAGGGCTGGAGAGATGGCTCAGTGGTTAAGAGCACCGACTGTTCTTCTGAAGGTCCTGAGTTCAAATCCCAGCAACCACATGGTGGCTCACAACCACCCTTTATGAGATCTGATGCCCTCTTCTGGTGCATCTGAAAACAGCTACAGTGTATTTAGATATAATAAATAAATCTTTTAAAAAATGGCATTTCTTAAAAAAAAAAAAGAAAGCCTCAATTAGAAAGAATTAAAATAGTTTAAATTTATGTTTTGAAGATTTATAAAAAAATCAGGCATCAGATGTTAAATAATAATTGACCACGGGGCTGGAAAGTTAGCTAAGCAGTTAAAAGCACTGACCATAAAGACCTGCTCTTGGAAATATGCCACTAGCCTTGGATGATTGCCCCACTGAATACATTCTTTTAGAATTGTTATATTTTGATGATTTACATTAACAGTGTTGTTACATGTTCTGTTTGTGATTGTTTGTTTCACTGGGTACAGTTTCTAAGAGATATTTTTGTGCTCTACCTTGCCAAATGATTTCTGTTGATATTTGTGATTGTTTTACTGGATATAGTTTCTAAGAGGTGCAATGTTTGGGTTTTTTTGTTTGTTTGTTTGTTTTCTTTGATTTTTTTTTTTTTTTGCTTTTTTGGTTTTTTTTTTTTTGGTTTGGTTTTTTGAGACAGGGTTTCTCTGTATAGCCCTGGCTGTCCTGGAACTCACTTTGTAGACCAGGCTGGCCTTGAACTCGGAAATCCGCCTGCCTCTGCCTCCCGAGTGCTGGGATTAAAGGCGCCTGGCTCTGGTTTTTTAATGTATAAAATCCCTTGCTTGAGAGCTGCAAAATACACTCAGATTCAGACTGCCTCAGTGTTTGTTTCTGTTTGTCACTGCCGAATCCTTACCCACCTAGCTTTAAGGCCCCTCATTCCAGGGACCCCCATACCCAAATGGGGTGTTCTGTGGCATTTCCTCCCCAGTCACTTTTGCTCATGGTGTTTTTCACAGCAATAGAAACCCTAAGTTGCCGGCAAAACAAAACTTTGAAAAATGACTCTTCAGCTGGGCAGTGATGGCACACACCTTTCATCCTAGCACACAGGAGACAGAGGCAGGTAAATCTCTGTGGGTTCAAGGCCTGCCTGTTTTACAGAGCAAGTTCCAGGACAGACAGCTACAGGTCTTCAAAACCCAAAAGGAGGGAGGGGCTGGGGAGGGGGGAGAAATTAGAAATGCAAGGAGAGATCAGTTAGTCTTTTTTTTTTTTTTTTTAAGATTTATTATATGTAAGTACACTGTAGTTGTCTTCAGACACACCAGAAGAGGGAGTCAGATCTCGTTACGGATGGTTGTGAGCCATCATGTGGTTGCTGGGATTTGAACTCCAGACCTTTGGAAGAGCAGTCTGGTGCTCTTACCCACTAAGCCATCTCACCAGCCCAAGGTCAGTTAGTCTTAAGTCCAACCTGTTCTGAGCTCCGGAGCTCTGAGGTGGGCAGGCTTCCATCTGTGTGGTAAGATGACACTCGGGCACGAGCAACCAATAACCCAAGGTTAGGGAAGGAGGAAGCACTCTGAATCATAGACAGACAGCTGGGGGGTGGGGGTGGGAATCTTCCCAGAATCTGGAATAGTCTAACATTCTTAATGTAAGTGCATAGGAAAGAAGGCTGTAGCCATGGAGTAGCCCGTGCCTGTGGTTTCTTGTTAAATGCAAGCTTCACAGCAGAGGGCACTGCTGCATTCTCAAAGACAGCCAGCAGCCTCTGCTCTGAATTGTCCATGCAATGAAGACCACCTTATTTGCCACTAAACCTTGAGCTCAGCTTCAAAACGTAGAGTGAGAGGGCAGAGGGGGTGACTGTTATACCCTCACCGGGGCGGGGCCAAGCAGAAGTCCCCAGTTAGCCTGAAGAAGAAAAGGTAAATGCCTTATGTTCTTTGTGAAAAGCAGTACTTGTCTAAAAGGTACAGTGCTGAGGATTGATCATTATATGATTATATGATTATATGCTAAGCAGGTGTTGGATGAGGGAGCTTCAGCTTTCTCCTGGGATTTAGTGTGTGTGTGTGTGTGTGTGTGTGTGTGTGTGTGTGTGTGTGTGCCTGATATAAGTGTGTATGCCATACACATTACTGTTGGGAGCCCAAATGAGTTATAGCCACCATGTGAGTCCTAGGAACTGAGCCTGGGTCCTTTGCAAGAGGAGTCAGCACTCAACTTCTGAGCCATTTCTGTAGCCCCAAGATTTCTTATCTTTCACTTATTGGGCCTGGGTTGTTGAATTCATAGAAATATTTAACTTGCTACATACTTTCTAAACTTATTTACACACACACATGCATGCACACATACACACACAAACTATTTTACAACAGTGCTATTGAAAGAAGTTGAGGAACAAAGAGGACAACAATGCCACATAGCTGCCCCACATGTGGACTCACCTGTAATCCCAGCCCTCAAGGCTAAGGCAAAAGGGTTGCCCACAGTGTGAGGCCAGTCAGTTACACAGTGAGGTCTAGTCTAGTCTGAGTTAGTGTGGGACTTATAAGGGCAGGGACGGTAGAACGCTTGTAATCACAATATTGGGACATAGTGGCTCAAAGGTAAGGAGTTGGTCATTCTTGGCTTTACTTTGGGTTTAAGACCAGCCTGGGCTACATGTCCCATGAGGGAAAGGGGCTGGGAGTGTAGCTCTGTAGACTGCCTAGCTTTGGGTTTGAGCACAGCTGTAATTCCAGCACAATGGGTGTAGAGACAGCATTGGGAGATTAAGATTATCCTTGGCTACTTAGTGAATTTGTGGGTAGCCTGGGCTACTTGACATAACATGTCGAGAGCATGCACGCACACACACACATACACACACACACACACCAAAAAGATCACACAAGTACTGAATAGTAGTTACCCTTTTTGTTTTGTTTATTTGTTTTCAGGTTTTTATGCAGTGTTAATAAGAATCTAAACACCTTGCTCTCTGACTTTTTCATACATACTTATAATACATTCTGGTTACTCTTCCCCTTCCCTTGGACCCCTCCCCTACTGCATGGATTCTGCGGTTTCTGCATCCTTATCCAACAACAATGTGGCTTTTGGGAGTGGGTGACGGATGTATCAAGCTTTAAATCTGTATCACATTTGTAGGTTCTTGAGAACTCCTGCGTGGCTTAGGACAAGGGCAGACACTAAAGCACAGTTATCAGTTTCATCTCAGTACCTGGCTCATCTTATTAGGAACATAGAGTGGGAGGCAGAAGATAGTTCTCATTCAGTTCAGGCAAATATTATCCCAAGTACCACGAGGTGGACAAGGTGGTACATGCCCCTAGTCTCAGCACTCAGGATGTAGAGGGAAGAGAATCTTTGCAAGTTTAGGCCAGCCTGGTCTGCGTAGTTAGTTTCAGGTCAGCCAAGGCTACACTGAAAGTCCCTGTCTAGGAAAAAAGAAAGGCAATTCCTTCAAACATATATATATATAATTGTTGATTTTTTTGGTGCTCCTAGTGTTTAAACTTGACAGAATCCCTGCCCTTAAGAAACTGACAAGACCAGGCGGTAGTGTACATGCCTTTAATCCCAGCAGAAGCAGAGGCAGGCTGAGTTCTGGGCCAGTCTAGTCTGCAGAGTGATTGCTAGAGCTACACATAGAAACCCTGCCTCAAACAAGAAAGAAAGAAACAAACCCCCAAACTGACAAGGGGTGCTGAGCAGGAATGCCCAGCAGGTGAGTGCTGGCTATGACCAGATAAAGAAGAGTATGCCTGAGTGCCATGGTGGTGGTTTAAATAAGAACGGCCCCCATAGGCCCATTTGTTTGGATGTTTGATCCCTAGTTGGTAGTGCTGTATGGGAAGATTAGGAGGTGTGGCCTTGTTGGAGGAGGTGTGTCGCTGGGGTAGGCTTTGAGGCTTCAAAAGTCTACCACATTCCCATTTAGCTCTCTGTCTTATTCTCTCACCATGTTAGCTCTCAGCCACTGCTCCAGCACCATGCCTGCCTGCCTGCCTGCCTGCCTGCCTGCCTGCCTTCATGCTCCCCACCATAATGGTTATGGACTTTGAAACTGTGAGCCCCTACCAACTCATTGCAAGCCCTTACAAACTTATAGAAGAGATACCCTGGTCATGGTGTCTCGACAGCAATAGAAGAGATACCCTGGTCATGGTGTCTCGACAGCAATAGAAGAGATACCCTGGTCATGGTGTCTCGACAGCAATAGAAGAGATACCCTGGTCATGGTGTCTCCACAGCAATAGAAGAGATACCCTGGTCATGGTGTCTCCACAGCAATAGAAGAGATTCCCTGGTCATGGTGTCTCCACAGCAATAGAAGAGATACCCTGGTCATGGTGTCTCCACAGCAATAGAAGAGATACCCTGGTCATGGTGTCTCCACAGCAATAGAAGAGATACCCTGGTCATGGTGTCTCGACAGCAATAGAAGAGATACCCTGGTCATGGTGTCTCTACAGCAATAGAAGAGATTCCCTGGTCATGGTGTCTCTACAGCAATAGAAGAGATTCCCTGGTCATGGTGTCTCCACAGCAATAGAAGAGATACCCTGGTCATGGTGTCTCCACAGCAATAGAAGAGATTCCCTGGTCATGGTGTCTCCACAGCAATAGAAGAGATTCCTTGGTCATGGTGTCTCCACAGCAATAGAAGAGATACCCTGGTCATGGTGTCTCCACAGCAATAGAAGAGATTCCCTGGTCATGGTGTCTCCACAGCAATAGAAGAGATACCCTGGTCATGGTGTCTCCACAGCAATAGAAGAGATACCCTGGTCATGGTGTCTCCACAGCAATAGAAGAGATACCCTGGTCATGGTGTCTCCACAGCAATAGAAGAGATACCCTGGTCATGGTGTCTCCACAGCAATAGAAGAGATACCCTGGTCATGGTGTCTCCACAGCAATAGTAGAGATACCCTGGTCATGGTGTCTCCACAGCAATAGAAGAGATACCCTGGTCATGGTGTCTCCACAGCAATAGAAGAGATACCCTGGTCATGGTGTCTCCACAGCAATAGTAGAGATACCCTGGTCATGGTGTCTCCACAGCAATAGAAGAGATACCCTGGTCATGGTGTCTCCACAGCAATAGAAGAGATACCCTGGTCATGGTGTCTCCACAGCAATAAAAAGGTAACTAAGCCGGTTGTCCTTTGACCTCTTCACACCCATACTCACGCACAAAATAATGATAAATGATAAAATTTAAAAGGTAAAGTCAGATTCGATGGGTCACTCCAGGAACCTTGGGAGGTGGAGACAGGAGAACTTGGAGTTCAAGACCATCTTCAGGCACAAATGGAAATGAAGGCCACCCTGAGCTACTTGGGACCCTGTCTCAAAACCCAAGAACAACAACAACAACAAATCAGCAGGTCTGGTGGTGTGAGATAGCCAAGTTCATAGGATAACTGTTGGTACTCTGTCTGGACTCCACCCCCACAGTTACCTGGCAACAGCCAGGTATGCTACTCCTCACAGTTACCTAGCAACAGCCAGGTAGGCCTGGCCCACTATAAAAGGGGCTGCTTGCCCCCCCCTCTGTTAACTCCTGTTTCTCTCCCTTGCCTCTTGCCCCCTTGTTCCCTCTTTTCCCTCATTCCCTTCCCCCCTTTCTCCACGTGCTCATGGCCATGGCGGGCCTCTATTTCTCTACTCTCTCCCTTTCTCTGCCTTTCTTTGCCTCACCTACCCTCTTTTTTCTGTTTGTTTGTTTGGGTCTTTTTGTTTTTTTTGTTTTTTGAGACAAGTTTTATAGCCCTGGCTGTCCTGGAACTCACTCTGTAGACCAGGCTGGCCTCGAACTCCGAAATCTGCCTGCCTCTGCCTCCCGAGTGCTGGGATTAAAGATATGTGCCACCACTGCTCAGCTCTACTATGCTCTTAACTCCCCTCCCCATGCCCTAAATAAACTCTATTCTATGGTTTACTGTCTGTGTCTGGTCCTCAAGGGGAAAGGATGCCTTGGCATGGGCCCGTGGAGGCACTCTCTTCCCCCATACCTCACCACACCCCCATAAAACATATCTTAATATTTCTTTGTCTTTTTATAATCATAACAATAACTAACTTCTGAACTCCCTTTGAGATAATACAGCTTGTTCAGTGCTCACTCTGTCGAGGGCAATTGCTGAACTCCATGCCTAGTGTGTACTTAACTCTTATAAACATTTTATAATATATTGTCCTCGATTTTACACATGAAGAAATGGAGCCCAGAAAATTGACATTGTCACCCTGCAAGTGCTGGAGAGACCATTGAACTGAGGCAATCCTATAATGTGTGCTCTTAACTATCATTCTGATTTAGAAATTAAAGCTCAATAGGGGGGGATAGATGACAGAAGACACAATCCATTAGCCTCATCAGAAGAGGAGAAAAGCAGCATTATCAATGAAAGTGCAGTAAGTCATGGGGACTTTGGACCTTTGGGCTCCATCATTAGTAGATTATAAGGCCTCCCAAGGCCGGATTTGTGTCTTAATCACTTTGTACAACCAAAGCTGTGCATACAGTCAGTCCTAAAAGGACATTGAATGATGGCTGAGTAACACCTTAGAAATGACTGGCTCATTTATAGTTACATACAAGTTTCCCAAAGGCTAAGGCCACATACTCAGCATGTGTTGGCAGTATGAGTTGGTGGGGAGAGAGTACACGGGAGGGCTGTCAACATTGGTCTTAAAGTCATATTTAATTGCTTCTTTTACGCTCCCTAACCTCGGTTACCAATCCTCACTAATGCCCAGGGAAGGTACACTCAGACAGAAATAATGCCTCAGGTACCTCCTTTGTTACCATGGAAGGCTGGCCTCTTTGGGTGCAAGTTGGCAGCTCTAGTCAATCTTCTTGCATTTTTTTAAAAAAGATAATCAATCGCTCACTATGTAGACAAGGCTGGCACTGAACTCATAGAGATTTACCTGTCTCTGCCTGCTGAGTGCTTGGATTAAATGTGTGCACCACCATGACAGACAGACCCAAGATTTTTGATTCATTCTATGGAAACAGTATTGGAAAGATACTTTTTGGTATTTTTCTGCAATGAACGGGACATAGCTTGGTTGCTGGGGAACAGGTTACCCTTGACTATGTCACATCTTGGTGAGTTCCTGGTACTTGGTTCATCTCTAGCATCCCAACCACCTGAGAATTGTTTCCTTTTGCTTTGTAAATTCTTTTTGAAACTCTTTCAAGAGGTAAGTGAAAGGTTAAAGCCATCTGCTCCCCGTCTGCAGGTTTCCTGATGTCCATGGAGGGAAGGCTTGGGTACTTAGGGATGGGGGTGGAGCTGGGAGCAAGCAGGCCCTGTACAACAGCTGGGGAGCCAGATGTTCACTTTCACAGGTCTCCTGTAAACTGGCAGGGCACATAGAGATTAAAACGCAGCAGCACAAACTCCATTTAAAGTGCATTACAGATCAGGAGCCAGCTCCCCGCTGGGCAGGAGAAAGGAGGGAAGGGCACAGAGGCCACTCAAGCCTCTCCTTATCTAGGGCCACATGTCTCTCTCCCAGCTTTGAGAAGGGTGATTTACACCCCTGGCTGGAATGACTCTTCTTTCTGGGCTGATTACATCTGCAAATGCCCCCCAGAGGCCACAGCAGGATGGCCATATTCAGACTAAGCAGCCAATAAATCTCAGGTTTATATTCTACTTCACCATACCCTCCCTCTTGGCCCTCTGCCCGTCTATGGAAGGTGGGGGTGCTGGAGGGGGAGGGTTAGAGGATGGACCCTCCTCTTACACTGCCCTGTGCTCTTGTCTTTCTTCCTATACTCTGCTCAGTTCTGATGTTTCCAGGTCAGTTTTTTACTCTGGAAGCTGGTGGGAATGAGGCCCAGGCCCAATCATTGTCCATGTCCTCCCAAGTGACAGGCTGCTTTCTGGATACAGCGCTTTCTAACTAGTTTATTCCTGGTACAGTAGCTTGTTCACAAACTCCCATTATCTGACAATGGGCAGGGAAATGGCGTCTCAGGTCACTCTCTTCAGTGACTGGAGGTGGGAGGAGGTAGGATATGATGGTTTGGGGGTTGGGGGCATGGTCTCTAGTCCAGACTGGTTTAGCTGTGAACTTTTGGTAGTCCTGCCTCCTTCTCTGAGTATTGTGCTAATCACTCACTGTACAAACTGCTACATCTTGGTTTTAGTCAGTGCTTACTGTGTTTAGCTGGGGTTGGGGGAAGAAGGTGTTAGAGTAGGCAGAATATTCTTTTGACTGTTCTCATAGGTCAAAGGAGCTTAATTCTGGAGTAGCGTGATTTAGCAAAAGTCCTGAGATCGGCCCTTGTTATGGTCCCTCAGTCATTTCATCAGTGTGGGGACCAGTTTTCAGAATCGTGACTTTTTTTTTTTTTTTTTTTTTTTGGTTTTTCGAGACAGGGTTTCTCTGTGTAGCCCTGGCTGTCCTGGAACTCACTCTGTAGACCAGGCTGGCCTCGAACTCAGAAATCCGCCTGCCTCTGCCTCCCAAGTGCTGGGATTAAAGGCGTGCGCCACCACGCCCGGCTAATCGTGACTTTTATAATCATAAAATCTTACCATTAGAAATGCTTAAGGACAAATGAGATAATAGATGTGCAAATTCACAACCACACACACACACACACACACACACACACACACACACACGCGCGCGCGAAAACAAGGTACTCTGGTGATAGCTCAAGGTTTCTTGGTTTGGTTTGGCTTTGGTTTGTTGCCAGAGAGGTTTGGAACTCACAGTGTAGGTCAGGATCAACTCACAGCAGTCTTCCTGCTTCCACCTCCCCAGCGCTGAGATTTCAGGAGTGAGCCACCACACCTGGCTGATTCAAGCGTTGTTACAAAATTTCATTTGTGGAGCTTATTGTTCCTGGATGGGCAGAGGGGGTCAGAAAGAGGTGCTTTGTTTCACAGACACTTAGCAGCAATCTTGCCGGAGGTAATTGGCAGAAGACAGTAGGTTGGCAGACTCTAGTGGCGCATGCTGTTGACCCCAAGCGGCCTTGAAGCCTCGTCCTACTCTGGGTCCCGGAGTAATAGCCGCCCGATGCTGCCCGGCACTTCAGAGTTAGAGGGCGGTGCCCACGACCCTAGTGGGAGAGTGGCGGCGCCGCGAGGAGGGGCGGGAGGCGGCGGTGGGAGGTGTCGGCCGAGGGAGCCCAGCTCTCTGAGTCCCGTGCACCAAGGCAGGGGAACGCGGAGCCCAGCGCAGGCAAAGCGCTGTCGCGTCCCGGGCGTCCACACCCGCCATGGGGCTCTCCCGGAGCCCGCGACCGCCACCGCTGATGATCTTGCTACTGGTGCTGTCGTTGTGGCTGCCACTTGGAGCAGGTAAGTGTTATTCAGAAACCCTCGGGGCTGTAGGGTAGGCGGTGGTGAGAGTGTTGACTCAGGGACACAGGTTGCTGCTGCTGAAAAAGGTGCAGCTTAGCTGCCTTCTGGTAGCGTTCCTCTGTCTGGGACACTACTTCTTACTTTAGGAAGTCCAGGGTGTCAGAAAGGAGCTGGTTTCCAACACTATACAAGAGTATGGACTCTGTAAGTGGAGCCCTAGGAAATCCTGGCCACCCAGGCGGCTCCTCGCCCCTGGTAATACTTCTTCCCTCCTTTGAGGTGCATCTAAAGCAGTCAGGACAACCCGCAGCCAGGACATTACCAAGTCAGTATCCCCAGGAGATGAGGAGAGTCTGATCAGAGGCTGCCACTGGCTCTAAGTGGCCTTCAACTCTTCTATACCGCTTTAAGGGAAGCAGAAACTAGGTAGAGAAGTAAAGAAAGAATTTGCATAGACTTGCTACAGAGTAGGCTTGTAGACTGCCTACAATTTGCTAAGCTCATCACCTGGTTTTACTGTTGAGAAGTTTACCACCAACCTGCTCTCTTCCTACAATGGGATATGCTTTTTAATTAATTTTGGAGACAGAGTCTCATTTAGTGGCCCTGTCCTGGAACTAGCTATGAATAAGAAGATGGCTTGAATGTGTGCTTCCACCTCCCAAGTGTTAGGATGACTGATGTGTGCCACCACACCCTCCTGGTTAATGATGTTTGGGGATGGAACCAAAGGTGTTGGGTTAGTAGAGCACACACCCCCCAGTCTCACGGTATGGGGGGGGGTTGTTGTTTGTTTACTTGTGGACTTCTCTCTCTCTCTCTCTCTCTCTCTCTCTTTCTTTCTTTCTTTCTTTGGTTTTTTCGAGACAGGGTTTCTGTGTATCCCTGGCTGTCCTGGAACTCACTCTGTAGCCCAGGCTGGCCTCTGAACTCAGAAATCTGCCTGCCTCTGCCTTCCAAGTGCTGGGATTAAAGGCGTGCGCCACCACTGTCTGGCTTCTTTCTTCCTTTGTTTCTTTCTTTTTTCCTTTTTGAAATCCATTTGTTTGATACACCTTTTTATTTTAATTGAAAAATAGATTCTTCTCTCACAATGTACAAGCTGAGAAGTTTCCTCTCCTCTCAATTTTCCCCTACCTTTTCTCTCCCCCTGAGCCCACCCCAACCCCACTTCCCTTCAGAAAAGAAGAGCAGGCCTCCCAAGAGCAAACAGGCAAACATGACAAAGCATGACGCGATAAAACAAGGCAAAAGTCCTTATATCCAGGCTGAACAAGGCAACCCAATAGGAGGGAAAGAGTCCCAAGAACAGGCAAAAAAGTCAGAGACAGCGCCACAGATTCAGTGTAGGGAACTCCCTACCAGGCCATATGGCTTTTCCCCAGCAAGGGGTCCAGTACAGTGCCTTCCCCAGAGGATAAGTGACCCACAGTAAGAGTCTGTGACATTAAGTAGTTCAGGGCCTGATGTAGAACCATGTCCTACCCCAAGGAAAAGAAGCCTAAGGGCCGTATGTAATCCATGGAAAGAATGCCCAAGACTTTAGGAATGAGGAAGGGCACTTAGAGTCTCACTGCGGGTCCCCTGCCAGAGCCCTAGTGGGAAAAACCAAAACCAAAACAACCAACCTAGCCTGTGTGGAAGGAATCCAAGCAAGAGAGTGAGCACCGTGCAGCTGTAACTCCAGCACTCTCTAGGCTAGCCTGGGCTATATACACAGCAACATCCTGTCTCCAAAAAAACTGTGCAGGGGGTAGGGAAGGTTAGCATATGTGTCTGGGGAGACGGCTTCAATAGGTAGAGGAATGTGCAAGTATGAAGCCCTGAGTTCTCGACCTCCAGTATCCAGATAAAATCTGGGAGCAGCAGCTGACATCTGTAACACCAGCAGTAGGATGGAGTGTGGAGGGTGGAGACAGGGGCATAGTGGACAGCCAGGCTAGCCAAAAGGCTGAGCTCCAGGCTTGGTGAGAAAACCTGTCTCAAAAAATAAAACTGGGGAGCTCTAAAGGAAGGCACCGAACATTGATTGTTGGCCTCCACAGGCACTTGACACACAAACACATTCATGGGCACCCAGACACACATTCATACATGCACATACAACATACACATAAGAAGTAGATGAGAAAGGGAAAAAGGGAAAAGACTAGCCTGCCTCCATCAGTGTATGTAGGTAGTAAGAACTCATTAATCTGACTTGGCTGCTACCAGGACACCCCACTGCTCCTAACATGTGGCTGCCTGCGAGTTAGGGTCAGAGATAAACGTTAAACACCTTCCTCATTAACTGCTGAAGCAGAGTGAGTGGTGGCTTCATTCCACAGTAATTTGTAATAATTTCTGCTCAAGTGGCTTCCCCGGGGCCTGAGGATGGAACTGAGGTGTAAGTGTAACCCCTTTACATCATTTATGAGGCCCTAGGGTTTAATCCCAGCATCACACCCACACGCACGCACGCACGCATGTACATGTACAAACACACACACACACTCACACATACAGATACACAACATACACAATCACTCAGACACACACACTCACACACCACACACACACACCACACAACACACAGATACAAATGCACATGCCACACACTGCATACCTCTACCATCCAGTAGCTGCCGAGTGCAGTTTATAAACAAAGACCAACAAGGAGTTGTTTACAACCAGATAAAGCACGCCATGGTTCACCATAAGCCAAACATGAAGGCTCTGACTTTGAGCCAGGCTTGACTGGCTACGGCCCTCCATGCTGGCTCCTTTTCTTGGGCCATTCATCCATAAATGGATATCCATGCAAGGAACCACACTGGAGAGAAGCAAACGAGGCTCTTATGTTCCAAAGCAGGGGCTGCCAAGTCACTGATGAATCCAGTTAGGACCAGTTAGAAAAGGCACAACATGCTCGAATGGGGCTGCCGACACTTAATTCTGGATGTGAGATTATAGGCACGGAGCTTGCGAGTACTCACTCTTTTGAGAGCAATCGGGACACCGTAGTGTAGAACTGTCAAGTTATCTGGCTTCTTAAAGTTTTCCTCTTGAGACAGAGGCTCACTATGTAACCATAGCTGGTTTTGAACTCTCAAAGAACACCTGCCTCTTGAGCCTGTGTGCTGGTAAAGGGTGTGTGTGCCCATGCTGTGGAGCATCTTGTTGTTGTTGTTCTTGTTGTTCTTGTTGTTGTTGTTGTTGTTGGAGACGGTCTCTATACGAAGTCCTGGCTGTCCAGGAACTCACTGTGTAGACCAGGCTGGCCTCGAAAACATAAGGCTTCACCTGCCTCTGGCTCCAGAGTGCTGGGATTAAAGGCGTGCACCACCATGCCCGGCTTATCTGGCTTTTAAATAGACACTAATTACATCTCTAAAAGGTTTTCTTGAAGGTCAAAGTAGGTAAAGAGTGAGGGAAAGTTGGTGTGTTTGCACACATCTGTGATCTTAGTATTCATCATCTGGCTTGGCGGCCACCAGGACCACCCCCACCCCCACCCCACTGCTCCTAACGTGGACGCATGTTAGGGTCAGAGATAAACTTTAAACACCTTCCTCACTAGCTGCTGAAGTACAGTGGATGACAGGTCTGTTTGACAAGCTCAGCCTGGTATACATACTGAGTTCTAGAGCAGCTGAGCTATATACCAAGTTTCAACCAGTCCTGGCTACCGAGGGAGACCCTGTCTCAAGAATAAATGAATAGGCTGGGCAGTGGTGGCCCAACGCCTTTAATCCCAGCACTTGGGAGGCAGAGGCAGGCAGATCTTTGTGAGTTCTGGTCTACAGTGGTCTACAGAGTGACTTCCAAGACAGCTAAGGCTACACAGAGAAACCCTGTCTTGAAAAAAAAATCACAAATAAATAATATTTAAAAGGAATGAGAAGAATCTGTGGTAGCACTTGCCCGGCATAGGTGAGACCCTGGGTTCAATTTCCAATTGTCAACGTAGAACTTTAGATTAAAAAGACAGAAAAGCAGAACAAGGCCTACAGCTCAGTATTGGAGCCCTTGCCTAGCCTGAGCAAACCCCTAGCTTCAGTTTCCCAGCACCAGCCAGGAAGAGAGAACATGTGTGTCAATTAAGGCAAACATCTGTGCGTTGTATACATTTATGACCTTGCCCTAGATTAAGCCCATGTTTCACATCCAGGAAGCAACCTCTACTTTTTTCTCTTGAAATGTAAAGCGTCTTCCAAGTTCCTTGTGACCCAAAGCTGGTAAATCCACCAGGGCTCAGGAAGAGTCCTGAGAGATTGTTTTGCTTTGCAATGGGCTAGGACTCCACATTTGGTTCGGTTAAGTGTTTATTTAGTTTAGTGATTGAAATGAGACCGAAACCTATGATATTTCTCTCAATCATCCACTAACCCATTCCTCCCCCTCCTCCTCCTTCTCCTCTTTCCATCTTTTACTTATTTACCGGGATGGAGGGCACAGATGTGGAAGTCAGATAACAGCCTGCAGTAGTTTCCTGGCTTGATAGAAAAGGATAGCTTGCCTAGACAAGGTTTCTAAACTGGACATGGTGGAGCATGCCCGTACTCCCAGTTTTTGGAAGGTGGAAGCAGGAGTATCAGAGGTTCAGGGTCATCCTCCGAGATGTAGAGAGTCTGAGGCTAACCTTAACTACCTGAGGGCCTGTCTCAAAAAACAAACATGGACTCTTAAAATAGTCATAGTGGTTCACACTTGAGAGGATTGTCTCTAGGCTAGTCTTTGCTGGGCTACAGAATGAGACTCTATTTAAAGAAAAGAAAGAAGAAAAACATAGAAAGCCACACGGCTAGTAAGTGACAGAATTATTGTCACCTTTCATGGATTTTGCTATTGACGAATCCTTACTTCCGTGGGTAAATTTCACTGATGTTTGGCTGAGCAGAAGAAACTGTGTCATGTACAGTGGCTTATACCTGTAATCTCAGAACTCAGGAGTCTGAGGAAGGAGAAAGGGTGGAGAATTCAAGGCCAGTTTGAGCTCCTGGGGTATATTGGGCCACTTAGCAAGACTGCTTAAAAGAAAAAAAAAAAAGATGCCTCAGTAGTTAAGAGTGATTGCCTGATAAGGCGAGGATGTGAGTTCGAATCTCTAGTATTCACAGTTTAAAAAAAAATCCGCCCAGCTATGTACACCTATAACCCTGACATTGCAGGACAGAAACAGGCAGATGCTGAAAGCTTGCTGGTCAGCCAGCCTAGCCAAAACGGTGAGCTTCTAGCCTAGTGAGAGATCCTGTAGCAAGGTCACAAGGCAGAGAACAATAAAGAAGGACGCCCTATGTCCTGCTGTGGCTTCTAGGTGTGTGTACATATGTGCATGTCCTGCACATTTGTGTGTAAGTGTCACACAGGCAATATGCCACACCAATAAAAAAACACATACACACATAAATACATACCAAGATGCAAAAAAATGCACATATTGACTGAAAAGAAAACAAAACTGTTCTCTCATGTTAGCAATACGATACTGGTTTTCAAAGCCCAGCTTGGTGGTATATGCTTTTGATCCCAGCAATTGGGAGACAGAGGCAGGCAGATCTGTGAATTCAAGGCCAACCTGGTCTACAGAGCATGTTCCAGGACAGCAAGAACTAGACAGAGAAACCCTGTCTTGACAAAACAACTACCACCAACAAGATACTGGTTTTCTTGGAGGTGCCTAGAAGAGGCTTTCTGGACCATTGGTAATATTCTGCCTCTTTATTTAGATGCTGGCTATATAGATGTATGCAGGGTTGTGAAATTCATTTATCTATACATCTTTAATTCATGGACTTTTCCTATATCTTATTCTTTAGTTTATTACTGAAGATATACAAGTGGCTAACAAGCACATAAGATTATGCTCAGCAAACCTTAGTTACCAGAGAAGCGCACATAAAAGCCACTTGCATCCGTGAGGAAGGCCAGAATAGAGATAAAAGTGGAAAGTAACAAGACTCGGTAAGTCTGAGGAGGAACTAGAACCTTTGCAGGTTGATGGTAGGGATCTACAACTGTAGCTTCTGTTGAAAAGAACTTGGTGATTTCCTCCCAGAGTTAAGCATGCGGAGCTGGAGACTTGGTAAAGTGCACTTTGCTGCTCTGGCAGAGGACTCGGTCTTGATGTTCCGTATCCACATGGAGGTTCACAACTGTGTCAAACTCTGGTTCCAGGGTATCCTACCCTGCCCCCACCTTCTGGACTTCGTGGGCAACACACACACACACACACACACACAGTGCACATACATTCGTGAAGGCGAACATATGCACAAAATAAATAAGAAGGTAGATCTGGAGGCTGGCTGAATGGTTCTGTGGGTAAAGGCCCTTACCATCAAGCTTGAGGGCCTAAGATCAAGTCCTGGCACCTACATGGTAAAAGGAGAGGCCCAAACCCTATACGTTGTCCTATGACCTCCACACATGTGCTATGGCATATATGCACTTCATAATACAAAATTTTAAAGGAAGGTAAAATTTTATGCAGTGTGAATTTGCAGATATCAGATGTGCAGGATATCTGGCATGCAATAAAATGTTTTTTTTTTTTTTTTTTTTTTTTTGGTTTTTTGAGACAGGGTTTCTCTGTGTAGCCCTGGCTGTCCTGGAACTCACTTTGTAGACCAGGCTGGCCTCGAACTCAGAAATCCGCCTGCCTCTGCCTCCCGAGTGCTGCGATTAAAGGCGTGCGCCACCACGCCCGGCGGGAATAAAATGTTTTTAATAAAAGTTTTTCTAGCTTACAAAGGGGGTTTACTCAAAAATATATCCAGAAGATGTGAGCGAGTGGATTTGGAAGATACAACCAGGGAGGCCTGTGTGGAGACCTGGTCAAGGAAAATGATAGGCAGATTCCAGATAGCTTGTCGAGCAACAGGACTTTTTGAACTTATGATAGCACTGGGTGCACAGAATTAACAACAACTGCTAAAACTTTCACTTAAGTTTTCAAAAGTGTCTGAGAGTCAGGACATTTAACTTTGAGATTATATTATTATTTTATGTATAGGAGTGTTTTGCCTGCATGTATGTCTATGTACCACATGTCTGTCCGGTACTGGAGGAGGGAGTGTTGGATCCCTTAGGACTGGAGTTACACATGGCTGTGAGCCACCATGTGGGTGCTGGGAATTGAACTCAGGTCCTCTGAAAGAGCAGGCAGTGCTCTTAACTACTAAGTCATCTCTCCAATCTCAAATTGTGACTTTAAGCCAGTGATTCTCAATCTTCCTAATAAGCCAACCCTTTAATACAGTTCCTCATGTTGGGGTCACCCCCCCAACCATAAAATTATAACTTTAATTTTGCTACTGTTATGAGTAATAATATAAATATCTGATATGCAGACTATCTGATATGCGATCCCTGTGAAGGGGCCATTTGACTTCGAAGACGTCTCAACCCACAGGTTGAGAACCATTGCTTTAAACAGCTATCAGGAAATGATGATCCCTGACACATAGTGGGGACACTAAGTCCTAGAAGCAGGAGCTTCCTCCAGGACTGAACTGCAACTGACCTTGGTATTTCTGAGCAAATAAATGGATCAAATCGCCCCCCCCCCACACTTTAATAACGGCGTTTGATTTAATTGTGGGTGCGAGGATGCATGCCATAGCACAGCTGTTGAGAGTTGGTTTTCTCTCTCCACTATGTGGGTCCTAGGGATTGAATTTAGGTCATCAGGCTTGGTGGCAAAACCACCTTTACACATTGAGCCATCTCGCCAGTCTGCCTTACGGTGCTTCAAACAAAAGACTCAACTCTCAACCCTGCTTATGATGGAAGCCCTGCCTGTGGTATGGCTCAGCCCAGGACCTTCTTCTCCCAGGCCTAGAAGGATCATTAAGTTTACTTCCAAGCTGGGCGGTGGTGGCACAGGCCTTTAATCCCAGGATTTGAGAGGCAGAGGCAGGCGGATTTCTGAGTTCAAGGCCAGCCTGGTCTACAGAGTGAGTTCCAGGACAGCCAGGGCTACACAGAAAAATCCCTGGCCTCCTCTGCCTGGACTGAGCAACGCTTTCCCATCCTCACTCATCTCCTCTTGGGCCTTGTCTGCTTCATAGGTATCATAATGTCTGATACATTCTCAGGACGCATATCTATATAATGTTTATGTATATGAGTGTTTTAGTTGAATGTACATCTGTCCACCACATATGCCCAGTGCCCTTGATAGTCAGAAGATGGTGATGGATCCCCAGAAACTGGAATTATGGGCAGTTTTGAACCCACTATATAGGTACTGGGGATCGATCTTCAGTCTTCTGGAAGAAGCAGCCAGTGCCCTTAGCTGCTGATCTCTTCAGCACCCTCCACATTTATTCTTAAAGGGCTTTTGTGGTATCCTAAGGTTTTTCTCATGGTTTCATAGCGAATCTCCTCTAACCTACCTCATGACTTAGTATTTCCAGGCAGATTTTGTGGACTCACTTGATTTCTGCCTTTGCAGGAAACTCCCTTGCCACAGAGAACAGGCTTGTGAACAGCTGTACCCAGGCCAGAAAGAAATGCGAGGCTAATCCCGCTTGCAAGGCTGCCTACCAGCACCTGGGCTCCTGCACCTCCAGTTTAAGCAGGCCGCTGCCCTTAGAGGAGTCTGCCATGTCTGCAGACTGCCTAGAGGCAGCAGAACAACTCAGGAACAGCTCTCTGATAGACTGCAGGTGCCATCGGCGCATGAAGCACCAAGCTACCTGTCTGGACATTTATTGGACCGTTCACCCTGCCCGAAGCCTTGGTAAGACCACTGTCCTACAGCAAGCTACGCTGGGGGAGGGTGTGGATTTGGGGAGGTCATTTCTGAATGGTGTATATAGGACAGGCCATATAGTTACTATTTTGGGGGGATAAATGAGTTCTGCGTGTGGGATCAGTAAGAGATGGAGGGACTTTTTGGCATTGTCTTCTTGCTCCTTAAAACTTTGCCCTCTCCTATACCTATTTCTACCTTTCTTTTAAAAATATTTTCAGGCCGAGCATGGTGGCGCACACCTTTAATCCCAGCACTCGGGAGGTAGAGGCAGGTGGATTTCTGAGTTCGAGGCCAGCCTGGTCTACAAAGTGAGTTCCAGGACAGCCAGGGATACACAGAGAAACCCTGTCTCGAAAAACCAAAATATATATATATTTTCAAGATGGGCACAGTAGCACATGCCTTCAGTCCTGTCAGTTGAGATGCAGAGGCAGACAAGTCTCTGAGTTCAAGGCCAGCTTGGTCCACAGAGCTCGTTCTAGAGCAGTTGGGGCTAGATGGGGAAACCCTGTTTCAAAAAATTATGTATTTACTCATACGTGCAGATGTGTTTTACATGCATGCCAGGGGGTGCATGTGGAGGTCAGAAGACAGTTTTGTGGAATTGGTTCTCTTCTTCTACCACGTGGGTTCTGTGAGCCAAACGCAAGCTGCCAAGCCTGGGCAAGTGTCCTTACCTGCTGAGCCATCTTGCTGGCTTCTTATGTCCATTTTTCTTACTAGTACCTTTCTCGTCACAAGCTCTAAACCAGGGAGAATCCCAGCCTGAGGAATTTCTGAACAGCGTATTGAGAGAAAACGAGGAAAGAGTCTCACCCCGTAAACAGGTTCAGAAAGCCTTGGAACTGACTGGTTCACGAGAGCAGGAAGTAGTTGTTCGGTCTTTAACGGAAAGGCTATCGCTCACCAGTCAGCAGACAGCAAGAGAGAGGGCACGTGGGAGCCAAGCAGAAGAGTCACATCTGTCTCTTTTCATAGGCCCCTGTCTCCACTGGTCAGCTTTTTAATTAATTAACTAGTTAATCAGTTAACTTTTGGTTTTTCAAGACAGGGTTCCTTTGGGTAGTCCTGGCTGTCTTAGAACTCACTCTGTAGACCAGTCTGGCCTCACCTGAACTTAGAGATCCACCTATCTCTGCCTCCCTAGTGCTAGGATTAAAGACGTATGCTACCACTGCTTGGTTTACTAGTCAGTTTTTAATGAACTATGTTGTAGTAACAAAAAAAGATTCCCATAGGTGAGCATGGAGAGGTTTGTAATCCCAGCTCTCGAGAGACTGGGGTAGGAGGAGTCCCCACAGATTTGAGGATAGCCTATGCTAGTGAGACAGTCTCAGGCAACAACATTAAAAACCCCAAACATAAAGGACTGAAAAGAGATGAGGAGGTAGCTCAGGCAATCTTACAAAGACTTAAGTTAGATCCCAGAGCCCACATAAAAAAAAAAACAAAACAAAAACAAATGGGCAAGTGATATTTGTAATTCCAGTGCTGGAGAAGCAGATAGGCAGACCCTGGGGTGTGTTGGCCAGACAGCGGGACCTGCCTGATGAGTCTCAGGCCAGAGAGATGCCTTGTCTCAAAAAAAAAAAAAAAAAAAAAAAAGTGTGGGGCTGGGGAGGAAGGCTCCAGGGTTGGCTCAGCAGTTGGCTGCTTTTCTGGAGGACCTGGGTTCAATTGCCAGCCTCCAGGAGGAAACTCATGACTATAACTCCAGCTCTGAGACTCTGACACCATCTCTGGCACCTGGGCACTTTTATGTTTTTTGCCCAAGTGTCAAGCTCAGGCTGATCTCAGACGTGTGATCCTCCAGCCCTCAACCTTTGAGTGTTGAAAACAAAGGCATATGTTCAGGCTCATATCCTCCATAATCATGGAGATTTCTCTGCTGGGTCCGGATCTGGCTCCTCTTGATCTAGAAACCCATAAATTGAAACGACAAGTCACCTGCCTTCCGTGCCCATGGTAAGGAGCAGAATTTAGACACAAATAACTCTTGAAGAACTGGATGGATGGGAGGTGTGTGGGGTGAGCAGACTCACAGCCGATGTTAAGAGGCCTCTTCTGGAGGATGAGGAATGTTCAACGCTAGCAGTGGACTTGCCCAGGCCATTGTTCTCCAGGGCTCTTGGCCCAGCCATCTGCCAGGTTCTTGCTTTTCTATTATCCTCTTTGGCCATGGCTAAATGGGCACTAGAGACTGCAGGCTCCTTGGGGGACTGAGCAATATTCTCGGCCTGCTTCCTGCCTGAAGGATGTTGGCGATTTTGTCTCGTAGTCTCTTTTAATATGGGTTGGTAGCTCTTGGCTGAACAACACATAATTGCTTTTTATATTTTTTAATCTCTTCCATCTCATGAGCTCAGCAGCCTTTCCCACAATTTAAAATATGTATCTCCTTCCCAACCTAATTAAAAGTTCCTTGCTTTAGCCATGTGGTGGTTTGATGGCCTATGCCTTTAATCCTAGCACTCTGGAGGCTGAGACAACTCCCTCTCAGTGAGTTCAAGGCCAACCTGGTCTACAGTATGAGTGCCAGGACATCCAAAGCTATACAGAGAAAAAAAAAAAAAACCCAACCAAAACAAAACAAAAAAGTCTCTTGTCAGGCCTCCATGGGAGAATCATTGCTTTAATCTCTTTATTTTTTTTTCCTCCTGAGTATGTTTGTCCAACTGACAGGATTTACTGCTTGCCCCTTTCAATTGAGAGATCCCAGTGAATGGCAGGGTACCCCTGAGGTTTGATTTGTTCTTCTTCCCAGTTGAGTTATTACCAACCTTGTAACTCTGAGCCCCTTCCCCTTCAGCCTTATATTCCTTCTGTGGCGGAATATGAGAGAAACTTGCATCTCTTAATCCTGTAAGTGTGTATGTGTATGTTTGGAGGCTAGCAGTCATATGTGTGTGTGTGTGTGTGTATGATGTGTATGTATGTATATGTGATGTGTATGAGTGTGTATATGTATGTGTGCGTGTGTATGTGAGCACATGTGAATGTGAGTGTGTGTGTGTGTGTGTGTGTGTGTGTGTGTGTGTGTGAGAGAGAGAGAGAGAGAGAGAGAGAGAGAGAGAGAGAGAGAGAGAGAAAGAGTGTGTGTGTTTGGGGGCCAGTGGACCAGTGGTTGATATCAGATTATCTTCTTCTATCTCTATTTTGTGAGACAAGAGTCTCTTCCTGCCGGGTGGTGGTGGCGCAAGCCTTTAATCCCAGCACTTAGGAGGCAGAGGCAGGTGGATTTCTGAGTTCAAGGGCAGCCTGGTCTACAGAGTGAGTTCCAGGACAGCCAGGGCTACACAGAGAAACCCTATCCTTTCCTAAACCTGGATCTTGATGATTTGGCTAGACACACCCCACTGATCTGCCTGTCTCCATGCCCAGCTTTTAATGTGGTGCTGGTAATCCAAGCTCAGTTCCTCATACCTGCACTGCAAGCACTGTAACTGACCAAGGTTCGATTATTATTGTTCTTATTGTTATTGGAGATGAGATTGCACTGTGTTGCCCAGGTTGGTCTAGAACTCCTGGGCTTAGGCAATTCTTTTGCTTTAGCCTCCCAAGTGGCTAGTTCCCTACCTTTAGGCCAAACTGGATAGCTCTTTTCTGAACTTCTATTAGTCTTACAGCACCTTGCCTGTCACAGCCAATAACGATCAATACATAGCAATAAACTTCTTTGTCTCAGCTTCTTCCCCCAAAGTACAGGCTCATTCATGGTCTTCCTCCTGTGTCATCTTCCCAGTCACTGCAGGTAACAATGTTTACCAAGTGCTTTGCCCCTGCGTGGGGACTATTGTTCTTCAGCCCTAAGTGATAGCCTTCTTACCTCCCACTGCCCAATCATAAAGCAAAGCCACACATTTTAAAAATGTTATTGCCATAGAAACCTATTTCCAAATACTAAGTGCACTCAATTTCTTTTTCTCCTTCTAGTTGAGTTTTTTTCCCCTTTTCTGGAGCTAGGGGTCTAACCCAGGGCCTTGCCCTTGCTATGTGAGCACTGAGACCTCCCCCCAGCCCTCCCCACAGTACTCACAAGACCACTGACTTTAGAAAAGAAAAATGTATTTCTTGCTCATGTGTCACATCTGATGCCAGCTTTCCAACCATTGACTTTGTTCTACCTTTGGTCTTCACAGAGGATCCAGACTGGTAGAGAAAAAGAGGGAACAGCAGAGCCATTAATGGTTCTTAAAACTTCTGCTTCAATGTGATTGGCATCATTTTTGCCTAACCACCATTGGCCAAAGCAAGTCACATGGCCCAGCCTGACACCAATAAGCAGAGTATGTGTGTTTTTCTCATGGGTGGCAAGGAACTTGTGGTGGTTTGAATATGCCTGGCCCATGTGAGAGGCGACTATTAGGAGGTGTGGCCTTGCTAGAGGAAGAGAATCACTATGGGGTGGGCTTTAGGATCTATGCTTAAGCTCTGCCCAGGGTGGAAGAGTTAGTCCTCTCATAGTTGCAGTTGGATCAAGATGTAGAACTCTCAGCTCCTTCTATAGCACCATACCTGTCTGGACACTGTCAAGTTCCTGCCTTGATAATGGATTGAACCTCTGAAGCTGCAAGCCAGCCCCAATTAAATGTTGTCCCAAGGGCTGGTGAGATGGCTCAGTGGTTAAGAGCACTGACTGCTCTTCCAAAGGTCCTGAGTTCAAATTCCAGCAGCCCCATGATGGCTCACAACTACCGGTAAGGAGATCTGACACCCTCTTCTGGTGTGTCTGAAGACAGCTACAGTGTACTTATGTATAGTAATAAATAAATCTTTAAAAAAATTATGTTGTCCCAATATAAGAGTTGCCTTGGTTGTGGTGTCTCTTCACAGCAACAAAACCCTAAGACAGAAGTACCATGGTGACAATGGGAGGTGTGGTGCTCCCACATGCTTGAGTGACAGGGCAGTCAGTGGAAGTGATGTCACCATCTGCTCTGTTAGTTCCTGCTTTGCACACCTCCCCATCTGCTCTGTTCCTAGTTCCTGCTTTCCACTCCTCGGCCTGACCACTTCTCTTTTTAGTCTTTCCCAGAGGCACTTCGGGGTCCCCACCTCCTGCCTCCCTTTAGGAGTCCTCAGGTCTTCCGTTCTTAAAGCCCATCCTTTTCAGTTTGTGTGATATCACCCAAGTTCCTCCAGTCCTCAAGGTGCAGTTACAAAGGCCTCTTGAGTGACACCCAGCAAGCCCACCTCTTTCTCCAGTCTGATTGATTTAGATTTATTATTATTAGTTTGATTTATTAATTAGTATTTATTCAGCCCCCACCATACTATAACCTAATTACATCCCTGTCAGGAGTCCCATGGGTGACTGGGAGAAATGTGTGGGTTACAAGGTCACTGTGTCTTTTCTTCCTGATTTTCTCCTTTTGGTCCAACTCAGTACCTGGCCTCACTTACTTCCATTTTTGTGCTATATCATGGGTCTTCATAGCCAGTTAAGCCTAGAACACAATCCTTTTTGTCTCTTCCCTAATAGCAGGAGAAAACATCTCGATTGATTGTGTGCCCACAGGCAAAGTCTATACTTAGGAATGAAATTCTGGAATCAGTGTAGATTTTTATAGCCCACTACAGACACACCCCTTTTCTTTGAGACAAAGTCTTGCTGTGAAGCTCTGGTGGGCATGTGACTTGGTATATAGACTAGGCTGGCCTCTAATCCATAGAGATGTGCTGACCGTGTTCTGGAGCACTGTGGTGAAAGGCCTCAGTACCATGCTTAGCCCAGTTCTCCGTCTTATTAAGCTAATGTGAATCCAAGCAAGTCACTTAAGTCCTCAGTTTCTTCTTACCAACTCAAGGTCTTCTAGGAGGGATGAAACGGCATGTGCATGTGTGCCTGTGTGTGCGTGCATGTGTGTGTGTGTGTGTGTGTGTGTGTGTGAGAGAGAGAGAGAGAGAGAGAGAGAGAGAGAGAGAGAGAGAGAGAGACTGGAATCCATTGTGCTCATCCAACCTAACCTGTATCTTCCTGACTCTGGATTCCCATCTCTGCATGGCTTGCCGCTCTAGATAAGAAGAGGCTATATCTTTTCTTTTGCTGTACAAGGCTGTCTTAGTCAGGGTTTCTATTCCTGCACAAACATCATGACCAAGAAGTAAGTTGGGGAGCAAAGGGTTTATTCAGCTTACACTTCCACATTGCTGTTCATCACCAAAGGAAAGTCAGGACTGGAACTCAAGCAGGTCAGGAAGCAGGAGCTGATGCAGAGGCCATGGAGGGATGTTACTTACTGCCTTGCTTCCCTTGCCTTGCTCAGCGCTCTCTCTCTCTCTCTCTCTCTCTCTCTCTCTCTCTCTCTCTCTCTCTCTCCTTTTGTTTTCTGGAGACAGGGTTTCTCTGTATTGTCCTGACTGTCCTGGAACTCACTCTGTAGACCAGGCTGGCCTTGAACTCAGAAATCCTCCTGCCTCTGTGCCACCACCGCCCGGCTTTCAGCTTGCTTTCTTGTAGAACCCAAGACCATCAGCCCAGGGATGGCACTACCCACAATGGGCCCTCCTCCCTTGATCACCAATTGAGAAAATGCCTTACATCTGAATCTCATAGAGCCATCCTCAACTGAAGCTCCTTTCTCTGTGATAACTCCAGCTTGTGTCAAGTTGACACAAAACCAGCCAGGACAAAGGCATTGCAGTCTGAGCCAGCAAGTTCAGGTTCCCCTGCTCCCCTTCGAAGGTCCTTGTCCTTGGTGTTCACACACTCCCCATTTTCTCTAGGCGACTACGAGTTGGATGTCTCACCCTATGAAGACACAGTGACCAGCAAACCCTGGAAAATGAATCTTAGCAAGCTGAACATGCTCAAACCAGGTATGGAGGGCAAGCCAAGGATGGGGAAAGGGAGGCTGGGGCTGGGCTCTGAGGGGGGCACTGCCAAAGACCAGCCTTGGCTTGGAGAGGGGGTTCTGAGAGAAGGGGTGTCTGGGGGCAGTGAAGTCAAATGACTCAAATTGTGGGTCCAAGCTGGCAGACTAGGTTCTGCTTGAGACAGCTTTCTCTCTGGGTTCTACTTCCCTGGAGATGTCTGGACAGCTCTCTCTCTCTCTCTTTTCTGCTTGATACAGTTCCGAGCAGTTCTCTCTTGCTATTCTAAAAAAGTATCTGGATAGCTCATCTCTTGCAGATCAAAAGTCCGGTCTTTTATTTTTACATATCAATCCAGTCATTTACTCCAGGTTTTGATTATCCTGTGAATCAGCATCCTATGACCCTGCCCTTTGACTCTTAGAGACAGCAAGCACATTTTTAACATTGCACAGAAATGACCATCTCTACAAAGCCTGGGTCTGTCCAGGCCAACTCTGAACCCAGGAATCTGCCTGCCTTTGTAAGCATTAACAACAAACTTAGCTGGGTGGGAATCTCCTGTGAGTGATCACTACTCCCTACATCTCTTTCTCTCCTTCCGTAATATCTTTCTGACACGATGGCTCACAGCACGGTTGCTTCTGTTCCTTTAGATTCGTGAAGCCCCTCATAATTCATAGTGCATCTTTATACTATGCATAGTTGAGAAATTATATACTTTTTAAAAATTTTTTAATTAGGTATTTTCCTCATTTACATTTCTAAAGCTATCCCAAAAGTCCCCCATACCCACCCCACCACTCCCCTACCCACCCACTCCCCCTTTTTGGCCCTGGCGTTCCCCTGTACTGGGGCATATAAAGTTTGCAAGTCCAATGGGCCTCTCTTTGCAGTGATGGCCTACTAGGCCATCTTTTGATACATATGCAGCTAGAGACAAGAGCTCTGGGGTACTGGTTAGTTCATAATAATGATCCACCTATGGGGTTGCAGTTCCCTTTAGCTCCTTGGGTACTTTCTCTAGCTCCTCCATTGGGGGCCCTGTGATCCATCCAATAGCTGGCTGTGAGCATCCACTTCTGTGTTTGCTAGGCCCCGGCATAGCCTCACAAGAGACAGCTGTATCTGGGTCCTTTCAGCAAAATCTTGCTAGTGTATGCAATGGTGGAGAAATTATATACTTTTGAACTTGTGTTTTTTAGGGTCCCTCTCCACAGCCTTAAGGGCGCTCGTGAAGGTCCCAGCATTTACCATTTTGCTAAGACGTTAGCCACACCTTTGCCTTCCCGACTCCTGCTGTTTCTGACTATCACAGAGTCATTGACATTAACAGAGAGAAGGAATGTAAAAATGTGTACCCTATTATACAAACAAGCCTTAAGCCCACAATAACTTTCAACACTCATGGAGGCCCATGCCTGCTGGCCCTGTTCCAGGGGCAGGAACCATGTCAGTCCACCACTATCAAGGCCATGCCAGACCCAGCATCTCCCTCTCTTTTGTTTTTCATTTGAGGGAGCAAATGTTGGTCATGATGAGCATTTGAATTGCTTGATGCCCACTGGAAGGAGAAACAAAATCAGTAAGAATAAACCAACTTCAGCGGGGTGTGTTGGTGCACTTCAGATCCTTTAGCCGGGCATTGGTGGCGCACGCCTTTAATCCCAGCACTTGGCAGGCAGAGGCAGGCAAAATGAGTTCCAGGACAGCCAGGGCTATACAGAGAAACCAACCACAACAAAAAAAAAACCACAAAACAACAACAAAGAATAAACCAACTTCGATTCCTCCATTTATCAGCAAAGTCATCCAGGAAGACGAAGCTGTGTGCTCATGCACAGAAGGGCAAAAGCTGCAGACATTTCCTCAATAGAAGTGTGCCCAGCCTAGAGTTATTAACATCCCTGATGCTATGATGTAGGAAGTCCGTATCCAAAGCCAAGTTAGAATTGTTCCAAAGCGCCTAGCAAACACAGGAGTGGATGTTCACAGTCAGCTATTGGATGTATCACAGGGCTCCCAATGGAGAAGCTAGAGAAAGTACCCAAGGAGCTAAAGGGATCTGCAACCCTATTGTTGGAACAACATGATGTACTAACCAGAACCCTGGAGCTCTTGTCTCTAGCTGCATATGTATCGAAAGATGGCCTAGTCGGCCATCAATGGAAAGAGAGGCCCATTGGACTTGCAAACTTTATATGCCCCAATATAGGGGAATGCCAGGGCCAAAAGAATGGGAATGGGTGGGTAGGGAAGTGGGGGGCACTATGGGGGACTTTTGGGATAGTATTGGAAATGTAATTGAGGAAAATATGTAATAAAAATAAAAAAAAAAAAAAAAAGAATTGTTCCAAAGCCCCTTTAAATGAGACTGAACTTGAAACCAGTCACGTTCAGAGGCGTTAGATTCCAAGGGGGTTGCACAAACCCAACAGAACAATGGATGGCATCGCACTGAGAGCCTGATCTTGATATTTCGAATTTTATTTCCCATAAATAGGACTGTTTCCTTTACAGCATTACGCCTATCCTGAAGTCCCCTGTCAATCATCTCCTGGATCGTGAGTGATTGACACATTTTGGATAACTGGCCTACATGATGTGCTGTGTGAATTTCTTTAACCAAAGATGTAGTGGATAAAGTAAAACTAGAAATCATACCTATTAAGTCTATCATCCCTAATATCAAGGCTGCAACAAATCTTTTAGATCTCTTGAGAGCCAAGGGAGTCCTACGCAAAGCCTCTATAAAAAAATCTGGCTAAGACGGGCAATCTCTCCAAGAAAATATGGCATCGTGGGTGAGACCTAGCCCAGAATATACCAAGCTCTGGCTGTCTCTTCAGATGCTGCACGCAGTGTGGGTCTCTCTTGGCCAGCCAGCTGCAGGCAACTGAAAGTTTCCAGGACCTCCTCTACTCCATCAGGAGAGTCTGGGATCTCTGTCCATACTGCAACCTTCTTTCTTCATAGCGACAGACCTGTGGAAAAGTCACTTTGGGGTGGAGAGAGGGGGCAATGCGCATGTGACGCCTGTAACAGTTTGATTGGCAGTATATCAGTGGTCCGTCGTGTTAGGCCTAGAAAAGATGCAAGGGTGTTAAGGGAATCTTGGTACTGGAAGGAATCCTTTAAGTGGGAAGTCACCTGTGTTGCATTAAGGAAAGCAGAGGGAAGAGCTGGGATTTATTTCACCTGCTGAAGGAAGACGAAACCGCTGAGGAAGAAGAGACCATGTGGATTATGTATCTGGGATTGGCAGAAACAGCTTGTCCATGAAAAAGAAACTGGCTTAAGTAGGTACTGTTATTTTATTAATAAAAGATTGAGTACTGGTTATTAATGTAATCAGTTTGACCTGTGGGAGACAGATTTGAGTAGAGTCCTTGAAGCTTATAAAAAATTTTTTTTAAGTTTAAAAAAGAGAAATCACTTTCCTGTTACCATCTAAGTTTTTTTTTTTTTATTCCATGTCCAATATGATTTTCTGAAGCTCAAAAGCATTTTAAAGCAAACTGAAAAAGTTTTAAACCAGTTTGGGTTAAAAGGCATGAACATTGTTCAGGTGTTCCTGTTACAAGGACAGAACAAGCATCTAAACAAATTTGAGACAGAAAGAAGCATAAAATTTTTAAGTTTTGGATGAGCTGTGCTGTTCCAATTTGACGGCAGCGAGATTCCACCCTCTGTTCTCTGCCTGGCAGGTCCTTGTCTCACAGATGCCATCGGTGTCTGCCTAGGGATAGGAAGTGACCTGCTCTGCCCCTGCCTGCTCCAGCCACTTCTCCAGCTACTCACAAGGCTGTGCTGAGCAGGTCCCATTTCCCCTGCATGTGTGTCCCTGTGGCCGAGTGTCACCACAGCTTGGTGAGTGGCAGGTTGTGCCACCCTCTGCAAACCCTGGAAAGTACAACTAGAAGGGAAGGGAAGGGAAAAAGCCAGACTTGCCAGGTGGCTCTCTTCCTTGGGGGTGGGGGGTGGGGTGAGGTGGGGTTCTTTCCATAGCTTTTCTTTGTTGTGGCTCAATGGGCATGAGCACACCCAATTGCCTTTTGCCAGGGCCTCTATGAGGATCAAAGCCCATCATCTTCTTTTGTTTCGTTTTGGTTTTTTGAGACAGGGTTTCTCTGTGTAGCCTTGGCTGTCGCAGAACTCACTTTGTAGAACAGGCTGGCCTCGAACTCAGAAATCTGCCTGCCTCTGCCTCCCAAGTGCTGGGATTAAAGACATGCGCCACTATGACTAAAGGATCTGAAGGACTCAGCAGGAAACCTCCCATTTGACTGACCCCATAGTGTAAAGGGTAGGGAGGGTATCACATAAGGCTGGAAATTTTCTGATTTCTTGTTCCTCCCAATGCAAAAATGTCTGGGCTTTGAGCAGCATTGGAGTCTTGTCCTACAGCATAAAGCATGGAGGGAGAGGATGTATTGGGCCAAATTATAGGCCAACCTTTGCTAGCTATGCGAGAGACATCCGCTCCCGTATCCAAAAGGCCTTTGATAACTTCCATTTATTGTTATCTCCTTTTTCAAAAGCCCCTTTTCTTTACTACTTCCACTCAAAACACTCGATTCCTTGAACCTGAGTTTGTATGACTGACCCCTAACACACAATGGTGACAACACTTGAACATCCCACGGTCCTGCAAGAATCCATACTGTTTTTGTGGGCAGCTGCAACATGATTTCTATCTCTCTTGGAATTGCATGTATCTCTTGTAGGGAGATAGTGCTTCTGCCACTGTGCCTGTGGACGATGGACCATGGACCCCTGTGGGCTCGGTCACTGTGGAGAATCAGGAGTTAACGTGACTAAGGTCCTTTCCTGTGCTCCCTGGGGTGGCCCGACATAGGGAGTTGACTGATATCCTTGGTTGATGGGAGCAGAAGGATTCATGTTGGCCCCCATTATTTCAGGGGCCTGAGGCTGTGTCCCCTCAAAGTTTCCCTGCTGAGGACAGTTCCCTTTAGTGGGGAGTGGCATGCTATATGTGTGAAATTCAGATCTACACTCTCTCTGCCAATGGTAAGCGTTTTGGCAGTGTGGGCACAACTTCGCTGGGTGAGGGGCAGCACTGGCTTGGGCCATAGTAACCAGTCCTTTTTTGCTTTGCCCGTGAGGGTGTTAGTGGCTTATGTGCCCAGGCTGTCCACAGTTGAAACAAAGGCCAAAGCCTGGACCTTTATTTTCCCCTTTTTGAAATGGGGAAGCCCCTGGAGAGCGGCCGCCATTGCAAGACCTTGCACCAGCAAGGGTGCAAAGTCAGCATAGAGGTGGACAAAATCTGTAATGTTTCCAGAACACCTTGCAGGTCCAAGCAGGACTCTGCAGGTTTCACTGGTGTTCCTGCAAGCTAATTGTCTCAGTAATACACTTGCCACCTCTTCATTAGGAGTTAATTTTTGTGACTGCATTCATTAGATGAGCCACAGAATCAGCATCTTCTCTTCTCTTCTCTTCTCTTCTCTTCTCTTCTCTTCTCTTCTCTTCTCTTCTCTTCTCTTCTCTTCTCTTCTCTTCTCTTCTCTTCTCTTCTCTGCCCTGGTGGATGTCTGCCAAAGTCAAGGTTTGTGATGGCTATGTGAAGAAGAAGTTGGCTTCCTCCAGGCAGTAAAGCAAGGTTTGAGATAACCAAAGTTTCTTTTGATATTCTTAATTATGCCTTAGGGTCCAAATGCCCCTGTTCCAGTCAATACCAGATATGCCAAGTCCCCGTTTTCTTCTCTTGAAGAACAGTTCTTTTCTGACCTCCTCCTCATCCTTCATTTCCCACAACAGAAACTGTCCTGAGAGGCAAGTCTTTGCTGCCAGCTGCCAGCCCTGTGGTGACCGGTGACTGGTAGTGCTCGAGAGAGGAGGCCACTTCTCATTATGATAGTTAGAGACCTCCTCTTCGGAATCTAAAGCATTGCCGGGATGGGGGTGGGGCTCTTCCAATTCAGTTCCACTTTCAGAAATAGCAAGATTAGCCTGTAAAGCCTTCAGCATCAAGGGGGCTGTTGGTGACGGCTGTAGTAAAGGCATAGTCTCCCCAAACTAATCGAATCGGAACAAGCCGATTCCACGGAGGCGGGGCTGGCGAGAGGCAGATCACCATCGGCCTCCTTCCCTAAGCCTTGCTCAACTGTTCTCTGCAAGGAAAGAGCATGCTCAGGCATTTCTTCCCCCTGTGGGTTTGTATCCGCTTGTGAAGGTCTTTACCAACCTCACACCACGTGTCAGGGTTCAATGACCCTTCTTCAGGGAACAATGGATTAACCTTCCATATAAACTCAAAGAAATCCTAAAAAAAAAAAAAAAAAAAAAGCCTTGTTTACATCTTGACATCTTTCTTAGTAACTGCTTGTTTTAAAATCTTGACAGGTATATTTCTCTGCTTTTTGAATTTGATTTTTATTTACCAAACCTTCATTCCTTTGCCCAGCTCTGTCTTACATGGGGGAGGGGTATTATGACACTCTAAGTGAAATCCTTCCAAACTAGCCCAATATATATACTTACCTACACCACCTGTCAAGGACCAGCCTCGGCTTGGAGGGGGGTTTCTGAGTCAAGGGGGGTCTGGGAGCAGTGAAAACAAAGGGCCCGAAGTCAAATCGTGGGGCCAAGCTGATGACTATGCTCTGCTGGAGACAGTTTCCCAGACTACTCTCCCTGTGTTCTTTCTCTGGAGAGCTCCCCTGTGAACCAATGTGTCAGAAAGAGACTAAGGAGAGAAAGAGATTTAGGGATCCCAGCTAAGTTTGTTGTTAATGCTTACAAGGGCAGGCAGATTCCTGGGTTCAAGGTTGGCCTGGACAGAGCAAGGCTAGGTCTAGGCTTGGTAGAAATGGTCATTTTTGTGCTTAACAAAGGCAGACAGATCTCTGAATTCTTCTGCAATGTTAAAAAAAAAAAAGTGCTTGCTGTCTGCTATCAATCAAAGGGCTGGATCTCGGGATGCTGATATAGAGAGAGCTGTGTGGAGATCTCCAAAGAAAGCAGAACCCAGAGAGAGAGAGAGAGAGAAAGAGAGAGAGAGAGCAGAACCCAGAGAGAAAGCTGTCTCAAGCTTGGACCCACAATTTGACTTTGGGTCATTTGATTTTGATGGTCCCAGACACCCCTTCTCTCAGAATCTCCCTCCAAGCCTAGGCTGGTCCTTGGCAGAGCACAGACTGAGGGTGCTTTAGGGGAAGTTTCAAGTCTGCTGCATGAGGATGGAGACTGAGCGGTGGTGTGTGGTCTACTTTCACAGGAGTCATGAAAAAGCAACCATTACTGAGGAAACCTGCAGAGCCCATTAGGGCCCCCGTTCCTCAGGAAGGGTGTGTGGGATCAGCAATGGCAAAAAAAACCCCAAAAAAACAAAAAACAAAAAAAAACACTGAAATGGAGTATTTACGCATACTGAAGGTGGCCAGTAAAGTCGTTTTTCAAAAGTCCCTAAGGACTATGAAATTGTTTGTTATCAACCATTCTAATGGGGTAGTTGAAGTGTTGGGCAGAAAAAAAAAAAAAAAAAAAGCAGCAAGCGTTTCCTTGCCCACAGGGGTCACTCAGTGTGGGAGCCATCAGTCCAGCGAGGGCTCTGATGCACTTTTCCCCAGGACATTGAGGCTGTGAACTAATTGAGAAAAATTACACAGTGCACAGCTGGGTGTGGTGGTCCAAGTTCTTGAGAACATGAGGATCCAAGTTCTGAGAAATAGAGGCAAGATGATCGGGAGTTTAAGGTCATCCTCAGCTACAGTGGGAAGTCTGGGCTAGCCTGAGCTACCTATCTAAAAAAAAAAAAAAAAAGAATACATGTTGGCACTAGATTTTAAGATTTTTCTTACTTTTGAGACAGGGTCCAGATTGGCCTTAAAGTCATTATATATACATATGTGTGTGTGTGTGTGTATACATATACATATATACATATGTGTGTGTGTGTGTGTGTATACACATACATATATACATATGTGTGTACGTACACATACATATATACATATTAGCCCTGGCTACCCTGGAACTCACTATGCAGGAACTCCCTGCCCACATCTCTGGGTGCTGGGATCACATACCAGCATCACCATACCCAGTTTAAAAATGAGAAGTTCTTAATCAGTTTTATAGTATTGTCAGTTTTGTATATTAGAATTGGAATTTTGAAGGAAAACCCATAAATTTATACACAGTGAACCCATTAGGAGGAATCAGTAGGTAACCTGCTAAAATCACAGCTGCTGGAATATTCTGGGTTGGTTGGTTGTCAGAATATTCTGTTAATAGAACTATCGTCAGAAGCGCGGGGCTGTTTTTCAGTGGTGTGTGCACAGCACGACAAAGCCTGGCCTTACAAGCCTCACATAAAAATACCACTCTAGTTTCTGAAGTTTCAGAATAGGGGAGAATTTTCCCGTGCGTCAGCAAATGAAAGGTGATCAAGGAAGCTAACCTTATAGCGTGGGGGGAAGCTAACCCTGAAGCGTGGGGCTCACACCTGTAACTTCAGCACTCGGGGGCGGAGCAGGAGTGGGAGGAGGGTCAGAAGTTCAAGGCCAGACTGGACTACATGAGTCCACAAATGGTGGACAAATGAGATGGCTCAGAGGGTGGGGCGCTGGCTGCCAAGCCTGACCTCCTGGGACCCATATGGCAGAGAAAGAGAACCAACTTGCTCAGGTTATTCTCCTGCTTCCACACCTGCTTCACAGCATCACATGCACACACTCACACACACACACACAACACACACACACATACACTCACATATACAACACACAAATACAATTAAAAAAAAAAGGAACCCCCCCCCAAAAAAAAAAAAAACAAGCAACCAAACAAAAAACAACCAAATCAATAAAACCCTGAACAGAAAAGGAAGTAGAATTTGGTCATATGTGTTTTGTTTTTTTTTAGCAGTCGGGGCCGGGCAGTGGTGGTGCATGCCTTTAAGGCCAGCAATTGGGAGGCAGAGGCAGGTGGATTTTTGAGTTCGAGGCTAGCCTGGTCTACAGAGTGAGTTCCAGGACAGCCAGGGCTACTCAGAGAAACCCTGTCTCGAAAACAAACAAACAAACAAACAAACAAACAGCAGTCGGAAAGTTCTCTGGAGTGTTGCAGAGATTCCCACCATCAGGTCTCACGGCATAGGATCCAGGAATCCAGTTTTGTTATTTTGAGCTGTCAGCTGCTTGCATGCCAAATAAATGAGTGTTAGATGTATGTGAATGGCGATGATGGTGATGATGATGATGGTGATTCTACTAGACAAGATGAAGACAAGGAACCAGATAGAATTCGTGAGAGACACGTTAGGTAGGAGTGGCTTAATCCAGGACAATCCTTCCTTTCTGCCACCTCAACTACTTGTTACATCAGGGGTTTGCTGGGTTTCCTAGTGAGACTGCTTGGTGACTGGTGCTACTTTCCCCACAGACTCGGACCTCTGCCTCAAATTTGCTATGCTGTGTACTCTTCACGACAAGTGTGACCGCCTGCGCAAGGCCTACGGGGAGGCATGCTCAGGGATCCGCTGCCAGCGCCACCTCTGCCTAGCCCAGCTGCGCTCCTTCTTTGAGAAGGCGGCAGAGTCCCACGCTCAGGGTCTGCTGCTGTGTCCCTGCGCACCAGAAGATGTGGGCTGTGGGGAGCGTCGGCGTAACACCATCGCCCCCAGTTGCGCCCTGCCTTCTGTAACCCCCAATTGCCTGGATCTGCGGAGCTTCTGCCGTGCGGACCCTTTGTGCAGGTGCCCCGCGAGGGTGGGCGAGATGGGCGGGGCCGCGGCATGCCTCTGTATCTGGGTCTGGCCTTCCTCTAAAAAGGCTGGATCTGATTCCCCACGGAACCCTGAGCCCACTGGTTGTTTCTCCTAAGATACTTTGTGAAACCCACCCTTCTGCCCTTCCTTCCTTCCTTCAACTTAGTGAGTTCTAGACCAGCCAGGGCCACAATATAAGACCCTAGCTAAAACAAAACAAAACAACACACCCTCTGCATTTATTCATTCATTTATTTAGTGGGGTGAAGGATGGGATAGTCCTGTGACCTCAAGAGTCAGAGTGCACCTGTGGAGGTCAAAGGTCAACTCAGTTCTTCCACTAAGTAGCCTGTGGACAGAGAGGAAGGGAACTAGATCTTCAGGTTTCCTGGTGATAACTGACTTTATCTCACTGGCTCCAGAAACTCTTTGTTTTCTTTCTTCCTTTCTTTTTCTTTGTATTGTTTTTCTTGTTGTTTGTGAGACAATCAGGCAGGCAGGCAGATCTCTGGGTTCCAGGTCAGTTTGGCCTACAGAGCAAGTTCCAGGACAGCCAGGGCTACACAGAGAAACCTGGTCTCAAAAACCAAAATGAGCAACAACTCTAAAAATTTTAAAAGAAAGAAAATTCCAAGCCATGATAGTGGCTTACATCTCAACTCTCAGCATTTGGAAGCTGTCTTAGTCAGGGTTTCTATTCTTGCACAAACATCATGACCAAGAAGTAAGTTGGGGAGGAAAGGGTTTATTCAGCTTACACTTCCACATTGCTGTTGATCACCAAAGGAAGTCAGGACTGGAACTCAAGCAGGTCAGGAAGCAGGAGCTGAAGCAGAGGCCATGGAGGAATGTTACTTACTGGCTTGCTTCTCCTGGCTTGCTCAGCTTGCTTTCTTGTAGAACCCAAGACCACCAGCCCAGGGATGGCACCACCCACAATGGGCCCTCTTCCCTTGATCACCAATTGAGAAAATGCCTTACAGCTGGATCTCATGGAGGCATTTCCTCAAAGGAGGCTCCTTTCTCTGTGATAACTCCAGCTCGTGTCAAGTTGACACACAAAACCAGCCAGAACAGAAGCAAAGGGAGAGAGATCAGGAATTTAAGAAATCCTCATTCACATTCTGAACTTGAGACCAGCAAGAGCAATAAGACCCTGCCTCAGAAAAACAAAAAACAAAAATCTCTAGCTGGGTGTGGTGGCGCACGCCTTTAATCCCAGCACTTGGGAGGCAGAGGCAGGCAGATTTCTGAGTTTGAAGCCAGCCTGGTGTACAAAGTGAGTTACAGGACAGCCAGGGCTATACAGAGAAACCCTGTCTCAAAAAAACCAAAATAAATAAATAAATAAATAAATAAAATAAACTCTCAAAATAGAGTTCTTTTTTTTAAAAAAAAGATTTATTTATTTTATGTTTGTGAGTATAGAAGAGGGCATTGGATCCCATTACAGATGGCTGTGAGCCACCATGTGGTTGCTGGGAACTGACTGCTCTTAACCGCTGAGCCATCTCTCCAGCCCCCTATAATCAAGTTCTTAGCAAGCACCACATTCACTGAGCACACAGTCGGGCTTCTGCACTTGGCTAAGCACTCTGAGCAATGTAACTCTCTGACCAGAATCCCACGGGATCCGATTGTCATCCTAGTTTTTTGCAGAAAGCCAGATAGAACTTTAGAAGCCGGAAAGGCAGAAGGAAATTTAAGACCATCTTAAAAACACAGCAAAACTGTCTCAAGACAAAAATTAAAGGTGCAATGAAGATGTCACTACAAAGCCCAGTACTGTGCATAATTGATACATGCTAATACAAATCCAATAATATATATGCTAAAACATCATTCAACATTCTGTAACTGAAGTCGGGAGAGCATTTCCTGCCAGACAGTTTTCTATCCAGACAACAAAAGCAGGCACATTTGTGTCTTGAGTTTTTTACATATGGTATGTATCTCACTTCATAAGTATGGAGGCAGGGTGAGATGTTTCAAACTCGACAGGTGTCACTTAAGTCCCAGGTTAGATGCTAGAGAGATCTGAGGCTGTGGCAGAGGACCTTAATTCAGTTCCCATGTGACGGCCCCCCTAATCATCTGTAACTCCAGATCCAACTCCGTATTCTAGCCTCCATGGGCACACACATGGTGCACAGACAGACAGACAGGGAAACACCCATACACATAAAAATCAATGAATCTTTGTTTTAAAGCTTATACTTGGAGCTCTCAATAATAACACTAACGTTTCCAGCCATTTCTTTAGGACTTGGTGCTGCTTTAAATACTTAGTATCTACTTGTCTAAGCCTCACAAGAAAGCTGGAAGACAGTTGCTCTTATTATTTTTTTTTTGTTTTTTTTTGTTTGTTTTGTTTTTTCGAGACAGGGTTTTTCTGTATAGTCCTGGCTGTCCTGGAACCCACTCTGTAGACCAGGCTGGCCTCCAACTCAGAAATCCACCTGCCTCTTCCTCCCAAGTGCTGGGATTAAAGGCGTGCGCCACCACTGCCCAGCCCATCTTGCACATTTTAAAACAAGTAAAATCCCAGCCCTGCCTTTAAGGGGTTCCTAGTTGAGTACGAGTAATAGAGAAGTAAACAATTAATTTAGCACGAGAAAAACTGTAATTTAAACTGGAGAACTATATACTGAAGGGCATACTCATAATTTTAGCACCTAAAGATAACTGATATAATTAGGTGGCTTTGTATGTTTGTCTTAAAGATTTACTTATTTTATATGTATATTTTGTCTGATTGCATGCACGTATGTATACCATGTACATGTTTTGTATCCTGGGAGCCAGAAAAGGGCATTTGATCATCTGGGACTGGGGTTACAGATGGTTGTGAGCCACCCTGTGGTGCTAAGAATCCCTGCCCTCTAGAAAAGCAGCTGATGCTCTTAGCTGCCGAGCCATCTCGTCATCCCTGGGGACTGCATTTAATTACAGTAATGGGAGGAGATACCACTGTGAGTATTCCCTAGGCCTGGGGTCTTGGGCTGTATAAAATGGGAGTGAGCTAAGTTCTAGCATGCTTGCATTCACCTTCTCCCTCCTCTTCATAATGGACGTGGCTAACTTCTGTTAGGCGCAGTTTCTGCTGCCCTGGGTTCCTTGTTAGGCTGGATTGTAACCGGGAATTGTGAGCTAAAGTAAACCCTTTCTCCCCTAAATTGCTTTGTCAGGGTATTTTATTACAGCAACAGGAAGAGAAACCAGCTTACCTAATATAGGATGAGTGTTAATGATCACACAGTATCTGGCATTCACTAAACACTTAATGTGGGCCAGGTGTTATGCCGAATGCCATATGTGCAATCTTGAAACTCATCCTCCTGAAAGTCAGCCTGGTCATGCTGTGGTCTTCTCTGTTTTATGATCAGGGAGACTAGGAAAAAAAGCTGTTTACGTTCATGTAACTAGGGCTTGTGGAGCTCACAGGCACTGTGATGGGCTGTGGGGCGGCAGCAGTGCTAACTGAACTGTGATGGGGTAGCTGAAGGCGGAGGAGGAGCTGGCATGAAGACAGGCGTGGCCAACTGAAGGACTGGTCAATGGGGACCCTGGAAACCTCCTTTCTTCCAGATCACGCCTGATGGACTTCCAGACCCACTGTCATCCTATGGACATCCTTGGGACTTGTGCAACTGAGCAGTCCAGATGTCTGCGGGCATACCTGGGGCTGATTGGTGAGACTGGGGCATGTGTAAGAGAGTCAATAGGCCGGTCAGCTCTGAGACTGAACCCAGGATGGGATAGTCCTGAGATAGGCCGAAGAAGATGGAGGCTGGAGTTGGACTTTGTCTAGCCCTTGACGACCCCTCCCTTCTCCCAACAGGGACTGCCATGACCCCAAACTTTATCAGCAAGGTCAACACTACTGTTGCCTTAAGCTGCACCTGCCGAGGCAGCGGCAACCTGCAGGACGAGTGTGAACAGCTGGAAAGGTCCTTCTCCCAGAACCCCTGCCTCGGTGTGTATGCTCCCAGACCCTGTAGCTAGTCACCTACTGGCAGAGAGGGGAATAGCCAGCTAAGTGGTCCACATGGGTCCTGTCCATCTCTTCAGTCAAGCATTCTTCTTCTGTGCCTAGCCCTCCAACCTGAACTTTTCTCCCTTCTGCCACGTCTCCCCCTCCCACAGTGACCTCAGTGCTATTTGCTCAAGTTGTCTAAGCCCTAAAACTGGAAGTAGCAAGCAGAATGAGTCACTAGTCCACTCTCACTGTACCCCAGGACCCTTGGCACTCCCCCTTCTTGCCTTGGGGGGTCTGAGAAACGTCCTGGCACATTGTTCCAATCTTTTTCTTTTTCTCCTCTACTTAGTGGAGGCCATTGCAGCTAAGATGCGCTTCCACAGACAACTCTTCTCTCAGGACTGGGCAGACTCTACTTTTTCAGTGGTGCAGCAGCAGGTAGGACTTCTGCACTGCGTGGAGAAAATACAAACCAAGCATACAAAGGGACAAGGTGCAAGAATGGCCATGAATACTAGAGATCTCTAAAGTACACACACGTCATGGGAAGGGGACAGTCATGACTCTTCCCTTAGGCTTAGGTGATGAAAGGATGTCCTCTGAGTTGACACTATTCCATTTCTTCCACAGAACAGCAACCCTGCTCTGAGACTGCAGCCCAGGCTACCCATTCTTTCTTTCTCCATCCTTCCCTTTATTCTGCTGCAGACCCTCTGGTAGCTGGGCTTCCTCAGGGTCCTTTGTCCTCTCCACCACACCCAGACTGATTCGCAGCCTGTGGTGGGAGAGAACACGCCAGCCTGTGGAAGAAGACGCAGCATGCTACACGGCAACCCGGAACCAACCAGGCATTCCATTCCGCCGCCGCACATCCTGTCTGCTCCAGAAGAGGTCTTAGAAGTGAGGGGTGTGACCCTTCCGACCCTGAGTGGCTAGTTTTCAAACCTCCCTTGCTCCTGCTTCCTTCCGGCTCAGGTTGCCCCTCCTTAGGACTTGGTCGGTCCAGTTTTGCCTTCTGTTCTGATGGTGATTAGTGTCTCACCTCCAGCGCTTCTTCCTGCTTCCCAGGACCCCCAGAGGCTAAGGAATCGGTCATTTCCTGTTGCCTTCTCCAGGAAGGCAGGCTGAGGGTTCTGAGGTGTCTGAGAAAAATGTTCCCTTTGTGAGGAAGGCTGGTGCTCCAGTCTCCATGTCCCTCTGAGTGGAAGATGAAAACCTGCTGCTGTCTTGACTGCTCTGCCAGGCAATCCTGAACATTTGGGCATGAAGAGCTAAAGTCTTTGGGACTTGTTTAACTCCTATTACTGTCCCCAAATTCCCCTAGTCCCTTGGGTCATGATTAAACATTTTGACTTAAGACTTTGCTCTTTCCTAATTTTCTTACATGGTTAAGTTTTTACAGAATTAGTGGCATGTCACAGACACAAAGGCACTGACAGTGTGAGGAAGAGACACAGTAACCCTAACTGCTAACTGCTGTGTGACTTCAGGCAAGTCTTTCAGTCTCTCTTGACAGAGCTGGAAAAAATAGTGTAAATAAAAGATGATGTCTATCCCAGCTCTAGGTGATTCTGGGAGCCTGCTTGGAATTGCCGCTGCTGCTGGGGGCCAGGGGTGGGGTGTGTGTGTGTGTGTGTGCGCG